>NC_139240.1:56064786-56769704 GCF_977018435.1 Lepisma saccharinum | reverse complement strand
GAAGAACGAATCTTGATTGAGAATTGTGTACTCATCCTTAAACGTATGCAACACACCCAACCTCAGAGATTGCCGGGTTGCATAAGCGTAAGGTATGATACAGAAATATGTGGTTGCGGTTACGCAGTAAGTACTGAACATTGTATATTCTGCAAAAACTAAGAAATATGTACTATATAATGTAATTAATCGTATATATTTGCACCGCAACATAATGTAAACAAACAACAAGGCTGGAAGCTATAGTGGAACGTAAACTCTTTTATACAGCGTTCTTGGAGCACAGAATCGATAAACGAAAATGAGTGTGTGTGTAGAGTGTTCAAAACCTGTTCCTCGACAAGACATAGCCTCCAAAATACAGTGCAACGATTGTTTTACTTGGCATCACGTAAAATGTGTTCAATTAAAGGAAGCGGACGTGGAATTTATGAAATCTTCAAATCAACTCTGGCGATGTACAAGTTGCCAGAAAACGAGACGACACAGTTTACACACTGAAACACTTTCAGACACCTCGGAATCTGAATCTGTAGTCCCGACCCTCATGGATGTTTACAAACTGTTGCTTGGGTTGAAGAAAGAAGTTGCAGAGATAAGGAAGAGTAACGAGGAAATCGAACGTGAGTTAGGAAAATCCTTAGACTTAGCCCATCAGAAATTAGACGAAAATGTAGAATTAATCAAAAAACAATCGGAAAGTATTGCCGCTTGTGTCGGGAAGGTTGAACAATTGAAGGAAGAAAATCTGCTGTTAAAAAAACAACTAGCAGATACGCAGTTACAATTAGATGACCTAGAACAATATGGAAGGCGCAACACGTTGGAAATATATGGTGTACCCGAAACCCCCAATGAAAATACTCATGATGTTGTAAAAAATGTGGGAGTGGCCTTGGATGTAAATGTAGATTACAATATGATTGATGTTTGTCACAGATTGAAAAAACTCCCTCATCAAAAATCAGGTGGAATAATTGTAAAATTTGTTAGGCGTACTGATAAGGAAAACTTTTTGGTAAAACGCAAGGTAAAAAGAAACTTGAATTGTACTCATTTAGGATACACGAGTAATGAAATTATCTATATTAATCAAAGCCTTACACCGTATCGAAAGATTGTGTATGGGAAAGCCAGAAAAATTAAGCATGAAAGAAATTATGCCTATTTGTGGGTAGATAGTTCAGGGAATATAAGATTAAGGAAAAAAGAGGACGATAGGGATGTACAGTCATGGAAAAAAGTTCTTCCCCATAAGGTTTTAATAGGAGCAAGTAATGCAGGAGGGTAGGCAACACATATTGCACCCTTCGATGATCGGGTGATTTTGCCTGTCTTAACACCGAGAAATGTGTTCCACGCGAAGGTCAACATGACAGGAAAGCAAAGAGGGTCACGTGACTATTGGTTACGTGGAGTGTTGTGCTTCTCCACGTCCCCAGTTCTTGATCCACATTGCAGAAAAAGTAGAGCTGCATGCAATATATGAAAATAGGTTGTTTTCAACTACACGCTTAATTATGATTTTCCCAATTGTAAATCTATCAGACGTGTCTCCCGATTTAGTCGGGACAGTCTTTTACTTTGAATTCCTGTTTTTTCATAGGCGTAACTTGACGGGAGCAGAAAGGGCATTTGTAACCCCCCCAAAAAATCAGGTTTCTTAAAGCTGCTAAAACAGGAATTAAATACTATGATTTGACGCGTCCAAAAAAAGTATTATATTGAAAGATTGTTCCCAAATACGTAGATAGCAATTTAATACTTTGAAAGTGTCTCAGATTTGTTTATTATGTCACATCTTAGTGTGGCACAGGTCTACTACAAAAGTGGAATTTCGTAACAGAAATATGAACCCACTCCTTTTATTTCGTAGCCGATTTCATCTTGAAACTGAAATTAAGAATATTAGTTAACGCCCCTGCCGCCTTTACCCCCCAGGGTTTCCCCCAGGTACCCATGTTATTCGACGCTGGGTAGACGCCGGGACCGCTTCCACCGTTAACAAGGTCATTGGTAAACAATAAAAAAATGTGTTAGACCCAATTCTTTAATACCTTATCATAATCTTTATCGCAATTTTAAATTTTGTTGTAAGTCCACTTTATGCAAAAAAAAAAAAGGTAAAGTTCTCACCTGTGCTTAGCGCTACGCCATGAAGGCGTATAGGGGGTGTGGGGGTAACGCCCCACACTTTCTTGATTCGTTCGTGAGTGGGGGTGATGTGATCAGCATCACGCCGCCCCATACTTTCTTGATTCGTTCGTGAGTGGGGGGTGATGTGATCAGCATCACGCCCCTGACCGCCTTTACCCCCAGGGTTTCCCCCAGGTATCCATGTCATTCGACGCTGGGTGGGCGCCGGGGCCGCTTCCAACGTTAGAAAAGTTCCCGGGCTTGAACCGGCCGGGGATCGAACCCGGGGCCTATAGCATGGTAGTCAGACGCGTTACCGACTGAGTCACCGGCACAGATAGACTAATCTGAAATGCATACAGTTTAAAGTGGGATCCGAACCACTATGTGCGATCACCTGGTATCGTACCCGAGACCCCTTGATTACAAGGCCTTACCACTACGCGATCAGTGAGGCGCACACAATCTTTGTATTTCGACCTTTTTAAACCTATATGTATCATATAAGAGGTTGTTTAACGTTGCTATGCCTCTATGGATTATATATAGCCAGTATTCGAGCACATAGCGTCAGGTTTCATAGAATATAAGCTTCTCTTGCATGTTTATGGTTTCCTGTCTGCAGTAGAAAAACTGGCAGGTTCCCGTAGCTTTTCTTTCAATAGTCTTCCAATGGTTGCATATCATATCACTCAAATTTGATTCATTCGTTGCGAACACAATCCCCGATGGCGGAGTGGGATCGTGGGCGCCTTGTAATTAAGGGATCCCGGGTTCGATACTCGGTGGAGGAACATAGTGGTTCGGATCCCCCTTTAAACTGTAGGTCCATTCACGATTAGCCTAACAGGACATAAAGTGAACTTAAGACACCAAATCAAGCAACCAACACAATCCCGTTATTGTCCAGATTATCGAATCCAGAGCCTTCGTCGCGAATAACATAAGCAGGAAGACAACATGAAATAACCGAACAGAAACAGAACCTAAAACCTACATCGGATAGATTGGATTAAGTCGACGATACAGCACGGGTTCTGAAATGAAACAGAATACGAAAGTTGAGGGACCTCTATACGCACCCACTTTTCCTCCACTCAATGGGGAAGATATCCTTCTAGCTCAGAAGCCTTTACGTAGGAGTGCCCTGAGGGAACTTCAAGGCCACTACGATAAAGTGTTCTACGTGCAGCGGCGTATACTCTGGGTCATCTAGGTAATCGCAGATGACCCGGCTGTATTTCTTTTTTTTAATATATATATATATATATATATATATATATACATTTCCTCGCAATATTCTTCCAAACCAATTTCGATGCATACATTTCCTTGCTTCCAGCGCGCGAATACTTCCAATCGTTTGCCACCGAATGTCCGGGAACCTTTCTCCAGCCGGTGGAATGACTTCAGGGAATCTCACCCTGACGTCATTCCTCCCGCTTTCCTTACAACCCTTGGCGAGGAGGGAGGAGAAAGGAAAGAGGGGGAGGAAACACTGCTTTTCAGGCGCGGTGATTCCGTGCCCAGGGTAAGCTCCTTCTTGTGAGAGTCCACCGGTCGCACTCTCAACCTTGAGAGCCTTTACCGTTCCCTCCGCTCAACTAGGGAAAACATACCCGGTATAGTGCGAAGAACAGGAAAACTGAATAACATGGGCAAACCAATTCTACGCTAATTTTCACTTTACATTTGCTTCTGTCTTGCTGATTTCTGTTACTTGAACATAAATTTATCAAAAGGGAAAAGCTTAAATATTGAAGATGAAGCAAACTGAATTAAAATTCAAGGCTTAAGCAATTAAAGCACCTATTTGCTGACTCCCCCCATCCTTGTATTTACAAAAATAGTGATTGTTTCTCCTCTCTAATCTTCAAAAGCAGCGAGAATACTTATCTCACGGAACTGAATATTTTTTTAAAGGGAAACCCCCCTCCCCGAAATCCTACAAATATCTAATTTAAAAAGTGTATAGTGGTAATTCATTTTACTTCATTAGCAGGATTAAACACTTTGCTTAATACGTTCTAATAATCTGAGATTCATCTTCAGGACTTCTAACCCCACTGTTTCAAATTTATGTGGCGGCTGATAATAAGGGATGATCCCCATCCCGAAATAAAATTCTGACTCTGACCTGCAATGATTCGAACTTTTAAAAACCTGTCAATTCGAGCTCGGAAAGGGATTTTTTTTATTATTCATAGGGAATTTCATTCTGAGCCAGGAACACAACAACAGAAGTTTGGCGCGTGAAACTGAATGCGTGTAGTCGTTGGCTTCGTGCTGTGCTTCGTGTTTATTATTTATTTAGGTGTTAGTGTTTGTCGTGATAGTGCTGTGTTAAAGGGTAATGGATGTGATACAAGATTTGCTGGTGAAACCTTTTGGAACAAGATCTTTTCAGGAGAAGTTGCAAATTGTTAATACAGGTAGGCCAGTGTCATCGCTTGAACTTATTTCTACACACAAAGACAAAATCGGGAATATGTGAGGCATTTTCGCAAGCAAATTATGACAAAACACCATGGTTGACAGGAAGTATAAGTGTTAATAAGCTTTGCATTTTTGTTCGCCGTGCTTACTTTTCGGGGCTGAAAAGAATGTATGGACGCGTGACTGTAATCTTTGCAACACTTGTGCCAAACATGAAAAATCCAAAAGTCACATAACTTCCTTTGTTAAGCTGCAATCTTTCGCCCAGACACGTATTGACGTGCAACTGGACAAACAGCGTGCTTTGGATGTAGTACAGCACAAGTAATCGGGTCCTGGAGTAAGTTGAATTTTGCACTTAAATTAATATTGCGGGTTTTTATTTCACTAGTGCACGTCTTCCATTTTTATATTTCACAGGCTGTTTTTTTATAGCTTTATAATACTGTCTTGTTTTATTATTTGAAATTCTACGCGTATAGTAAACTGCAATAACGAGAATTAATTGATTGTGATCGTAGCAATAAGACAAACATTCCGACACAATATTCCTAAATCCAATATGGAGCGTGACATAAATTGCACGGAAACTTTTGGAGTTTGAGGATCAAAAGGTCGGAGATTACCCACTCGTTAGAACCAGCATACGCCACTGTCTACGTGCAATGACGGGACCAAAACATACGTCAGATAGCTGTGTTCCTCCTTATTTCGTACGCCATTGATAACTGGAACACGTGACCTCGTCTTTGGTAGAGCACAAGCCTGCTTGCTTGCCACCACCCTTTAGTTCAGTGACCTTCGCCCGTAGTCAGCAAGAGTGAATGACTCACCAGATACTTGTTGTCTGTGAGGCTACACAAGAATAGATATTTCGTTAGTGGCTGTAAGTATTGTTTCATCTGCAGTTATATCAGTTAACATTTCAATAGTTTCCTAATGGTTACGTTAGTGATAAACATGTAAATTAGTTCTCGAGAGTGAACGTTTTATCTATTTGAACGGGGGATTTTTATAGAGCCTGCATGTATTATTTTTTCCTGAAACAAGAAGAAATTCGAAGACGCAAAAAGAGTTGTATAAGAGTAGTTAACAAAAGGAAAAAAGAAGAAGAAAACGAAAATGTAAATGCTGAAATAAATTATGGTAGAGATCGAGTGAATAACATTTTGTCATGGGGCCTCCTCGATGGAGTAGTGATAACGTCGTCGCCTTGTAATCAGTGGATCCCGGGTTTGATACACGATGGATGCACATAGTGGTTAGTATCCCACTTTAAACTGAAGGTCGAGTCCAGATTAGCATATCTGTGCACCAAACCAAAACTAAGAAAGAAATTGTCACAGTGTAAGAAAATTTCATGTTCAACCAGATACGAAACAAAAGGGAATAATATATTGCAGGTTGGAGTTCACATCTGTAGCATCTAACCAGCACAATTATGAATCGCAACATATCGTATGAGATCCATTTTTATTATACATGTATGATAATATAAGAGAAGTAGAGGAAAGAGAAAACCAAGCGAAACACGGACGCCTTCTCCAGAATTTCAAATCTCGTTACATAAGGTTCTGGGTTGGAGTCCCGAACAGGCATGACTTTCTTGTTCTTGCCCTTTTATCTGCTTCATTTCATCATAATTCATCGTTATGGTTTACCTGCAGGGGAAGAATAATGACAATAATTGCCAATACAAAGCCAATGACAAACAGAACAACTCGATTACGGAGGTGCCAAGAAGAAACGAGACTTGACAGTTTCTCCGCCTCTCGGTTTGTCGAATTGAAAATTGCTCTCCCGTTCTCGGTCTCGACTAGTTAAATATAGAAATCGAAAATGTATGTGAATGAATATACATGTATTTTATATATTCCGGTTTTGTAGGAGATTTCGTGAGAGATGAAATAAGTACTCTTCCATCGTATTTATTTTTATAATTTTTATTCCCTGTTCGATGATCGCGACGATAAGGACGAGTGACCATTACACGAAATTGATGACGAAATAGTCAAACACCCCCGACAAGGACGGTACTCAAAACCGGGAACTTTGGCGACGATATCGAATGTCAATCACTTAATGAGCTTGACCACCGAGCCTGCTTAATGTTGTTTCTCTCAGGAAATTCGTAATAACTGTCAATATCCCACATTCACTATCATTTTCTTCATAATTTATCTTATTGTTGTGATTAACCTGAATTCAAAGAATTAGTTGAAAGGCAAAAATGCAAGATTGAATGTCTCTGATGTTACTTCGTGCCGAATAATATGACGTGGTATTATGATATGAATTTATTAATCATATAATATGCCTATTCATTCCATTGATTGATCCAATTGAGCACACAAAATATGCTATAATGTCCACTCCATGGAGGAGTGGTTAGCACAGCGCGCTACGATGCCATGGGTCCCTGGTTAGAATCTCGACTTGGGCGTGGGTGTCCTTGGTAAGTGTCCCTTCATCAATTTCATCATAGCATCACTCATCTTCATCGTCGCTATTTGCCAAAAGTGAAAGAATAGCAAATCTAAATAACAAACATCCAATCAAATCGAACATCTCTACCGATTTAATTCTATACGGTACCGAATTCCCACTTTATTACTGCATCTTAAGTCATTTTACAGCATCTCAATTGTTTTCCGATTCGAAAACATTTGGAATGTTGTCTTGTGCAGTTGATTGTGCATTGTTTCGTTGTTTGGATTGTTTAATTAACGTCGCATTAATTAGTTTTAGACCAATCGTGACGGGGGAAGCAAGAGCACAAAGAAAGCGAAAGAGACAAGGAAGAGACCACGGCTTTCTTTAAAGATAGCATCCCGTGAATACAACTCAAGTGACTGCAGAATATTATGAATAAAATTTATTTCGCTTTTTCCTTTTATTTCTGTTTCAGTTATTTTACTTCGCTTTTCTTCTACCACTCGCGTTACTCGTGTCGGTGAGGAAGAATTATAAACTCGTGAAATGGACGATGGTACAAAAAAATATATGCCTCTCCCACGGTTCGAAACTGTCAGTACAAAATATTGTCTTATATTTAAAATTTACGGGCAAATATGGTTTGTCAGGTAGCAATTTTCGCTTATCTCTTTCTCAAGGGGTTCCATTGCCTCTCTGATGTCGTAGTAGTAACGTCTTCGCCATGTAATGAAAGGCTTCCGAATTCAATACCAAGTAGAGAGGCTTTGGTTCGAATCCCATTTTAATCTGTGGGTCCAGTGCATGAACTAGACTTAAACAATTAACGTGTGGCATGTGGTCTGTGATGAGAACCATCATTTCAGCGAACCTTCTTGACAATGACTCTAATATCACTTGATAGAATAGTATTTCCTTACGAGTAGCTCTTGTCAAGAAACCAGTTCCTGAAATTTTCTTCTGGAGGCATCGTAGCACCCAGCTGTTTGTTGTGGCTGGGGCACGAGTCATGTGACTCATGCTATCAAAGCTCAATCCTTCCCGAGAAGTCAGAATCACCAGGCAAACTTAAGCGAATATTTTGTTATTTGGGTTGCATAAACAACAGGCTTTAAGACGTTACGAAATTCTACGTCCCGTGGCCCAGGTATTTTTTTCTCAGACTGTACATGTACTAAAGACGATTGAAGATGTAAATAACCTATAATATTATAAATGGCTACTTCAAATGAGATGATAATTTACTATCAAAATGTAAGAGGCTTGTGTACAAAAACCCAAGAATTCTATGTAAATGTTATCTCAAATAGATACGACATTATACTCATTACAGAAACATGGTTACATCAAGGTATACATGATGGTGAACTGTTTAATGGGAAATATAAAGTTTATCGGCATGATAAACCGGTTAATAATAGGGGAGGAGGAGTTGCCATTGCAGTTAGGGAAGGTATTGTTTCTAAGCACATAAAGTTAGATGACAACCTTGATTTATGTTGTGTAAAAGTAACCATATGTAATATAATATATATTATTGTTGTTGTCTACTTTACACCTGGTTCTAAGGTAGACAAATATGCAGCATTTTATAGCTTATTTGAGGACCATGAAGAAATTCAAAACAATAATCTTATTATTGTTGGTGACTTCAACCTTCCTTTAATTGTAGATTCAAATTATAGGTTACAAAATGGAGGAAGTTGTTATAGAGTATTGGATGACTTTTTAAGTCTTCTTAACTTACAATCTATTAATAATATTAAAAATAGTAATAATAGAACACTGGACTTGATTTTAACTAACATCAAAAATAACATTTCAGTTTGTAGAGAAGTTGCACCTCTTGTTAAAGAGGACAAGCATCACCCTGCTTTAATAATTAATATGAGCATAAGAAAACCAACAAATACTTTAAAAAATAATAAAACTTTAGTGTACAATTTTCGAAAAGCAAACTTTCTGAAAATCTATGAGTTATTTCGGAACACTGACTGGACCTTCTTGAGTAGTCTCAGAAACGTAGAGGAAGCAGTAAACCAATTTTATGATGTAGTAAATACGGTATTCGAAGCATCAATTCCAAAAAAGAAAGCTTATGTAAATAATAAATACCCTTGTTGGTTTACGAAAGAAATTGTGGAGATATTGAAGTTAAAAGAGTATCACAGAAAACGTATGAAACATGCAGAGGACAGTAAATTATTGTATGAGGAAACCAGGAAAAAGTCAAAATCGTTGATAAATAAAGCTTATTTTAATTACACTAAGGAGATGGAGGAGAATATCAAACATGATTCACGCTCTTTTTGGAAATTTGTTCGAAACAAAAAGGATAAAAATAGACACAGTAATAGTGCTATGGTTTTCAATGGGAAAGTTTTCGATACTAGTCAGGATATTGCAGATACCTTTGCACACTACTTTAAATCTGTTTATGCGGATTCCCCTAGTTCATATAGAGTATCAGGAAATGATGAGCTAAGAGTTCCACATTCATTATGTATTGAAAGAATTACTGAATGCGAGTTTAATAATGCTATCAAGAAATTGAAACCTAAAAAAGCAGCAGGTCCAGATGGCATACCGCCTTACGTATTAAAGGGATGTGCCGAGGTCTTGAAAAAACCTTTACTGGTGATATTTAATTTAATATTGGAATTACATACCTTTCCAAATATGTGGAAATTAACACGCGTGTGCCCAATTTTGAAATCTGGAGATAGTAGTAACATGGAAAATTATAGACCAGTTGCAATCCTCAGTGCTCCAATTAAAGTACTAGAACAAATTTTATATACTAGAATTTTTAATCATGTAAAAAGTTACATAAATAATAACCAACATGGATTCTTTCCTCATAGATCCACTGTCACAAATTTAGTAAATTTCATTCAAGATCTTTATAATGCAATTCATAATCGGTCAAGTGTTCACACTATTTACATGGATTTCTCCAAAGCTTTTGATAAATTAAATCACGATGTATTACTATGTAAACTTGCAAACTTTGGTTTTACGAGTGACATGTTATCTCTTATTATTTCGTATCTTCACAATAGGAAACAATATGTGGCTTACAAACAGTCAGATTCGCATCAATATATTGTAAATTCTGGAGTCCCCCAAGGTTCGAACCTTGGTCCACTTCTGTTTATTATATTTATAAACGATTTGCCACATAAACGTCAGCACTCCAAACTTCTCATGTACGCAGACGATGTTAAACTGTATAAAGAAATTAATTGTACTCAAGATATGTTAGATCTTCAGAATGATATAAATGTACTCTATGACTGGAGTATGGATAACGATCTAAGGTTTAATATTAAAAAATGTAGCTATATGGTATTTTCGATGAATAAACACCCATATGAGTATTCATACAGAATTAATAATGAAAAGCTGGAAAAAGTGTACTCTGTCAAAGATCTTGGTGTTGTTGTTGATTGTAATTTATCCTTTGAGGAACATATTTCGAATATTGTTAAGGATGCATATAGACGACTAGGATTTCTCATAAGAAGCTCAAAGAGCCTAAATAATTTAAATGTTATTATGCTATTGTATAACAGTATGATAAGAAGTAAACTCGAATATGCGTCGGTTGTATGGTCTCCTGGGTATATATCTCATAAAAATAGAATAGAGCAAATTCAAAAAAGATTTCTACGGTACTTATACTACAAGAAGAACCAAGTATCTGCTTACCAGATGAAATTATCTTATAAGTATTTATTGAAAGAGTTTTGTTATGTAAGCCTCAGTAGTAGGAGAGAATTAGCACAACAAATATTTCTTTACAAAACAGTAAATGGAATTCTGGATAATAGTAACTTTCTTCATCAGTTTAAATTTAATACTAGAAAATCTAATCTTCGGATGCAACACCTTTTCCTCTGTGATATCCCGAGAACAGAAAAATACAAATCATCACCTATATTCAGACTTTGTTCTGCATATAATAATATTTCTACAAAGCATGAAAATCTGGATTTCAGTCTACCACTTTCCTTATATATAAAAACATTAAAACCAATTTTTGAAAAAGACTATATGTGAATCCATTCTACTGTGCATTATTTTCTATTTCTACTGTACTGTGCATTATTTTCCTTTATTCTGAAAGTATTTTACCTTCTATGCTATTTTCATTTTTTTAAATTATTTTTTGCCGTTTAATACTATATAAAGGCTATGTTTTGAACTATGAATATATGTGTATATGGTTGGATATATGTCCTGTAGTACTTCACTTATTATCTTGTGTGTATAAATGCGTTTGTGTGTGTATGTGTTTATATGTAATCTACACTTTTATATGTTTATTATTTGAATTTATGTAAGCTTTCCTGTAAATGGAGATTCTCTCTGTAGGAAGCAAACAAATAAATAAATAAATAAATATTGTGCTCTGAAATGGGAAAATGATGTACGTACGTACGTAGTTTCATTTGCTACCTAACTGCGAATATCTCCATGAGTGCTGATCAGTACATTGGAATATCTCTCGGTTTATTGATAATATATTTTTAATGAGCTGCTAATGAGGATAATTTATATTATTATTTATTATAAATTCCCATGCAACTGTTTTATTAATAGTATTAGTTTAACTTCATTTCGCCCACAAAGTATACATCCCAGGAGCTTTTATTGGTTATTGATAAGGTCACAAAACTGCTCACTGTTGTCAACTCTTGATTCCCATTTACAGACAGACGGACAGATCAATCGAGCACTCTAACAGCACTTGTAATTCTTTCAGTTCACGTTAATATATCATTGTATCTGTAATAGTGTTCAAGAAATCAACAGATATCGAATGGTTTAATTGTTGACATGAACGGACAAACGGACGGATCAATAAGGATAATTTTTTAGAAATATGTTGATACAGTATGTATCTTTCAGTGCAGCAAATAATATGTTACTAGCTTTATTTATTTCTCAGATTAAACACATATCGATTGGTTGAATGCTGTAGACAACTACCTTTAATTCAGATCAAGAGTCTTCATACCACGATATTTTAGTAATTGGTAGATGTTTCAGCCCATCTCGTCTTGAGTTTCTATCTTCAGTAGCTTCTGATAAATCAATGGGTATATATTGAATTGATGACTAGGACAGACAACTAAACAGGCCGATAGCAAGATGGGTAACGCTCAGCGATGTGCGTCTACGCGTAAACAACGATAGTCTACATTCTACACGTAGACTGTTTTTTACACGTTACGAAATCTATGTAAACAACATGGCGAAAGGTGATAACTTAACAAAGAGCGCCGTGGAATTAAAAGAAAAATATATTGCGTATCAGTTGCTGATGTGTGAAGAGAACTTTTCATACTCTTTCTTCCAAATTCGAACAAGTTCTCACCTAGAAAGAAACCTAATATAGGAAATATTCTAGTGTTTTATGGGAAAAAGAACACTCTTGCCTCACGACTGCCATCTGTTGTTGTTTTTTGCATACTATTTATCATCTTACATAGTTGATGATGGAAGAGAAGAAGATAAATTTTGTTGTAAATAGGATTCTTTTCATTTCGTTAGGAACCAATATAGTTGAAAATGTCACTTTCCTTTCATGAAAGCCTTGAAAATTAATTTTAATGCACGTTAGATTGTCTACGTAGTCTATGTAAACTACAACCCAATGTAATCTACGCGTAGATTACGTGTAGACAACGCATGTAGACGTAAACTTATAGTCTACGGCACATCACTGGTAACGCTCCGTGTAGAAAATTCATGACAGGGAACAGTGCTAAAAGCGAGAAAACTATTTCAGTTTATCTTTCCAATCGTAGCAATTTTATGCACCAGTGTTCCATTAAATGTGAGTAATATGTTTCAAATCGGGAACATCATTTATGCTAACCCTGTATATTGAATTGTGACTAGATTTATAACTTGGAGATCTTAAGTCACAAAGGATGTAACAAATTATGCAATGCGAGAGGTTTCCATTTTACAATGTTGAAATTTGCTCATGAACAAAAAAACTGTGATATAATTGGTAAATTGTCTTTGTTTTATTTATTAAATGAGATTAACATGTGTATCTTGTTACGACATTTAAGCACCATGCATAACGATTGTGTTTTTTTGCCTAAAAATAAATAAATTGTAACCATGCCAATAAGATATTAAAACTAACGTAAGTCACAGATGATGTAGGATTCACGTGCAAACCGTGTACTATGTTATGTGTTGAAGCAGAAGATAAAAACTATGTTAGTGCCATCTGTCGTCACATTCTGTAAGTTGGACTTCAGCTTTAAAATAATGTCAGCTGAAATGGTGTTGTGGTTTAGGATACAATCGAAAGACATCAAAATTAAATGCAAGGGGATACATTTCCTTCATGAGGCCGCATGTCAGGTGGAAGTTAGAATTTTAAACGGAATCCTATTGAAGTATTACTTTTTATAAAGTACTACAGAGATAAGGATCACAGGTTCGAATCATGGTTAAGGCATATGCTTGCCTCATCATCCAGTTCATAAATTGATTCTTCATCATAAGGATTTATTTATTATTGTGTTAATAGGGTTACAATTAAGCGATACAATATTTCTTTTGAAACAATATTAATAACATTACAAATAATGGCCTGATGCCCTATATAGCCTCAGAGGTATAAAAACAACATAAAGTAACGGATATAGAAAGAAATTTAAAATGTTAGTTTGTGGTATTTTTTTACCTATCTAGCTTTTGCCAAAAGGCCTCCCGCGTAGCCAAATTATTTGTACTCTCGTCTTTGGTGCTAAGGGTTTCGTGTTCGAATCCCAAAATATCGATGTTGGCCCAGAATCGTGAGGACAGTTGAGGCTACTTGAAAATAAGAAGTAGCGGGCTGGGACTCGGTTTCATTAAATTTGTGTTATTTACGGTTGATTTTCTGCCACTTTTGACTAGTCGCGACGATGAGGATGAGTAATGATACGATGAAATTAATGAAAGGACACTCACAAAGAACACCCAGGCCGGAATTCGAATAAGGGACCCCTGGGTTCGTAACGCTGACCACGCGCCATCCAATGAAAAGCCTTTGACCAGCCTTGGCATGACTAACTCTCTAGCCTTCTTAAACCCGAAGGTATATAGCTGAAGCAACACCCCTTTCTCTTTCTTTCTTCCGAGAGAGAAAGAGAGAGATAAAGATATAGAAAAAGAAAGGTGGAAAGCTGGGAGAGAGGAGGAAATCTCTCTCTCTCTTCCTCCTCTCCTCTCTCCTCTTCCTTCTTTCTCTCTTTCCAGAGAGAGAACCTTTCTTCTTTCTTCCGGGGAGGGAGGGAAAGAGGAGAGAGAGAGAAAAAGATAGGAGAGAGAGATAAGAAAGAAGAAAGAAAAAGTTTCTTTCTCTCTCTCTTCTCTTGCTTTTTCTCTTTCTCTCTCAAAACAGAGAAAGAAAGAAAGTAAAAGGAAAGAAAGAGAGAGAAGAGAGAGATGGAGAGAAAAATAACTTCTCCCTTCCTTCTTCACTCCTCTTTCTCTCAAGGCTTCCATCTGTTCCTATCCTGAGCAAGATCAATCCAATCTTTTCCAACCTTACCGATTTCCTTCAGGTCCATCTCAACGTTGTCCCTCCATCTTCGTCTTGGCTTTCCTACATGTCTCTTACCATCAGGTTTCCCAACAAAAATGCTGTAAACTTTTCTTTCCTCTCCCATTCGTGCCACGTGGCCTGCTCACCCGTCTTCTTGAGAAGACATTGAGCCCTGGCTATATACACTTTGAAACACATCGTAGTCTCTTTCCTATATTAAACCGCACTTCGTCAGAACTGAAATCAAAGCCCTCCTTGCCCAAAACAGGACACCACACCCTCAACGTCCGGATGCTCGGAAACCGATACAGGGGATGCGAAACGAAATCCGGGACATGTACATTTTAAAGTTCCGTGTTTAATTAATGGCGTTGCTGGAAATCCCCCCGATTGTGACGCAACCTAGAGATATGCATGAAGAGAGCTCTGAAGCCCGTGTAATCCCTTGCTTAATCAACTTCAGTAACAATGTAATTTCAGATTTTAGTTTCGGCTCTGCACCAGGGAAATAACTAAAAGAGGTAAACAGCATTACGGTACATGTGCATACAACAGAATGCATCTCAGAATGCAGACGTGGGCTTACTATCATACGCACATGAAAGTAAATGCATCAATGAAACTTAAAAAGCATAAAGTCTGTAGTTCATACAGATTAAGTGCATCATCGACAAAGTTGTATAGATATGGTGCACTTAACAGAATGCATCTCCTAATACAGTCATGGACTTTCTATCATACACATAGAAAAGTAAATGCATCAGCTGAAACAAAAAATGCATGAAGTCAATAGTTCGGAGCAATGTTTACGTGCATCATCAACAAAGATGGATACATTGATGTTGTAAAGTACAGCTCGACATGGAAAGAAATATTCACTTGCAACATATGATGCATTCTGGTGTTACCTCTACAAACTATGTACAAAAATGCATCCTGACTCTTGGAAAAGGCCAGAAAACAAACTTTAGCGCATTACTCTGACACATCAAACAGATTGAATGCATTTTGTTTTCTGTGTGTATAGATGAACTCCAATGCAAGTACACTATTCGCAACTTTTCTGGCAGTTTTCAGTCATTAAAATTGTCAATCAAAAAAGAAGCAACACATGACAACACTTGTAAGTGAAGTATACCTCAGGAGAAACTCAAAGAAATTCGGACCTTATTTTTCTTGATGTCCCTTTGGTGTTGCCAATTCTTGTAACGACATCCACACATCGAAAGGGCTGTTGTGATCGGTGGAGACGAACGTTCAGAAGAGGGGATGGAGGGGGAGTGTGTGCCAACCAGTGATGTGCCGTAGACTATAAGTTTACGTCTACGTGCGTTGTCTACACGTAATCTACGCGTAGATTACATTGGGTTGTAGTTTACATAGACTACGTAGACAATCTAAAGTGCATTAAAATTAATTTTCAAGGGTTTCATGAAAGGAAAGTGACATTTTCAACTATATTGGTTCCTAACGAAATGAAAAGAATCCTATTTACAACAAAATTTCTCCTATTATCAACTAGGGAGGAAGATAAATAGTATGCAAGAAACAACAACAGATGGCAGTCGTGAGGCAAGAGTGGTCTTTTTCCCATAAAACACTAGAATATTTCCTATATTAGGTTTCTTCCTAGGTGAGAAAGTGTTCGAATTTGGAAGAAAGAGTATGAAAAGTTCTCCACACACATCAGCAACTGATACGCAGTATAATTTTCTTCTAATTCCACGGGGCGCTTTGCTAAGTTATCACCTTTCGCCATGTTATTACATAGATTACGTAATCTATGTGTATAAAATAGTCTACGTGTAGAATGTAGACTATCATTGTTTACGCGTAGACGCACATCACTGGTGACAACGCCGAAAACCGCGCCCGAAGCTATGTTCCCCTGTCCATCAGGTAGGAGAAGTAAGTGAGGTACTGTTGACATCAGATATTTTCTAGGAGAAAACTTTAAGATTACTCTGGACTTTAAGCATCAATCAAGCCATGGAGCACAGTTAAAAGTAAGTAAAGGTAATTAAACGAACCTTATTTATAATACTCGCGTACTTTCGACGTGGCCTTTGGCCACGTCTTGTACGCTCGCATCCGTGACCTTGGGCCACGTTATGGGCGTAATCATATTATAGATGGGGTAAAATGTCTGCATGTTGTATTGGAATTGGATGAAAGGGAACAAGCGTATAAGTTCGCTAATTTGAAAAGTTTAGAAAATAACTTTATGTGTGTATGGGCTCTAATATGGCACAAATATTCAAAGTATTATTGTCTATTTTCTTAATAATAAACTGAGTAAGTAATAACCGTATCAAGATTATTAGCTGGACGTCTTGCATAAACGAATACAAAAGCAACACTAAATTGGAAATGCAATATTTACGGCTTTTGTCATTTTCACATTTTTAAAGGTAATTGGAAAATTATTGTTTTCCTTTATTTCCCTCAAATTCCTACCTTGCCTCTGTAATTAATTCTGATGCTGGAATTTTGAAATACGAAAAGTCTCGCATAATTCACTTACAGTATTTTTCGGGGTGATAATAAACTTTCTTTAAGTTCCTTAGCAACGTCCGTTTCCATGGTGAACAACAAGCACCGCAAACTCTTTAAATAATTGTTTGCTATTATACCTCTAAACATTTAATTAAAACAAGGACGATGTAAATATTTTCGCACTGAGTTTACTAATATACCTATGCATAATTGTATGTGGGCTGAAACTCCTTATGCAGCAGAGGTCACCCTTGTTTGAAATACCTTTTCTAACCAGGAGTTGATTCATCTCTTATTGATCTGTGAGAAATATAATGTATCTCGACAATTAAGAATTGAAGGAAACAATGTGTGCAAAAGAAATGCCCGTGGCAACGGTTGCTAAGGACGTGAGAAAAGGGCATTTTCACCCTTAAGGAAGGGCCGATTGAGAGATTTTTGAATTTTCTCGGCCTTTTGGGACGATTTCATGGTGGGTCGTAATCGGGCGTTTTTCGCCTCCGGGGCTTCCTTCATGGAGAACATTTATGTCAGTGAGTCAGTGAGTGAGTGGTGGGATTGGGGCTTTATATATATTGGATATGGTATGCGAATATTACTATGAATATATTATGTGCATAAATGCTGCCTATTGGCTAGAAGACTGTCTCAATGATAATCTATTATATGATAGGAAACGCATTTTTTCATTGACTAGGGCGAACACTTGTTTTAAACGACAGACTACTATACCCCAGCACAAGCAGAACCATCTGGTCGGAAAAGACAACGTACTCGAAGAGTAATCAATACTCGGAAAGCGAATGGACTTTCTTATTTGAAATAATTTTAAAAATGTTGCGTTTGATAAAAATTCTTATACAAATACTAAATATATTGGGTAATTTTCCGGTTTTCGTCAGATGCAAGCAAGAAACATTTTGAATTCTCACTTAAAAAATCTATCAAACCCTTGTTTGGCGCTAAAACCTTAATTTTGACTGTATATGCGCGCGCCTATTTGTTTAAAAAGAGTTGTTAGAAACCAGATATAACAACACAAAATGAAAAGAAAATAGTTTCGATAAAGGAATGCAGATGGCAGCACAAGGTGATAGAATGTAAATAAATCGTTGGAGGATAAGTATCGATTTAGCGAAAGTGAAGCTGTAATAGAAACATGTAGAAAAGATGAAAGTAATGTATTAAAAGTAGATAATAGATGGGAAAGGAAAATATAAGTGGTTTTCAGCTTTCAACAAGTTCAAGACTATAGTCAAATTGTAAGGCACGCCATAGAAATACTCAAGAAAATAAAAGAAGTCACTCCAGCCAACCAGAAACTTCTCCATTACAAACTAAGTCCCTAATCTCTATTTCAATGTGCACATGTGAAATACGAATCCATGCCTGGGAATGGGTGTTCTTTGTGAGTGTTCCTCACTCATCCTCATCGTCGCGAGTCAAAAGTAGCTGAAAAGCAACGATAAATAAAAAAAACAAATCAAATCTCTCCCAACGCTCTTGCACATGCAGGTATCAACTGACGCGCCATTACGCCATTGGCTGTTGGCATAAGCCACGCCCAAGTTGCGATTTCCACGTGGAATTTGTAATATGCTTCGCGGTCTAATATTACAAGTTCAAACTCCAGTCTGACTTCTGATTTCGAGTCCTTAAAACTTATTTTTCGTTTGATGCCATGCAAACATGTTTTCCGGACGTCCATGCTCCAAAGGTTTCGCAAGTCGAAGCACCACTAGTCTACAGAGACTGCAAATGCAGTTAGCACATTCAGAACGACAATGACAGACGAGACACAGAAATCAAAATTTTCTCCCGCAGTCGTCCATTTAAACCCCCACCCCCTTCCTTGTTCCAATCACGCAACAGAGAGAGAACTTCCGTCGATGCAACGTGTGATTAACTTCCAAAAGCGTGCTGAAATTTTGGTATTAAAATATGCATGAACTCAATTTCCAGGTTTTCCGCTTCTTCTAATCGATAGAGCCCTCTGACATTCTCCATTTCACTTTTTTTATTATTATTCTCACTTTGACCCAACAGTGGAACACAGAGGGAGCTAGACGAGGTAAATTAATAGGTATTCAGGCACGCATGCAATAAATTCGGTACACTGAATAAGGCTAGATTGATCTTTATGGAGTTTTTGTAATGGTTTTAAATTGTAGACATGGATTCTACTGTGTTGCCATTTACATCGCAAAAGTACTGAGAAGATTTAACTTTCAAGGTAAGTTCAGTAACACTACCGTTAAATAATCGCATGACATTTGCATATTATTACGTATTTATATTTGTTTCACTTATTTCTCCTATTTACGTTAATAGCGACGACGAATTGATGAAACAAGAAACAAACAGAATCTGTACATAGCCTAGAATTCCAACCTAGGTATAGGGATTTCATTATTTATAGTTTAATATAGATGGCACGTCGAATGACGTTATACGAGGTTAAGTCATTAAATAACAGGAATTTTTTTCCAAATTTCATGGACCTTTATGCACAACGAAAATGTATATTTCGGGACTCAAAATAGTTCCTTAGAAACACGCCATAAAGGTGTCGTGACGATGGAGCACTATGCGCCTGCTCAGTAGCTCGTACAACATGGCCGCTCCACTGTTGACTTGCACGGTAGAAGAACAGTGAAGTGTTGTTCGTTTTTTGTGCTCAGAGGGAGTGAAACGTTCTGAAATCTACAGCAGAATGAAGGTTCAGTAAGGATACAGTAGTAATTAACGGATTCGCTGGTTGATCTGCTGTTTCACTGCCTCAGTTGTCATGGAAACTGGCCTCCCAGTCCGGTGTTCATCACTGACATTTCGATCATGCATTCTATTATGGGCAAGATAATTGAACAAAATATTATTCTCAGAAAGTAAAACAAAAAATGAGCAATTATTTTGTGTAAAAGTGAATTCTATACATAATCCAACATTTCTGAGCAGTTTGCAACTCTGGCACATTGATGTTACTCTTGGAGCCGTGGGCAAAATACATTTTCATGATTTTTTTTCGCAATTCCTAAAAATATATGTATTTAACGAGAATTATATTATAGCCTGATCTATACTGAACAAAACAAACTACGATTCACAATTATATCATCATTAGTTTCAGAGATACTGCATGTTATATTTGGAGGAGGAGTTAATTTCAAATTACGCGCCAAAAACGTTCTGGGCGAATAGGCTAGCACCGTTGGAAAAAAATTCTGAGTTCAAGGTTACGGCTGGTGAATTAAAAAGAAGACGAACATGAGCCTGATTGTGGATAAAACCAAGACTCAGCAAAGGCTGTATTTAACATGTGTTCTTTATAGCCATTATTAAATTAACAGCACCACCATTGATAAGAAAGCTTCGAACAGCAATTTAAAACGCCATGGTTTCAAACAATGATAGAGTGTGCGATTCAAATCGTGTCATCGGGCCGCTTAAAAACGCACGCACGCACAAAATATGCGTTTCAAGTTGCGTAACGCGATAAAAAAAAGTAGAAGCGTTCTTATGCGTTTCGATAAGACTGGAAATAAACCCACCGTCACGTTTCGTACACTTAGAGAGCCACACTTCTTCCTCTTCTTCTCTTAATGGACCGATATGGGTTCCTTACAGTTAACGCCCTCTTTATGGAATATTAACTACGAGAATTAAAGAATCTTTAGGAGGAGGTTGTTTTTAACCATCGTCATTATCTGGAATTCTCCTTGCGTTACTGCTCACAGCTTTCTTCCTTAATATTCTGTAATCCTTTCATGCCATTATGTTGTCTACGAGTCTTCGCTTCACTGTTTGTTTCTCTGCTCTTCACAGAGCCATCTATTGGCGGTTGAAGTATTATTTTCACCTTTCTCAAGACATGTCATATAACGATCTTTCTAATTCTACCTTTTAAAATCTCTATTCTTTAATTCTTCCAACTTGCTCATTTTGACTCCAATCAAACCACACAGTTCTTTTCATTCTCCTTCACATCTCAAGTGTTTATATAGTATCTTTCCACCCCTACAACAATGCACTTCCATGTAAAGTATTGTAAGCGTTGTACTCATTCCTAGGTCATAAAGTTTTCTTCTTCCTGACAAACATTTAATAATTGTGCCATGGCCATTGTATTTTAATATTGTCAAATACTGACTCAACTTTCTCCCATCACTTCTCCAGACTACAATAACTAGCTAATGCCTTATATCACGTTCAAGGGAATTGACAAAGAATCTACTCTAATACCTCCATGAGAAATATTCCAGAAGTTTTACAGTATGTAAATGACAGAAGGGAAGGAGAGACGGTGAAAGGAAGAGAAAAACGAGACAGATATATGCAAAAAGGAGAGAGAATGATAAAAAGAAATAAACAAAAGAAACACAGCTAAAAATGCGAAGAAATGAAAAGAATAACGAGAGAAGGAAAGACAGAAAGAGTGAGTGAGGGGAAGAACGAAACAACAAGTGAGAGAGTGAAAAAGAGAGAAAGGGTGAGAAAAAGAAGAGAGGAGAAAGGAAAAAGAGAGAAGGTAAGAGAGAAAGAGTTAGTGAGGAAGATAGAGCGAAGCACGGCATGAAAGTGTGAGAGGGGAAAAGAGGAAGGGCGAGAAAAAAGAAGAGAAAGAGAAAAGAAGAACGGGAGGAGGTACGAGAGAAAAAGTTAGTGAGGAAGATAGAGCGAAGCACGGCAAGAAAGTGTGAGAGGGGGAAAGAGAAAGGGTGAGAAAAAGAAGAATGGAGAAAGGAAAAAGAGAGGTGAGAGAGAAATAGTTAGTGAGGAAGATAGAGGGAAGCACGGCAAGAAAGTGTGAGAGGGGAAAAGAGAAAAGTTGAGAGAAAAAGATGAGAAGGGAGAAAGGAAGAACGAGAGAAGATAAGAGAGAAAGAGTAAGTGAGGAAGACAGCGATGCACGGCAAGAAAATAAGAGAGGGGAAAAGAGAAAAGGTGAGAAAAAAACAAGAGAAAAAAGAAGGAGGAAAGGAAAAACGGGAGAAGATAAGAGAGAAAGAGTAAGTGAGGAAGACAGAGCGATGCACGGCAAGAAAATAAGAGAGGAGAAAAGAGAAAAGGTGAGAAAAAAGAAGACAAAGAAGATGGGAGAAAGGAAAAACGGGAGAAGATAACAGAGAAAGAGTTACTGAGGAAGATAGAGCGGACACGTCAAGAAAGTGTGAGAGGGGATAAAAGAAAGGGTGAGAAAAAGAATGAAGAAAGGAAAACTGGAGAGAAAGGAGAAATAAATTGACAGGGTGAAAAAGAGTAAGTGAAGAAAAGAGGAAAAAGGAATAAAAAGAACGAGAGAGGAAAAGCGAAAGAGAAACTGAGCGAAACAGGAAGAATGAAATAGAAAGTAAAATACAGAAAATGAGTGACATAAAAGGGAAAACCATGACAGCCGTTATAAATTTGCAGATTCAGGGTCCACCTATAAGTATTTCAACCACCATTGAGAGAAAGACATCACACTGCTCATGATCCTATCAACCAACGTACGTAAGTAGCTAATTAGCATGAGAATACCTGGTGACATTTGACGACAAAAATTAAGCGATCACTCCGAGAATTACTACAATTAGAATATAACACCATTTAGCCTTGTTTCCATGATATGAAAAACTCAATATGCTGGCCAAGGCAGAAATTTATTTCATTACAAAACATAAACTAACGTAACGTTTCAACCTTCTAGCAAGGTCTTCTTCACACTCTGCACCAAGTACAAATGTAACAAGGTACAAAACAGGACGATATCTCGTATACATATAGGAAGGGAGAAGAGAATGCTAGTGAGAAAATGGAAGGAGGCCAAGGAAATAGAGAAGAAAGGTGAAGAAGAGACAATGAACTGGAATGGTGGACTGAAGATAAACAAAGAATGGAACAAGGTGTTAGAAAGAGTGGAAAGGACAAGAAAAAAGAGGAGAGAAGAATGAAGGAAAAAGAGCGTGACATAAAGAGTCCAAGCTCATTCACTTTCAGGTGAAAGTAAATTTGACAAGGGAAAGCCACCTGCTAGAATGTTCCAGAACAACTTTCTAATAGTCTGGAGGGGAGTAATGTTTGTGTATATATATCGTCCTGTTTTTGTACCTTGTTACATTTGTACTTGGTGCAGAGTCTGAAGAAGACCTTGCTAGAAGGTTGAAACGTTACGTTTAGTTTGTTTTATAATAAAATAAATTTCTGCCTTGGTCAGCATATTGAGTTTTTCAACTAGAAATAAACCTACAGATCAACAGTCCAAAATGGGTCAGTAATCTACCACTGAATCAGTAAACACATACAATTCTAAATTTCTTTTGAATGAGGATCCACAACACTGGCGTTTGTTATTTCTTAGGAACTCGATTCTATCGGCTTACTACAAAAATTAGCACTTGTGGTCCTTGATATCCTATTACAACAAAATATAATTAAACGTTCTGGCGATCTTAATAATCAACTTTCGATGCTTACAAGTTCAACTGGCGTTCTTTTCTTAAATACAAACTAAAAATGTAGAGATAAAACCTGAAAAATTATCGTCAAATTTGAACGAAAATGTTTGCAGCTCAGTAGTCGACAAGATACGAAAATGTCTCCCTACTATGCTGACCTCTAGTTTTATTTTGATGCGGTTTACTTAGAAGCCAAGCGACTGAGTTAAATGTCTTGAAACTGTTCGGAAATTGCAAGGGAGGCGGTAAACTGTCCCTTTCTGAAAGATATGACTAAATGAAATAATCTCCACTAAAAATGTTTTTCGGGAAATTTCCAGTACATGTACAGACACTCCAAGTGACTCTCAGTGGAATGTACAGACACTCCAAGTGACTCTCAGTAGGATAGTTACAAACCAGATTTGCCTGTGACTGTACCAAGTGATAATAATAATGATAAATGTCTGTATTAAGCAGACGAGGTTCAGCCAAGGGCTGCTCTGCCACTTAACTCTTGTCAATATGATTATACATATATAAGATAAGATAAACTGCGTATGGAGCAGAAAACTAAATGTAAAATAATGCACATACAGATACAAAAAAATACACATAAATTAGATGTATGGGGAAAAAAGTGTAACTACAAATACAAAATACAATAATAACACCATTAAGCCTTGTTTCCATGATTATGAAAAACTAAATATGCTGACCAAGGCAGTAATTTATTTTATTAAAAACATAAACTAAAACGTAACGTTTCAACCTTCTAGCAAGGTCTTCATCAGACTCTGTATCAAGTACAAAAGTAACAAGATACACAAAAAGGGCATTATATATACACAAACATTACTCCCTCCCGACTATTAGAAAGTTGTTAGGAACTTTCTAGCAGGTGGCTTTCACTTTCCAACTGTACTTTCACCTAAAAGGCTAAACATAAGTACTTTCACATAGAATGTGAAGAGATATTCATATAGAAAATCTCACGCTCTCTTACCTTCATTTTTCTCCCTTCTACTCTCCTCTTTCTCTCTTGTCCTTTCCACTCTTTCTAACACCTTCTTCCATTCTTTGTTTAACTTCAGTCCCCCATTCCAGTTCATTGTGTCTTCTTCACCTTTCTTCTCTATTTCCTTGGCTTCCTTCCATTTTCTCACTAGCATTCTCTTCTCCCTTCCTATCTGCTTAGCCTCATCCCACTCTATGTCATGTCCTGTTTCTCTCGTGTGTTTAAATATTGCATTTCTCTCTCTCTCTTAAGTCGTACATCATCCCTATGTTGTTTCAACCTGTTTTTCAGCCTTTTTTTCGTTTCTCCTATGTACACACTCTGACATTCTCTACATTTAACTTCGTAGATAATCCCTTCCTCTTCCTCTTCTCTGTTCTCCTTTTTCTTGCTTGCATTCTTCGCTATTCCTAAGATGCTTCTCCCTCCCTTCCTGTAAGTTTTAATTCCCGCTTTCCTAAGCACTTTGCATATCTTTTCTGTGGTCTTCCCCATACTCTTTATTCCAAACCTTCTCTCCTCTTTTTCTTTCTCTTCCAATTCTCCCCTGCCCGTTTTCTTACTTCTTCTGTTTATGTCCAGTCTATCCTGCTTCTCTATTTTTTCAAAATTCAATAGTAATAATAATAATACAATAATACACTCCATATAGTGAGTGACTCGATACCTCCAGTGTGTGCCCCGACGTTGCCATTGTTACATTAACAGAACAAAGGGGGTAGCCCCCTTCCTCTGAAAAATTCAGAGCATTCGGACAATAGCTAAGAAACTAGGCAACCACAGTTCACTTTGGCTTTTCTTTCATTCACTTAAATTTAACGTACTTTTTCCTTTTTGTTTTTCGTTGTAATAAACACTGATTAAGGCCTCTTTATAATTAAAAGTTAAAATAATGAAACATTATTATTTTGAGTCTCATAATCTCATTCTTAAAATGATAGATTGATTTGCTTTATTTTACTTCGCATTTTGTGCCACTTTTGGCTAATTTCCGAAGATGGGGATGAGTGATAACTAGGCTTCGGATAGTTATGCACTAAAAAACCTTTAAATATGCATGCAAATATGCTCTTGAAATGCTCGAAATATGTTCTTTAAATGATAAATATGCACTTAAAATTTTAAAAATTTACATCAAACTCAAAAAATTTAGCCATAGCTTGTAACTACAGCGCCTTGAATAACGTAGTGTGGAAAACGACCCAAGAAACTGGTTCCCCGAGACGATGACAAGCAGATGGCAGTGCGGTCGACCCAGGTGCTAATTTTGTTATGAAAGTAATGCGGCTTAGTTAGTTTTTGGAATATATTGTGTAGATTTTTTTATCTAGAAAGGCGGTAAGTGAATTGATGGAAACAGTTATATTTGTGGGGTGATTTGCAGTCACGAAATGGCATTAATTTACACAGAAAAGTAACATACATACGTTTTATGTGCAACGCAACACGAGCATCAACATAGCAATGTGAGGCTGGACGTTGAACGTTGGATTGTGTACACAAGTTTATTTTTGTATGCTAATAAAATTTATCTTTTTGTTTGGGAACACTAAATATACAAATACCCTTTTCTTTACTTGAACGATATCCACTAGAAGAACCAGGCACAAAACATATCTTCGAGAATATAGCTTTCAAAATATAACTCAACCAACACGTTGTTTACATTTTTCCAGTAAGCGGGAAACGAAAAGTGTCATATTTCACGCTTGCGAGTTTTTGGGCGGTAAGTTGGACAACACGCGAGTCGATGTAAAACAACCTTTGAAAAATAAACGAGTATTGTCTGTGTGAATTTCCATAAAAATAATATTTGTGACAATGACAATATTAATGAACCTTTCAGGATAATGCATACACAATACTAATTCTCGCAGCAATTGTCATGTTACGTGTTACAATCCATACCTATGTTTTCTTACGTATTGTTAATAAAAAAACTCAAGGACAGGTCATGATAGACGGTTCATAATATTAATATTTTCGCGACTACTGTACCAAATATCATAACAATTTTCTGATGCAAAGAAATGTTACAAGGAAAAGAATCAGACGTTGCAGCAAAAACCCCATTTACTTCCATTATAAGCAGTCGAGCGCTGTACCCCGGTGTCAACACCAGCGCCTCTAGCGGATTTCATTTTCGAGTGGAACCAGCGAGAGAGAGTAAAACCATGCCGTTTTCCACACTACGTTATTCTAGGCGCTGTACTTGTAACTATTTATTAATTCCACTGTTTACATAAGTAAAAAAAAGTATGGTTTGGCTTACCTTATTCACAAATGACTATATTTTAGATATGGTTTTTGTATATGTATCTATCATAAGTCCACTAACTGTTTCTGACTTCACTGAACGTCACGATTAGCAGAAGGTGGAATTTCAGCAGCTGTCTCTCATTCTATTCAGCATGAAAGGGTACTATTGCACTTAATAACTACGTATTGTTTCTGATGCTCAAAAGTAAATTTATGCCAGTTATCCTCGAGAATACTTTTATACTCTGAAAACACTCTCTCCACATCACAAGAAACAACAGGCGCATGTTGTAATTTCAACAAATCAGAAACGTGCAGTTCACTTGGAATACCGTTCACATTTTGTTTCCCTTCATGAATAGAGCAAATGTCCTCTAGGAGCTTGTGGCCAGAATTCCTCGCGAACCCATACAGGTTTCTGAATTGCCCCCAAGGAAAGGAAACTACAAATTTTCAAACAGAAACAGCAGAATATGCATTTGTAAGAAAAAATAAGCAATATATCCTGAAGACACTGAAAATATGCATTTCCATATGCTATGCAAAATGCATAACTATCCGTGACCTAGTTATAACATGATAATATTACTGAACGGACAATCCCAAACATCCATGCCCAGGCCGGGATTCGAATCCGGGACCCCTGTGCTAACCACTCCGCCACGGGGCCCGGCTAAAATGACCAAACTATACTCAATTTAATTTTATATCTCAAAATATTGTTTTGCTAGTATTATACAGGAAATTGATGCCTGTGACATTCCCCCGTGAAGTTTGATTGAATGAGCTGGTGTTTTAAGTCCACTTTATACTCGGTAAAGGCTAATTGGGACTGAACCTACAGTTTAAAGTGGGATCCGAACCACTTGTGCCTCCACCGGGAATCTAACCCGGGAACCCTTGATCACAACGCGACGACGCTACCACTGCGCCATCGGGGATATCCTTTCGGACGGAATTAGCTGGACTGAACAACACTGGAGCCTCCCCGATGGCGCAGTGGTAGCGTCCTCGCCTTCTAATCAAGAGATCCCGGGTTCGATACCCGGTGGAGGCACAAAGTGGTCCAGATCCCAATTTAAACTGTAGGCCCAGTCCCGATTACCCTTACTGTGCATAAAGTGGACTTAAAACACCAAATCAACAACACTGACTGCACCCCTTGACGCAACAAACTTTTCAGGGCAAAAGCTTGTCAAGAGACCTGTGACGTGTGGTCATCGAGTCCCATCGCCGCTGGTTTCTGGTTTTAGAGACCGAAATCCGCTATTATGAAACGTCTTGTCCACTCTCATGGCGGCCGGTCCTAGTTCTGGCAAGGGGAGCGGGGATTGCGTAGCAGACCAACCAGACAACAGCAGTGGCGCCAAGAGACACGACGCGGTGGGAAAAAGTACTACGTCACCCTAGTTCTACTGGGAGCTGCGTTTCTTATCGCGCTGGATTGGCCGATTCCTCGCTCCCCACTTCCCTTGCCAGGTCATAGGGCGCCCACCGTAAGACTAGAAAAGATCTCTAGTATGAAGTAGCTCACTAATCATCCTCACTATGTTGGCTAGACCTAAATTTTGGAGTTGCACCAAAGTTCTCGCACCGCTCGGCTACGCTGAAAGTCATAGCTACATACAGATAATGATATTTTAGTTTCTTTATGAATTACATGAACGTGATATCTAGATCACGTGACTTGCCATCTCTCTTTTGCGGTGTTTCAACCTACTTTTCCATCACCTCCTCCGTGTCTGTACTTACAAAAAACATTACGAATATGTTCCACCACCAGTGGCGTCGATTAGGAGGTCACTTGCCACCCCTACACTTCTTGCCACTTTAACACACACTATGGCCTCTTATTGCTAAGTCTCGTCTACGAAAAAGTAAACTATCCTTCACTCCTCAAGTTTTGGCATCCACTCGCCGCTACTGTCCACCAATGTATTTATTTCAGAATTTTAATTAGAATTGTCAACTGACAAATACGAAAGCAGAACTAGGGTTCCATTCCTTATCTACGCATGCCCTGCCTGGACTAGTCGAACGGCAAAATAAGGGTGGAATGTATAAGGGTTGCGTGAAAATTGTCTCCTGTTGAAACGGTTGCGTCTTAATTGCGAACAGTCCTAATTGCGAACACACCGAAGTGAGAAATACGCCAATGTCCTAAATGCGAACACAGAATTGGAAGTGAAAAGTTGTAGGTCGCAAGGCAGAAAAACTTGTTCGCAATTAGGACACACCCCTTTTAACGTTTTTCCTGTTCACGCAGCAAGGGTTCGTAATTACGAATTTCTGTTCAGGTAGCAAGTGTTCTAAATTAGGACTGTTTGCAATTAGGACGAATTTCTATTCAGGCAGCAGGTGTTCGCAATTAGGATGAATTTCTGTTCAGGCAGCAAGTGGTCGCAATTAGGACGAATTTCTGTTCAGGCAGCAAGTGTTCGGAATTAGGACGAATTTCTGTTCAGGCAGCAAGTGTTCGGAATTAGCATGAATTTCTGTTCAGGCAGCAAGTGTTCGGAATTAGGATGAATTTCTGTTCAGGCAGCAAGTGTTCGGAATTAGGATGAATTTCTGTTCAGGCAGCAAGTGTTCGGAATTAGAATGAATTTCTGTTCAGGCAGCAAGTGTTCGGAATTAGAATGAATTTCTGTTCAGGCACCAAGTGTTCGGAATTAGGATGAATTTCTGTTCAGGCAGCAAGTGTTCGGAATTAGGATGATTTTCTGTTCAGGCAGCAGGTGTTCGCAATTAGGATGAAGTTCTGTTCAGGCAGCAAGTGGTCGCAATTAGGACGAATTTCTGTTCATTCAGCAAGTGTTCGGAATTAGGACGAATTTCTGTTCAGGCAGCAAGTGTTCGGAATTAGAATGAATTTCTGTTCAGGCAGCAAGGGTTCGCAATTAGGATGAATTTCTGTTCAGGCAGCAAGAGTTCGCAATTACGAATTTCTGTTCGGGCAGCAAGTGTTCTGAATTAGGACTGTTCGCAATTAGGACGAATTTCTGTTCAGGCAGCAAGTGTTCGGAAATAGAATGAATTTCTGTTCAGGCAGCAAGTGTTCGCAATTAGGATGAATTTCTGTTCAGGCAGCAAATGTTCGGAAATAGAATAAATTTCTGTTCAGGCAGCAAGTGTTCGCCATTAGGATGAATTTCTGTTCAGGCAGCAGGTGTTCGCAATTAGGATGAATTTCTGTTCAGGCAGCAAGTGGTCGCAATTATACGAATTTCTGTTCAGGCAGCAAGTGTTCGGAATTAGGACGAATTTCTGTTCAGGCAGCAAGTGTTCGGAATTAGAATGAATTTCTGTTCAGGCAGCAAGTGTTCGGAACTAGGATGAATTTCTGTTCAGGCAGCAAGTGTTCGGAATTAGGATGAATTTCTGTTCAGGCAGCAAGTGTTCGGAATTAGGATGAATTTCTGTTCAGGCAGCAAGAGTTCGCAATTACGAATTTCTGTTCGGGCAGCAAGTGTTCTGAATTAGGACTGTTCGCAATTAGGACGAATTTCTGTTCAGGCAGCAAGTGTTCGGAAATAGAATGAATTTCTGTTCAGGCAGCAAGGGTTCGCAATTAGGACGAATTTCTGTTCAGGCAGCAAGTGTTCGGAATTAGGATGAATTTCTGTTCAGGCAGCAAGTGTTCGTAATTAGGATGAATTTCTGTTCAGGCATCAAGTGTTCGGAATTAGCATGAATTTCTGTTCAGGCAGCAAGTGTTCGGAATTAGGATGAATTTCTGTTCAGGCAGCAAGTGTTCGGAATTAGGATGAATTTCTGTTCAGGCAGCAAGTGTTCGGAATTAGAATGAATTTCTGTTTAGGCAGCAAGTGTTCGGAATTAGAATGATTTTCTGTTCAGGCAGCAAGTGTTCGGAATTAGGATGAATTTCTGTTCAGGCAGCAAGTGTTCGGAATTAGGATGAATTTCTGATCAGGCAGCAGTTGTTCGCAATTAGGATGAATTTCTGTTCAGGCAGCAAGTGGTCGCAATTAGGACGATTTTTTGTTCAGGCAGCAAGTGTTCGGAATTAGGATGAATTTCTGTTCAGGCAGCAAGTGTTCGTAATTAGGATGAAGTTCTGTTCACGCAGCAAGTGTTCGAAATTAGGACAATTTTTTGTTCAGGCAGCAAGTGTTCGGAATTAGGATGAATTTCTGTTCAGGCAGCAAGTGTTCGGAATTAGGATGAAGTTCTGTTCAGGCAGCAAGTGTTCGGAATTAGGATGAAGTTCTGTTCAGGCAGCAAGTGTTCGGAATCAGGATGAATTTCTGTTCAGGCAGCAAGGGTTCGGAATAAGGACGAATTTCTGTTCAGGCAGCAAGGGTTCGGAATAAGGACGAATTTTTGTTCAGGTAACAAGTGTTCGGAATTAGGATGAATTTCTGTTCAGGCAGCAAGTGGTCGCAGTTAGGACGAATTTCTGTTCGGGCAGCAAGTGTTCGTAATTAGGACGAATTTCTGTTCAGGCAGCAAGTGTTCGGAATTAGGATGAATTTCTGTTCAGGCAGCAAGTGTTCGGAATTAGGATGAAGTTCTGTTCAGGCAGCAAGTGTTCGGAATTAGGACGAATTTCTGTTCAGGCAGCAAGTGTTCGGAATCAGGATGAATTTCTGTTCAGGCAGCAAGGGTTCGGAATAAGGACGAATTTCTGTTCAGGCAGCAAGGGTTCGGAATAAGGACGAATTTTTGTTCAGGTAACAAGTGTTCGGAATTAGGATGAATTTCTGTTCAGGCAGCAAGTGGTCGCAGTTAGGACGAATTTCTGTTCAGGCAGCAAGTGTTCGTAATTAGGACGAATTTCTGTTCAGGCAGCAAGTGTTCGGAATTAGGATGAATTTCTGTTCAGGCAGCAAGTGTTCGGAATTAGGATGAAGTTCTGTTCAGGCAGCAAGTGTTCGGAATTAGGACGATTTTTTGTTCAGGCAGCAAGTGTTCGGAATTAGGATTAAGTTCTGTTCAGGCAGCAAGTGTTCGCAATTAGGACGATTTTTTGTTCAGGCAGCAAGTGTTCGCAATTAGGACGACACTGTTGAAACAACATTGTATGGCCGAAAGGGTTAAAGAGTTGTAAAAGCTACCACAAACACAATAAACGCGATAATAAACAACGCAACCGAACGCATACAAACAAAAAACCGATCTGAAACACACGCACCCTTGTTTCGTTGACTCGTCCTCTCAAACTAGTCTCGTCTTTCGCGATCGGACAGTAAGTACAGGCCATATCTCGAATCATATACGTGTAAGATGTAAAATTAATGCTGCATTTTCCATTCTACATCAAGGGCGACTTTAGTACACTACTCCGTTGACAGATGGTGGTGCTAGTTCTAAATGCTTAGCTGAATATGAATAGAAACAAACTTCTTAACTAACCTTAGATAGAATGCGAAGAAAATGCTCAGATAATTAGTGGAAACATGCCAATGGAACATACCTGAAAGAAAAAGAGAAAACATATTTAGAACATAAAAATCAATCAAATATCACAGTCATAATTTTAATATTTATTATTATGTAAAGGAAAATGTTTTATATTTAGTCTGATTTGCTTTAATTTGATGAAGTGAGAGAATCTAGTAACAATAATGTCGTCCGGGGAATTAATTTAAACAGAAACCAAACTCGTCTATCTCGCTAGTGTGAGCGCAGTCTAAGGCACGCTTTAGATGAAAGTATATTTCTTAACATTTATGCCATGTCCAAAATGCAGTCAGGTAAAGTGAAAAATCGTATGTCATTTCAGATAGAATCGGTCGTATTCGCGTAACAAATTTCGTAGCATAACCAATCAGAAGCGATCTCTAGGTCACGTGTGCAGATGTAATGGCGGCCGAGTGAGATGTAAACAATGTGGCACTTCACATTTTTAAAAGCCGATAACTATTCAACCGAGAGAAATAACGTTTACTACAAAATAAGTATTATTTAAAAATCAACGGAACTGCATAAATACATACTCTATAGCGCATACACTACACGTATGGAAGCATAAATTAGTTGTTTCAATTGTGAACACCGGGTACTGGCTCATCTCGTATGCCTTTCGTGCTGTATATATTATCTGACGTTCCCTGAACGCGTCGCAATCGCAATCGTAAATGTACAGTATTGTCTGCTATAAAAATCCCACATGATTTTTGGATATGTTTGCGTTTAAAGCGGCCTAGGAATAACTTTGAGACACCCTGTGTATTAAGATCTGCTTTTCCAGATGGGTTCCTGCTGCAGTGAGGCGCATAGAAGCCGCTTACGGCCCAAGAATATACCCCACCTGTCAACATCTCCCGGCAACTCCTGGCCCTGTACGTAGCCGGTGCTGACATCTGTTGGGTGAACGACGAACTCAGTGCTGATGGTCGGGCAACCGTATTGATTCCTCGAGTTCCGGTCCTAGGTAGCGCTCGGAAACCTGCAGTCACATTGAAGCGGGAAACAGGACGAGAGATGTACAAGGATGCAAAACAGATACGAGAATAAATGTAGTAGAAAAGGCCCGGGGGAGGAGAGAATACCAGTTGATTATGAAGGAAAACCGGTATATCGTCACTAAATTCATGTTGCTTACACGGTCATATTACTTGCATTTTTTTTTTTGCCGAATTACATGGTGGAGTAGTTAGCACAGAGCGCTACAACGGCAGGGGCCCCGGGTTCGATTTCCGGCCTGGTCATGTATGTTCTTTGTGAGCGTCCCTTCGTCAATTTCGTGGAGGAATTGATAAGGGACATACTCTCACCAGGTACCTGTCAATCACCTGTCAGGTAGTGTCAATTACCTGTCAGGATAATCCACACTCAGGAATTGCTGACAGGAAATGTCCTAAAATAAGGCCCGATGCCTTCTTGTTCTTTTGTGTATGGACCCTGCACTGGGAATGTACAGGGTGGGCGAAAAGTCCCTTTACATGTTAATAGCATAGTACAGTTACTTTTATGAGGAAATCGAGTGCAATCCGTCGCATGTTATGATTTGGGCAGGAATAACGGCAGACCATTTGCTTGGAACATATTTCATTGATGGTCCTGTGAACCAGCACAGCTATCTTCACATGATTAACACGTGGTTGCTTCCAGAATTAACGGCTGACATCGTTACACTTCAACAAGACGGCGCTCCACCACATTTTGCTGTCAGTGTCCGCAAACGGCTAAATGAACTGTTTCCAAACCGCTGGATTGGACGTGGATCACGAGACCTTCCAACACCGTTGCCATGGCCTCCACGAAGCCCAGACCTCACCACACCGGACAATGCACTATGGGGCATAATGAAAGAAGACGTTCGTAAACGACGATACGTGAACGACGATCAACTGAAAGACGGAGTTCGTATGGCATTTGAAAGGATCACCCCTGATATGCTGCACCGGATGCACACAAAAAAATGGCGACGCATCAACCTTTGCATCGAACATGGAGGAGTGCACACTGACGTTATTGATCAATGAACCTTTAACCCTTGTAAAAATGTTAATATGTTATTCACAATAAATGTTAATGTTAACCAGACATTGTTTATTCAAAATAAATGTTGAAATTTTTAAAAATATACTGATTTGTATTCATAACAATGTTTATCTACATGTCTAACTCTACTATGCTATTAACATGTAAAGGGACTTTTCGCCAACCCTGTACATATAAGATAATGTATTGCATCTTTCATCAATTTATTGTGAATATTCGTCTGAAGAGGACCCCGTTAGAAAAAATCCTCAATTTGCTGACCAAGGCAGTAATTTATTTTATTATAAAACATAAACTAAACGTAACGTTTCAACCTTCTAGCAAGGTCTTCTTCAGACTCTGTACCAAGTACAAATGTAACAAGGTACAAAAACAGGGCAATATATATACACAAACATTACTCCCCTCCAGACTATTAAAAAGTTGTTCTGGAACATTCTAGCAGGTGGCTTTCCCTGTCAAATGTACTTTCACCTAAAAGGCTAAACATATTTACTTTCATCTAGAATGTGGTTGGACTCTTTATCTCACGCTCTTTTTCCTTCATTCTTCTTCCCTCTTTCTCTCTTGTCATATCCACTCTTTCTAACACCTTCTTCCATTCTTTATCTTCAGTCCCCCATTCCAGTTCATTGTGTCTTCTTTCCCGTTCTTCTCTATTTTCTTGGCCTCCTTCCATTGTCTCACTAGTATTAGCTTCTCCCTTCCTATATGAATACGAGATATCGACCTGTTTTGTACCTTGTTACATTTGTACTTGGTACAGAGTCTGAAGAAGACCTTGCTAGAAGGTTGAAACGTTACGTTTAGTTTATGTTTTATAATAAAATAAATTACTGCCTTGGTCAGCATATTCAGGATTATTTCATATCATGGAAACAAGGCTTAATGGTGTTACCTTGTTAGAGGGTGGAAACGTTACGTTTTTATCTATATTTTTTTAAACTATAAAAGTTTGTCTTGGTCAGCATCTTAATGTTTTAGTAACGTTAGAGTTCTGAGAGGGTAATAGGGACTGCCACTGTGCTTGTGCCCCACAGGAGATCGAACTCGGGATCATTTGATTACAAGGCGGCAACGTTACCATATGGGTACCTTTGGAGAAGTTCACTCCTTCCATCCACCTCCTGTACCATGAAGGCAATAAGAGTAAGTGGAGGTAGGTGGCCAGCATCACATTCTCAATCTAGGCGACCCTGGAGGTGATATCAGGAGCCACATATATCCATTGACTGGACAGAGGCTGGTCGAGTCACAGAGCTGGATACTGTCCAAAATCTTTCTTCAACTTCTATCCTTTTCTCCTATTTCCACATATTTCTCTCCTTTTCTACTGATATTCTTTCCGTATAACTCTCCTATTCTCTTTCTCTCTCGCTGGTACTCCATCTTTCTCGGCTCTCCATTTCTCTCACTGCTCCTATCTCTTTCATTATCTCCTGCTTCCTGTCTTCTCCTCTCTTTAATCTTTGTCTCTTCTACTCTTCATTGTTTCGCTTTATTATGGATTCATCCCCATTCCGCTCTTCCTCTCTATTTAGTTCTCTTTCACTGTCTCTTTAGCTATCTTCACCTCGCCCCTCCCTCTTCACCTCCCCCACACACATGTATAGGGTATCCCATAAGTCTGGATCCATAGTAGAAAAACAGAGCTTGTTCACAGTGTCCGTCATTGTACCGCACACACAGTTGAAGACAAATTCACCCCTCCTGCAACACTTTATGGATCACCCTGGCAGAATTTTGCTGACGCGCATCCACAGCGTGTTTTTTTAAGAAGGAGAATGCTCGGAATTTAAGTGGTGGACCCACAAAGCCAAATTGAGCCGGAGTGAGATCTGGGTTCCTTGGAGACCATTTCATTCACCCTCGTCGTACAGTCCAATATGTCGGAAACTGTGTTTTAAGGCAATGTCACGCTGTAAGAACGTAATGCGGAGAGGCATCATTCTGTTGAAAACGCCTATGGGTCCAGACTTAAAGGACACGCTGTATATACATATCTGTGTGTGTGTGTCTATGAGTGTGTGTACCTTCTCATCTCTGCTTCCTTCCTTTCTCTTTCTCTCTCCCTCTCCATCCCTCTTTATCGCTCCTCATTTCCTCTCTCGCTATTTCACCCTGTTCTCTCTCTCTCTCTAGCTCCCTGCGACTCAATTTCCCAAGATGGGTCCCATCCGCTGGCTCCGAAACCAGCCAGACCTCGCAGGGACTCGATTAACGCGCGAATCTCCCTCCATCAGCGACTCCCACTTTGTTTCCAAACTGGCGCATCGGAAAGGAAAGTGGATCAGTGTTGCCAACTCCTCGACTGGAAACAATCTCTGCATGTGCCACCATGTCACCGAATAAGGGAACGCCACAACGTCTTTGCAATAGCGATTTTTAATTTGGGTTGTTATACTGAAAAAAAAATGAACAACTTTCCGAGTATAAGAAACTGAGCCGTACGTTGGTGAAATTATAATCAGAATGAACACACAACAATCCAGACATATCAGTGTCAAGTTATTAGACTGATTCAACAGTGTTAACGAGCATCACGTACTTTTCCTATGAACAAAGACATCCCACGGGGGAAAAGACACACGAGAGATGAGGAGTGACAAAGAGAAGAAAAGAAATACAATAAGATAGGGGAAGGGAAAGAAAAGGAACAGATAGCGGAGGGAGGGGAAGAGGGAAGAGATAAAGAAAAGGAAAAGGAGAGATAGGGGAGGGGAGTGAAGGGGAGATATAGGGAGGGAGAATAATGAGACATAGACAAGTGGGGGAAAGAGAGATAGAGACACACAGTAGGAGAAACACAGAGAGAGGAGAGAGGGAGAGACACATAAGGAGGAGAAAAGGCACGCAGCGAGAGGGAGAGAACAAATCACATTTCGTCCTCTAGACACACACGATTATATCACAATTCTTCTCATCAGAAGCTGAATTTGAATAGATATAATTTATCACCTCCTTACTTTATCCTATTGATAATTTATAATTTCACCAATTCCCGTGTGAAAAGAGACACATGGGTCCATTGAAGAGAATGTTTTTCGAGATACAGAACTCTAATGACAACGGTGGTTATATGAAATGAATGAATGAACCCTCACAAATTAACACACCTATATCCAGGTCGATACTACATATAACCCGTAATTTTCAGTGATGGAATTATGAGTCCACCATTCAACACCCTAGGCAATAGCCTCAGACAGTATGACACTTAATGTATTTTGCCTGTGACGTTGTCATTTCAATGTTCTTATAGCATTAGACGAGTTTAACGGAACCTATTTCCATTATCCCTTCCACCCCTATTTTTACACATGGACTCTTCCAGTCAGCGCATGCGCACTTACGTCGATGGTCGCGACAAAGCAGACTGACTATGCTTAACGTACAACTTAAGAGATGAAAAAGAACATATTACTTAATAAGGTTTCTAATGAAGTAAGTGGGGCATTTTTCTATCGAGGAAAACGAGACTTTACGTTGGCATACAGTCTTAAAACTTTCATGCGTAGTATTTGATCAATTTTCAATTTCTTTCTTTGTGTTGTCAAATCTAACTCATAGATGGCAGGCCTAATTAATGGATTGAAATAACCAATACGGAAAAGTATATTTTTCTGTAGTATTGCTAGTTAACACTACAATCTAGGAATAAATAATACAAAACACAGGCAGAGAGGTACTGGAGAGAGTTTGCGATATGTTATACTGAATAACTAAAGAAAAACTCTAGAAAAATTGATAAATGCAAGGGAAATTGGAGTTTATGAGAAACTTGATTATGTCTGTAGATGAATAAGGTTTATAGTATCCTTGCCTTGACTCATCTCACCTAACAGCCTCCCCGATGGCGCTGTGGTAGCGTCGCTGTCTTGTAATCAAGGGGTCCCGGGTTCGATACCCGTTGGAGGCACATGGCACAGTGGTTCGGATCCCACGTAGGTCCAGTCCCGATTAGCCTTACTGTGCATAAAGTGGACTTAAAACAATCAATCATCTCACCCAACAGGTCGTTAGGTGCCGGGGCTTGCCCCGAGTTGATAGCTTCCTGGAGATGAGGCCTGCTCGTAAAAGGTTTATAGTATATAAATGCAAGGGAAATTAGAGTTTATGTGGAGACCTGATTATGTCTGTAGATTCGAATAATAATAATTTGCAATAAACTTGCCATATTGGAATGTTAAAAGATGCACGATACACATCACGGTTTTGTTTCATAACTGTTGCCACAGTCTTTAAAGCTACACCTTCCGTTGCAAAATTCAATGTTATCGAATACGAAAAAAAACACGTGGCAACTTTGTTTGGACTCAATCTTGCTCAGTGACGTCACACTAATATGGTTCTTTCGTGATTTATCATTGTCGTGACAGCTGGAGAAATGAACCATCAGGTTCCACTACATCACCATGACAACCAACAACCTATAAGGTAACAGTTCCCTCAACACTCTTCGCCAGCGAGCTCACCACATCAAGGATGGAGACCAGAAGAGAATTCGGTATCACAAGGCACTATAAATAGATACGTTGTCATGTTCGTAGTTTTTACGTCATACGGTCGTTATTATTCGCTGGAATTGCGATTTTTTTAATATTATTGTTAACACATATATGTCGGCGTAGGACTGTTGCAAGTCCCTGGAAATGTATTGTTATTCCATTAAAAAAAGCGGGAAAATGGCGGCTTTCTTTGAGAAAAAAAGCATTTTTGTGCACAATAAAGGCCAGAGTTTGTTCAACGACAATAATGCAGACGTACTTGGAGTTGGGAAAAGTTTTCCGGTCGGTAGCAGTAAGTTCGTAAGTGCTTTCAGTGTAGGCAAAAGGGGTGGGGGCGGAAGTAAGGGGTGGAGGAAGGGGGTGGGGGAAGGAAAGGACGTATTCTTCAGATTGGAATTTTGCGGCTCCTCCCCTCCCCCCGCATACATATATACACTCACCGTGCATAAATTGTATGTATATAGTCCGAATCTATGGTTCATTCCGCGTATATCGGTACTTGATTCGTCTGTCTAGGGCAATTAGCCTCCGATCTAGAGTCATCTAAATTAACCTCTGCATTTTGCTAAAAATCGGCACGTTTACCGGGTGCTTACCTGCAAAATGGGCTCGGCAATCAAAATGCTAAGGAAGAAACGGGGTATTTGCCGAACACTTAAGATTTAGTTGGTGAATTATGAAATTATTTGAAAACATTTTAGACACTGCATAGAATTTAAAATAAATCAATCAAATGAAATGCTCGAGAGATGGCATTAGCTGCTAACTCTATGCATATGACGTCTCAAAGTGGATTTGAAAACATTTACTAATTGGTAATTAATTTGAAATTCTGGGAAATTAATCTTGCTTGTAGAATTCACAGGTTCTCATAGCCCCCCTATTATGTTTTTAATGATTAAAGAAAATTAATCGAAATTATTGAAAATGATAGATGGGAAATTTTAAGGGAAAGAACACTGTAGACGACTACGGCAGGCGGCAAATTATGCTTACTTGCGAAGAGAATAAACATTTTCGAAGGTTTTATATAACTTTGTAAAGAACTATTTAGATTGGTCTGTTTTGTTGGTTATTTATTTAATAATAATAATAATAATAATCCTTCGCACTACAGCCCATGAAGGGCCTTGGCTTACCTACCGACAGCCGGTCTCCCTCCCACGCTTTCCTTCTTCACCTCTAAGCGTGGAGATCTTCAACCAGTATTGGAATAGTCGGGGGGTCAGCCCGACGTATCCCCAGCCGTTGTAGCAGGTCTACGCGACCCATGCCGTCCCGTAGCCGCCGTCCAAAGCAAAGTGCCATCTACCGCACAGCCACGGAGGAGGACCCACAGAATTTAAGAAAACCTTAATAACTTCCCTTCAAAATCAACTCGGGGAAAAAATGTTTCCGAACATTTGTTTTACACAAGTAACAAGTAACAAAGCTGTCATGTTATGCATTGTCCTGATTTTTCTGGGTAATGACTAAGGAGCGGAAGTTGATGAAATGTCATATTTTTTTCCTGACATCTCGGACACGATGCCCATTAAATATACACAATATTACACTTCGTCTAGAACCCAAAAAGGGTAATTTTAAAGTGCAATTTTTTTTGCATTTTTTGCAAATTTGCAAAATTTGCAAATACTCACAGTACACCCTTCGGAAGGATTCACCAGTTTGCTATTATCACTTTCCACGCCTTGTTGTCATTATCACCACACGTGCTTCATATAATATAGATGCATTCCAGTGTGTTTGAAAATTGCCTGAAAGAATGTAAATCTACAAGAGTAGACGACATGAAATAATAATATAACTAGGGCTAGGTTTTTTATGAGCTAAAAATTACCAAAACATACAAAATAAAATATGCTCTTATGGCCTAAAATTTTTTAAAAAATGCACTATAAATTGAAAAATATGCCCTTACGACTGAACTGTTTCAAACATCAATATGTAACATATGCTGAGATAATTTCACATACTATTTTTACTTCACTTCATGAGCACCGAGTTGCAATGTACAATGAATACTTTATATTACAAGGGTTGGATAAAAAGTAATGGCAACACTGGTATAATTGGTACTTGACTGTATTTGCAGAGGAGCACGTGTTACATTCCTTCAAAGTAATCGCCCCTCATCTCTACGACCTTCTGTCACACGTATGGAAGGCGTCGTACACCTTCAGCGCGTCCATCTCTGTCGATGTCCCGCAGTGACCGCCCTATAGCACGTATGATGGCTTCGCGCGTGTCGTAGTGCTTCCCGCCCATTGGTTCCTTCATTTTGACAAAACGGTCGTAATCACACGGTCTCATACCGGTGAATACGGCGGATGTTCCAGTTCCTCCCACTACCAGTTATGCAGGAGCGCCGTCACATTGTTCGCAGTGTGACACCTTGCATTGTCAAGCAGGATGATGGGACACCGTGCCGTCGCTTCCTTCTTAATGCGAGACGAAGGTGGTGTTGCAAGAAGGTGCAGAAGTAGGCTGCGTTGACCGTCTGCCTGAGAGACGTTGTTCTTCTTGCCTAAACATATTGTTAGGGTGCTTGCACTCTCGTCCTCTGCTTCAGAGCACTGCTGTTTTTGACTGAATAACATACAATCGCTCCCACTCACTATACTTCCTCGTCTGACATTCCTTTATCAGCCACGAAACGCTTGTGGCGCTGTGACTCACCCCTTTCACGGGACAGCAGTGTTGCCATTACTTTTTATCCAACCCTTGTATATAAAAATGGATGTATGTGTGTGTGTTTGTTCCAGCATAACTCTCGAACGCCTGGAGCGATTTCAACCAAACTTGGTACACGTTTCACTTGCAATCTCGAAAGAAATAGTGTGGGGGTAAGACACCTCTGGCAACCCTAGAGGTGGGAATGGGAAGGGGTGACATGTAAAAATAATCGATATTAGTATGGAATCCATAGTTGTCGGGGTCGCTAAGGTGAATAGTGACACTCCCAATGCTGTTCAACTACAAGTTCATTTTACACTATAGTTACAATTCCTTATTTTCCTGTGCAATAGAAGATTGGGATAAAAAATGGCTAATAATAATGATAAATATGATTTATTTGATAAAATCAGTTTAGTGGTTTCTATAGTTTAATATTGTAATATTATAGCAAAGTTTTCAATAAAATATCGTTTTCCTATTGGCTGTTTATGTTAGGAGTGGGAGAACCACGCTTCGTGTTCTTGGCGATGTAAAAACTTCCACGTTGGCATTTTTAATTGTTGCCAACCTGAACTTTAGCTTACTATCGCTAATTAACATTGATGTGTTATGTAAATTATCAGTTTTTTCTTGTGTTATTTTATGTTATGAGATTGTATTGTAAGTTAGAACAATCTGTTATGCTGCGCCTCGTGCTTGAGGTAGGCAGTTGAGGTCTTGCTATTAACTGTGAAGGCGGTGCGCGGACTCTCGTGTTAAATAAGTTGCTTACACTGCCTACGAGCGTGCATGAGCTAACAAAATTATAACTTTTAACTTGTGTGAATCAGTATGTACGCGCGCGATTCGTGATTAACGATGTTGGACATTTTGATTATAAAGTATTTGAATTTTATTTACTGTCACGTGTCGCAATTCGGTGGTTTGCTTCCTGGAGGAAGGGTGGATCGTCTTAATCCCGATCCCTGGGTGAGAACTGGTGCTCCCAACTGACCAGCCGGATCAAGGAGCGGTGTGTTGCCAATTCGGATCTCCATACCCTGGAGTTACGAGTGGTGGCACGTTGCATTTTTAATCAGGAAAAGTTAGGACTGCATGATTGTAACAAATGCATCAATTTCCAGGTGTGAGAAAACAAGTGTCATATACGTGTATATATCACAACACCACCTTCCCATTTACAAATTTTTGAGTTGAATTCAATATGGCGGGCGTTCGCTTGGAACACACCAATGTGGTTTCCATTAAGCCTAACCTGTTCCTATCATGACCAATTGAACCCAGCCCAACTCCTTTACTTTTTATAGGCGGTGTTAAAGGACTTTTGAATCTCCCTCTACGTCCTTGTATGTGACTTGGTCAACATGAGATCAATAATTACACACACACATATACATTATGTGTGTGTGTGTGTGTGTGTGTGTGTGTGTGTAAAGGTAGGTAGATAGAGGGGAGGATCAAAATGTGTAGATCCGGCACTGGTTGTCCGCTGGCTTTGATGTCTCACAGAATAATGACCACGACGATAAGAACTTAACGCATTGTCCGTGACAGGCGCTAGGTGGCAGCACTAATTGGATCACTCTCATCAAGGAAGGAAAACAGAAAGCCTGTTGTTCGCCATTTCCCTATCTCTTTCTCTTCACTTACCGTACTTCTCCTCCCTTTTTCGTGCGTCCCTGTGCCTTATACTTCAATAATTTTGGTGGGAAAACACAGCTTTTAAGCTGAATCTCGCCTATAAACAAACAGGAATTCCAATCTAATTGAACTGAAAAGTACAATGGGGACGTCCTTCTCGGTGCTAAAAGGAAATTGATCGACTTTTCCTCATCACTGAAATTTCCACCGATCTGTCTCCATCCTGATAGACACGGGAAGAAAAATGAGAGGGGAAATGTTGTCATGTGATTCCTGCTGGAAAAGAGGGGGAAAAATTATTGACGTAAGTAGGACGTCGTCGAGGTTGACTCGTTAAAATCAATTCTTCCCTGGCTTCATTCCAAAGCGAAACGAACCGCCCATCCATTTCATTTTGTTATTTTTCTCATATGGAGATGTCCTTTTACAGCTCCCAAGCGTGAATATATATTTCACTCCGTAAGTGGGTGTTCCTCAAGTTGCAAGAAGCAGTTTAATCAATTTTCTGACGATGATGTTGAAATCACGGCTCACTAATCTCTCAGGCTCCACATCATTTGTGTAAGCAATGGCTCACGCTGCAACTTGTTATTCTACGCTGAACGCATCTTGGATGATGGCGTATAAATGTAAAAAAGTCCAGTCAAGTCATCTTTTATAGTTTCTATGTTATTATTTGAAGTTCAAAGATTGTAAACATTATTTTGGGACACACTGTATGTCCATGCATACAGTAAAATAAAACTGCACTTTTAATGCATCAATTTACACAGCTAAATGCATAATTTTGTTATCTTTGAAATGATCTTGTCAGATCTTCGCAATTGATGCATTCTTAGTGCATCACACGGAACATCAGCTGATAAAAATGGCATTTCTGAGTGTATTTTGACAAACCAAAAAGTGCATCGTTTCCAGTTTATGCAAGTTAATGTATTATTGGAGTCAACGTCAATTGACACGCTATGGGTTCTGTGGCAAGGCACTGTTAATGTAATTCCGACCCGCAATATCTTATTAGATATGTCATCTTTCAAAATGTTACTAATCTGTGTATGGTACAACCTGCGCCCGTCGTTCATGGGATGAAACGTGCAGCCACCTATCTGACACGTCCTGTAGCTATGTATGAACATACAGGGTGTATCATAAGTAATAGCGCAAACTGACAGTTGAAAGTACACGATAATAGAAGCAAAAAAGTCTCAGTAAACATGGGTCTGCAAACGAGCCGTTTTCGAGATAAATGCGAATGTGTGGTTACAAGCCGCCACTGACTTCATTGTTTGTAAACGTCGTCCTAGTTGGTAAAATGCTAATAATACAGTAAGAAAAGTCATTGGAGATCTCATTGCTTTTATTGAACATTCTACTTACTTTAACAAACGTTAGAATGTTACATGTTACAATTTCTGTACACTCGTACCTGTTAAAGGAGATGTTCAAAATATCGTCCTTGCATCTTGATACAATACTGTACGCGATTCCGCATTGAGTTTCGAATGCTTTCCAACACCCTGGTTCATTTCGGAATTGGTCACAAGGATGTACGATTATCTGTACTGATTGTATCCTTCCTGTTTGATTCCAACGCCACCTCTCGGAAATCTTCTGTTTTGTAAACAAAGAGCAAACCTCGGAACGCGCAAGGAGTAAAGCACTCGGCGTTTACAAAATGCAATCAGTAACGGCTTCTAACCACACATTCGCACACATTATTAGCATTGTACCAACTAGGACGACGTTTACAAACAATGAAGTCAGTGGCGGCTTGTAACCACACATTCGCGATTATTTCCAAAACGACTCGTTTGCGGACCAATGTTTACTGAGACTTTCTTGCTTCTATTATCGTGTACTTTCAATTGTGTCAGTTTGCGCTATTACTTATGATACACCCTGTATATAAGAATAGCTACGTAAATTAGAAAATATATACAAAACCGCAAAGCCATACACACACACAATGAATAGTGGAACTCATCATACACTTTCCGAGTATGTGATTACGCGCTTTGCAAAAATCCTTAATTGGGATAATGGACGTCACTTCTAACTGAAGCTACCTCCATTGAAGTGTGTTTTTCAACTAGTATATTATACAGATCGCCACATATGATGACCTGTGACTCGTAGGCAAAGAGAAGCATTGCTGGAAACAGACCAGTGACGTTGCCAGAATTCTTGGTGACCTTGAAACAGGCTCAATACAAAGAACGCCGATTGGCTGCCACGGTCACGTGACTCTCGGCTGTGTATTACGCGTGTGAGTTCATCGGCCGTCGCATATGGCTAGCAGTATAGGTAGGTTTCATGTGACGTCAGGTTGCGCACAGCCACCATGTTTGCGGCCAATTTTATTTGTCATTTGCAAAGGAATATCCACCAGGTAGCGTTCGTTACAAATGCATTTAAAAAAAAATCCAGCTTGAATTTCGTGTGCTTATTCATGGCTGCTCGAAGCCACAATGCAACAGTTTATGACGTAGGTATCCAGAGACAATTCACATTCTTCAGTTTCTAAATTCATAGCATATTGATGCTTCAACCAATATCACTATACACTCCAAAACATTCTTTTATGAAAATCCTAATCGGACGAATGGAGATTCGTCACAGTGTACGACTTAACATTAAAAACTTCGGAGTGGTCAGACAGAAACTTTGTCAGTGTGCTTCATGAAATTTCTGCAACGCTGGCAACCCTGGAGGTCAGGATCCTGGTCCGTGAAACAAGCCGGAAAGTACTTCCTCAACTTTCCCTTCCCACTTAATGAAGATGAACCGGAACAGAATCCGGGCTTAACGAAGGCGTGGAGAAAATTAGCGACGGGGGCGAAAACGTCAAAGAAACGTAACAAGGAAAGAAAAGTCGAGGATTGTCCGTCAATCTGGTCAAAGGTTATACACCAAAAACCTGGTTGCTTTCTCGGTATATTATGTTGCTTTGGTGTCTCATCTGTAGAGCCAGGATATAGCCCTATCTTGCTCCTGTGAACGAACTTGTAGGTCTCAACATGCAAGCATAAGCACCGTTAAGTTCTTTCCCATCGCCTTTCTGTGCCGTCGAAGTCGTCCGAATCGAAAGGATCCCGAGAAATGCAGTTGCTACTTTTCCCCCCAGGTGGCAGGTCGAACGTCACCCACGGCGCAGGCGCACAATACAAAAGCAGAAGGTAGACGCCAACCGAACAAATGTCCAAGTAACATCCAGTTTTAGACCTTCTATTCAATAAACGTTGTCTCTACAAGGTGAATGTTACATTATGGATGCGGAGCACCCAAGGTCTTCACTGTTTCTCTGCAAAAGTGTTATACATCGTCCTCATGTACTAATACTAAGAGAATCTAATGACACATAAACAAAAACACACACACATACTACTCTTTATAGTAGAAAGTAACTGAAAGGACGAAACGAAAGTAACTTATCGAAATAACTGGAGGACAGAAACTGCAGAAAGAGATGAATCCGTTCACTAACAACACAGGTTAACAAAATGTTCAAAGCAGTGACATCTCTCGCCAATTTTCTTCCTTATTCTCCGACTTGATAATTATACCTTTTCTTTAGTGCATATCACTCCACGGTATGAAAATAATTCCACGTTAAAAAGAAAAATTGCAAAACATTTGTTCTATTCTGTGAAGAAGACATTAAAGCAAATATCGGCTTTCTATCGTGATGGTTCAATATGCAGATGACACATTTTCAAAAAGTAAGATAATCCTTTAACACAGCCCATTGTGTCATTTTTGTCCCCACAACATGGGTCTGTGACATAAAACCATTTCAGATATCGCTTAACACAGAGGGGGGCAACAATTGTTCCGTTCCATAGCAAGATAAAAAACAGTGTTGCTTCAACAGAGACAATCAAAGTGGTAACAATAAAGAATTGATAACCAAAGGGGCATATTGATCCACCCTTCATACGGTGACCTGTGTCTGTGTTCGTAAATCGCAGGTGAAATTTGTATTGTTTGCGGTTAACAATTGACGGGGATCTAATTTTACGTGTTTACAACCCCACCAAGCAATTTCTCGAACCGTAAAATCGAGACCGCCCCATAAAAGCAATCGGAACAGGTTCCCCCATGATGGACAGCAACAATGTGATTGTTATAGGGTGGTGTGTTTCATTGTTTCAACTAGCAACAACGGTTCATATAAACGAAAATCAGTTAGTTCAATGCAATAAAAACGGTATAGCAATACGGGGGTAAGACTACCGTACTGTTAGAGCCTGAAATATGATTTTTCTGGAAACTCAGGTAGCGTCAAGAGGGTGTGAAGGTGTGCTTCCCACCCCCATTTTACACCCAAGTTTCTTTCATCTGTAATAAATATATTTTTAATTTTGTTCCAAGTCCATTTTCCTCCACAGGGTGTCCAACTCAGAAACGTTGGTAAAAAAGCGACGACGTTACCACTATGCCATCGGGGGGACCCTTTTATAAAAATAATATCGCGAAAGGAAGTTGTATTGTAATCAAGTAAAGAGATACCTCAAGGAAGCGGGGCTGTCTTACCCGGCACAGCAGTGTTGCCAACCAACAATAATTATCAACATTAAAACCCAAATTTTTCTTTCGGTAAACTGACTTACGGAACACACTGTATATATCCTAACGCGATTCTCCTCGTGGATATTTTTCGGTATGGAACAAGCGCAGGATGAACAGCTTCGTAGGGAGCAAAAAGGGGTCAACTGCTTCCGGAAAATTAAAACCTAATGTTCATAAATCACCGTGAACGTATGTTCATAAATCACACTTAACCGACGGAAACTAGGGAACGAAATTGCTCGATTATAGGAAAGTTTGGCTTGTCAGTGATGGATTGATATGGAACCTTCTCGTGACAAGAGAGGAAGGATATTTGAACCCAGGGGCGAGGGAGCGGAGGCCCCACATGCTAGAAGGTGCTTGAGGGGGCAACGTCCTGGAGAAAAGAAGCATTACGGCCTGAGTTACGTCAAGTGATAGGCATCTTTCGTGGCCAAAATTACTCGGTAATCAAAGCAGAATAACGATGATGGAATTTCAGGAGAACTATGTTGGGAATTGGGACGAAATTGTATTCAGTAAGAAATAATTAATGAATTAAAATTTTGGAGTGTGTTGGCACAAATGGCCGTTATGCACGCTTCAAAATGTACGAGGAAAAAACACTTATGTAAAACCTACAGTACACATTGGGTCTCAAACTTGTTGATCGCAGTCAACTTGTCAAACACATATGTTAGTGCATAAAGATGTTTGTCCACTGAGACAATATATTACTAAGATTCTGTTTCACTATTCCCATTGCGTACAGGCACGTATCTAGAAATATATTTCGGGGGGTCCAAACCAAGTGTCCCAATAATAATCGTTTATTTTAAGTGTTGAGCACAGTATGAAACCTAATACAGCACTAAGTCAAATACAAAAGTACAAAGTTACACGAATCAAATACATAAGCTGTAGAATAACATAACATAACAAGTTATCATATTTACACTCCAAGTTACAGTTTTCAACGAAATCTATTATATCTCTGATACTAATAATGGTTTATTGTCATATAATATTGTGCAATTAACTGTGTATTGTTCTAATAATAATAATCATCATATTTATTGAAGTGGTGATAACGATTAAACAACCACTATGTCATACAAAATTAAAAAAATTGAATACATTATTATAAAATATAAGAGTGGATCCTACAATCTTATACATCAACATAAATTCAAATTATAGGTTTCAACAAGATCAGCTACTAAACCTCTTGCCTTGTTTAGGCATGTGAGAATTGAGATATACCTATGGGAATATCTGGGAATTTTATAAGCTATATTATTCAAAAAGTATTCACTGTCAACTTGGAAATTTAATATCTTCTCTACAAAATTTATCCTTTTCATTTTTCTTCTTTCTTCTAAGGAAAACATATTCAACTGTGATAACCATTCAGAGTAATGTTGGTCATAGTAATTTTTTTAAAACTTTGTGCATAATAACCTGATAAAAGTTTTTTGAACTGATTCAACTTTTTGAAGGTGACTGGTTGCAGTCAGAAACCATAATTCATTTGCATATTCAAGAATAGGACGAACTATCGTTTTATATTAATTATAATATAATAAATATAATAATATATAATAATAATAATAATAATAATGTTTAAATGATAATAAGTTATAATTAAATAAAATATTAACTAAATATGTACATTTATTAATATTGTATGTTTATTATTACACGCATACTTAAAAAGATGATACAAGAATATATATATAAAGAGCATTCCGTGACATTCGCTACGAGACTCGGCGGCAAGCGGTCAGGCGTCAGCGCTTGTCTTTCCCGGCGAACGGGGTCCGCGACAGTCGGCTATTAAAATTACAGTTTTCATATTGTGTACTAACCTTGACTACACAAGGTGTTGAAAATGGTGTCTCTCTGCTGCAACACATTCCTGGCATCTCCGAAGGAAATTGACATTTACACGTGCAAGTTCGTCTACTGTAATTCTCCCGATTTCTCGTACAATACTCTCTTTTAACTCAAGGATGGTGTGCGGATTGTCTTTGTATACTTTATTTTTTAGATTTCCCATTTCTCCTTCCAGGTTCAATATATTGGTCCTATGTGGAACGGGAACACGAGGAAATTTCGTTGCAAAACGTCATCGCACTTCTCCACAATTCCTCTTTCCGAATTAACACTCGACAAGATAAATCCTTTGTTGTAATGTATACTTTTGTGGTGCCATATTAAGTCACAATCTTCAACACACGGACACGACACATCACAACTTCCGAGGGAGGATTATACTGGCGTCAGTCTGCAACGTCAACAGAAAGGGAAAGAGATCGAAGGCAGGGAGAGCGAAAAAAAAAAACAGACTGTAGAGTGCGACTGTCGCGGACCCGTTCCCCGGGAAAGACCAGCGCTGACCCCGGGCCGCTTGCCGCCGAGTCTCGTAGCGAATGTAAGGAATGCTCTGTAAGTCCAGTCCCGATTGGTGGAGTCCTGTCGCGTCACTACTTGCGCAACGACTTGTTGCCTGCTCTAGAGATAGCAGGGAAAGAGTATAGCCTTACTGTGCATATGCATAAAGTGTACTTAAAAAAAAAAAACTCAGAAGGTTTAATTTGTTACTAAACAAGTAAATACTAAATCAGACACGTTTCTGTATTACGAGAAAAATGATACGAAATCATCAGAATCCTTGTTCTACCTATAAACATTAAAAGAAAAAAAAACTTTATCTTCATCTTCATTCCCCTACAGCCAAAAAAAAGCACCCTCTAAAAAATCAGTCCTCTTAAAACATCAACACCCAGAGGAATGTTTGTGAACTGAATTTCCACTTTCCAACCGACGAAACGAAAAGTGATCCGAATTAAAATTCAATGAGGGAGGTATTTTGTTCTGCAGACTTTCTCGCATCTCCTCGAGTATGCAAATACATGCAGCGGGGGCCTCCCTAATTGGCTCGGATGTTTCGGCTTAAATTTCCACGCTATGAGTTTCCCGGTTCTCTCCCACGACATTCGCCTCCGTCCAGGTTACAATTATTCATTCTCATTAAGCTCTATTTTCAAGAGAGGTTGCGCCGGGGGAATGGGGAGGGGGAGTGAGGACCCCCCTCAGCGATATAAAGAGTGCACAGTTGAGTTTCAGCGGAATCCTTCTGAAAGCATTGTGTAGCTTTTTTAGCTCATCTTTTGTATTGAGACTAAAGGAAGAGACAGAGAATTTTAAGCGCCGTTTTGAAATAATAACACGAAGCACTTTGGGCGCCTTGGGAATATAAAAGAAACTGAATAGAGCGCAAAAGACCAGACGAAAATCAGACTTAAACTGGTAGCGGCGCGGCGCGGCGCGACGAAATGCACGTAATTTCCACGCCAGAAATTCAGATAATAGTTTCTAGAGAAGATAACCACCAGTAACGCCCTTTCGAGCAATTCCGTAAAGTTCGTAAAGTTCCAGCATTCCTTGTAAAGGTAAACAAATGTGTAATACGTTTCGAAAGAGAGGTATTCAGTGGGTGTATTATAATTAGTAATAATATTCAGTGAGAGTATTTTAATTAGTGATAATATTCAGTGGGTGTATTATAATTAGTAATAATATTCAGTGGGTGTATTATTATAATTAGTAATAACATTCAGTGGGTGTACTATAATTAGTAATAATATTCAGTGGTGTATTATAATTAGTAAAAACATTCAGTGGGTGTATTTTAATTACTAATAATATTCAGTTGGTGAATTTTAATTAGTAATAATATTCAGTGGGTGTATTTTAATTAGTAATAATACTCAGTGGATGTATTATAATTAGTAATAACATTCAGTGGGTGTATTATAATTAGTAATACTACTCAGTGGGTGTATTATAATTAGTAATAATACTCAGTGGGTGTATTATAATTATTAATAATATTCAGTTAGAGTATTTTAATTAGTGATAATATTCAGTGGGTGTATTATAATTAGTAATAATATTCAGTGGGTGTATTATTATAATTAGTAATAACATTCAGTGGGTGTACTATAATTAGTAATAATATTCAGTGGTGTATTATAATTAGTAAAAACATTCAGTGGGTGTATTTTAATTACTAATAATATTCAGTGAGAGTATTTTAATTAGTGATAATATTCAGTGGGTGTATTATAATTAGTAATAATATTCAGTGGGTGTATTATTATAATTAGTAATAACATTCAGTGGGTGTACTATAATTAGTAATAATATTCAGTGGTGTATTATAATTAGTAAAAACATTCAGTGGGTGTATTTTAATTACTAATAATATTCAGTGAGAGTATTTTAATTAGTGATAATATTCAGTGGGTGTATTATAATTAGTAATAATATTCAGTGGGTGTATTATTATAATTAGTAATAACATTCAGTGGGTGTACTATAATTAGTAATAATATTCAGTGGTGTATTCAGTGGGTGTATTTTAATTACTAATAATATTCAGTTGGTGAATTTTAATTAGTAATAATATTCAGTGGGTGTATTTTAATTAGTAATAATACTCAGTGGATGTATTATAATTAGTAATAACATTCAGTGGGTGTATTAGAATTAGCAATAACATTCAGTGGGTGTATTAGAATTAGCAATAACATTCAGTGGGTGTATTATAATTAGTAATAACATTCAGTGGGTGTATTATAATTAGTAATAATACTCAGTGCGTGTATTATAATTACTAATAACATTCAGTGGGTGTATTATAATTAGTAATAATACTCAGTGGGTGTATTATAATTAGTAATAATACTCAGTGGGTGTATTATAATTAGTAATAATATTCAGTGAGAGTATTTTAATTAGTGATAATATTCAGTGGGTGTATTATTATAATTAGTAATAACATTCAGTGGGTGTACTATAATTAGTAATAATATTCAGTGGTGTATTATAATTAGTAAAAACATTCAGTGGGTGTATTTTAATTACTAATAATATTCAGTGGGTGTATTTTAATTAGTAATAATATTCAGTGGGTGTATTTTAATTAGTAATAATACTCAGTGGATGTATTATAATTAGTAATAACATTCAGTGGGTGTATTAGAATTAGCCATAACATTCAGTGGGGCGTTACCCCCACACCCCCTATACGCCTTCATGGCGTGGTGCTAAGCACAGGGGAGCACTTTACCTTTTTTCAGTGGGTGTATTATAATTAGTAATAACATTCAGTGGGTGTGTTATAATTAGTAATAATACTGAGTGCGTGTATTATAATTACTAATAACATTCAGTGGGTGTATTATAATTAGTAATAATACTCAGTGGGTGTATAATAATTAGTAATAACATTCAGTGGGTGTATTATAATTAGTAATAATACTCAGTGGGTTTATTATAATTAGTAACAATATTCAGTGTATGTATTTAAATTAGTAATAATAACAGAACAATGCTCTCCGGTGAACAATGAGACGCCCTGAAGTACACAGACTCCGGTACAGGGGCAGTGTTAGGTAGCGACAATATTTCACAGCACAGAGAAATTAAAACATATTAGACGAAAAACAAAAGGATTTCTTATTCATTCATTACAGTTGTAATGTAGCTGATGTATATTCACGTCAAACGAATGTAAGAATTTCGCATTATCTGAGCGTTAGCTCAACTATAACACAACATCAATGTGTGGCTATCGGCGTACCTCTGGAAGCGTAGGCCTAGCATACGCCGCGAACTACCATACCAAGATGCATGTACAACACCGAGGAGTTCTGTTCTATTTGAGTTCTGTCGACGATCTGCGACGATTTCCCGTGCGAAATCTTTATACTTTTTCAAGATCACAGATCAAATACAGATGAATCACTTCCTAATTCAAAAAAACAAAAAACATGCTGCAAACAACAGTGACACCTACATAAGTTTCTATCCAAAATCCACACAGAACATTTCTCAATGAAAAATATACACACAGAATTGCACACATTATATATTATATATATGGATGCATGTATGTTTGTTCCGGCATAACTCTCGAACGCCTGAAACGATTTCGACCAAACTTGGTACACATATGACTTACAATGTGAAAAGAAATACTGTGGGGGTAAGACACCCCTGGCACCCATAGGGGTGGGGGTTGGAAGGGGTGACATGTAAATGACAGATATTAGTGTGGAATCCATAGTTTTCGGGGTCGCTAAGATGAATAGTGACACTCTCAATGCCGTTCAACGCCAAGTTCATTTTACACTATAGTTAGAATTCATTATTTTCCTGTCCAATAGAAGATTGGGACAAATAAATACCCGGGCAACGCCGGCTAATCAGCTAGTAACTATTAAAATAGAGATATAGATGAAAAATAAGGTACAATTTCATACACAATTTTAGCTATATCCATATTATTCTCCATGAAAGGATATAGCAGTAATATGTTTTAAAGTGATAACGTCACTTAAAAATATGGTTCATGTGAAGGGGGATGCACTATCATTTCAAAACACACAGCGCCACAGTGTGGACAACAAGCCTTACTGTCTGAGTGTCATCGAGTCATGTGGAGTGAGAATTATATGTTTCCAAGCAAAAGTAGTCTGTATAACTTGATGTTGCAACAGAGGCCCTAGGTTCGAACCATGGGTAAATGATGTCAAATCAATCATTCTCATCGTCGCGATTAACCCGAGAGTTAGAAAAGTGACGTAAAATAACCTAAATATATTGAAAGAAAGATATAAGATGGTTAGAACTGTTACCCTTTCAGTAGCGTACGCAGAATTTCATCAAGGGGGGTGTTATTTAGAAAACTTTCTACAAATACACATTACCATTAATTCATTAGTTTAATTACTACTAATAATTACTACTAATGCAGCTGCTATTTATGAAAGAAATACAACAAAATTACATTTCTTTTGTTTCTTTGTTACAAAATAATTGTCTAGTCAACGGTTGTATATGATAAGTGAGACATTTTAAGTGTGAAGAAAATCCATAAAAACAAGCAAATATATTAAATTTATTGAAATAATCGAAATATGAAACTCATTCAAGGAGCCGCGCTGGTCTAGTCTGACAACTTCTTGGGATATCCGGGTTCGATTCCCGGAATTGGTTGGAATTTATCCAGCCTTGTCTCCGCACCCAGCCTCATAGCAATGGGTACCTGAGAGCAACCCTGGGGGATGAAGGCTGCCGGAGCATGGTGCTGATCACATCACCTGCCAAATAGTTCGAGATCGAGAATCTTTGGGGCCCACCACACCACTACGTGTGCCTTCATGGCACGGTGCTATATGCTCGGGGGAATTTACATTACCTTTACCTATGGAACTCGCACAGGATGATGATGATGATGAAGCGCGAGAATACATGTTGCCAAATTCCACTGAGTCTATGTTTTCGTTGAAAAGTAAGTTTATAGACATTCCAACACATTTATCACTTCTAGGTGATTCACAAAGCACTTCTTCAACATTATTTAATGATGTGGATGTAGACTCAGCATCACTTGAGAGTTCACAAGGGGATGTGAAATGAAGAACGTTTGCAATAAGGTCGGCACACTGCGACGAAGCAAGGAATTTTCACAATTCTCGCGAGAGTCACTGCGCGACTTTTTGCAAAAAAAAAATTGCAAAATTGAACTTTGCGGCTGCTTAGATTGTGTTTGGAATGTTGTGTTTTTCTTCATGTTACATGGGAATAATAATTCAAATTATTATTATTATTATTATTATTATTATTATTATTATTACTGTCGCAGATCTTTGACTGTGATAAATTAGCCATTTTTAATTTTTTCTACAGCACTTTCCATAATATTTTAAAAGCTCAAGGGGGGGGTTTAAACCCGGTAACCCCCCCTTGCGTACGCCACTGTACCCTTTGCATGTAACGGAACAAAAATGACAAATATGAACGAATCACACCGTTGTACAAGAATTGCATGTTAGATATTTTTAAATATTCTTCTATTAGAGTTCATAAATTGCAGTATTTGCGTGATATCGTATCAGAAAGGTTCAGAAATGCTCGAAACTTTAAAATTTACATTTTTAAAAATATTTCAGTAACTATTTCTACATATTTTCCATGGTTTTGCGTACTTAACAGTCCGGGCATTGGTTGCAACACTCTCTGTGTGATGGGTTCAATTCATCTAATCATAATTCATCCGTTGTGATTAGCCCTAAAGAGGCCCTGCACAGAGCATAATAAGAGATAACAGGGGGAAACCCAATTTTCTAACAAGGCACCATATTCCCCGCGTCTTCAGTGCTAGTAGAGGGAAGAAATACGAGAGTCAAATTTCACTCCTAGTTTCCCCAAGAGCTCGTTTAAAGGCACGACGACGCTTTACCCAGTTTTCCAATTGGAAAGCCAACGGCTCTTATCCGGAGGAAAGGATCCTAGCGAAGCTAACAAAATGGGTCCTTCATTCGCGCTCAACCAATCATCGTGCTGGAAACAAATGAAGTCGCATCCTTGCACGTAAAGGGGCCAACAGATGGCAGCCGATTCGCTCGCATTTTGATGGAGGAACGTGGTACTTCACCCTACTTCTTCTTGGTTAGCAAGGAATACAATTAGTGTGTCTTTCGCGAACGTTTATTTGGAAGGGGTTAAAATGAAGCACGGACACAGCCAACGGAAATTGCGATCCTACAATCTATAAGGCTTGAAGGTGCTGCAGCTGTAACTAAAATATATATCGTAAAGAATTATGGCAACTTTCGATTGAGAATACAAGTATGAGATTTGAAAATATGGATCATAAACCGGTTGATGATCCATATTTACAAATCTCATACTAGTATTGTCTCAATCGAAAGTTGGAGTATTACTCCCGATGATGCCTACAAACTACACCCTGTCCAGGGAATCTGTGGAGCAGGTGAACGAAAACAAGTCCTCTGCGCAAGTAGTGACTCGAGAGGGCTCGACCAATGAACTCGTGGGAGGGGAAGTGACTGCATGGAGGGGAAAACGCGGCTGCAGCTACCAGAAGTTTGCACAATTGCGCTCCGCCCACTTACTTTCCTCCCCTTTTCTACCGTTATGCGCTGCCTTGCACCACAGATAATTGAAAGAACTTATGGACCTGTTAAAGAGGAAAATACTTTGAGAATATGCAATATATTACAAAAGCAACAAATAGCGATTAAGATGGGCTGGACAAATCGTAGGTGTTAAGGATACCAAGGTGCTATCCACAGTGTCAAGATGGTAGTGGAAGAAGAAGAGGAAGACCACAAAACCGTTGGCTTGATGAAGTGGAGAACGATATTAAACCGCTAGGAGTAAGAAATTGAAATAATTTTACTTCGTTTTTCTGCGACTTTTGGCTAATCGCGAAGATAAGGATGAGTGAAGATATCGATGAAGAGACATTGGCAAATAACACCCATGCTCATCATGGGATTCGAACATGGGACCTCTGCATCGTAGCGCACTGTGTTAACCACTCCACCACAGAGGTTAGCAATATATCTCAGAGAGAAACAGAAAGAGCGAGAGATAAGAAGATAAATGGAGTAAAATGAAGAGAGAGAAGAAGGCGAGTAAGAGGGGAGAAAATTGGAAGAGAAAGAAGAAGGGAGGGGAAGGTGAGAGAAACGATGGAAAGAGTTTGTGAAGAGAGGAAGAGGGAAGAGAGAGGAAGAAAGAGAAAATTATGGAGGAGCAGAGAAGGAAGAAGAAATTAAAAAAAAGATGGAGGTAGAAAGAAAAGCGCGAATGGAGAAATCTTACAAAGGATAGAATAATGGAAAGCTGTAATTGGGGAGACCACGGTTCAACCAATACCGTGATGCCTAATAAGGAGAACAAGGGGACAGATGTCTGACTTTGAAGTTTTTGAGCCCACTTTATACATATATAGGCTAATCGGGACCGAACTTACACTTTAGAGTTGGATCCGAACCACAATGGGCCTTCACCAAGTATCGAACCCGGGACCCTTATTACAAAGCGACGACATTACCACCACGTCATCGGAAAGGCCTCTGGGGCGGGCGGAGGGATGTAGATTAACACAAAGCCTGGCCAGTTAGTATAATCAGTTCTCCTATTGGAACAGATAAATGCATATCGTAGTCAGTGTTGTTATTCTTTCAAAAACTGTCAGAAGATGGCAGGACAACCAAGCTTTGACCATTCCGCTTCAAGTATGGCAGACAAGCCCTACACGAATCCTTTGACCATCACTTTTTTTATTATTTTATACGTATGTGTGTATGCATGTAATATAGTGCACAAACATACATAATGATTTGAAACATTTTCCCTGTATTTCGTGATAACAGAGTTACTGGCCTGTCAAAAAGTGAGAAAAACGAACTTGGAAGAGCTCTTAGCGGAAGCCTTTGAATGGCCACGTGTAAATCTTTTATGTAACCTGAAGTGCCCGTTGCTTCCAAAACTAGGTAAACAAAGCATAGCTGAACAATGTGACCATTGCGAATTGTGAACACAAGATGTGTTCTACTGCAGTTCTCTTGCAGCCATTACAGGCTAACGAGATGTTGGTGAATGAACAGGATATAGCAGATTGTCCTAGATATCCCCATATCCTTTCTCAACATTCGATAAATGTCGAATAAAGACGGACTGTTGAATCGATATAATTTACATCGTTGTGCAAAGTAAATTCGATTTTGGCAGGGCCGTCGCTAAGTGGTAGCCAAATTTGGCGATATAAAGTTTTAAAAATTAAATAGATAATTAAAAATATGATGAAAAGCTTTAGAAGATATGCATCCAGAATCTCTGATTTCAAAGTACTCTCTACTAAGCCCTATCAAGCAGGTCTGAAACTAAATCTTCACGCTTGCAATTTTCCAGATATCGACAGACCACACTAGATCGATCATAGCCTCTTATAACTCTCGTACTTTCTGAGACACCGATAGATGGCAGTACCGTCGCATAGGCATATGTTTTTGCAGTTTTGCTCAGTACTACCCTACAAGACAGAGAAGGCAAAGAAATATTAATGAAAGCTAGTGACAACGTGGACATTTGTGCACTAAGAATGCTTTTTTATAGAGAATAAAGTAAAAACGCATGGAAATGCATAGATTGAAGTTAATGCGAACCACACTAAATACAAGCACTAAGTATGGTGTACCAAGTGCTGCTAGCTGGACAATCGGTGTGGAAACAGAGTTTGCGGAAGAACCGTGCTTGGGTTTCCAAACAGAAGCTCCAAAGTGGAAGAGAGTTTGCACCGCTGACGCGCTAGGCACAATCACAATGGAATCCGGTCCTCCACCTCATACCATGAAGCGAGTTTCTTTTGTTTCAGAACTTCGGCGAAAGTTTGTCCTTAATGGGCTTTGTTAACTTTTCAGAACTATTGTCAGCAGTACGGAGAGCTTTCGGAGCCGTTCGCATTGTTGCAAGCGTCCAGGAATCAAAATGAGCTAAATCCGTGCCTAAAACAAGATGCAGGGATGCAGCAATATGTTCCATATTTCCCGACAGTGCCAAAGAAATGCCATCTCAACAATACTGGATACTTTCAGAGGTCCATTTGCGTAATTACTTTTAGCGTCCGTATGGTTTCACCAAAAAAAAGTATTACCGTTGAGGATAGATGACAGCAGCGCTCGGCAGCAATTAACGCGGCATTTCTTGAAAAGTGCACACGATATTTCAGCTCTACTTCTTTTGTTCTTTAGTATACGTATGAAGATAAGAGATACTCGAATTACAAAACAATGTATCCATTGTTACTATTATTGAAAAGCGCCGTTTGGAAATGTCCTTTCTTTCCCTTCGTCAATATTATGGGATAGATTAATATAAATGGTTCTAACTTCTAAACTACTGCATGCTATTGAAAATTTTAAAATCTTACATGTAAGAGTGATTAAAAATCAACATTTTAAGCAATGTACGACAATTAAGGGTCACGTGGGGATGCGGGGGCAAAGGCCCGATTTTTTAAATTTGTCCAGACCCCGTGGTAGAATTAGCACGCCATTTCTTGAGAACTATACAATTTCAGTTCTTCAGAATAAGGCTCCATCCCCAAAGGGATTAATTTCGCGCGAGGCTCCGGACGCTAAAGAGGGGGCGATGTCGGGTTTGGGCCCCTTTCCATGAAATATTACGTAATGAATGCTTGCTTACCTGTTATGAATGGCCTGAAATACTTGCGACTGCAATGTACATAAATATTTTCAACGACGAAGGAAACAAACAAGTCCTGAAATGAATCTTAGGTGCGTCAGTGATACGAAACTCAATTTCTTGGAAAGGAAAAAACAAAAAGAGCAAGTTGCTACGTCAGTGAGATATTAAAAGAGCAACTCAATTTACTTTCCAACTAAATTTTGTCAGCCAGATCGTATCACAGATGACTCACCTGTTCTTTTACTACTCTGCAATATAGGTTTGTTGGGAATAAACAAGAAAAATAAGGTTTGTGAACAAGTATTTATATAAATATCCAATAAACAAAAGATTTTCGAGCAACGATTTCTCTTAGGAACCTTAACCATATGGGGCGCCATTTGCCTATTAAAAATTAGTACAAGCTACCGTGAAAGACAGTTTTTTGTTACCCAAAGCTCAGCTATATACATTTGGTTAACTCAAACGAATCAGCATTTCTCTGCGTACATACTGTGAGCAGGATGAGAAAGAGAATGAACTAAATGAAGAAGAGGAAAAAGAAAGAGAGAAGTAAGAGAAATAGAAGCAAGATAGTTAGAGAAGGTAAGGAAGAGGAATATCAGAAGATCAATAGAGAGAAAGAATAAAGAAAGACGCAGACAAAAAAATGGGAGAGAAAACATAGAGAAAGAAATGATCAAGAAGAAAGGAAGTAAATACGAACGAAGAGATACCAAAACTGAGAAAAGAATATCTAAAGCCAGGAAGAAGGTACAAGGAAAGAAATAGACAAAAGAGGAACAAATAAGAGAGAGGGAGGAAGGAGAAATAGGCAATTTTTTTCTGATTCTAAGTCAAATGACCTTGCTTGATTCTCTTCACCGCAAAGTATTTCCGCATTCTTCATCTTGTCGTTATCTTATTGTGTACGTTACATAATGTTACAGTATATAACGTATGGTTCAGATGTGTGCCACATAAGTCAGGCTCACATAGCTCAAAACCAAAACACGCCAAGACCAAAAATCGCTACTTCGTTCTCGAATTCATCACATGTAGAACTCACCTCTGCTTGATTAGCCCTGTGGTTTAGCCATGCTCGAAATAAATCCAGCAGGTTTGAGCTTAATCAAGCTGGAGACGTGCTTTGATGTTTACCGAAAGGCTCAATTTTGACGTGGAGCTCCAAATGACTATTTTACGAAATGTCTACAACGTTCAAAAGATACCAGATTCAGTTCCAAAACAGGAAAGTTGGCAACAGTGCCTGCCACAACTTTCGCCGGAAGTTGAAACAATGGGACGGGCGTCATTTCGGATGCAGGCCTGGTATCGCTTAGTTGTAAAATTATTAACGAAGCGAAAAGAGTTAATCACTTAACTGGTTTCAGCTGACTTACTTCCCCTTAATGCACAAGGCAGTCGATCTGGAGTTGAAATGCTCTACGGGTGTCTTATCTGTAAAATTGAATTGTAACAATCCCGGTCAAATTACAGTTCTTGTAACCAAAGTAAATGTCGTGTATTTGATTCTTGTAAAGGTAAGAAAAGGTAAAATGCTCCCCTGTGCTTAGCATCATGCCATGAAGGCGTATAGGGGGTGTGGGGGTAACGCCCCACACTTTCTTGATCCGGTCGTGAGTAGGGGTGACGTGATCAGCATCACGCCCCTGACCGGCTTTAATCCCCAGGGTTTCCCCCAGTTACCCATGTCATTCGGAATTGAACCGGCCGGGGATCGAACCGGGAACTTTACCATGACGCGTTATCGACTGAGCCACCGCGGCCACATTTGATTCTTGTACTAGAAGAAAAGTCAAGTGTGCGTAGAGATGGCGCTATTCAAGTTAAGGTTTTCTAATTTCACTCTGGAGTTTTCTTGCAGGTGTGTTTAGTATTCAAAAACAATCTGAAGAGAAATTTCTTTCTCCACATTTTGATATCCGTCCAACTGTTTCAATGTAGCTAACGTAAGTAAATTACACATGCATATGCAGACACACACATATGGTTATAAAAACAATAACGATATATGTTTAAGATATATTTGTCAATCGTAAATTCTGGGCTTGATTTGGTGTTTTAAGTCCACTTTATGCACAGTAAGGCTAATCGGGACCGAACCTATAGTTTAAAGTTGATCCGAACCACTATGTGCCTCCACCAGGTATCGAACCCGGGGTCCCTTGATTACAAGGCGAAGACGCTACCACTGCGCCATCGGGGAGGCACTAATTGTGTGCTTGAGAGAGTAATTACTATCGGAATAAGAATTTTGGATACTCGAGTTTAGACTCCAATTAAAAATTAACCAGTAGACAGACCTACATAATAAAGTGTAAGATTTAAGCTTAGCTTATTCAATTCTGCGTTAATCTATGGTAACAGAATTTTATTTCGAGTATGCCTTCGATTTTAAAACGTCGTGAGAACAAAAGAAAGTGCAGTTTTTTGTGTCTTCCGAACGACCGCTATTTTTTTCAATTCTATAAATAGAAAAAAAAACTTGGTCCGACCGTGATGGAATTTAGATGTAGTGCAGGTAGAGAGGTTTTAAATACAATTCTTAATTTTCCAGATTTTTTTGAATCAGTCAGAAAAAAACGGTCTTATGAATTTTGTGAAACAATTTTTTCTTAGTGTTGGGTAGTTCTACATATACGTTCTTGGTCTTGTTTTTAAAGCTATTATCATTGTCAATTCACATCGCGAAACAGGCCGTATACAGATTTTGATTCAATGGAGTAAAGATGGACGTGGGAACAGCACATGCAGTGAAAGTCTGCAGTCTACAGCTTCCACGGTTCAAGGGACATGCTGTAGTAGTTCAAAATGTCACTCAGTAACAGTTAATGGTACTTAAAAAGTAACTAAGTTTCATTTAGAGTTACATGCTAGACATATCCTTACAGACAAAATACACACAATCTATGACGATTAATTGTAATAAAATAACTATATGTAGACTTACATATGTTTATATCTCTTATGCAGAATTAGTCTCCATACACTAATATTATTACAACAAAAAATTAAGATTGAAACACTGAAGTCTTCGCACGCAATTGGAAATGACAAAATGCAACAAAACATGCCTAGATTCCGTGTCTTACGCTATTCCGCGAAAAGCGTTCTACCTTAGTATCCAGTGAAGACACATAGTTTGCAACAGTGCAGTGTTGCCAAATACAAATTGAGCTCCTCTCCCAGTTTCAAGTTAACATAATTGCAAAAAAAAAAGTAACTGTTAATAACATTACTTGGTACTATTATCGTATGAGGGAAACACCTACGAATCATATATTTCGGACTTCTTTACATTGCTAACGTGTTATCTTCGAATACGGAACATTTCTTAAGGTGAAATAATGCATTTCTAACTAATATAATGTCTATTTCTTCTATTTACGAGTACTTACTGTTACTTGTTGTTTCGAATCTGTAACACATTATGGCCGTGATAGCGTACTGGTTTAGGGGGCGTTCTGAGAGTGTTTTGTCGATTTATGCAGTGTTGCAACCTCGTTCACCGGAAAATATCTACTTTCGTGCCCGGATTTGAAGTTAAGCTAATACGTCGCAAACCATTGACGTTAGCCTCACAAACCATTGACGTTAGCCCCAAAAACCATTGACGTTAGCCTCAAAAACCATTCACGTTAGCCTCAAAAACCATTCACGTTAGCTCCAAAAACCATTCACGTTAGCTCCAAAAACCATTCACGTTAGCCCCAAAAACCATTTTCCGTAAGGTTAGGTTAGGTTAAGTTAGGTTACGCAAGCATAGTTAAAAAAAAAAATTAAAAATACTCGACACGTCATGTTCTAGTGAAAACACGGCGAGACTGAAACACTGGCTACGGGGTTGCATCATCTTAACACACGGAACATTGCACTCTCGTGCAGAAAGCAAATGGCGGGAGCAGAAACAGCGTGTCGACAGAGATTTTCGCAGAAAACAACACGCATTCACATTAAAATGGATCAAATCTACATTCAGAAACGTCCACAACGCTAAAGAAAATCATTTCCGTAAGTACTTTCTCCTGTAAATTTGAAGGAAATTCGAAGGAATCCGTTTCCCTCATACGATAATGTTACCCATTACTTATATTACAAAACAGTACACCTTTTGCAGTTACAGTTAGAATTAACGTAAAACACTTGTAATAACTGCAATTATAATTTGTGTTCTACTCTACATAGTAGAGGCGATTACGGGGGCAATTGCCCCCACTTTCCGCTACTTTTGCCCCCGCACTATGCTAAATCTTATATACAAAGGCAAATATACTGTCTTTGCCCCCCCCCCCCAACCCCGGTTTGGAACCCAATCGCCGCCACTGACTCTACACCCTTAAATTACAACTGACATAAAGTTAGTGAATGGTGATATGACGAGATATACAGATACACCTACCGTGTTTAAAGGACATGCAGCGGATGGTATATGAAAACTCACCTGAAATAAAAAGAAAAATCATTGTTTAGTACACTGATAATGTAACAGGAATAAAGCTACTATTTAAATGTATTTAAAGAGTTATTAAAATATCCCACAGGCTTTGCAGGTGAAGAAATAAGAACAATAACGCAAAATGCATAAGGCAGCGCCATCCTACGGGATTATTAGTGATTCGAAGACTTGCCCGGGAAATGAATTGGTTTGGAAGTTCAATAATTATTGAATTATAATTTACCTGATTGTCATCTGTTTCCGGCAGTTGTGACCTGGGTTATTTGCAGTCTGCTTTCGGCGCATACAATTAATAGACTCACTTGAGGAAGTGCAAGTAGTGCGGGAGACAAAGGTGGTCGAGTTTGTAGGAGAAAGCATCGACGAACTTATTCTTACGATCACGTTTCTTGGGTTGTCTAACATTCAGGCTGTGTTGCGAATGGAATCCATAGTTTTCGTGACACTCCCAATGCGGTTCAACTCCAAGTTCATCACCTATCGGCATTGGGGGGGGGGGGGGGGAGGAGGAGGGGGTGAAAAATAAAATGCCACAAATGACCTAGATTAGTGTCGAATCCATAGTTTTCGGAGTTGCTAAGCTAATTGGTGACATTCATGATCACATTTAAAATTTGTTACATTTTACACTGTAGTTAGAATTCGTTATTTTCCTGTCTTAATACAAGTTTGGGATAAATAAATACCCGAGCAACGCCGGGTAACCAGCTAGTACTGAGATAAAATATACATTAAATATAATGCATGCAAAAACCTAGTCTGGGAGTCATTCAATGCCAAATCAACACAGATATGTGCAATTTCCAACCTGACCATCTCCGATTTTCATGAAATTTGGGGAGTTGAAACTACGCATGGAACTTAGTAAATATGAAAAATTTTAGTTTCGTTTGTCCTGTAATTGTTAAATTATTCAAGGGTGTTTCACTCGCTATCGGTCCCTGATTTTCGTTTATAAAAAAATCAAACTATTCGTCATATTAATGAAATTGCTGCGGTCATACATTGGTGTATGAGAAGCATGGTGATGCCACAGCGAGTGCTGTTGACGTTGAAAGTGGCAAGTGGCGCCATCCTGCTGATTACAAAGTTCCTCGTCATCCAACTGATTTATAAACTTGTGGAAGATTCTCACGTAGACTGTATCCACTGTTGTGTGAAAAGGATGGGGCCAATATTGCGGCACCTTGATAAAGCGCCCCACACACCATTTTTTTCATCATGAAGAGGTGTTTCGCGCACAGTGTAATGATTCTCAGTAGACCACAACCGGGTGCGTCGCAAAAGCAGGAACCAAGAACTCAGACTGAAAGCACACGTCCGTACGTACGATTGGCATTTAAATTAGAATCGCCCAGACGCATGCGCATGCCGAAGGACTAAATAAACTGTTGTGCCGTCTCCAATGACGTCACCATGCTTCTCAAACACCAAGGCATGTCCTTAGCAAGTTTCATTACATTATGACCAATAGTTTGACTTTCATAAGCGAAAATCAGAGCGGGTGAAACACCCTGTACGTTTGGCAACAACAGCCCGCAGAACATCCAGTGGCGGGAACTGTACTACAGAACTATTGCCTCCCCAGTCGCGGGATACTGACACATAAGCTGGAATTGATTGCACCATGCATAAAGAGCACGAAATGTTAATCTCCCTTCCACCCCTTTTGCCAACAGAAAACTTTGCATCCGCACGACACAGAACTTGTTATTTTCTCTTCAGCCCAAGTTGTCCCGAACTTCTTTTGACAGCGAGGAACGCAATCTGGAAACTTGTCGTTCGACACGTCACGTGACGCGAACTCGTGACTTGCTGAGGGATTTAAGAAAGAAGAAAAAAGGCTGAAAAGAAATGCAAAACATGAAAATTCTCAACGTTTCCCTTTGTGCTTCTCCACTCTTCTTTTTATTGTCTCCTCACCAGAGCCATCTAGCGTGCTCCGTGATCACTAAAACAGGCAAGAAAGGTTTACAACTACAATAAAAACCCTCCTCATCCAGCATTCTCGTTGCGGGTGTAACAATAAATGTTAAAAGTATCGACCCCACGGTACACCCAGTTCAAGATTCAAGACTGGAAAACAGAATGGAGGTGCCTTTACGGCACCCAGTCACCGGGACATACCCAACATTTTCTACAGTTCTTGCACAGTACTCTGTAGTCCCAAAGTTTTCAGTGGATACACGCTGTTTCGTGAAACTTTAGGGAAAGACCACGTTTCCATTAAATTTGGATTATGCTTATACAGGGTGTATCATAATAGTTTAAACAAATTTAAGAATTTATTTCGACTTAACTGTACAGAATACAGCAATGATAATTGTTGTGTATCAATCAGTAACACTTCAAGTGTCTATGAATATCTACAAATGTTCAATGTGGCTTCCACAAGAACTGCTTCAATTTGGCTGAAAGGGATGATCAACGGGTATTTCTGGAGATGTCACAACCCGAGGACATTCTTATATTTCAAACGTAAGAACTCATGTGGGTGATTAGATACTCTAATTCATTCTGCTATGGTGACAGCAAAGAATATTGATACAGAAATTAATCACAAAAGCGCCCGAAAAAGACTACGATATGTTCGAAAAATATCGTAGTTTCGTACATATATACAGGGTGATTCATAAGTCCATGAAACATTGTGGAAATTTACTACAGATAAACGATAGAACTGACAGTGGTAATTCCGATGCCTATAGAACGAAAAACACTGCAGGTCTTTTTGTACACACGTCACAAATGCTCTACGTGTCTACCTTTGTTGATGCGGCAGATATCAGAGCGATACTATATTTCGTCCCACACCCGTGCTAGAATATCACGGACAGCCTTCATCTCCACTTTTTCATACTGTTGTACACAGAATGACTTTCAATTGTACACGTATACTCACGAACTGTACCAACGTAGAAAAAAAATCTTGCGGATAGCAACGCCATCTATGGTCGAGGCCGAGAACTTTTCTGACAACCCTCGTATATTATTTTTGTACATTGTGTAATTGTGAATACGAAGACGAGAAGAGGAAGTATTGAAGGATAAGACAAAAAAGGAAGGAAGTAGCCATTCGTGCAAGTACCATCACAGCATTTGCCTGAAGAGTTGGAAAATCAAAGTGACGGTGAGGTCACATTACACTTACAGACAAAACCCCCGCTGAAATATATATAAAAAAATTAACCTATAAAATCAGAAAGTGACGTAATATAAACAAAACACAAAAAGGGGTGTACAATGTCGCAGCTCATGACGTATTGATGTTCAGTGTTCACAGAGCGGACGGGTATTACACGTCCAGCTCTTCCACATGTGTGAGTATGTGTGGTATCGCATACGGATCAATAAAAACGGAAACCACACGTGAACTCGTCTGGTGTTAATTACATGCATGCGCCACCTCATGCGGCATGCACATGTATGCCTAGCGACCCTGGTTCGATTACACACGGACCGTTACAATAAGCAGTGGGTGGGGTATATTGTTCATAGCATAGTCCTTCCTGTTACGCGCATAGTATAACATTTGTGATGAAGGTGGAGATGTAAATGCATATTTGCAGGGTTCGGCACGAGGAGAAATTGTGCTGGTAATTACAGAGATACAGGGAGGAGCCTAGCGGGATGCTGGTTCGACATGGTCTCAGGGGGAAAGAAAGAAAAAGATGAAGGAAGAAGGAGAGAAAGAGAAACGGAGGAAGGTAAGGGCCAGCCAGTGATGTGGGTCTACGCGTAAACAATGATAGTCTACATTCTACACGTAGACTATTTTATACACGTAGATGACGTAATCTATGTAAACAACATGGCGAAACTTAGCAAAGGGCGCCGTGGAATTAAAAGAATATTATACTGCGTATCAGTTGCTGATGAGTGAAGATAACTTTTCATACTCTTTCTTCCAAATTCGAACAATTTCTCACCTAGGAAGAAACCTAATATAAGAAATATTCTAGTGTTTTATGGGGAAAAGAACACTCTTGCCTCACGACGCCATCTGTTGTTGTTTTTTGCATACTATTTATCTTCTTTCATAGTTGATGAGAGAAGATAAGATAAATTTTGATGTAAATAGGATTCTTTTCAGTTTGTTAGGAACCAATACAGTTGAAAATGTTACTTTGCTTTCATGAAAACCTTGAAAATTAATTTTAATGCACTTTAGATTGTCTACGTAGCCTATGTAAACTACAACCCAATGTAATCTACGCGTAGATTACGTGTACACAACGCATGTAGACGTAAACTTATAGTCTACGGCACATCACTGTGGCCAGCCAGAATGATAAAAACGAAAAGAGATAAAACTGAGAATGAAAGAAAGAGAAAACAGATGAAGAAAGATCATAAGAACGAAGAGGGAGAGAGTAAGAGAAGAAAGAAAAGAAAGTAAAATGGGGAAAACAATAGAAGGAAAAAGTAAGAGAGAAAAGGAAAGAGGAGAGAAAGTATGAGAGAAGGGGAAAGGCAGAAAATAGGAAAGGAAATGGAGAAAGTAAGAGACAAGGTAAGAAAGTAACAGAGAGAAGAGGAATGAGGAGAGAAGGTAAGAAAGAGGGGGAAAGGCAGGAAATAAGAAAGGAAAATAAAAAAGAAGAAAGATAAAATATTAGAGAGAAATGGAAAGAAAGAGATTAAGAGAGAGAGAGAGAGAGAAAGGGAATGACAGAAAGGAAAAGTAAGAGAGAGAGGAATGGAAAGTAAAAGGGAGGTAGGAGGACAAAGAGAGAAAGTAAGAGAGGGAGAATGAAAAAGGGAAAGAAAAGAGTAAGAAATCGGAAAAAGAAAAATAAGAGTGACAGATGGAGAAATAGAGATAAGGAGGGAACATAGAGGAAGAGAGAAGAAAGAGAGTGTTGCAGAAAAAACAACGCAACATAAGGAAAATACATTTAAAAACACAAACAAGTACTTTCATACAATTTGGTATCCACTATTAAGAAATACCATACTTCCTTATGGTGGTGTTGTCCGACACAATCCTGAAAGAATGAGACACACTGTTCACTATGTGCAGCTGATCTTGAGGCACAGGCTTCCAGATGTGCACTGAAGGCACCACAAGTGAACTCCATTATGTTAGGCAACACTCCTCCGAAACCACAAGAATTGTATAGCGAGACAAGGACATTTAAAACTTGCAAAGCATTAGGGGAAAATGCACTCTGTAAATTACAGTGCACACTGCTTTGAAATTTTCCTAATTTTTCATGTTCCTTCCGCTGCTCTGTATGAATTATTCAGAGTTCGTCTCGCTTCTGGTCTCCTCGGTGAATCTCCTAGTTCTAGTTTATTGACTCTCAGTTTATATTTTCCCCAACATTTCTTATCTTCATGGCGGATTCCGTGTTTAATATGACGTCAGCGCGATCCGGGAGTTTGAAAGCGCCTCTACCCCCGCCCACCGCCTTACTGCAGCAAGCAATTTAAACCAAAGTTTGTTCAGAAGATATATTGCATTATCCAAGCCTAGCTTGAGATATCTTTCCCTGCATTTTTCAGTTTCTGACAGTGTTGCCAATGCAAGTTCATTTTTACTAAAAAAAAAGTGTTGCCAATGCATGTTCATTTTTACTAAAAAAAAGTGTTGCCAATGCATGTTCTTTTTTACTAAAAAAAAAGGTTGCCAATGCATGTTCATTTTTACTAAAAAAAAAGTTTTTTCCCCTTTAAATCTTTAACCTTGGTCTTGAAAATCAATAAATACAACGAGCCACAACTTGAAGAATCTCAAAACACACACACACACATATTAGTTGTTCGGCATTTTTCCCTTACATTGAAAGAGGAACATAAATTAAGTGTGTTTGAAAATAAAGAGGATACAGGTGAGTGGAGAAGGTTATATAATTTACAACTACATAATTTGTATTCATGTCCAGATATTATTAGAATAATTAAATCAAGATGACTTAGGTGGGCAGGCCATGTGGCACGAATGGGAGAGGAAAGAAGAGTTTACAGGATTCTTGTTGGGAAACCAGATGGTATGAGACCTGTAGGAAGGCGAAGACGAAGATGGAGGGACAACGTTGAGATGGACCTAAGGGAAATCGGTAGGGATGGAAAAAGAGTGGATAGATCTTGCCCATGATAGGGACAGATGAAAGACCTGTGTTGCTGCAGCCATAAACCTTCGGGTTTAAGAAGGCTAGAGAGTTATTTAGTTAGTTCGTTAGTTGGCATTTTTTCGGGAGACATGCTACATTTTTTATAGTAAAGTAACTATACTGCAACATTTACCTTACAGTTTCTGTGCAACGAATTATGAAAGTAAACACTGTTCATTACACATAACTACCCTTAAAATACTTTCCCAGATTTATAGCTACTGGTGAAGAATTTTGTGCCACGAGTGGGACAGACGAAACACTGCCTCTTCTCTTAATAAGAAGTTTGTTTTAATTTCTGTGAATTGTCAAATGATGAAAAGTAAATTATTTAAGATGAAGAGAGAAGGTAATTGACCTTTAATATTCTCGTGGAGTTGAAGCGGGGGGGGGGGGATGTAACAGGTAAAGGAGAAATTAATTGCTTTTTGGTGTCACGGGTGGGACACAATACAAAACAAATGTAAATCAGAAAGATAAACAAATAATATGTAAAATAAATTCTACTTCTTAACTTAATTATGTATAATACAGTAAAACCTCTTTAATCCGCACTTATGGGGGGATAAGTTGACCGGTTTAAGGAAAGTCCGGATTAACTTAAATAACCTAAAAGAACATAGAAAGTGCATTAAAACTCCGTTTATAGCAACAAAACAAGTTTATTATGGAATGTTTAAAGGCATAGGCCTCAATACACTATACGAGGGTCACTATTTATATTTTGAGCCTAACAATGAAAAAACAGGAATTTGGCATTGAAAACTGCTTTATTGTTTTTCGAAGTATTCTCCTTTATGGTTAATACACTTTTGCATTCGTTCGAACCATTTGTCAAAGCAGTTTTTCCAATCTTCTTGACACACCTCCATAATATGGTTTTTGAACGCATCAACGGCGTCTTCCGCCGACGAAAATCGTTGTCCACGCAATTTATTCTTGACATTCGGGAACAAGAAGAAGTCATTGGGTGCCAAATCAGGACTGTACGGCGGATGACTCATCAATTCGATTTTTGACTGTTCATAAAGTCGGTTGTTAGACGAGATGTGTGACAGCTGGCATTGTCTTGATGAAGAATGATCCGACGGCGTTTGTTTGTTTTCCGTATTTGACCGAAGACCTCTGGCAAACAAATTGTTGTATACCATGTAGAGTTGACCGTTCTACGTTCCTCTAAAGGCACAGTTGCCACATGACCAGTTTTCCCGAAAAAACAGGCGACCATTTGTTTCGATGTGCTTCGAGCGCGAACAACTTTTGTTTTCTTGAACAACAACTGATTTTGGACGACCTTCGCGAATCTCGTCGGTGAGCGAATGGCGGCCACGATTAAATTCGTTATACCAGCGTTTCACAGTGCCAAAGGATGGGGCTTCATCGCCAAATGTGGAAGTAAGTTGATCGATGCACTCTTGTCTTGATAATCCACTTCGAAAATCGTAAAAAATCATCGCACGAAAATGTTCACGAGTTAATTCCATTTTATTGTTGTCGCGCAATCTCCAAGGCAACATAAACAACACAAATCAAGCTATTGACAAAACATTTGAAGTACGTTATGGTCAATAATGCCAGACGATTCCGTGCAAACGTCAAATCGCGCCTAACTTCAATCAGTGTTGCCAAGGCTCAAAATATAAATAGTGACCCTCGTACAAATGTACAGCAATACTGTACATGCAATGTAGTACGTACTTACGTTCTCCCACATAAGTTCTCCCATGGACGTTGGATGTACGTACTCTTAGCCATTACGGAGCAATATGATGAATGCAATTGTTGACTTCTAGCCACATTTAAAACCTTGCATTCTGCTCTTTTTTTTGGGGGGGGGGGCGCTTTTGCCTGTACGGATTAACAATGTTTTACTGTACATGATTTGTATCCAAATCACAATCTCACTCGCAAGATTCAAAGTTAAAGCATTTCATTTCAAAAATTGAGATTTGACATGGAATGCCTCATACAGATTTTTGGAGCTCGCCAATTAGGCGAGTGTCCCTTTCATCATTATCATCACTCATCGTCACAGTCGCGATTAGCCAAACGTTGCAGGAAAGCGACGCTAAATAGCAAAGATCAAATGAAACGACTTCACTTTACTAGTTGGTACGAATGACCTTTCACGTTTCCGCGTAAGGTTCCCTCACACTTCACTGCTTTCATAGTTTCTTCATAATTTCTGAGATTACGTACAATTGTAATAGAAAAAATAATACGCGGATAAGATATTGTGCAATGTTCATCTTGAAGTGTAATGGAATCTTATGGAACACCTTTTACGAGGAAATACTTAAATTAGGTAACATTTGCGTCTTTTTTTCGGCTATAAGAATCACAATATTGCTTAATATGTTTCTCTCCAAATACTGTGAGGAGTGAAAAATATATGTACTTTTACTAATTTATATTGTTATTTTGACTTTCTAATCACCCTGTACAAGGGAAACTCATCATGAAAATACAAATAACTTTTATGCACTAAATTTTTACTTGCTGTTTTGTGCTTGGTACAGCATTTTGTTTGAAAACTACATTTCCATGTACAATAAAAGTCTCAATAAATATCTCATACTTGTGTCAATGTTATTTCTGAGACATCCTGTAGACAAAAAGCCTGACATTTTTTGATCTGATTTTTTTGATTCAGCGGGTTAGAACTGTTTAAGTATACCCATCAGCGTAACTTCTAGCAAAACTGTGTTGGCTGGTAACAAAGACCAATCAGAGTTTGTTGGTTAGTGACGAATACCAATCAGAGTGTGTTGGCTAGTGACGAAGACCAATCAGAGTGTGTTGGCTCGTGACGAAGACCAAACAATGTGTTAGCTAGTAAGGAAGAATACACAGTGTGTGTTAGCTAGTGACGAATACCAATCAGAGTGTGTTGGCTAGTGACGAAGACCAATCAGAGTGTGTTGGCTCGTGACGAAGACCAAACAGAGTGTGTTGGCCAGTGACGAAGACCAAACAATGTGTTAGCTAGTAAGGAAGAATAAACAGTGTGTGTTAGCTAGTGACGAAGACCAATCAGAGTGTGTTGGCTAGTGACGAAGACCAATCAGAATGTGTTGGCTAGTGACGAAGACCAATCAGATTACGTAAAAATTGCAACTTATGTACAACGCAGAGCAAAAGAACCGAACATGCAATCCAGAAAGAAAGCACAGCAAGATGTTCCTTCGTAACACAATAGCAACAGGCATTAATAATGTATTCCTCCGCGGGGAGAAAAGAACTTCATCACAACCCACATCGCTCGATCTTCTACTTTTCTGCTCAGTCTGTTTTTTGTTGACTTGTTACCCTGGAGAGAATAAATGCAGAAAAGATTACGGTGCATTACATATTCCATTATCTTTCTTCCTCTGTTTGAAACTCTCGCATAAAGGCACGGCATGCAGTTTTTATTCTTCCACGGTGAGAAGAAACTTTACAACAATACCAGTCTTAAAGAGTACAATATCTCAACGTAAAACTACAATTTTTCATTCGATTATGTCAGTTTGTATCAGGGTGGATAAGAACCATGAATTTTATTCCAAAAATATTTTTTGTTGATTTTTTATTTAAATTGATTTTTTTAATTTAAAAAATCATGCTTAAAAGTCACATACACATACACACTGTTTAATGAAACCGCTTTCAAAACGTCGGATGATATCAAGTTTGCAGTGGTTCTGCAAAACGATGAGATTTCTTTGCCCCTTCTGTTTGCGAGGCATTCAACTCTCCTCACCACTGGCAACCTTGCAGCACGAGTTGATACGATATTTCGACGACTGCTTAAGCTGTTCAATTTCCATGCTTCCCCGTGAGCAGCATTCGAAAAACTTATTAGCGTCTCTCTTAAATTAGCATAAGGAACGCAAGTCAGTCAGACAGCTCTCATTGAATCACGCTTAGTATATCTCAACCCCCTTCCTCACCAAATTCAATTCCTGGAACATTTTACCTTCTTACCAGGTTCACGAATACGTACTTGGATTTGTTATCAGATTATGAAATACTCTGATTCCTTATCAGATTCTGGAATCCTTGGATTTGTTACAAGATTCTAGAAACATTGGACTTGTTACCAGATTGATTCTGGAAATATTGGATTTGTTAGTAGATTATGGAATCCTTGGGTTAGTTACCAGATAATTTCTTTGGTTAGTTACCCGATTCTTCCCTTGGTTAGTTACCAGATTTTTGGAATCCTTTGGTAGCTTACCAGATTCTGGAATCCTTGGATTTGTTACCAGATTCTGGAATATTGGATTTGTTACCAGATTCTAGATATATTAGATTAGTTACCAGATTCTAGAATCCTTTGGTTAGTTACCAGATTCTGGAATCTTTGGATTAGTTACCAGATTCTGGAATCTTTGGATTAGTTACCAGATTCTAGAATCCTTTGGTTAGTTACCAGAGAATCCTTGGATAAGATACCAGATTCTAGAATCCTTGAATTTGTTACCAGATTCTAGAATCCTTTGATTTGTTACTAAATTCTGGAATACTTTGATTTATTACAAGATTCTTGAATCATTGGATTAGTTACCATATTCTGTAATCCTTGAATTTGTTATCAGATTCTAGAATCCTTTGATTTGTTACTAAATTTTGATATCTTTGAATTTCTTACAAAGTTCTGTTATCCTTGAATTTGTTACCAGATTGTAGAATCCAATGGTTAGTTATCAGATTCTTGAATCCTTTGGTTAGTTACGAGATTCTTGAATCCTTGGATTTGTTACCAGATTCTTGAATCCTTGGGTTAGTTACGAGATTCTTGAATCCTTTGGTTAGTTACGAGATTCTTGAATCTTTGGATTTGTTACTAGATTCTGGAATCCTTTGATTAGTTACCAGATTCTTGATCCGTTGACGGTTACCAGATTCTTGAATCCTTGGATTTGTTTCCAGATTATTGAATCTTCTGGTTAGTTACCAGATTCTTGAATCCTTTGGTTAGTTACCAGATTCTTGATCCGTTGGCAGTTACCAGATTCTGGAATCCTTTGATTAGTTACCAGATTCTGGAATCCTTTGATTAGTTACCAGATTCTTGAAACCTTGGATTTGTTTCCAGATTCTTGAATCCTTGGATTTGTTTCCCGATTCTTGAATCTCTTGGTTAGTTACCAGATTCTGAAATCCTTTGGTTAATTACCAGATTCTGGAATCCTTGGATTTGTTTCCAGATTCTAGAATTCAGGATTCGTTAGTTGTAATGTTCTTCATTGAAACATGTTAACATTCAACAAGAATGAAACAAGCCATAGATTTCTAGTATCACAGTATTGCCAACCAAGTTTCATCTTTCTAGGAGGGGGTCAGGCAGGTCATTCTACTGAAACAGCATTTCACCTTTTAATATTATAATCCTGCAACAAAGGAAAGGACTACCATACACCACAGGCCGTGGACAAAGCAGAATTTATGACCGTGAGGCATCAATAAAATAATCATCAGACTGCGTGATTACGGGCGGTTTATTACTCTAACGTGACCTCCTCTACAATGGTCGGATCATGCAACGCTTGGGACAAGCCAATACTGCAGTAGTTTCGGACACAAATGCAGAATGGGTAATTTAGTGTCATTATGAATATAATTGCTCTAGGGAATGATGTTGCAGCGTCATTAAGGTCTACGAACACCTAATGCCATTATCAGAGTTGGGTGACGATAACTCCCTTCAGGTAATGTTTTTAAGGGAGGAAGGCCTGCGAGAGGAGAATTATTGCAGTTATAAAGAGCACGTTGAGATAATGTTTTAAGAGGCATGTGGGACCTGTCGAAATAACTGCTTGAAGAGAAAGGGTTATTTGGACAAAGAAGATCGTAGCGAGCTTCCAATAATCACACAGGGTTCAGGTGACGTTTCCTAGACAACATTTCACAGACATAATTACATGGAATGACGATGTTGGATGAAAAGGAAAATCAAGATAATAAAACCCAGTGGCGGCGATTAGAGGTGTGTGGGGGGATAATGCCCCCCCCTTGTTTTTTGCGCCCGCACTACGGCCTGTCCTTGCCCGCGCCTCCCCAGTTCAAGCAACAGGAATATTTATAATGAAATTTCCTTTATACCTCAAATATACAGTCAAGTGTTTAGAAGAACGTTCAAGCAACAGGAATACTATCATGGAATTTCCTTTATACCTCAAATACACAATCAACTGTTTAGAAGAATATTCAAGCAACAGGAACATTTATCATGAAATGCGTTTCCACGTGAAATACACAATCAACTGATTAGAAGAATGTTCAAGCAACAGGAATATTTATCATGAAATGCGTTTACACGTGAAATACACAATCAACTGTTTAGAAGAATGTTCAAGCAACAAGAACATTTATCGTGAAACTCGTTTACACTTGAAATACACAATCAACTGTTTAGAAGAATGTTCAAGCAACAGGAACATTTATCATGAAATGCGTTTACACGTGAAATACACAATCAACTGATTAGAAGAATGAACAAGAAAACTATGTAACGAAATAAATGCCCTTATACTTGCAATACACAGTTGAATCTTTACAACCAACAAAAAATAGTTATCACGCAATACATTACTACAATTCATGTTGTACTTATGTACTCGTCCACAATTAAGAAGGAAGTTAAAGGTACATAATAAGGTTCAATTTGGGATTAAGTAGCGGAGGTAAGAGTAGCCGATATTCGGTCGTTCATTTAAGTTACACTAGGATCGATTCGTGCTGACCTCTGGTATTTGATCCACGAGGTTAGTTCGGATTATAATTTATAACTTCACCGTGATTGAGTTTGCATGCAGGCAATACCTCCATGTCCACAGCATGGCCTTCTAGAGATGAATGTATTTCTGCATATTCAATTAGCTACCTAAAATTCTCATGATACTGGATGAAGCTGGAATGAAGCGTCGCTATCGCAAAAACTAGGTGACTAATCACAGATGGGGTTAAAAACATCAGCATCGTATGTTTTACATACACTTTTGCAAAGTTAGGATAAACTATCAAAGCTGGTACAAGAAAATATAAATAAAAACATTTAAACAAAAAGATCGCCATTTATACTGCCGTTGTCAGAAACTGTATATAAATCTAGTTTTTTATCTGCGTATCACTCCTGAATATATTGACTTCTTGAAAATAATTTTCATTATCAATATGTGTCATAAATGTTGAAAATATGTGATAAAAACAGGAAAATATGTGACAAAAATAAAAACATTTGGTAACAAAAACAAACTATAACATGCATTTTAAACACCTGAAATTAGTTTCTAAATGATTACCTCTTAGCGAGCTATTTTTTGGAAGAGTTGCAGTGGATCAGCATAGTTTTTTCCAAATTCTCCATTGTAAATCTGTGACGATTATCTCTAAAAAGCATCTTATATTGTGAGAAACATCGCTCCACGTCACAAGAAACAATTCTTGCATATTTGAATCACGAAATGTCACTAACGCTTAAGTTTTCCAAATCTTCGTCTTCCTCTACTTCACTTTCCAAAGCACATGCAATTTGGCACAAAGTTTGAAAACCTTGGTTTTTCCCAAAAAATTCTGTACATTTAGACATTTAGATCCAGTGAGTTCTTGCAGTTTCGTTTCTACTATACGGACTTTACCAATGGAAGCTGCCAAAGTGTTCGCGGACGATTCAAGCTTTCATATGGAATTAGAGAGAATGGACAGGTTTTGTTGAGATGTATGCCAATTCGACTTTTAAGGAGGGCTCCATCAACAGTTCTTGCAGAATTCTTCTTTGTCGATATCATTTACAACAGATACAATATTTTCAAAGTTCTGGCCATAACATCTGCATCCAACCAAGTGCCCCATCGCGTAACTACAGGTGTAGGAGGAAGGGGAACCTCAGGACATTTTTGTTTAAAAATGTCTATTCTTCTAGGCGACTTGATAAAAACTTTCTTCCCATTTGAAACCAGTTTATCGACATTCGGATAAAGAGCTCTTATCTTTTCACATATTCTATGCAACGCATGAGCCACACATTTAACGTGCACCATTTTGGGGTAGCTAACGGCAAGGCCTACAGCAGCTTTTTTCATGTAAGCTGCAGCATCTGTCACGAGGAGAAGAACATTGTCAAATTTTATGCCTTCCGGCCACAATAGCTGCATTGCTTCATTAAAAAGCCTTGCTATTGTTACGTGTAGCCAGCCCCAGGTACTTACAGCTATTTTCTCCCAATAGGATCGTAGGCGAGGTACAAGAAGTCTGCCAGCGAGGGTGTTCAAAGACAAAACAAACCTAGCACTCTCGATATGAAAGAGGTGCAGAGTATAAACATTTTTCCTTCGAGGATTTCGAGGTAGATGAAGTCAATGAGCGATTTTATGTATTTAAAATGAAAATTCGCAAAATATGTATTTACATACGGAAAACTGGAAAATATGTGTTTTTATGTAAAATAAAATTTGCTGTGTTGACATATAAGGCTATGATCAGAATTTTGGCAAAAATGAGGGTCTGTATCTTATCGCAGAAAAAACATTTATTTACCTAAAGTTCCTTTCCCTAGAATAACAGTCTGTTGTGTGATCTGTTGGTTCCCTCCAACAGCAAACGACATGTGACGTGATCCTTTTAACCAGCTTGTCAGAAGTGTAACACAGGTCAAACAGCATATGTGGGGGCCCATGTTTTGTCCTGGTCCGCAACTTTACACCCAAAATAAAGTTCATAGCACTTCTTTACAAGAGGGGTAATTCGTAGCTTTTGTGACTTAAATGTCAACTCTCCACATACGTATATAACAAAACGAATTGGGGATATTTACGCAGGTACGAGGCATTTTTTTCTTCACTAACACTACACACGACTTCTGGAACTTCGAATCAAAGCCAGTTACTTTCCACTCCATCAGAACTCACAATGCTGAGACCCAAGGTAACTTAATATACTATAAGGTAGCGCCATCCGAAAATTGCCGATCATGCACGAACGCGTGACGTCATGTGGGAGGATCGGTTATGCTCGGTGCCCCTTCGGTTATGTTCGTTCGGGCTTGGCCGAAGCAAACGGCCGCTATCATTTCTATGCGAGTTTCAGAGAGGGAAAGTGTTTCATTACTTTGAGGGGTAAATATTAATTATCATACTTCGGGATGGTATTGAAGTATTCCTTTAATGATTAGTATGTATGTATGTGTGTGTATGTGTGTATATATAATCTTGTGTAGTGGTTGTTATGTGTTTGTGTGTCTTGTGCAGTAGTTGTGCTGTGTAGTGTTTTTGGGTTTGTCTTGTGTAGTAGTTGTAGTGCCTAGTGTGTTTGTGTTTATTTTGTGTAGTAGTTATGCTGTATAATGTGTTTCTGTTTGTCTTGTGTAGTATCGGTGGTGTGTATGTATGTGTCTTGTGTTGTAGTTGTGCTGTCTAGTATGTATGTGTAGTAGTTGTGCTGTCTAGTATGTATGTGTAGTAGTTGTGCTGTCTAGTATGTTGGTTTTGTCTTGCGTAGTAGTTGTGCTGTCTAATTTGTTTGTGTTTGTCTTGTGTAGTAGTTGTGGTGTGTTTGTGTTTATATTTTGTTGTAGTTGTGATGTGTTTGTGTGTGTCTTGTGTAGTAGTTGTGCTGTTTAATGTGTTTGTGTTCGTCTTGTGTAGTAGTTCCTCCATTCATATTGGGGGTTAGGCGTAGAGCTGACAACTCTGCACTGTAAAAACACATGTCAAGAAACAACAATATAAGGCCATGGATGTTCCCAAGGTAAAATATTCCGGAGGTAAAATAGTCCCCCGTTCGGATCTCCGGGTGGGGACTACTTTGGGAGGTCTCTGGACTAAGGATAAGATCTACGTTAGGAAGAAGGATATTAAATTAGGCACCTGGAATGTTCTGAGCCTTTACCGGCCTGGGGCATTTCAGTGTACAGTTAATGAGATAGTTAAGTATAAATTAGATGTAGTAGCTGTCCAGGAAGTTAGGTGGCCAGGAGAAGGGAATTGTAAAACTAAAAATTATACTTTTTTCTATGGTGGTACTGAAAATCATAATTTTGGAACAGGCTTTTTCATAAATAATAGAATTATATCGGCTCTTAAAACAGTAGAATTTATTAATGATAGGATATCATATGCAGTTTTACAGGGTAGGTGGTGTAAAATTATTTTAATAAACATACATGCACCAACGGAAGATAAAGATGATAATACTAAAGATGATTTTTATGCAGAGTTAGAACAGGTCTTTGATAAATTTTCTCAGTATGATATGAAAATTCTGTTAGGTGACTGTAATGCACAAATTGGCAAAGAAGAGACATTTAAACCCACGATTGGTAAAGAAAGTCTTCATGAATTAAGTAATGATAATGGTATAAGATTGATTACTTTTGCAACCTCAAAGAATTTAATTGTGAAAAGTACCACTTTTAAACATAAAGATATCCATAAATATACCTGGTCTTCTCCAGATGGTAAAACTCACAATCAGATAGATCATATTCTCATTGATAAGAGAAGGCATACTAGTATAATTGACGTTCGTACACATAGAGGTGCTGACTGTGCCAGTGACCATTATTTAGTAATTGCTAAATTAAGAGAAAGACTCTCAGTGATAAATCATAAGCAACAAAATCTAAAAGTTCTAAAATTTGATACAGGAAAGTTTACTGATGAAAGAATTAAGAAAGATTACCAAATTAAACTGTCAAATAGATTTGATGTTTTGCAGGATTTAAATGATGATGAAAATATAAATGAAACAGACGTAAATAAGAATTGGGAGCACATACGTAATGCAATAGAATCAGCAGCTAAAGAAAGTATAGGATACCATAAACCGAGAAAAAGTAAGCCATGGTTTGATAATGAATGTCATAATCTAATAGAAATAAGAAATCAGGCTAGACTTAGGTGGTTAAATAACTCTGATGATACAAATCTAAACAATTATAATAGAATAAAGCGAGAAGTTAACCGCACGTTTAGAAGTAAAAAAAGAGATTACTTGAAAAGCAAAATTAACGAAATTGAAACAAACAGCAAAAATAAAAATATCAGAGATTTATATAAAGGTGTAAATGAATTTAGAAAGGGGTGGCAACCTAAAGTAAACTTGATAAAAGATAAAGACGGTGATTTTCTAGCTGACCCAAGTGATATTCTAAATAGATGGAAGAACTACTTTAATGACCTTTTAAATGTCCATGTAGGAGATAAATCAGAAGTGAATGAAGTACACACAGCAGAACCTTTAGTTCCAGAACCCAACTTGACTGAAGTTAAAGATGCTATTAAAAGGCTAAAGAATAACAAAGCACCTGGCATTGATTTAATACCAGCTGAGTTAATTAAATATGGTGGAAATTCATTAATGTATCAAATTCATAAATTAATCTGTTTAATATGGAATAAAGAAGAAATCCCTCAACAGTGGAAAGAATCCATAATTGTTCCTGTGTTTAAAAAAGGTGATAAAATGAACTGCAATAATTACCGTGGAATTTCTCTACTCTCAACAACATATAAAATATTATCTAACATTCTTTTAACAAGACTAACCCCATATGCTAATGAAATTATAGGTGATTATCAATGTGGATTTAAACGTAACAGATCAACTACAGATCAAATTTTTCACATCAGACAGACACTTGAAAAAAAGTGGGAATATAATCAGAATGTCCATCAGCTATTCATTGATTTCAAAAAAGCATATGATTCAGTCAAAAGAGATAAACTATATAATATATTAGTTGAGTTTGGAATACCTAAGAAGCTTGTTAGTATGATAAAAGTATGCACCAGTGAAACAGAAAGTAAAATTCGTGTGGGTATTAATATGTCTGACAAATTTACAATTCATGATGGGTTAAAACAAGGAGATGCATTATCTCCATTGCTCTTTAATTTTGCCTTAGAATATGCTGTTAGGAAGGTAAAAGAAACTAAAGAAGGACTAAAATTAAATGGTGTGACTCAGTTGTTAGCATATGCAGATGATGTAGACTTACTGGGGGATGATGTGAATACAATTAAGAATAATGCTAAAATATTTTTCAAAACTGCTAAAGAGATAGGTTTGGAAGTTAACAAAGAGAAAACTAAATATATGCTTACAGGCCGAAACCAAGTGTTAGGTAATAATCAAAATCTAATTATTGATAACAACTCGTTTGAACCAGTTTCCAAATTCAAATACTTAGGAGTAATATTAACAAATGAAAATTATATTAAAGAGGAAATAAAAAGTAGGCTTAATTCAGGAAATGCATGTTACTTCTCTCTTCATAAACTTTTGTCTTCTCGTTTAATACCTAAGAAACTGAAAGTTAAAATATACAAAACAGTAATTTTGCCTGTAGTATTATATGCATGTGAAACTTGGTCCCTTACATTGAAAGAGGAACATAAATTGAGAGTATTTGAAAATAAGATCCTTAGGAAAATATTTGGACCTAAAAGGGATGAGGAGACAGGTGAGTGGAGAAGGTTACATAATTTAGAACTACATAATTTGTATTCATGTCCAGATATTATTAGAATAATTAAATCAAGAAGACTTAGGTGGGCAGGCCATGTGGCACGAATGGGAGAGGAACGAGGAGTTTACAGGATTCTTGTTGGGAAACCTGATGGTAAGAGACCTGTAGGAAGGCCAAGACGAAGATGGAGGGACAACGTTGAGATGGACCTAAGGGAAATCGGTAGGGATGGAAAAGAGTATATAGAACTTGCTCAAAATAGGGAAACATGGAAGGCCTGTGTTGCTGCAGCCATGAACCTTCGGGTTTAAGAAGGCTAGAGAGTTAGTTAGTTAGTTATCAATATTTTGATCCATGTTGGCTCTTTTGGAAAGGGTAGGTTCATTTGTGTGATTTAGTTTACATAACGTCGCATTTGTGCTCCTTTTGGATAATCCGGATGAAGTGGATGAATGGACAATTACAAACAAGTAAGACGAAATCAATCAAGCCTCATTCAGATACAGTACATTCTCTTTAAATCTACGATGACGGACGATTTTATCCTTATATATTAATTTGCTTTTGAATAAAGCTACATTAGCGAAAAGTGCTGTATTGTCCTTAATATTTCTCTCTTTAATTTCTTCTTCAACTGTGTAGTTTCTGTTTAGTGCTCATCCAAGATATTCAAAGGCTCTCAATTTCTTTAATCATTAGTTTGGTAACAGTTAGATATAGTGAAAACACATTTCTTCAAATTTACAGGAGAAATGACGGGAAAGTACTTACGGAATTGAGTTCGTGTGGACTTTTGGAAGCTGGGAATATTGATTTTTCCATTCGTGAAACTTATTCGGCCGCTAAATAATGTAATTTTCGACATAAATGTAACTCCGTTGCACGATAGCTCGTGCCACCATTACCGTCGACTACGTGAATCAAATGTTCCGTGCGTTCGAATATGTAACCCCCTGTCAGTGTAGCAACCACGCGGTAGTTTTACCAGATGACGTGTGAGCAGTTTTTTTTTTTTAATTTAATATTCTATGTTTGCCGAACCTAACCTAACCTTTCGCGAATGGTTTGTGGATCAATTTTCGCTTAAAAACCTTTTGTGAATAGTTTGTGCGGCATTTTCGGTTCATAAGTTTGGAAACACTGCATATCAGCTGACGACACTGCATATCAGCTGACGATAGATAACGTGAGTCAAGATTTGCCCGCCAAATAGCAACGACCAATAAATACTTGTAATGTGAAAAATTACGCTTTTTGCAGTGAAAAAAAACATAATCCCAAGTGGAAAAATGTTCCGCTATGCATATAAGGTAAGTACAAATGTAAATAATTCGGAAATAAACGAGTTAGATGTGTTTTCACTATATCTAACTGGTACCATTAGTTTTTCTCATTTACTTTTACTTTTTAAACATCTAAGATATTTAGTATTCTCTGTGTTAATTATGATACGTATTTGTATTTGAGGAATAATTCATGAGCGTTCTTTTTCAAATGTAATGTCAAAATGCACGCAGAAATAAAACACATTGGCAAAATGTTTTATGTTAGTTGAAAGAGAATTGTTGCTCTACAAGAGAGTGTGTTTATGATTTTCTAATGTTATTAATTTTTGCGTATTTTCAGATCATCAAAATGGAATGTCAACGGAGAATTTTCGACACCATTTATTCGAGGTGCTGCCCGGTCGACCAATTGAGTTCGATGAAGATGTTTCGAACCACCTTCTGCACGAAAATCCACGTCAAACGACCAGAGAACTGGCGGAGCAGATGGATTGTGATCAAAAAACTGTGGTGAACCATCTACACTCAATGAGCAAGGTTCTGAAACCCGGCGCTTGGGTGCCACAACAACAAAAATCAACGCTCCACAATCGCCGCCAGCTTGCTCGCTCGACATCGCGTAACACATGGTCACACAACAGCGTTTTCTTTGCCGCATTGTCCTTTTTGAAGCGCGTAAACCAAAGGCGGATGGTCCTTTGAGGCATTGCTCCTTCTCCATACACAACACAAATCTCTCGAGCAGCTTCGGCGGCCTTAACACCTCGAATAAATGCAAAAACCAAATGGTGTCGAAAATGCTCCGTTTTTGACATTCCATTTTGATGATCTGAAAATACGCAAAATCAATAACATTAAAAAATCAGAACACACTATCTTGTAGAGCAAACAATTATCTTTCAACTAACTAACTAACTCTCTAGCCTTCTTAAACCCGAAGGTTCATGACTGCAGCAACACAGGCCTTCCATTTCTCCCCTATCCTGAGCAAGATCTATATACTCTTTTCCATCCCTACCGATTTCCTTTAGGCCCATCTCAACGTGATCCCTCCATCTTCGAATTGGCCTTCCTACGGGTCTCTTATCATCAGGTTTCCCAACAAGAATCCTGTAAATTCCTCTTTCCTCTCCCATTCGTGCCTAATGGCCTGCCCACCTAAGTCTTCTTGATTTAATTATTCTAATAATATATAGACAACCTTATCCACTCACCTGTCTCCTCATCCCTTTCAGGTCCAAATATTTTCCTAAGGATCTTATCTTCAAATACTCTCAATTTATGTTCCTCTTTCAATGTAAGGGACCAAGTTTCGCATCCATATAATAATACAGACAAAATTACTGTTTTGTCTATTTTAACTTTTAGTTTCTTAGATATTAAACGAGAAGACAAAAGTTTATGAAGAGAGAAGTAACATGCATTTCCTGAATGAAGCCTGCTTTTTATTTCCTCTTTAATATCATTTTCATTTGTTAGTATTATTCCTAAGTACTTGAACTAACATAAAACATTTTGCCAGTGCGTTTTATCTCTGCGTGCATTTTGACATTTTAAAAAAGAAAGGCTCATGAATTATTCCTCAACCCAATATCTTGATTTCTTAGTTTTCAAATATTTCCACTAACGTCTTAGGTGGAGTGGTTATCTCAGCGCGCTACGATGCCAGGAGTTTCTCACTCGAATTTCTTCATAAGATTGGGCGTTATTTGTAAGTGTCCCTTCACCATTTGCATGATATCACTCATTCTCATCTTCGCGATTAGCCAAAAGTGGCAACCAAATCAATCATTTATCTTGTTCTTGCTGTTAAGTAGATGTCGTCGGCATATGTGATACGTTGTTTTAATCTAGTCGCTATGTAGAATTTTATCTTAGTTCCATCTGAAGAACTGGAAATTGATGCTGGGTTCATATTACACACCAAATGTTTCCGCAGTGGTATACCAACAGAATACTATAATACAGGGTGTGCCAACTCTTTCAACATTCCTTGTGCATTCGAACCGAAAGAACCAGAACTGCATTTATGCGCTACTTTGTGATGCATTAGGCGGTTTGCGCTACTGCGGAGTTTGACGAGAAGATAAAAGAGAATCGCGAAACTACAGTGACCCGATGTACGCAACAGACATCAACGAATGGGGGGAAAAAAACGGTCGCCATGGCAACGGCAGGGAGAGGGAAAAAATGATGCCCTGAGGATTGCATTTAGTTTGATGATCAATGCTAACTTTCCAATGCTGCTCTCCGTTCCCAGGCGAGAGAAGAGTCCAGCAAAAGAACGTAGACGAGCGTTGTGAAACATTGCAAAAATCATACGCAGCGCCAGACTAGCAAAATCCACAAACTCCGCTCACACGCAGACACAAAATGTGTGTACGGTAAGAGTATTTACAAACCCTGGAGTGCTGCAGAACCAGAGGTATATATAATGCTTTCTTATTGGCTGGAAGTGTTTATGTTCCGTGTCAGTCGTTTCTTAATTTTGGTCGTTTACAAGAAAATTAGACTCGTGATTATCTAGTAACATAGTTTGTAATCAAATTGTCGAAATTATGTTAAGAAATATATAAAAATATGGAAAATGTTAAAAATACAATAAATCTTTTCTTGGCGATAAAAATCAATATTAAGCCATCGAAAAATAATAGACCCTAATTTTAAATATTTCTAAAAGCGCTTGTAACGTATGTGAAGTGATTACTACATTATAGGAGAAATTTCACAACTTGACATGTGCTAAATAATACCATTTGTATGTAATAACTTTAAAAATGTGCTCAAAAATGAACCTGAGTTTAAAGAAGTTTCTCATCTTGTTGGGATGGATGTCTGAAATCTACAATGTCAACTTGAACCCTGCCATCTAGCGTTAATTTGAAGGAACACTGCATTAACTTCCGGAAGATAGCCAATCAGGAGCCAAATATGGCTGGAGGTTCTGCATCACTATAGGGTTTGTAAATACGCGTACGGTAAAGTTATACTGTGCCCATGGCATGAAGCCATATAGGGTTTTTTTATTGAGTGATTGATTTGACCTCGCTTTTCTGCCACTTTTGGCTAATCGCAAAGATGAGGATGAGATGAAACCCATGTCTCCCGCGTGCCAGTTAGACGGCCTACCGATTTCATAAAACTTCATTTCCATTAGACGTTTCCAAAGTACATGGGTATAGGGTGCAGGGTCGTCTCGAGACGCGAAAGATATAGCATAACCAAAATAAATGCGTCTCACCGCACAGACGTTATAGAGGTTAATAAGGCAAACGATTTTCCTTAACGTTTCTCTATGCGACGCCATGTCGCTTCGGACCCTAAATACTCCACACTTTTATCCTGATTATATGCAACCACGTTGCATAGATTCACGATTGCCATCATTCATGAAAATCTTTGGATCTTTGCTACACACATATTTCAGAGAATTTCTGATCTACAAGAACTTAATCAAGTTACAGCTAATGGAAAAGCAATAAAAATAAATCACAGATAATGTTGGAAAATATGATTTACAAGACCACTGTTTTTATTAAATTATGTTTCTATTTATTATCTTGTTTGTATTATTGATATTAACTTTTATAAGAATATTTTCTTTTGTAATTTTGTTATAATTTATTTGGGATTTAACTAAAAATTTAGTTTAGTTTTATTTACTAACAATTTGGTAATAAAAATAAATCAAAAACTAAATACTGAAAATGCAATTAATATAAACAAAATATATTACTTAAAATAAAGAGAGCTGGTATAAGGCTGCACAGTGAAATAAAGTTATTTGTTCCATTCGTGTCCAGAACGTTATTTTAGGAAAGTGGTCATCGTATAGGTGAATCCTGAAGATAGGAAAGTGGCGCTCGTATAGGTGAGTCCTGACTACTGATGGCAGGAAAGTAGCGTTCGTAGAGAGATACCCGTCATGGTGCTCCCCAAGAATTCAAAAATAAATGTAAGTTGCAACTACGCCACCGCGTGTTAATTAAATACCACTTCAATCTTCTGGGCGACGCGAAATTTACCTTCCTTTGTAATTAGAACCAATGACCTGCGGCTAATCAATTGGAGAGGTTAGCAGCAGAGGATGTAATCAATGCGGTTCCCATGATTACAGGCCTCTCAGCGGTTCGATTATTGATATGGTTGACATAAAGGTGAAGCTTCCTCGTTCCCTCGTATGAGATTGACAGGGTTCATTCCTCAAAAGTATGCAATTTGCGAAATTTGATGTTCAGGTTGGTAGGGTGCAAATTTTTTATCAGCTCTCCACCTTCACTCTCGTGGGCAGGCACGATTAGTGAAATACACTCAATTTCAACTATCTTTCTGTTTAACTGGTTGTATTTTACTTCGGTTTCCTGACACTTTCTGGCAATCACGACGATGAGGATGTGTGATGATATGATGAAGACACTCGAAAAGAGCACACATGCCCAGACGGAATTCGATTTGGGAACAACTTGCGTCGTAGCACTCTGTTAGAATGTGACGGGACGGAGGGAGAGAGTAAGAGGGGAGAAAGAGAATAAAGAGAATGAGATAAGAAAGAGGGAGAGATGCAGAAAAAGAGAGAGTTGAAAAAGAATAGAGGAAGACGTGGAAGAGAGTAATAGGAATAGAGAGGGAGAAAGAAAATGGAGGGAGATAGAAGGGGAGAGAAAGAAAGAGGAAAAGAGAAAGCGCGAGATGGGGAGAGAGAGATAGAGATAGAGGAAGAAATATTTCCTCATATGTGAGCACATTCTAAAGCAATGAAACAAAGTTTGATTACAATGTTCCATTATCATGACAAAATGTAAATATGTGCATGGGGGAGAGAGAGAAAGAGAGAGAGGGGAAGGAGGGAGACACAGAAAAGAGGGTGTGAGAGAGAGAGAGACAGAGAGAGAGTGGGATAAAGAGAGAAAGAGAGAGGAGACAGAGAAAGAGAGAGGCAGACAGAGAGAGGGAGAAAGATGAAGGAAGACAGAGAGAGAGAGGGAGACAGAGAGAGGGAGAAATAGAGAGGGAGAAATAGAGAGGGAGAAATAGAGAGGGAGAAAGAGAGAGGGAGACATAGAGAAAGAGAGAGGGAGACAGAGAAAGAGAAAGGGAGACGGAGAAAGAGAGAGAGAGAAAGAGAGAGGGAGACATAGAGAAAGAGAGGAAGGGAGACGGAGAAAGAGAAAGGGAGACGGAGAAAGAGAGAGAGAGAAAGAGAGAGGGAGACAGAGAGGAAGGGAGACGGAGAAAGAGAGAGGGAGACCGACAGAGGGAGACAGAGAGAGGGAGACAGAGAGAGGGAGAAAAAGAGAGGGAGACAGAGAGAAAGGAAGATGGAGAAAGAGAAAGGGAGACAGAGAAAGGGAGAAAGAGAGAGGGAGAAAGAGGGAGGGAGAAAGAGAGAGGGAGACAGAGAGAGGGAGACATAGAGAAAGAGAGAGGGAGACAGAGAAAGGGAGAAAGAGAGAGGGAGAAAGAGGGAGGGAGAAAGAGAGAGGGAGAAAGAGAGAGGGAGACAGAGAGAGGGAGACAGAGAGAGGGAGAAAGAGAGAGGGAGACAGAGAGAGGGAGAAAGAGAGAGGGAGAAAAAGAGAGGGAGACAGAGAGAAAGGGAGATGGAGAAAGAGAAAGGGAGACAGAGAAAGGGAGAAAGAGAGAGGGAGAAAGAGGGAGGGAGAAAGAGAGAGGGAGACAGACAGAGGAAGAAAGAGAGAGGGAGACAGAGAAAGGGAGACAGAGAGAGGGAGAAAGAGAGAGGGAGAAAAAGAGAGGGAGACAGAGAGAAAGGGAGATGGAGAAAGAGAAAGGGAGAAAGAGAGAGAGAGAAACAGGGAGGGAGAAAGAGAGAGGGAGAAAGAGAGAGGGAGACATAGAGAAAGAGAGAGGGAGACAGAGAGGAAGGGAGACGGAGAAAGAGAAAGGGAGACGGAGAAAGAGAGAGAGAGAAAGAGAGAGGGAGACAGAGAGGAAGGGAGACGGAGAAAAAGAGAGGGAGAAAGAGAGAGGGAGACAGAGAGGAATGGAGACGGAGAAGGAGAAAGGGAGACGGAGAAAGAGAGAGGGAGACAGACAGAGGGAGAAAGAGAGAGGGAGACAGAGAGAGGGAGACAGAGAGGGGGAGAAAAAGAGAGGGAGACAGAGACAGGGAGAAAGAGAGAGGGAGAAAGAGAGAGGGAGACAGAGAGAAAGGGAGATGGAGAAAGAGAAAGGGAGACAGAGAAAGGGAGAAAGAGAGAGGGAGAAAGAGAGAGGGAGACATAGAGAAAGAGAGAGGGAGACAGAGAGAGGAGGAGACAGAGAGAGGAGGAGACAGAGAATGAGGGGGAAACAACAAGGAGAGAATGGGAGACAGAAGGAGAGAGGGAGGACAGAAAAAGAGAGCGGTGTAGAAAATTTCCATCAAAGGTGAGCACATGCTACAGTAACGAAATAAAGTTTGAATACAATGCTCCATCATGTTACCAAAGTTTCGTATAATACGCACACCAAGAGCAGAGAGAGAGAGAGATAAAGAACAATGAAATTGCGACCGATTCGCTGTCACCAATACCGTGCAGCGCGCGTGTACTGCTTTGCCGACCACGACATGGAACAGCCACGCTAGCATGGGCGTTGTCAAAACAAGCACCAAACATGATACGACGGGCAGAGGGGGAGGAGGGAACGTGCTTATAACGCGAAATCGATGTTAACCACCCTCCTCTAATCCTCAAGTTCGTGTCTCGTTCACGTACCCCACACACGACAATGTTTATGTCATTCCCTTCTCGATATAAAGGGATTACGACGTTGGGGCATGTACAGTCATGGAAAAAAGTTCTTCCCCATAAGGCTTTAATAGGAGCAAGTAATGCAGGAGGGTAGGCAACACATATTGCACCCTTCGATGATCGGGTGATTTTGCCTGTCTTAACACCGAGAAATGTGTTCCACGCGAAGGTCAACATGACAGGAAAGCAAAGAGGGTCACGTGACTATTGGTTACGTGGAGTGTTGTGCTTCTCCACGTCCCCAGTTCTTGATCCACATTGCAGAAAAAGTAGTGCTGCATGCAATATATGAAAATAGGTTGTTTTCAAATATACGCTTAATTATGTTTTCCCAATTGTAAATCTATCAGACGTGTCTCCCGATTTAGTCGGGACAGTCTTTTACTTTGAATTCCTGTTTGTCATAGGCGTAACTTGACGGGAGCAGAAAGGGCATTTGTACCCCCCCCCCCCAAAAATCAGGTTTCTTAAAGCTGCTAAAACAGGAATTAAATACTATGATTTGACGCGTCCAAAAAAAGTATTATATTGAAAGATTTTCCCAAATACGTAGATAGCAATTTAATACTTTGAAAGTGTCTCAGATTTGTTTATTGTCACAACTTAGTGTGGCACAGGTCTACTACAAAAGTGGAATTTCGTAACAGAAATATGAACCCACTCCTTTTATTTCGTAGCCGATTTCATCTTGAAACTGAAATTAAGAATATTAGTTAACAATGTCATTGGTAAACAATAAAAAAATGTGTTAGACCCAATTCTTTAATACCTTATCATAATCTTTATCGCAAGTTTAAATTTTGTTGTAAGTCCACTTTATGCAAAAAAAAAAAAAGGTAAAGTTCTCACCTGTGTTTGGCGCTACGCCATGAAGGCGTATAGGGGGTGTAGGGGTAACGCCCCACACTTTCTTGATTCGTTCGTGAGTGGGGGTGATGTGATCAGCATCACGCCCCTGACCGCCTTTACCCCCATGGTTTCCCCCAGGTACCCATGTCATTCGACGCTGGGTGGGCGCTGGGGCCGCTTCCAACGTTAGAAAAGTTCCCGGCCGGGAATCGAACCCGGGGCCTATAGCATGGTAGTCAGACGCGTTACCGACTGAGTCACCGGCACAGATAGACTAATCTGAAGTGCATACAGTTTAAGGTGGGATCCGAACCACTATGTGCGATCACCTGGTATCGTACCCCAGACCCCTTGATTACAAGGCCTTACCACTACGCCATCAGTGAAGCGCACACAATCTTTGTATTTCGACCTTTTTAAACCTATATGTATCATATAAGAGGTTGTTTAACGTTGCTATGCCTCTATGGATTATATTTAGCCAGTATTCGAGCACATAGCGTCAGGTTTCATAGAATATAAGCTTCTCTTCCATGTTTATGGTTTCCTGTCTGCAGTAGAAAAACTGGCAGGTTCCCATAGCTTTTCTTTCAATAGTCTTCCAATGGTTGCATATCATATCACTCAAATTTGATTCATTCGTTTCGAACACAATCCCCGATGGAGCAGTGGGATCGTGGGCGCCTTGTAATTAAGGGATCCCGGGTTCGATACTCGGTGGAGGAACATAGTGGTTCGGATCCCCCTTTAAACTGTAGGTTCATTCACGATTAGCCTAACAGGACATAAAGTGGACTTAAGACACCAAATCAAGCAACCAACACAATCCCGTTATTGTCCAGATTATCGAATCCAGAACCTTCGTCGCGAATAACATAAGCAGGAAGACAACGTGAAATAACCGAACAGTAACAGAACCTAAAACCTACATCGGATAGATTGGATTAAGTCGACGATACAGCACGGGTTCTGAAATGAAAAAGAATACGAAAGTTGAAGGACCTCTATACGCACCCACTTTTCCTCCACTCAATGGGGAAGATATCCTTCTAGCTGAGAAACCTTTACGTAGGATTGCCCTGAGGGAACTTCAAGGCCACGACGATAAAGGGTTCTACGTGCAATGACGGGACCAAAACATACGGCAGATAGCTGTGTTCCTCCTTATTTCGTACGCCATTGATAACTGGAACACGTGACCTCGTCTTTGGTAGAGCAAAAGCCTGCTTGCTTGCCACCACCCTTTAGTTCTGTGACCTTCGCCCGTAGTCAGCAAGAGTGAATGACTCACCATATACTTGTTGTCTGTGAGGCTACACAAGAATAGATATTTCGTTAGTGGCTGTAAGTATTGTTTCATCTGCAGTTATATCAGTTAACATTTCAATAGTTTCCTTCCTACTGGTTACGTTAGTGACAAACATGTAAATTAGTTCTCGAGAGTGAACGTTTTATCTATTTGAACGGGGGATTTTTATACAGCCTGCATGTATTATTTTTTCCTGAAACAAGAAGAAATTCGAAGACGCAAAAAGAGTCGTATAAGAGTAGTTAACAAAAGGAAAAAAGAAGAAGAAAACGAAAATGTAAATGCTGAAATAAATTATGGTAGAGATCGAGTGAATAACATTTTGTCATGGGGTCTCCTCGATGGTGTAGTGATAACGTCGCCTTGTAATCAGTGGATCCCGGGTTTGATACACGGTGGATGCACATAGTGGTTAGTATCCCACTTTAAACTGAAGGTCGAGTCCAGATTAGCATATCTGTGCACCAAACCAAAACTAAGAAAGAAATTGTCACAGTGTAAGAAAATTTCATGTTCAACCAGATACGAAACAAAAGGGAATAATATATTGCAGGTTGGAGTTCACATCTGTAGCATCTAACCAGCACAATTATGAATCGCAACATATCGTATGAGATCCATTTTTATTATACATGTATGATAATATAAGAGAAGTAGAGGAAAGAGAAAACCAAGCGAAACACGGACGCCTTCTCCAGAATTTCAAATCTCGTTACATAAGGTTCTGGGTTGGAGTCCCGAACAGGCATGACTTTCTTGTTCTTGCCCTTTTATCTGCTTCATTTCATCATAATTCATCGTTATGGTTTACCTGCAGGGGAAGAATAATGACAATAATTGCCAATACAAAGCCAATGACAAACAGAACAACTCGATTAGGAGGTGCCAAGAAGAAACGAGACTTGACAGTTTCTCCGTCTCTCGGTTTGTCGAATTGAAAATTGCTCTCCCGTTCTCGGTCTCGATTAGTTAAATATAGAAATCGAAAATGTATGTGAATGAATATACATGTATTTTATATATTCCGGTTTTGTAGGAGATTTCGTGAGAGATGAAATAAGTACTCTTCCATCGTATTTATTAGGGCCTCCCCGATGGCGCAGTGGTAGCGTCGTCGCCTTGTAATCAAGGGGTCCCGGTTTCGATACCTGGTGGAGGCACAAGTGGTTCGGATCCCACTTGAAACTGTAGGTCCAGTCCCGATTAGCCTTACTGTGCATAAAGTGGACTTAAAAAACACCAACTCAACAACCATCGTATTTATTTTATAATTTTTATTCCCTGTTCGATGATCGCGACGATAAGGACGAGTGACCATTACATGAAATTGATGACGAAATAGTCAAACACCCCTGACAAGGACGGTACTCAAACCCGGGAACTTTGGCGACGATATCGAATGTCAATCACTTAATGAGCTTGACCACCAAGCCTGCTTAATGTTGTTTCTGTCAGGTAATTCGTAATAATATCCCACATTCACTATAATTTGCTTCATAATTTATCTTATTGTTGTGATTAACCTGAATTCAAAGAATTAGTTGAAAGGCAAAAATGCAAGATTGAATGTCTCTGATGTTACTTCGTGCCGAATAATATGACGTGGTATTATGATATGAATTTATTAATCATATAATATGCCTATTCATTCCATTGATTGATCCCAATTGAGCACACAAAATATGCTATAATGTCCACTCCATGGAGGAGTGGTTAGCACAGCGCGCTACGATGCCATGGGTCCCTGGTTAGAATCTCGACTTGGGCGTGGGTGTCCTTGATAAGTGTCCCTTCATCAATTTCATCATAGCATCACTCATCTTCATCGTCGCTATTTGCCAAAAGTGAAAGAATAGCAAATCTAAATAACAAACATCCAATCAAATTGAACATCTCTACCGATTTAATTCTATACGGTACCGAATTCCCACTTTATTACTGCATCTTAAGTCATTTTACAGCATCTCAATTGTTTTCCGATTCGAAAACATTTGGAATGTTGTTTTGTGCAGTTGATTGTGCATTGTTTCGTTGTTTGGATTGTTTAATTAACGTCGCATTAATTAGTTTTAGACCAATCGTGACGGGGGAAGCAAGAGCACAAAGAAAGCGAAAAAGACAAGAAAGAGACCACGGCTTTCTTTAAAGATAGCATCCCGTGAATACAACTCAAGTGACTGCAGAATATTATGAATAAAATTTATTTCGCTTTTTCTTTTTATTTCTGTTTCAGTTATTTTACTTCGCTTTTCTTCTACCACTCGCGTTACTCGAGTCGGTGAGGAAGAATTATAAACTCGTGAAATGGACGATGGTACAAAAAAATATATGCCTCTCCCACGGTTCGAAACTGTCAGTACAAAATATTGTCTTATTTTTAAAATTTACGGGCAAATATGGTTTGTCACGTAGCAATTTTCGCTTATCTCTTTCTCAAGGGGTTCCATTGCCTCTCTGATGTCGTAGTGGTAACGTCTTCGCCATGTAATGAAAGGCTTCCGAATTCAATACCAAATAGAGAGGCATTTGGTTCGGATCCCATTGTAATCTGTAGGTCCAGTGCATGAACTGGACTTAAACAATTAACGTGTGGCATGTGGTCTGTGATGAGAACCATCATTTCAGCGAACCTTCTTGACAATGACTCTAATATCACTTGAAAGAATAGTATTTCCTTACGAGTAGCTCTTGTCAAGAATCCAGTTCCTGAAATTTTCTTCTGGAGGCATCGTAGCACCCAGCTGTTTGTTGTGGCTGGGGCACGAGTCATGTGACTCATGCTATCAAAGCTCAATCCTTCCCGAGAACTCAGAATCACCAGGCAAACTTAAGCGAATATTTTGTTATTTGGGTTCCATAAACAACAGGCTTTAAGACGTTACGAAATTCTACGTCCCGTGGCCCAGGTATTTTTTTCTAAGACTGTACACAGACTGGAAAAATGGCTTCCTTCGTACACATGGGAGGAAATCCCGGATCCTGACTGCAGATAGGGGCACGGTTGGGAGTTTCGAATGTAATAAATTTCCGAAGAATCTTCTTATCTCTTGTCAGAAAATAAGAATAAAGGCAAAGAGGAGTTTCAGAAAGAGAGTAGAGGTTTGAAATGAGAAATAAGACAAGAAAGAGCAGAAGGGAGAAGGAATGAGGGAAAAGATAAGGAGGAGAAGGAGAGTGAGTGAGAGAAAAAAGCAGGGAAAGGGCAAAGAGAGGGTGGAAGGGTGAAGGAAAGAAACAAATTCGAAAGATAGAGAGTGGAATCAAGGAAGAAAAAGGAAAGAGACGGGGAGTGAGAAAGAAAGTAGATTGAAAGCGGAAGAGAAAAGAAAAGCGAAGAAAACAGAAAGACTGGTCGAGAGGGGAATGAGAGGGAAAGGACACTGAAAGAGAAGAGACGAAGAGGGAGAAAGAAAGACACGTAAATGGAAAATTAAAGATGACAAAAGACGAAAAAGGGAGCAGAAGGACGGAAAGAAGAAAGATAGGGAAAGGATAAAGAGAAGAATAGGAAGAAAAATGAAAATATAATAGAGAAAAGAAAAGAAGGAGTATGAGAGAGCGGAAAGATGAAAGATAGAGAAAGGAGAAAGAAGATAAGAGTGGGAGTGAGAAAGAAAGAGAACAGAGTAGAAGTGAGAAAGATAAGGAACAGAGAAAGAGAAAAGAGAGAGGAAAGGAGAAAGTGAGGAAAAGGAGATGGATAATCAATTGAGTAGAAGGGAAAAGGGGGGAAGGAGAAGAAGAGTGGATGGTAAAAGAAGGCAGTAAGAAAGAGAAGTTAAAGAAGAAGAAGGATATGAGATCCTTTCACTCTTGCTGTTTGGTTGTTTTACGTGGCTTTTCCATATTAATCGCGATGGTGGAAATGAACAGAAACGTGAAAGAAATTTATCTGTCTTAACCAGGATTTGAATCAAGAACATCTGGCTGCCTAGCACGCTACGTTGACCACTCAGCAACCAAGTCCGACTTGTAAAATAGAATCTATGCAAAGAGGCTCATAACGTGACACGTGTATCTTGATTAGATATATTTTGTACCTCATATTTTGCAACACTGTCACGACAAGTGATGACTGGACGAAACTGATGAAAGAATACTCACAACGAAACACCCATAGCCAGGATAGGAATCAAACGAGGAAGCCTGGAAGAGGATATCACCGGTCAACAACTGAACAGTCACCGTGGCGATTCTCATTCAGTACTTTCTTCTTTGTCTTCTGCAGCTATATTTTCTTAGACACTATATCACATTCTTCTCTCTTCCTCCCTCTCTTATATCACTGTCTATTACTCCCATTTCCTTTCCTTCTCCTCCTTCTCACACCATCCTCTCATTCTTTCTCATCTCCTTTATAACTCTCCCTCTCTTCATTATCTCTCATATCCCTGTCTCTCTTTCCTCTTCTCTCTATTACTTCCCACTTCCTTTCTTCCCTCTCACTCTATTCTTGCTCACTCCCTTTCTCTCTATCTCATATCACTATTTTTATTCTTTTTCACTTTCTTCCTTAGTCTTTCTGACTAAATAAAATTACATTGAACATAATAAATGAAGCCTTAAAGATACATTATGCAGCTTGCCTTGTTTACAGCTGTTCTCCAAGATTCGACGCCAGAGGTCCCGAGTTCGAATCCCAGTGTGGGAATAGGTGTTCTTTGTGAGCGTCTATCAATCTCATTATCATCACTCATCCTCATATTGGCGATTAGCCAGAGGTAGCAGAAAAGCGAAAGTAAATAACCCAAATCAATAAATAATAATTTTATTTGTTTGTTGATTTAGCGTCGCTTTATGCCACTTTGGACTAATCGCGACGATGAGGATGAGTGATGATATGATGAAGAGACACAAAGAACACCCAGCGGGCGTTGCTTACTGAACTACCGAGGCTAATCAGGTTGCAAAATCGAGACACTTATGCGCGAGATAAAAATAGAACTAAAGCTTTGCAATGTTTATTAAAGGAACCATCCCAGTAATGAACTGGAAAGGCTTAGGAGAATGAAAGGCAAAACAAAAACTCTCTGATGACGTGGTGGTAACGTCGTCGCCTTGCAATTAAGGGGTCCTGAGTTCGATACCCGGTAGAGGCGGAGTGGTTAGCACAGAGTGCTACGACGCCAGAGATCCCGGGTTCGAGTCCCGTCCTGGGCATGGGTGTGAGTGTCCATCAATTTCATTATATCATCACTCATCCCCCTCTTCTCGATTAGCCAAAAGTGGCAGAAATGCGAAGTAAAATTAATCAAAATCGATTAATGTAAACTGTAGGTCTAGTCCCGATTAGCATTTATGTGCATAAAGTGGACTGAAACCAAAACAAAAAGTTAAATAAAGTTCGATATAAGTCCATTATTATGCACATATAGTGCAATTCGAACAACATGGAGTTGAACCTAGAACACCTTGAACCAAGAAGAAATCTCTCTAGGGTTGACTGACCGCGGGATTTAAGGCTATGAACACCCAAGGAGTGTGGTTCAGGTAGGGAACGGAACACACTTTAAGTGGGTGCTTCTTTAAAAATGCAACGTGCTGGGAAGTGGCAGCCAAGTGCAATAAAAGCAGCGAAAAGAAAACACAAAAAAAGGTACACAAATCAAACTGAATCGGTTCTTTACCTTCTCGTCCAAAGCGTCTCTTTTTCTTGGTTTTCCCTCTGTTTTTCCAACGGACCAGCATCACATTGAGACTCATGCTGAATCGGCGCTAGTTCGTATCTCCCACACGTCCAATTCCCCCTCTCCTCAGCGTCCTGGCACACAAACACACACACAGAGAGAAACTCTCTCTCTCTCTCTCGGTGCTGTAACACACGCGCGCACGGTCTCAGTCACCCCAAGAGAGAGAGCAAGAAGGGGAGGTCCAATCACAACAAGCGTGACGATATAGATCACGTCACTAAGCGACCGGAGCCAAAGGTTTGGATCCCTTGTGCACAAGAATGACGCTATGCCGGCGCGCGTCTGGTTGCCATCCTAGCCCCCAGCCGACTAACGCCAGAGTGGCGAAATCCAAGCTGGCACGAGGAACGCGAGAGGGAGGGACGCACACACACACACGCTATCAAGCCCTGGCATCGATCCTCCAACCTTTTCGTCCCTCTCCGCCCGACCAACCCATCCTACCGTCCCTTTATGACTCCGGGAGTGTATTTCAAGGGTTATTGGGCTTTGTCAGGACTGGTATGGGCGTGCCGATGCCCTGTTTCTCTTTATTTTCCTCTCTCTCTGTCTCTCCCAGGGAGCTGAGTTTGCTACTTCCATCTTTGTCCGGTAGGTGGTGCACGCGATGCGCAAACGGTAGCGAATCGTAATTGTTCTACTCTTCCGCCAAAACTGTTCAGGGCTGTGGGCAGAACAGCGATCACGCTTGGGCTTTACACACGTTCTAAGTCACTATATATAACGAATAGGAATAGAACATGTATAGGGACCGTTTTCAGTGTTTCCATCCACAGCAATCACTTAAATCCTAACATGGAAACTGCATCGAATTTTCTCAAAAAATCTTTCTGTCTATCTCGGAACCCTTTAACAGTTTCAACATATCGTAAATTAATCAGCGCGATTAATTAAAAGTGGCAGACGAAATCTCTTTCAAAAGTATGCTGATATTCCAATTTCAAACCATTTTATTGCTCTTTACGAAGAACAATGATAAAATTAATTTGAAATTAACAACGAAGAACAAGGCAGCTCAGTTCCAGTGGCATAGAACTGATTGTTATGCAACCTGCAATGCTACACAGTCGTGTGGGTTGCATAGACAACAGGATATAAGGATAAAATGAAATTCTAGTTGACCATTTTCACCTGTAACGCTTGTGAATTAAACAGAAATTATCAGTTAAAAATTCATATTACACAATTAATGACAAAACACAGTTCAAAATAGAGTACTACAGGATTTAAAAAAAACATTCTACAATAAACGTTGCTTGAAGAGGTGTTCGATAATGACACTTTAAATTTCATAAATGATTTCGAGATACAGTAGTATCAAGGTTTATCTAGGTCTTCTACAGGATTTTATCATAATATTTGTTCGTACTCTTATTCACATACAATGCCTCGTGCATTATTTGAAACGCAAACATTAGTCGATTTTGCACTGACACTTAAAAATTGGGAAGTTCTAACGACATCATAGCGCCACTTAGGCCCTGCAATGGAGCATTAATTTACTTCTGTGGTTGTATAAAATACATGGCGCCACATAAGCCCTGCAAGGAGCATTAATTTACTTCTGTGGTTGTATGAAATGCATGGCGCCACATAGGCCCTGTAAAGAGCATTAATTTACTTCTGTGGTTGTATGAAATGCATGGCGCCACATAGGCCCTGCAAGTAGCATTAAATTACTTCTATGGTTGTATGAAATATATGGCGCCACATAGGCCCTGCAAGGAGCATTAATTTCCTTCTGTGGTTGTATGAAATGGCGCCACATAGGCCCTGCAAGGAACATTAATTTAATTCTGTGGTTGTATGAAATGCATGGCACCACATAGGCCCTGCAAGGAGCATTAATTTACTTCTGTGGTTGTATGAAATACTACATGGCGCTACATAGGCCCTGCAAGGAGCAATAGGACGACTAGCATGAAATTGTGATCGCATGAATTTGAAGAGACGCTCACAAATGAATATCCACCCATGTTGAATTCAGAATTGGAACCTAGAACCATCGACTTATCAGCGCGTTCGACCATCAAAACGGCTATATGAAAAAGACAGCATTATTCACTTGCTAACAAATATCGCTCTAATTGGTAACTGAGCCTCCCGAATTTAACTTACACCTTCGCAGACCTTCCTTGTATATGCTGCACTCTGGTGTCAAATCTAAGAAGTAAAACCGCCCACCACGGTTGATCCGCACTGAGATTTGAACAACTTTGACGTAGGAAGACTAACAGCTCCTTAGTTGATATTTTATGCAACACGCACAACAGCCCTGTTCCAAACCTTCGACGAACAACGAAGGAGCCAGTGTAGCAACCTACCAAGTAAAGTAACCAGAGACAGTGCCCGAGATATTTTATACATAGTCGAACATATATCTGTATGACACGTACAGTGTTGGAAAAAAGTTCTTCCCCATAAGACTTTAATGGCAGTAAATAATGCCGGAAGGGTAGGCAACACACATTGCACCATTAGGTGATCGGGTGATTCTGTCTGTCTCAAGAGCAACTCGCCTTTCATGCAAAAGCCAACAGGCACAGGAAATGTAGGAAAGTCACGTGACTTGTCGGGTGGAATGTTGTTCGTCAGAAAATCGCATTTTCTCAAGACAGGTCGCAGAACCGACAAGAGCTACACGTTATATCTCCGAAAATGTTTCTCCTAAAAACGTTGAACGAGACGCTAAAACAATTCTTGCCTTAATTACTGTATGTGCCGCAGTAGCACAGTCGTTAGGGCGTTTTATTACCATGCTAGAGATCTGGGTTCGATCCCCGACGGGGATTTTGTCCACCTGTTCAAGCTGCTTCGGTGCCCACCCAGCGTCGTATAAAGTGGGTACCTGGAGGAAATTCTGGGGAAGGGGGGGTAAGGCGGCCAGGAGCGTGGTGCTGATCACATCATTCCCACCTTCGGCCTGATGAAGAAAGCGTTGAGCCCCAACTCCACTAACTCCACACCCCCTATACACCTTCATGGCTTGGTGCAAAGCACAAGGTAGGACTTTTCTTACTAATTTACTATACATCCCGATTTTGTCGGAACAAAACTTCCCAATCTCTACGTGGGCTTTCTTCCAAGTTCCGTAGGGATGTGAATAGGCTCCAATATTTCTTGACACAATTCATACATGTTATATTTCCTTATAAGAACAACAGCCGATATATTTTGTGTGCGTGTGTGTAAGGGAGTATAATCCAAACATGTGAGGTGATCCTTTTCCCACTACTCACTCCATTCTCAGAAATAAATCGCAATTAAACACTGAAAATGCAGCACTTTCTACATCTTAGCATGCAAATATCTACATAGTAGCAAAGTAATGTGTGGAAAGAGAAAAATTAACGATTTGTAACGGCACTCTGGAAATTTTTTAGTTTATTTTTTTTCAATTTGAACTGACATTCATAACATTCATTAACAATCCCAATATTGACAAAAGAATAGCTTAGGCGTTCAGCTACTTTCAATTCTTCATTATCGTAGTCACCGTAACTCTCTCTCTCTCTCTCTCTCTCTCTCTCTCTCTCTCTCTCTCTCTCTCTCTCTCTCATCCTTCCCGATGGCGCTGTAGTAGAGGAGTCGCCTTCTAATCAAGGAGTCCCCGGTTCGATACCCGGTGGAGACACAGTGGTTAGGATCCCACTTTAAACTGTAGATGCAGTCTCGATTAGCCTCTGGGTGCATAAAGTGGACTTAAAATACCAAATGAAAATAAAAATCAAATTCACCGTAACTCTAAGCCAGAGGATCCATTTTTGAAACCTGTTGAGGCTTAGATGTAGCATTGCATTCGTATCATTACCCATCATCTTCATCGTCGCGATTATGGCAAGAGGTAAAAATGCGACACAAAAGAACCCAAACAGAAGCTTGGAATCAATCTGAATATTGGTTACGTTGGATACGTGGTAGAATTGTTTTAAATATCACTTCCTGTGATGTAATAGGGTTTTTTATTAGAGACCATTTGTATAATACATATCGTTGTTGCGAACAATAAGTAGTTTCATGTTCACCACACTCTTCCTTGTTTAGAAATCGTAAGGAAGAAGGATCTCTAAATTTCCGCTTTCACATGACAATGAAACTTTAAAATAAGTTCAGTGTAGGTCACAAAAGAGATTTACATATTGTTATGATATCTTTTAAACACCTCGAAATCTAATTCCAATAGAATACGATACTACTCCTTACGTTCCTGTAAATGTTCACCATTAGTCTGGCGAAAAAAAGTAACGAAGATTTCCGTGTTTCCTTGAGGAAAGATAAGGCGTCTGCTTGTAGGAAGCAAGCACTAACTGCTTCGATCAGTGACCTTCACTGCCAGAGTGACTCACAGCTGGCCTGCACTCGTTCCAGTGTGCGTATGAAACAGGTATTTTATTTCGTTCGTTCCAATCCACAGTTATATCAAGCTAACATTCTAATATTTTCGTAAAATATGTAGTAAACAAGTTGTATACATTATGGTCTTCCAGTGTGTTGTTGCCTCCTGCTATTTACACGCGGGAGATGGGGGTGTTGTAAACATTTCTGAACCCAAAGGTCGAGCAAGAAGGAAAAGTTGTGTAAGCATTGGAGGCAATAACAAGGTAATAGAAGTTGAAGGAAATGCTGGAATGAATTATATCAGAAATTGAGTAAAAACTGTTCTCATCACGCATAGGGCTATCAGATCGCTCTTCAGCGGAGAGTAAGACAAATTGTCTCAAAATGTTGGACACGAACGTATTTATTAGGACATCTTAGCATATAACAAGAGTATGACATCTTCAGCTCAAAAATTAATGTTGAAGTGAACGGTTGAGTTCAAAATTCCTCAACTGCTAATTAATAGCACTGCTGTATGTGATTTCAACTTGTGTATGTAAGACAGAACGTTTTTCGTCGATGTGGGGCCAGGAAGAGAAAACAATCCTTGAATTCGGGAAGGAAAATATTCACAATTTCGTAAACAAAGTCTGGAAGTTCTTGTTTATTAATATGTAAAAAAACTACTATACACTGGGAAAAAACAGAATTGTGTGCCTTATTTCTCCAATAAGGAGAATAATTACTTGTTACTTCGAACAAATTACCGACACTCATATCGATAAAACTTCACAAAGTAAGCATTTTTATACATATATCCGGACTTTTCCGGATCTAGAAAATCGTGAAGTAATTTCTGAGCTTTTCCGAACATCCAGTAGCAACCATGCACAATCTTTGATTTAAGCATACTTCTCCAAGGAACCACGTTATCTTAGATTCCCCTCAGTTTTTCTGTTTCTCCATCTAATTTGAAGTTACGAGATGCCCAAAATACGTATAAGGCATTTGAGATTACTTTCAAATTCCTTCCGGAGGCCAGACACAACTATAAAATGTAGGACACGTCCGGAAATAAGAATGATTCTTATAAGTATTTTTATTTTCTTATTTAGCGTCGTTTTTCTTTCACCTCTTGCTAATCGCGACGACGAGGATGAGTGATATGATGAAATTGATGAAGGGGCACTCACAAAGAACACCCATACGTACGACTGGATTCGAACCCAGGACATCAGACATCGTAGCGCACTGTGCTAACCACTCTGTCACGGGCGGAATTCTTATAGCCCTAATCGTTCCTCAAGCATCTTTCCTATCTTTAACTACACACGAAACATAAAGAACAATCTAAATAAACAGGTGCCAGTTCACACACTAACCGTAAAAAAACATATGCACGTGTAAATGCAAAATAATATTTATTTTTAGGTAGTTGTGATTTATTATTGTATATTAAAGAAATATATTAGTGATAAAATTACGGAAGTAGAGGAACATCTCCAATGAAAAACTCATGTCTTATGGATATTTGTATTTCTTGCCGAACAAGGTTCCGAGTTCGAGTTCCGACCAAAATGGGTTCATTGTGTATGTTCATTCTTGTCTTTAATGTAATCATAAATCGTCGTCATGAATAATTTAACTTCAGAGGAAGAAAACTGAGGTAATTACTAATAAAAACAATAACAAAACAAATTTGATCTTAAAGCCCTGGCTTTGCGCTACATCTTCCATCACGGGGATCATATGCGTGCGCCCAGGGGGCCAGGGGGAGGGCAAATGCCTCCCTAATCATGGACGTCTGCAGATTTTTTCCACGAAGAGACAAGCAAGGTATTTTTCCATGGGCATATTACCCCGATAATAGTGTTGCATTATCGCATTCCTACATCCTCATTATAATATTTAATGTAAATTATTATGACTGAAATCAAATTATACATGTGAAAACGTACTTTTTGGTTGACATTCGTTTTCTAAGGGGAAGATGTGGCAATCCTTGCCTCCCTTTCAGACATCTATGCCCCTATATTATTATATTTTCACCTAGAAATTTAGGATAGATGAATCCTATCGCCGTTAGTAACCTATATTATACTCTTAAAGAAAATTAAGTATTTTCAAGCCGATGAAAGTTCAAAGCAATTACGGGGGAAGGGGGTGCAGTGGCGAAACCACAGCGCCCCACAACCTTGAACGGAAATCAATTTTAGGGGCAAACATGGAAGTAAAGGAAAGCAAGAGTAGCAGAATCTAAGAGTAGCAGGACAAAAGGATACTCAAGATGGATTTTGTTTTCACGTCTTTCTTGCATTATTTCTTCCAGACTGCCAAAAGCAGCTGCGGGGGGGGGGGGAGGGACAGAGCTGCAATTGCCCCTTGATTTCAAATTTTATACAAATATAAATACCTTTTGTAAAATGTTCTTGCTCGCTTCGCTCGCAATGTCTGCTTTTCTTGCAGTCTAGTCAAGTTCAGAGCCGTAGCTAGGGGTCGACGGGAGTTAACCCTGGACGCCAAACGATCTAAATGAAAAAAATTGTAAAAAGAGAATAATATGGCGCTCCATGAATTTTTTTCCCCATATTAAATCGACATTGTTTTCATTTTGCAAAAATTTGGATCTGAAAATTTATTGGTCGCTTCGCTCACAATTTGTTTTCTGTAATGCATTTTATATTACCAAGGAGAGAAGTACTGCTGCTAAAAGGTTTTCTCTTAAGTGCATGAACAATTGTTTGGAGGAAAAGGAACGCGCAGATTTGAGAGACAATTTATATGATTTTTACTGTTGGTATATAAGTATATACTATGTGTGTGTGTGTGTGTGTGTGTGTGTGTGTTGTATATATATATGTATGTATTTATATGTGTGTGTGGGGCGGGGGGAGGAGTGTATATATAAACACACCCATCAATGCAATAAAATTTAAACAAGTGAGATGAAATTACGTTATTCTTTTCCGGCCTGAACTATCATTAAGGCTATCCCCCCTAATCAGACGGTCTGCGCACGCCTATGACGGGGACTGACACTTTACGTAGGTGTTGACACGCTTCGTACAATTTGATGATATCGCGATTACGTAATGGATGTGCAGCCACTTAACTGAACCCTCCAAAATTCACATTTTATTACTAAGTTCTAAATTAGCATAATATCATATACTTTACCTATTCATACGTTTGGTGCACTTTGTGGATTGTGCATTAATCAACATCAGGTTAATCGCGGCAGGAAAAGTGGAGGGAAAATGACAATGAAACACAACGAGGCCCTTGGTTCCCAATTAATGAAACTTTGTCTACAAGCAACTGAGTCGCTGCGTGAAATCGCTGTAAATGTCATTTATTAATTTATTAATTTTGCTTATTTTATATTGCTTTTCTAGCACTTGGCGTCAACAAAGGCGATGAGGATGATTAATGAAGTTATGAAATGGATGATAGGACATGATGATCCATGTCTTACACAAAATTCTAAGTTGGGACTAATGAATATCGATTCGTCTTATCATTTGCCAAGTAGTTACTTTTAATTCCAATCTTTTTCAAGGACTTCTGGGTTGACAGCATGTGTGTTGCGCGATGATGATTCGACGAAAACCACCATTTCAGTGTACTTTCTTGACAATGACTCTAATATCAATAAAGAGAACATTTTCTTACGAATAGCTGTTGTTAAGAAACCAATTCCTGAAACTTTTTTCTGGTAGTCTCACGGCACACAGTTGTCGTTTGTTATGGCTGGGCCTGGGGGTATGACTCACCCTCCTGTCAATACTCAATCATTGCCGAGAATCCAGGTCCGCCAGGCAAACCCAAGCGACAATTTTGTTATTTGGGTTGCATAGACAACAGGCTTTATGATGTTACGATATCGTAGGTCTCGTGGCCCAAGAACTACTTTCCATGACTCTACACACAATTTACAGGAGAAGCGCCTCATCGCAAGTTCAGAGGAATCTGACGTAAGAATACAAAGAAATAAGCTTATAATTTCAACTTATCGCCATGATTTTCTGAACATTGTCGCACGAAAGCAGATTGACGACATGGTTCAACGTACTTCGAGACCGTGAAAGATAAACCTTTCCTCCTCGGCCACTGTAAGAGATTGAACACAGCTTTGTTCATGAACAGTTAACATAAGTTCCATGGAGACATTCGCTCGGCAACAGCCAATCACAGCGCATTGTACAATCACGGACACTTCTGTGTTGTAACGATTACGTTAGATGTCAATGGAATTGTTACAACCAGGGTTGTTAAAAGTCCTGGAAACCATGTGTTCTATTGGGTTCCGCTGCAGGACGGGAAACTTTTTCCTCGCACAATTTGAATTCGGTCCACGTTGCGTATTGTTTCATTGAAAAACATGTTCCTGGCCCGTAATTTAATTGTTCCTGGACCGAATTTAAATTCCTTCTGGAAATAAGGTTCCTGGACCGAATTTAAATTCCTTCTGGAAATAATGTTCCTGGACCGTATTTAAATTCCTTCTGGAAATAATGTTCCTGGACAGAATTTAAATTCATTCTGGAAATAAGGTTCCTGGACCGAATTTAAATTCATTCTGGAAATAAGGTTCCTGGACCGAATTTAAATTCATTCTGGAAGAAAGGTTCCTGGACCGAATTTAAATTCATTCTGGAAGAAAGGTTCCTGGACCGTATTTAAATTCATTCTGGAAGAAAGGTTCCTGGACCGAATTTAAATTCCTTCTGGAAATAACGTTCCTGGACCGAATTTAAATTCATTCTGGAAATATGGTTCCTGGACCGAATTTAAATTCATTCTGGAAATATGGTTCCTGGACCGAATTTAAATTCATTCTGGAAGAAAGGTTCCTGGACCGTATTTAAATTCATTCTGGAAGAAAGGTTCCTGGACCGAATTTAAATTCCTTCTGGAAATAACGTTCCTGGACCGAATTTAAATTCATTCTGGAAATAAGGTTCCTGGACCGAATTTAAATTCATTCTGGAAATAAGGTTCCTGGACCGTATTTAAATTCATTCTGGAAATAACGTTCCTGGACCGAATTTAAATTCCTTCTGGAAATAAGGTTCCTGGACCGTATTTAAATTTATTCTGGAAGAAAGGTTCCTGGACCGAATTTAAATTCATTCTGGAAATAATGTTCCTGGACCGTATTTAAATTTCTTCTGGAAATAATGTTCCTGGACCGTATTTAAATTCCTTCTGGAAATAATGTTCCTGGACAGAATTTAAATTCATTCTCGAAATAAGGTTCCTGGACAGAATTTAAATTCATTCTGGAAATAAGGTTCCTGGACCGTATTTAAATTCCTTCTGGAAATAAGGTTCCTGGACCGAATTTAAATTCCTTCTGGAAATAACGTTCCTGGACCGAATTTAAATTCCTTCTGGAAATAACGTTCCTGGACCGAATTTAAATTCCTTCTGGAAATAAGGTTCCTGGACCGTATTTAAATTCCTTCTGGAAATAACGTTCCTGGACCGAATTTAAATTCCTTCTGGAAATAAAGTTCCTGGACCGTATTTAAATTCATTCTGGAAATAAGGTTCCTGGAAAGTATTTAAATTCCTTCTGGAAATAATGTTCCTGGACCGAATTTAAATTCCTTCTGGAAATAGGTTCCTGGACCGTATTTAAATTCATTCTGGAAATAATGTTCCTGGACCGAATTTAAAATCCTTTTGGAAATAAGGTTCCTGGACCGTATTTAAATTCCTTCTGGAAATAACGTTCCTGGACCGTATATAAATTTCTTCTGGAAATAAGGTTCCTGGACCGTATTTAAATTCATTCTGGAAATAAGGTTCCTGGACCGTATTTAAATTCCTTCTGGAAATAATGTTCCTGGACCGAATTTAAATTCCTTCTGGAAATAGGTTCCTGGACCGTATTTAAATTCATTCTGGAAATAAGGTTCCTGGACCGTATTTAAATTCATTCTGGAAATAACGTTCCTGGACCGTATTTAAATTTCTTCTGGAAATAAGGTTCCTGGACCGTATTTAAATTCCTTCTGGAAATAATGTTCCTGGACCGAATTTAAATTCCTTTTGGAAATAAGGTTCCTGGACCGTATTTAAATTCCTTCTGGAAATAAGGTTCCTGGACCGTATTTAAATTTCTTCTGGAAATAAGGTTCCTGGACCGTATTTAAATTCCTTCTGGAAATAATGTTCCTGGACCGAATTTAAATTCCTTCTGGAAATAAGGTTCCTGGACCGTATTTAAATTCCTTCTGGAAATAACGTTCCTGGACCGTATATAAATTTCTTCTGGAAATAAGGTTCCTGGACCGTATTTAAATTCATTCTGGAAATAAGGTTCCTGGACCGTATTTAAATTCCTTCTGGAAATAATGTTCCTGGACCGAATTTAAATTCCTTCTGGAAATAGGTTCCTGGACCGTATTTAAATTCATTCTGGAAATAACGTTCCTGGACCGTATTTAAATTCATTCTGGAAATAACGTTCCTGGACCGTATTTAAATTTCTTCTGGAAATAAGGTTCCTGGACCGTATTTAAATTCCTTCTGGAAATAATGTTCCTGGACCGAATTTAAATTCCTTTTGGAAATAAGGTTCCTGGACCGTATTTAAATTCCTTCTGGAAATAAGGTTCCTGGACCGTATTTAAATTTCTTCTGGAAATAAGGTTCCTGGACCGTATTTAAATTCCTTCTGGAAATAATGTTCCTGGACCGAATTTAAATTGCTTCTGGAAATAACGTTCCTGGACCGTATTTAAATTTCTTATGGAAATAATGTTCCTGGACCGTATTTAAATTCCTTCTGGAAATAAGGTTCCTGGACCGTATTTACATTCCTTCTGGAAATAATGTTCCTGGACCGAATTTAAATTCCTTCTGGAAATAAGGTTCCTGGACCGAATTTAAATTCCTTCTGGAAATAATGTTCCTGGACCGTATTTAAATTCCTTCTGGAAATAAGGTTCCTGGACCGTATTTAAATTCATTCTGGAAGAAAGGTTCCTGGACCGAATTTAAATTCATTCTGGAAAAAAGGTTCCTGGACCGTATTTAAATTCATTCTGGAAATAAGGTTCCAGAACCGTAATTAAATTCATTCTGGAAATAAGGTTCCTGGACCGCATTTAAATTCATTCTGGAAATAAGGTTCCTGGACCGTATTTAAATTCATTCTGGAAATAAGGTTCCTGGACCGTATTTAAATTCATTCTGGAAATAAGGTTCCTGGACCGTATTTAAATTTCTTCTGGAAGAAAGGTTCCTGGACCGAATTTAAATTCCTTCTGGAAATAATGTTCCTGGACCGTATTTAAATTCATTCTGGAAATAAGGTTCCTGGACCGTATTTAAATTCCTTCTGGAAGAAAGGTTCCTGGACCGAATTTAAATTCATTCTGGAAATAAGGTTCCTGGACCGAATTTAAATTGATTCTGGAAAAAAGGTTCCTGGACCGTATTTAAATTCATTCTGGAAATAAGGTTCCTGGACCGAATTTAAATTCCTTCTGGAAATAGGTTCCTGGACCGAATTTAAATTCCTTCTGGAAATAAGGTTCCTGGACCGAATTTAAATTCCTTCTGGAAATAGGTTCCTGGACCGTATTTAAATTCATTCTGGAAATAATGTTCCTGGACAGAATTTAAATTCCTTCTGGAAATAGTTTCCTGGACCGTATTTAAATTCCTTCTGGAAATAATGTTCCTGGACAGAATTTAAATTCATTCTGGAAATAAGGTTCCTGGACCGAATTTAAATTCCTTCTGGAAATAGGTTCCTGGACCGAATTTAAATTCCTTCTGGAAATAAGGTTCCTGGACCGAATTTAAATTCCTTCTGGAAATAGGTTCCTGGACAGTATTTAAATTCATTCTGGAAATAACGTTCCTGGACCGTATTTAAATTGATCCGAAAAAAAAGGTTCCTTGTCCGAATTGAAATACCTTACACATAAAAAGGTCCTTTACGGTCCAGAACCCATTTACGCTTTTTGATTTTCTCTCCTGGACCGGAATTGCTTTTTTTTTAAATTCCTGAACCTTTAACAACCCTAGTTACAACCCAGACGTGCGCGCGACTGTAATAGCGTAAGTGCAGAAGAATACGTGAGTATACTTACACGCTTCTGGCTATATGCACTAAGGTTTTTAAGGAAAACGGGCATGCTCTCTCTCTCTCTCTCTCTCTCTCTCTCTCTCTCTCTCTCTCTCTCTCTCTCTCTCTCTCTCTCTGCCTATCTAATGATGAAAACATAGAGACTCTTCGCTACATTTCGGATAGACAATCCTCTTCTAGAATGGCTAAGTGGTCGGCGAATCATGGTTTCGAAATCACTAAAGTACCTTGTGTACCTATGAATACATCAGTAACCCCGAGGAAAGAGGGGAGAGACAGAAACGGAGAGAAGGGAAGATCAGACAAGGATGGGGATGCAGAGAGCGAGAGAAAGACATAGGAGAAGAAAGAACAAGAGAGAGGGGAAGAGGAAGTATCTTCTCCTTCCTTTCTATCTATCTCTAGAGAGATAAAGAGAGAGGGTATGACGTTTTTCAAGCACTTGATGCGAAATATACGAATATTACACGTCTCATTGCTTCGGTAAAACACAAACGCAACCTGGGATAAAGAAATAAGAAACTACTTACAATTTTTCGATTTCAGGCTTCAGCCATCTTATTTCAGTAGTGGTGGTGATAATTTTTCACCTCATTCTTTTGATATTTTTTCTTCCCAGAATCGAATACAAGTTGACATAATTTCTATAAAGTTTTATATTAACAAATTTGAATAGTTTTTACAATATTGTCTGGTTTTAATTTATTAGTGAATAATTTGAAATAAAATAGGTTTAAAAATATCGCTACTATGTTGGGATATGGTTTGCTATGGTGAACAATAGATGGCTCTGGAGTTGTGAGTATTTTTCTAACATTTTTCTTTATTCTTTCTGAGGTGGAAATGAGTTAATATCTTGATCTTTTTTACAGAATTTAGAATTTTATTTGAAATTGAGAGGATAAACGACATGTGGACAGGGAATAACAGTGACACGGAGCACACAGCCACTAGTTCCTGAAGACACACACCATCCCTCGCTGCTAGTAGATATTAATCATGTCAAAGAAACCCGCTATAAAACTTGTCGTAATCTACGGAACAATTTCAGTAAATCCGACTTTCCATCCATCTATCACAAACTGCTTAACACGAACTGGGATGTATTGAAAACAAATAATGACGTTGATCAAGCTACAGACGTGTTTTATGAAATTATGTATAAAATATTCGATGAATGTGTCCCCTTAAAGAAAAGTCGCAAAAGCAGTACCCGTGTTGGTTTACGAGCAGCATTATTAAAAGTATAAGTAGGAAACATTACCATCACAAGAAGTGGAAAAAACAGGCGGGAGACTTTCGATACCACTACAATAAATTTAGCGAATTTCGAACAATAGTTAGTAAGGAAATTATTGATGCATACAACAGTTATGTCGCCAATTCGGAAATAAATATTGGAAAAGATAGCACCCAGTTTTGGTCGTTTGTTGCAAATAAACGTAAGAAAAGCAACAAAGATCCTGTACTGTTCAAGGATAAAGTGTTGTCAGACCGACGTTCAGTAGTCGAAGCTTTTGCACAGCATTTTCAGTCGGTGTATTAAAAAGATCCCCCTAGATATGACATGAAAGTATTGCCTAACCATAAACAACATGAAACTTTGGGTAATCTTAATATTACAGAGATAGGAATTGAAGACATAGAAAAAGCCATTAAAAATTTAAAACCTAAGAAATCAGCCGGGTCGGACAAGATACCGCCCTATGTCGTTAAAGGTTGCAGTGATGTGTTGAAATACCCATTGTATCTAATTTTCAATTTAATTCCTGCAAAGCACAAATTCCCTGAAAAATGGAAAGCCACGGCAATTTGCCCACTTCCCAAAACCAATAACACTAATGACGTACAAGACTACCGACCAATAAGTATATTATCAGCCCCAGCAAAAATATTCGAAAAAATCATGCACTGTTACATATTTACTCACGTAAAACCTGTAATATCATCGTTTCAACATGGATTTGTACCACGTAGATCAGTGTTGACGAATCTCTCCGATATTATCAATTTCATAAGTTCAACCTTGGACGAAGGAGGTCAAGTTGACGCAATATATACGGACTTCTGCAAAGCGTTCGACTTGGTTAACCACGATATCTTATTAAGTAAATTAGCATGCTTCAATATTTCCGAACCACTACGCCAATTGTTCGCTTCCTACTTGCAGAACCGTAAGCAGTACGTGACGTATAAAGGCCACACATCTTCAGAGATAAGAGTCACCTCAGGAGTACCTCAGGGGTCTAACCTTGGGCCACTTCTTTTCACGTTACATATTAACGACCTGCCTCATTCATTTGAAAATTCACACAAATTGCTTTTCGCAGATGACCTGAAATTCTACAGGAAAATAAGCAAACAAGATGATAGTGTTCAACTTCAAAATGATATTACAAATTTAGAAACGTGGACAATAAACAATGATTTAACACTAAATATCAATAAATGCCATTTTGTATCATATACTCGAAAGAAAAACCCAGTTGAATTTCAGTATCAAATATACAACCATACTCTAGCAAGAAATTTTTTAGTCAAGGATTTAGGGGTTATTTTTGATTCAAATCTTACTTTTAATAAACACGTAGAACAAATAATTAGTGAAGCGTTCAAGAGCCTTGGGTTCATTCTTAGAATGGGGAGGGATTTCAAGAGTATAGACACACTAAAAGTTTTGTATTATTCGTATGTAAGACCAAAACTCGAATATGCATCTGTTATATGGAATACAGACACAGCAAAGTACAGTGAAGCAATTGAAAGAGTCCAATCACGATTTCTTAGATTTTTAAAATACAAATTTCAGAAAGTTTACCCCACATTTGAACACTACGACAACCTAATATATGAAAGTCGGTTTACAAAGCTGTGTCGTAGAAGAACGTTACAGGAAATAGTATTCTTGTGGAAGTTGTTAAATAACAAAGTAGATGCTGAACATCTAGTCTGCCAGATACATTTTCGAATCCCGTCGTCGAAAACTAGACTCCAAAACGAAGTTTTTCTTATAATGAAGGCTAGATCGGAAATTAAAAAGAAATCTCCGTTGTGGAGAATGTGCACCGGTTACAATAAATTGCTAATCAAGAATAACACCATTGACATCTTTTCTATGAACCTAAGGGACCTCAGTAAAGCCACTATTAACACAATGGCCTAAGCTTAAACACATAATTTCCTAATGAAATGATACGTGATCAAGTGTGTGTGTGTATATATAGGAAATAATTTTAAATGTATTTTATGTAGGTGTGTATATATATATATATATATTTTACAGAAATATATGTAATTGTATTCACTATGTATCCTTCACATGGGCTCTGTAATTAGGTATGTACCTGTTGAGTTCGATAAATAAATAAATAAATAACTAAGTTTAATTTCTAATTGCCATAAAGAAACATGTATGTAATTTCCCTTTATAGAAGTAATAAGAAAGTTAAATTTTTCTTTCCAAATGGCTCCCATATCAATATAATTTGCATGATATTGATATAAGGGTGAAGAAATAAAGGAGAGTTTCCTGATTTTCTCCTCTCTTTCCTTCTTTCTTCGAGAGAGAGAAAGACGGGGAGAAAGAAAAGAAAAAAAATTAACTCAAAACTCGACTAAATATTAAAAGGTATCTAAAACTATAAGATGCGAACTTGGTTGTTATTGTTGTTCAGTATAAAAACACTGTAGATGGAATATTTTCCGTATAACTACCATGAAAGGAATTGTAGTCCAAAATAGGACCGAGGATGTAGTACATTGGAAACAGTCTTGCATTTATGACATCACACTTGCAGCAAAACAGCTTCACAGAAGATAAAAGTGCACTGAACAGCTTGTACATATGTATATGTTTACACCTTTCATGTACACAATACCAAAACAAAGTCAAGGTTGCCATTCTAGGACCATGATAAAATGCAAGTATAATTCCCTGTTTTCAAGGCAAACTTTCAAAACATTCAAAGGTGCACACCAGCCACACACACGAATATATTAAAAATATAAAGGACGTGTGTGATTCCAATGTATCCAGAAATTCTAATTCAATTAAATTAAACGGTATATATATGCTATTTAAAATATTCAATTTAATGCGTGGATTTTACGTTTGCCATTTCACTTATTCAGCCTTGAAATACAAATCACAAATGTTACGAAAGATACTAATCTGTGAAAACTTATTAATTGTATAAGAATTTCAAACTCAAATTTACGATATCTTCTTGCAATTATCTTTCTGCCTGTCAGATGAATTGTTCTACAATGGACACTAACAATGTAAACAGATTGAGAGAATTATCTTCTATTTTTCACGGAGCTTTCTTTTCTTTTCCTTCCTCGATAAAAATAAACGCTAAACTGTGAAAAACTTGCTTCGAGACATTTGCAAATGTATGAATTCATTTGCATTAATAAAAGCTTCAATTTTTCATGCCTACAGAGAAACATTCACATAGAATTCACGCATATTTCCCGGAGCCAATAATTCACGCACAATTGCCGGAATTCAAGGAATTCCCGGTGAGTAACCACCCTGAAAATGCTTTCATATTTCCACAGTTACAAAGATCTCGAAAGTTTTTTTTTTATGGCAATAGATGGAAGCACATCTCTATATTAGTATTATGGGCAAGAAATCTAAAAGGTACTATACTGGTCGACAATTGCTATGGAACAAACACATATTGACCCATATCTTTTTCATACACAACTCCGTGTCAGTTTGTTGCCAGAAAGAGACCAGTAGAGGGCAGAATGGTTGCAACGATTCCTTGCTGCCCTCTACTGGTCTCTTTCTGGCAACAAACTGACACGGAGTTGTGTATGAAAAAGATATGGGTCAATATGTTTGTTCCTTAGCAATTGTTGACCAGTGTACTTTACAATAGGGGTGACACCTATAAAAAAATTATTTTGCACCTTTTTACATTGCTAACGTACTATTCTGGAATGCGGAAAATTTATTTAGGTGAAATAATGAATTTCTAACGAAAATAATGTCTCTTTCTTACATTTACGAGTACTTACTGTTACTCGTTATTTCGATTCTGTAACACACATTATGGCGATAGCGTACTGGTTCATCGGGCGTTGCGAGAGTGTTTTTTTTTCAGTGTTGCAACCTTGTTCACCGGAAAATATCTACTTTCGTGCCCGGATTTGAAATTATGCTAATACCTCGCAAACCATTGACGTTAGCCTCACAAACCATTCACGTCAGCCTCACAAACCATTGACGTTAGCCCCACAAACCATTTTCCGTAAGGTAAGGTTAGGCAAGCATAGTAAAAAAAAATTAAAAATTCTCGACACGTCATGTTATAGTGAAAACACGGCGAGTTTGAAACACTGACTACAGGGTTTACATCATCTAACACACGGAACATTGTGCTCTCGTGCAGAAAGCAAATGGCGGCAGCAGAAACAGCGTGTCGGACAGAGATTTTCGCAGAAAACAACATGTATTCGCATTAAAATGGATCAAAACTACATTCACGAACTTCCACAACGCTACAGAAAATGATTTGCGTAAGTACTTTCTCCTGTAAAAAGTAAGAAATCCCTCACCTCTATAGTAAAGTGTTACCACGCATATTTCCCGGAGCCAATAATTCACGCACAATTCCCGGAATTCAAGGAATTCCCGGTGAGTAGCCACCCTGAAAGTGCTTTCATATTTCCAGTTACAAAGATCTTGAACGTTTCTTTATGGCAATAGATGGCAGCACATCTCTATATTAGTATTATGAGCAAGAAATTGTATGTAAATCTAAAATCCTTGGGTAACGATCAAAACTTTACACCGCTGTATATCTTTAGGTTAATCTTAATTACTAACGTATAGCTTCTGCTACAATACCTTGTACTTATCAGCATAATACTTCTGGTTTCAAGTGATCGGGAACAACATTGAGAACGGGAGAGCGTACGAATGCACGGTGTACCTGCGTCATAGAACCTTTCATAGCTTGTTTGGTACCATTGCGCAGGTGTTGAGTAATATGAGATCTGCCTTTTGTTAGCACAACTAATGTAGAAGTTTGACTTAAAATTACTTGAGATTTCGAAGTATCGAGTAAGCCCGTGCGAAAGTCTCAACAACATTCTTGTTGTACGTATTTTTAACCGAAAGAAATCAGGCGAATTTTAAAGTCTCTTATAGCTAAACGAGACATGTGAAATTGGTGGCATTTCAGTTTTAAAAAAGCAGAGAACAATATATAGTGTCAATAGTGCTTCTTCTGTCAATATTTCTGTTTTAAGCGCATTTACGCTTTTTAATTTTTAGTTTTGATCTTTTTTATACATCGCATTTCTGCCACTTTTGGTTAATCGCGAAGATGAGGATGAGTGATGATATGATGAAGGGACACTCACAAAGGATACCCATGCAGGGATTCGAACCCGGGACTCCCTGGAGTCGTAGTGCACTGGGCTAACCACTCTGCCATAGGACGGCTTAATTTCTCGTTACTAACAGTATACAAAATGATAATTCACAAAAACAATATCAACAAAGAAAATACAATAACATGGGTGTACTGTAACCTCGATAACATAGCATCTATGTTTAAATGCAATCTATAAAATACACGTTTCATATTATATCAATATCATCATGATATTGATATGAAAGCCATTTGGGCAAGAAAAATTTAGCTCGTATTACTTGTATAAAAGGAAATTACATACATTTTTTCTTTACGGCAATTAGAAATTAAACTTTGTTATCTTCCTACATGTGGTTTATCTTCTCAATTTCAAATAAAATTCTAAATTCTGTAAAAAAGATCAAGATATTAACTCATTTCCACTACAGTAAAACATTCAGAAACAATAAAGAAAAATGTTAGAAAATACTCATAAGTCCAGAGCCATCTATTTTTCACCATAGCAAACCATATCCCAACATAGTAGCGATTTTTTTTAATACCTATTTTATTTCAAATTATTCAATAATAAGTTATTATCAGACAATATTGTAAAAAACTATTCAAATTTGTTAATATAAAACTTTGTAGAAATTATGTCAACTTGTATTCGATTCTGGAAAGAAAAAAATATCAATAAAGAATGAGGTAAAAAATTATCATGGGCACTACAAAAAAGGAAGATGGTTGAGGCTGAAATGAAAAAAAATGTAAGTATCTTATTTCTTTATCCCTGGTTGTGTTTTACCGAAGCAAAAGTGACGTGTATTATTTGTGTATTACGCCTAGAGTGCTTAAAAACGTCATAATATTTATTTATTTGTTTTAAAAAATGCCTTCTCTATTGTAATATGAGACTACACACAGTGGCGTGCCCAAGAAGGAGGGGGTTGCTGTTAGTCAAAACTCCTTTTATCCAGTTTTCCTAAAAAAAAAGACGGAAAAAAGAACTTCAAAGGCAGGAAAAGATGGCAAAATGAGGAGCGACTACTAAAAAAAAAGAATACGAGCCCCCCCCCCCCCCCGTCCCGCTCCCGGTTCGTTTCAAGCGTGTAGAAGGGATAGTGTGAAGTTGGTCATACCATTTTGAATTACAAATTCCTGCCAAACCACGTGTGCACAAATTCTGGGATAGCGTGCACAAATTAGCACATATTATGCATATTCGTTTTTGCTTGAGGTTGGGGCCAACTTCACGTGACTCTCAACGTTTGTGCTAACAGTTATGAAAGTCTCGAACTTATTTTTACGCCAAGAGATGGCAGCATATCTTTATATTAATTTTATGGGTATGAAACTACATGTAAATCTAAAAAATCACATATGTAGCGAGGGATTATTAACACAAAATTAGTTAATCTTAAAGAAATTAACAAAAGTTTGCGTTTTTCACTATTCTGTTCTTGAGAATTCACAATTAACAGTCCGATCTAATCCAGGTGAAAGGCTTAGTGGGCGTGGCAACTAGTTCTGATTGGTCGACTCTTCGGTTGCTGTAAGAATGTCTGAAAGCAAATTACGTTGGCCGGTTCTCATCTCCCTTCCAGACTTTCTTCGCGTCATCTTGTTAAATGTAAGAAGGAGAGGTCCTGAGATATCGCTTACTGTTTAATATCGCACCGCCCTTTTCTTCCTTTTAAAGAATTCACAAGATACACCTCGCAACAACGCTGGGAGTAGAGAAAAGGTGAGGGGAAAGGGGGGACGTTAGACGAAAATTCAATCCACATTTCAACACGTATCAAGCGAACATTTCCGTGCCGCGTTTTCGCTTTATCTCGTTTACTTCACTCGCCTTTTTTTATTCTCTTTGTTATCTATTCTCCCGTTCGCCATTACTGCTCGCAACGCCATCTTCTGGCGTTTTCGTGCAGCACGGCTCGTAATAAGATAGGAAAGGGGAAAAAAAAGAACACGAGGTGGAAATTACCGGCGTGTAATTGCGGTAATTAACCAGTGTAAGCACGACCCATGATGGTAAGTTTGTCGGTGTAATGTTACCTCGGTAATATCGAGAAAGGGAGGTTTTTCTAAATGAAACTTGGTCCACACGTTAAGCCGGAACGAGATGCTGACTTTAGCAAGAATGAAGGGGGGGGGTTAGGGAGGGAAGAGGGGGTCGTCTGCATAATTTCTCCTCCCTCCCCCCTTCAGGCATCTGCTGTGGTTCTTGGGAGGATCGAGTCCAATTAACTCTGGTCGGGAGATTTGGGTTCATTAGCGGATGGTGCTTCTCCAGTGGCGGAAAGGTCGATGCGGGCAGGTATCATGGGGGGGTAAGGGGGTGACGTGGGATCCAGTTACAGAGATGTAGTACTTTGAGGTCGCCCTTACACACCCTGTAACCTCAATAGTCGGGAAATATACTTCTTGGAGAGAAACTCTTGTTCAGAAATCAGTACGGACTCAAGTGCTACAGCGAAGAGGATTTCGTTCGACTGCCAAATAGTTCGCACGGGTGACGCTAGATGGCGTACGGAATTGAATAACGCTCGAAGCCCAGTAGTACAGGCATAACCGTAATTTGTCTCTGGCAGAGGGATCTCAAATATGGATTCTGAAGAGAAAGACAAAGTGAAATTGAAACTTAAGTCAATTTAGTCATCATCTCCATGTTAACATGTAGTTTAGTCTATCTTACCAATGTCACTTACCAATATGTGACAATGAAACAGATGATTGTGGGCTGAAACTGCGAGGACGGATATTTTACATAAGTGTCTACTATTATTATCACATATAAATGATATTCCATTGTATAGGCTCGCGGATGGTAGACTGGAACGAGTAAGAGTGATTCCATGCAATACTCTAGTATGCAACTTGTTTTTTTTAAGTCCATTTATGCACAGTTAGGCTAATCGGGACTGGACGTGCAGTTTACAGTGGGATCCGAACCGTTACGTGCCTTCATCGCTGAAAAGTGATAAAACTAAAATTCTATAATACGTGACTAGAAAACTAATTTGAAGTTCCATCCCGTGTCGACTTTAAAAACCTATAAGCCACCTCGGTGGCAGATGGTGTAGTGTGATCGAATCGCGATCTCGGCTTGAGTGTGACCATCCCTTCATCTATGTGACCATCCCTTCATCTAATCACCATTCTGTAACCATTGTGGTGTAGGAGGTAAGGAATAACGTTACCTCCCTCCCTCATCGTCACACAACGACCTGCCAGGTGCCTGGGCTTGCTATCGTTGTTGACCTCCAGGAGAATGTGTAAGACTGAAAGAATTAAACCCCGTCGCGGCTATCTCTGGAGCAAGGGAACGAGAACAAGCCTCTGCGCAAGTAGTGACGCGAGACGGCTTCACCAACGAACACGTGAGAGGGAACGGGATTGCGTGGAGGGGGAAAGCGACTGCAGTTACCAGTCTTCGCAGCAGCGTGTACTGCTTCGCTCTGCCCACTCGATTCTAGCCGCTATTCGCGGATTTGCTCCAGAGATTCATGGAATAGAGTATACTTTTTCAAAAATTATGTTCATCTCCTTTCACTTTCCAACTTTACTCTTACTATTTCGCACGGTGTAATTTTAACAACATCAAACTGGCTATAAAATACATAAATTCTGAATAAAACGCCTTAAATTATATGATAAATAACAAACATTCGAGTTAGTTAAAGTTTCTGAATCGATTTTGAAAACTGCCCAATTCAACTCCCATCTTAGCCAATTGATGTATCCAATCTATTAATTTCCGGTCCTGTGCACCTCGTGGCGCTGTTACCCAATGCACGCGCTCAATTGGACGCACGGGTGTAATGCGGATTTGCATAATTACAGGCGGTGTGCTCAATTTGTTTCCAAAACAAGATAAGCCATTTGGTGTCCACCAGGGACCTCGTGGCTCCTGGCCGTGTGATCACTGCAGTTGCATCTATAGGCAGGTCCTCCATGTGGAATGTTGCCAACTATGGTAACTTTTCCCTAGAACGTTGTTGCCAACTCAGAAATTTTCACTAGAAAGTTGTTGCCAAGTGGGATAATTTTTTTACTAGAAAGTTGTTGCCAACTGGGATAATTTTTCACTAGAACAATGTTGCCAACTATGATAATTTTTCACTACAACGTTGTTGCCAACTCTAATAATTTTTCAGTAGAAAGTTGTTGCCAACTGGGATAATTTTTCACTAGAACGTTGTTGGCAACTCTGATAATTTTTCACTACAACGTTGTTGCCAACTCAGATAATTTCTCACTAGAAAGTTGTTGCCAACTGGGATAATTTTTCGCTAGAACAATATTGCCAACTCTGATAATTTTAATTTCTGTTAGGGCATGATCTGTTTACTGTCAAAATACAAATTGAACATCGAAGCGTCACGAAACCACAGAAGAGTGAAAGGAGAAGAAATATATATGAAAGCTCTAATATAATAGTTTCGTTGTGTTATACATGGAAAAAAATATGTCTACTTCGTGCTTACTGCTAGTACAACTAGGTAAAAACCTTAAGAATGAGTGTGGGGAGGGGCAGAATAATCGTGAAAATGATTTGAGGAAGAAGAGAATAACCGTGAAAATGATTTAGGAAGAAACACAATAACTATGAAAGTGATTTGAGGAAGGGAAGAATAACCGTGTATTTGAGGAAGAACAGAATAGTCATGAAAATGATTTAATAAGGAACAGAAAACCCGTGAAAATGATTTAAGAAAGAACAAAATAGCCGTGAAAAGTATTTGAGGAAGAACAGAATAGTCATGAAAATGATTTTAACAAGGAACAGAAAAACCGTGAAAAATGTTTTAAGAAAGAACAGAATAGTCATGAAAATGATTTAATAAGGAACAGAAAAACCGTGAAAATGATTTAAGAACGAACAAAATAGCCGTGAAAATTATTTGAGGAAGAACAGAATAGTCATGAAAATGATTTAACAAGGAACAGCAAAACCGTGAAAAATGATTTAAGAAGGAACAGAATAGTCGTGAAAATGATTTATCAAGAAACAGTAAAACCTTGAAAATGATTTAAGAAAGAACAAAATAGCCGTGAAAATTATTTGAGGAAGAACAGAATAGTCATGAAAATGATTTAACAAGGAACAGCAAAATCGTGAAAAATGATTTAAGAAGGAACAGAATAGTCGTGAAAATGATTTATCAAGAAACAGAAAAACCGTGAAAATGATTTAAGAAAGAACAAAATAGCCGTGAAAATTATTTTAGGAAGAACAGAATAGTCATGAAAATGATTTATCAAGAAACAGAAAAACCGTGAGAATGATTTAAGAAAGAATAGTCGTGAAAATGATTTATCAAGAAACAGAAAAACCGTGAAAATGATTTAAGAAAGAACAAAATAGCGCTGAAAATTATATGAGCAAGAACAGAAGTGTCATGAAAATGATTTAACAAGGAACAGAGAAACCGTGAAAATGATTTAACAAAGAACAGAATAGTCGTGAAAATGATTTAACAAGGAACAGAATAACAGTGAAAATGATTTAAGAAAGAACAAAATAGCAGTGAAAATTATTTGAGGAAGAACAGAATAATCATGAAAATGATTTAACAAGGAACAGCAAAACCGTGAAAAATGATTTAAGGAAGAACAGAATAGTCGTGAAAATGATTTATCAAGAAACAGAAAAACCTTGAAAATGATTTAAGAAAGAACAAAATAGCCGTGAAAATTTTTGAGGAAGAACAGAATAGTCATGAAAATGATTTAACAAGGAACAGAATAACAGTGAAAATGATTTAAGAAATAACAGAATAGTCGTGAAAATGATTTAAGAAGGGACAGAATAACCGTGAAAATGATTTCAGAGAGAACAAGATAGAAATAAGATTAACTGATTTTACATCGCTGTTTTGCCACCTTTGGCTAATTACGAAGATTGATGAGTAATGGAAATTCATAAAGAACACCCATGTCCAGGACTGGATTCGAACCCGGATCCACTGGCGTCGTAACGTGCTAACCGCTCCGTGGTTTTACGTGAGAAGAGAACAACCGCAGAAATGATTAAGGGAGATGGAAATAACCGCGAAAATGACTGAACAGGAAAGACATGACAAACACTTTCAATTTGCCTGCTTGGTTCAGCGATCTCTCTGCACAACCCTCGCATGTTGGTTAAGTGAAAGGATGGAGGGGGAGGGGGATAGAGTCCTCCCCTTAAAAAAGAATGCGGGAAGCTATCTCTCAGTTCCGCCCATCAGGCACTCCGGACATGTTGTTTTTTTGCTAGACCAAGGCTTGAGTGTATTTGGGGCTAGTTTGTAATTGGATCAAGTTTCCCAGGTTTTTTTCTTCTTTCTCGAGCAAATGCGTCCCTTACTAGCGATTTAGCTAAGCCCTGCAGAGGAAAGGCTTTTAATGGGGTTGGTGTGGTTCCCTCCCTCCACCCCACCATCACCCACCCACATGACACTGAAAGTAACTGAAAGTGATATCACACACTGGCAAGAGAGGGCGCTACAAGAAGAATACATAAGAACGTCCAGGCTACGTTCTCCTATTTCAGATCGTTAATTCTCCAATCAGCCGCGTGGCACTTTTGAGGAAAGCAATAAAGCTGGGATTGTAACCAAGAGGTTAAGGATTGCGTTCTGATGAGGAGAGCTTTGAGGTGCAAGATCTCACAGTCTCGACTAGCCTATCCGTGGATAAAGTGTATTTAGAAATAAGCTTCACCAGACTTCCCGACCATTGTGACACACCCAAACCTTCTGACAAATATAGGGGAAACCAGAGTAATACCGAGCTAATGGCGAACACCAGTTTTTCTTACTTTGCTTGTTTGATAAGAGGGATCCAATTGGTGCTGCCACCTAGCGCCTGTCACGGACAATGCGCTAAGCTCCTTGTGGAGTCATTATTCTGTGAGACATCGATTCAGGGCAAAGGAAGATTATCACGGGTTCTTCTCAGCCACTCAAAGTAAAGAGAAACCTCCCTGTTAACGTTGTCTCTTTAAAAGTGGGACGATCATCAGTGAACACACTGTATAAACCTAACAATAGCAAGCCCCCGGGTAGGCTTCTAGTAAATGAACGGACCCACCCAAGACATATGGATTAAGAATAGTTACAACATACGGATAACTTATAGCCAGATTTCAAATTATCCGATATCCATACATCGGATACAAAGCATAATCCGGATATCAGGATCAGATATTTGAAATCGGGATAGAAAATTATCCGGGTTTGGTCATCGCTAATATGGATAGCTCGTGTAGTTTCTGTAATAAACCTTCGGGTTTGGTGATGCCATAGCTTCAGGATAGGCCCTTAAAGTAAAGAAGTAGCAGTCTAATTGCACTAAAGATGAAAAAGCATCAATGCTCATTGATTTTAAGATTCCTGCGTAGTGACTTCTCAGCAGCATCTTCCCTGGACATACTCTCTCCACGCTCTGGATATTCCCTTTTTCTCTTCTCAGAGGCTCCCGCCTGCTTACTCTCAAAGGGGATTTGCATGCTGGATTTAGCAACCAGTTCCGGCGAAATTAGATTCGCACGTGGCCTTAGAGCATACGAATTCTATCTACTCCCTCTCCCATTCGCTTTCTAGCGAGGATCCTCATTCCTAATTCAACAGTTTATTTTGCAGCGTGAAGCACCTGTATGAAAACTTAACATACGTTATGGTTTTTCCCACAGGTTAACTTCAAGTTTAAATATAACTCCAGGTTATCCACATAGTGTTTTTTTATTGAATTCAAGACTATGATTTTTAATATGTAAATTAATCCTTCACATTATCTTTAATAACCTTTCTTACAGATTTTGTTTAAACCAAGTTATTTATCACAACTAGTGAACGAATTTATATGTACTAAAAAAAATGTTGGATTTGGAAATAAATATACGAGGGGGGCTAGAAAGTTCATGAAATCACCCAGAAAAAATAAAAATTGAAACAAATCGTTGTAGCCATTAGAAAGAGCATATATTGTAAACCTCTTATCCTGAATATGATCCTTTTGACATTGTTATTTTATTTTGTTTCACGTTCAGTAAGAAGGAATGGCGGAGGACCTAAGGAAATTTGAGAAGAATGAGCTTCCGAGTGTCATCAAGTTTTTCGTGTTGCAAGACAAATCCCCCCATGGATATCCATAAAACTTTGCATGAGGCTTTGGGGGAACATGCCCCAGGATATGCAACAGTAGCCAAATGGCTGAGGCGTTTTAAGACTGGACATGGTGAGACTGAAGATGAACCCCGCTCTGGCAGGCCTACAAGTGCAGTGACCACGGAAAACATTGACAAAGTGCACGACATGTTCATGGAGGATAGGCGCATATCCACCAAAACCATTTCTGCGTATCTGGGGATATCGCGTGATCGTGTGGGTGTCAAAATATCAGAGTATCTGGACATGCGGAAGCTCAGTGCGAAATGGATCCCAAAATGTCTGGATGCTGACCAGAAGAGATTACGGGTGCAGATGTCACGGAGACCGTGCGCAAGTTTCAACAACCTGATGATTTTTTGCGCTGTCTGGTGACTGAAGATGAAACATGGATTCATCATTATGAGCCACAGACTAAACAGCAATCCATGGTGTGGCACCACAGTGGGTCTCCTCGACCGAAAAAGTTCCGAAGTCAAAGGTCAGCGGGGAAGGTTCTGGTATCGGTCTTTTGGGATAAAATATCTTAAACAGGGTGAAACCATCAATGCTGCTGTTTATTCCCAATATTTGATTGAATTGAAGGCGGCTCTGAAGGAAAAACGTCGGGGAAAAGTGAGCCGCGGTGTGCAATTTCTCCAGGACAATGCACCCTCGCACAAGGCCCATCAAACCATGCAATTGCTGGCGGATCTGGGCTTTACCTGTGTACCGCACCCACCCTATTCCCCTGATCTGGCCCCGTCCGACTATCGCCTCTTCCCAAACCTAAAAAAAACAATCTCAAGGGCACACATTTTCAGTCCGAAGAGGCATTGGTTGAGGAGGTGGAGGACTGGTTTGCACAGCAGGACAAAACCTTCCATTTGAAAGGGTTACAAATGTTGAAACATCGTTGTGAAACGTGTATTGAGCTTCGGTGGGGAATACGTTGAAGAATGTATTAAAATGGTTGTTCCAGCTGTATTTCTTCTGGGTGATTTCATGAACTTTCCAGCCCCCCTTGTACAATTAGTTATTTTGGGGTGTAAGGGGTGACCCCTTCTTTCCCCGCCGACTAGCGAGGCTCTGGCGTCTGAACCCACGGCCAGTATAATCCTCCGTGAAGCCCAATTTGTGTCGACCATTATGTTTGTAATTGTCACTTCATGCATTTAATCTTATTACCATTCATCTCCATCAATTCAAAAATCTAAACAAACATTTAGTTATTTTAATCAAAATATGGACTTACATTTGTTAAAAATAAAAAATCAAGTGGATCGCCTAGTTAAATAAAACTCATTAGGCTTACATAACGTTACTTGTAATTCAAACTCAAATACAAAATGTGCTATATTTTGTTAACAAAACAAAGAATTACCAAACTTGGTTTAAAATGTAACGTGAATCCCCTCCTCTTGTCCCTAAATACGAGGCGCATCCAGAAAGTAAGTTTCCCTATTTTTTCCCGTGAAAGTAAACATAATGAGCCGTGTAAATTGCGCATGCGCAGCAGAGCTAAGACGTATCAATCATATGCCAGGCGGACAGATCCCGCCCGGCGCCAGTAGCGAGGCAGCAGGGGTACGAAGTGGAAGCTCGTATTCCTTCTCCCGCCGCATGCGAGGTTCGGTCGGTGATAAAGTTCCTGAATGCACAAAGCATTGCGCCAATTGACATTCATCGTCAGCTCTGTGAGGTCTATGGGCCGAACATTATGAGTAAGCAGATGGTGCATCGCTGGTGTCGGCAGTTTTCGGAAGGTCGTGAAAGTGTCCATGATGAAGAGCGCAGTGGGCGTCCGCCCCTCATCACTGATGATCTGGTTGAGCTGGTGCGGCAGCGCATCGTAGAGAACCGTCGCTTCACGATTACGGAGTTGAGTAGCCTTTTTCCGCAGATATCGCGATCCGTGTTGCATGAGATTGTCACGCAGCACCTGCTGTTCAAAAAATTGTGTGCCAGGTGGGTGCCGAAAAACCTGACACCCGAACACAAAATGAAACGTTCAAGAGCAGCACTGACATTTGGCTGGGAGTTGTTTAATCATCCACCTTACAGTCCTGATCTGGCTCCCAGCGATTTTCACGTTTTCTTGCACCTCAAGAAATCCCTGTCCTCCGGTGAGCGTTTTGGCAACGACGAAGAGCTGAAGACGTCTGTCACACGCTGGTTCCATTCACAGGCGGCAGAGTTCTACGACAGTGGGATCCAAAAGTTGACACCACGATACGACAAGTGTCTCAATTCTGGTGGTTGCTATGTTGAAAAATAGCTGAACCTTTGCTGTACCTGTTGCCAATAAATGGTGTCCTGAAACTGTGTTGGTTTTGTTTTAAAAAAATAGGGAAACTTACTTTCTGGATGCGCCTCATATATATGTATGTTGAAACTGCGTTCAATATCGGATGAAGTAGTGTGAGTATTCAATGCTTTCACAACAATAGCTACATACTCTAATGTTGACAAGAATGTTAGAATAATAGATGAATTGTCTATTGTTGTGTTTTAAAATAAACATGAATACAAATGAACGGAAAACTTTTGGTACATAAATATGATACATGTAATTGAACATGCCTGGATATGTTTGACAATATGGCAATTATATGTGTACAAATAACTAAAACATGTGCTAAAAGTTAAAATACATAAAAATATGGAAAATATAGATAGCATTTTTTGGAGCTTACATGCCAGGAATCGCAAACAAAATTAGAAAATAACATAAATCTTAGAATCGTATGAAGATCTGTATTTATAAAATTAAGTTCTCTGTTCATAATGCTTCCAGTATTGTCACTTAAGTACTGCTGATTGCGGTGGAGTGCTTACTATATTTTGCTGGACGCTATGGGTCTTAGGTTAGAATCCTGGGTGCAAAGCATGAATATGTGTTATTCCCGCCATCTACATTCACTCTCATCATCGCGGTTGACTTAGAACGAAAAGATAACAAAATTGATATAACTTTAACTCAGAATTAAACTACAGATGGAGCTAAAGACACAACGCTCATACGTGCTCTTAAAAGTTCATATTTTTTACATTAAGGATGACATTTTTGTACGGCATTGTTGCATCTATAACATCCCGATAAAGCGTAAGAAAATCTGAAAACTCATGCGGAATATAAGTGTTGTTTTCTAGTGAAAGGAGTATATATGTTACAAGCATGACAGCTTCATTCTGACATGTATTTCGTAAATAAACGTAGGTTAACAACAGCGCTCTTAAACTACCACTTGTCACACACATTTGTAGTGAAATTACAATGTTCCTTGACATGAACTTAGAGTTGATGAGCTGTATCTTTGCGGGTGAAGCCTAACCAAGCACGACTGCGCAGTAGCAAGGGGAGGAGCTACAGGCTGCCTTAGCCAATGAGCGTCATTATCCTCTTAACTGTATTAGAGTTATCGACCATCCAAACGGCGAGTAGGTAGCAATTGCTCTCTCAATCTCTGCGCGGAGTTGCCAAGTTCATCCGCAAAGATACAGCTCGTAAACTCTAGAATGCAAAGTAAATGAACAAAATACAAACAGATACAGAAGTCTCCATAGCCTCTTTTCCAAGTTTCACCGCAATACGTTGCTTTCAACAAGCTCCAGAAGTCTCTGAGCATTGGAAGTTTAATTCTAAACATCTGGTAAAAGTTAAACGAGAGCATACATTGTTGTGTGAATATGTGAACTAGGGATGGCCAAATGCGGGTAAATTTTTATTCGGATATCGGACAATTTTGTATCTAGATTTCAAATATCCTCATATCCGAATTCTCTGAATTATCCAGATATCCGAATTATTGGGATATCCGATAATCGGATTATCCTGATACCAGATATTCGGATTATTCTAATTATACGGATATTCGGATTAACAAAAATGTCAAGATATCGGAATATGTGCATTATCCGGATAGTTTTTTTCGTTTTTCCGTTTTACTGGCTATCCACATATTCTTTTACTCATCATTCTCGTATCTCACGGTACATATTTTCCATAAATCCTGCATCAAATCTGTTCTATCCGGATTATCCGTTGCATCGGAAACAGATATCGGATAATTTGAAATCCGGATATTCGTTATCCGGATCTTGTGGTCTTCCCTAATCTGAACGTGTTGACGATATGGCAACACCGCAAATTCTGCCGGCCGCCAAGTTTCTTGGCTCCGACTATACTTCCACCCTTCTTTACAAATACCTTCGCCGTGAGACCACAAGGAGAAGAGAGATGGGAGTTGCTTCTTACAAAGGCTCTGACGTCACGCCTCCTTCTCTATCTCTCTTCCCCTTCCTCCGGAAACTGGTCTCCACGTTGGACCTCTTCCCACTAACGACAAAGTAATTCAGGCACTTTCGTCACTTAGCATTCTACTCGCCGACGCCTCCTTGCCAAGACGTTCTTTTTTTTTCTTCCTGGAGAAAAAAAAACGAGGACTCCAGCCGATTTCCAGAAAATCGGCAGCAAAAAGCTTCATCTGGAGACCGTTTCTGGAATCCCTTCTGCTTGTGTTTCCAGCCCATCTGCCAGGAACAGCGGAAATTATTCAGAATTTGATTTGTGGATGCGAACACCGCAAAGCATTATGGGTAGTTTCCTTGCTCCACATAAAGAACAGAAAAAAACATTTGTTATCGAGCACCCTACTTGTTATTATTTTTTGGCCAGCAAGTGTGTTATGTCAAGGCTATTATAAGGGGGTAATATATAGCTCTGGAATTGTTAAAATGAATTATGCTTGTTTGGAATGTCGAAGAAAACAATACAATTGTAACTAGCTGTTCCATCTTCAGTGCCTGTATTTCTACAAGGACTTAGAATAAATTATAACTAGCTGACTTCAGTGCCTGTATTTCTAGAAGAGCTAAGAATAAATTGTAACTAGCTGCCTTCAGTGCCTGTATTTCTAGAAAAGCGAAGAATAAAATGTATCTAGCTTTTCCTTCAGTGTCTGTATTTCTACAAGGACGAAGAATAAAATATAACTACATGTTCTTTCAGTATCTGTATTTCTACAAGGACCTACATAAAATTGTAACTAGCTGCTTTCAGTGCCTGTATTTCTAGAAGAGCAAAGAACAAAATGTATCTAGCTGTTCCTTCAGTGTCTGTATTTCTACAAGGACGAAGAATAAAATATAACTACATTTCTACAAGGACCTAGAATAAATTGTAACTAGCTGCCTTCAGTGCCTGTATTTCTACAAGAGCGAAGAATAAAATGTATCTAGGTGTACTGTAACTTCAGTGTGTGTATTTCTACAAGGACGAAGCTAAAATTGTAACAAACGTTCCCACAGTGTCTGTATTTCTATAAGGACGAAAAATAAATTGTAATTAGCAGTTCCTTCCGTGTCTAAATCTAAAAGGACAAATGTAAGGAGTTTCTTGGAGTATATAGGTATTTCTAGAACGAGGTGCAAGTAACGCCAAATAGTAGATACGAATTACGAAAGAGAAAATACGATGCAAATCGGATAAAGTAATGAAGAAGTGCTAGCAACAATGGGAAATGTGTAAGAAGTGGTGAGGATTAAGCAATAGCCCTGGATAAATGCGGGGATCGTGAATAAGCAATCAGATGGACAGGAAAGTTAATTCTGCAGGGATGCAGTGAACAATGACACCCAATGATTACAGCGACCGAAGTTCTTAACAAAGCAATTTGGCGTCTCATCAAGAACGTTCACGATTCGGAAATGGGGGGGAGTAGCAGGAACAAGAACGAACGGTGGTGAATAAAGAAGAGTAATTGATATTGGAGAAGGTGAAGGTACAGTGAGAATAAATAACCTTTCAGAGTAGGAATTCTGAATGCACAATACAATTTATTTCACAGCAAGACTGTACGTGAGAATTCTCTCAATTCCAATTGGAGAAACGACGTGCCGAGCCCGCCCCATTATGTATTCTTCAGGTGCGGGGACAGGGTGGGGGTTGGGGGGCGTAATGATTAATTCATTACGCAGGAACCCGCTGATAGCAATTAATTAAATGGTTCCAATTCTCCTGTGGAACTGCTGGTTCGTGAGACTAGCCGCGGATGGCTGCTGGGTTTTGTAAGGGGGGATGTTATGTCACGTTCCCAATTTCAAAGTCGAGGAGAGCGAAAGGGGACACTTCGGTTTGTGCTAATCCGTTTTGACACATTCTCAATTTATCTGCTACGTCCGAGCAGGCCCGCAGAAATTAACTACTGCGAACTGTTCTTGGATGTCCTTCGGCATCTTCACATGTTTGTTCTACAGAATTCAGTTGAGAATAGAAATAAAAACTAGCAGAAATTTGTCTTCGAAGTCGCGACGGTTCAGTAGGTAAGGCGTCTGACTGTCGGTAAGGCGTCTGACTGTCACCTGAAAGACACGAGTACCAGGTGTGGCAGGTGAGAACTTTTCAGGCTTAGGACTCGGCCCTGCTTCTAAAGGGTGGCACCCCTGGCGACCGGAGCTTGGTGCTGGTCACATCACCTCCACAATGGCCGAACTTGAGAATGTGTGCGCCCTATGAATCTTCATCGCATCGTGAAATGCAGAGGGCATGTTTCTTAATTACCTGAAATTAATTGGATGAAAACCTTGAACAACAAATGGTCAAATTCAAACAATCTATTCTTGTTAGTTCAGTTATGTACGTAAGGCCTATTTTGGAATACAGTATAGCACCTTGGAATTTTGCATGTAATAATAATAATACGAGGGTCACTATTTATATTTTGAGCCTTGGCAACACTGATTGAAGTTAGGCGCGATTTGACGTTTGCACGGAATCGTCTGGCATTATTGACCATAACGTACTTCAAATGTTTTGTCAATAGCTTCATTTGTGTTGTTTATGTTGCCTTGGAGATTGCGCGACAATAAAATGGAATTAACTCGTGAACATTCTCGTGCGATGATTTTTTACGATTTTCGACGTGGATTATCAAGACAAGAGTGAAACGATCAACTTACTTCCACATTTGGCGATGAAGCCCCATCCTTTGCCACTGTGAAACGCTGGTATAACGAATTTAATCGTGGCCGCCATTCAGTTGTTGTTCAAGAAAACATTGATGCTGTGCAAAACGTAATACTGCAAGATCGTCATGTGACATACTGCGAGATTGAGGCAACCATAGGCATTAGTTCCACAAGTATATATAAAATATTACATGATCATTTAGCTGTGAGAAAGGTATGTTCTCGTTGGATCCCACACAATTTGACAAAAACTCAAAAAGACGCTCGCGTCAATTGGTGCAAACAAATGCTCAATAAATACAATCGTGGTGCTTCAAAAGACGTATATAAGATTGTAACAGGTGACGAATCATGGATATATGCATATGAGCCGGAACGTAAACAGCAGTCGACTGTATGGGTGTTTCAAGATGAATCCAATCCAACAAAAGTTGTTCGCGCTCGAAGCACATCGAAACAAATGGTCGTCTGTTTTTTCGGGAAAACTGGTCATGTGGCAACTGTGCCTTTAGAGGAACGTAGAACGGTCAACTCTGAATGGTACACAACAATTTGTTTGCCAGAGGTCTTCGATCAAATACGGAAAACAAACAAACGCCGTCGGATCATTCTTCATCAAGACAATGGCAGCTGTCACACATCTCGTCTAACAACCGACTTTATGAACAGTCAAAAAATCGAATTGATGGGTCATCCGCCGTACAGTCCTGATTTGGCACCCAATGACTTCTTCTTGTTCCAGAATGTCAAGAATAAATTGCGTGGACAACGATTTTCGTCGGCGGAAGACGCCGTTGATGCGTTCAAAAACCATATTATGGAGGTGTCTCAAGAAGATTGGAAAAACTGCTTTGACATATGGTTCAAACGAATGCAAAAGTGTATTGACCATAAAGGAGAATACTTCGAAAAACAATAAAGCAGTTTTCAATGCCAAATTCCTGTTTTCTCATTGTTAGGCTCAAAATATAAATAGTGACCCTCGTAATATGAAAATCATGCTTGAAAATGTACAGAAAAGATTTGTTTCATTTTTGTACTTTAATCTCAGACTTTCTAGATTTTATTACGGATATTTTAATTTGTTAGATAAACTTAATATTTCGTGCCTCTGTGTCATGTTTGGAAAGAATGAGGAACGAGGAAGTGTAAGCATGAGCTGGAATGCGGAGCGGTGCTAATGGAAGATGTGGTAAGAGTGTTGAGGGAGAGAGGTGAATGATCGGAAGTTTTGGAGGGAAAAGGAGGGACGAGAGAGGACAGTTGAATTATAGCCGGCAACGGAATAGGGCCTATTCTCGTTTCCTTCCTAGAAATAAGGAATAGCTGCGAGAGGTAATTCATGTCTACTCATTGGGGTTGAAATAGGAGGATGTTCATCCTTCGCAAAAGGAACGAACATACGCCTACGAATGTAACTAGTCGAATTATAAAATACCCATTTATTCCAACATCTCTAATAACTTATACGACAGATAGATTCAATCATTTACTAGGGACGTTCAATATATAAGTTTCCCTGTGCTATAAAATATTGTATAAAGCAATGCCATTAAAAAGAAGCACATGGTTGACAAGCGCCATCCTTCGTCTACAAGGAACAACAATCGATTCGTTATCAGACGTGAAGGCGCATGCGCTCAAGGGCGAAAAGTAAATGCTTGTTCGGGAAACGCGGGCTCGCGTCAGAAGGAGTTAATAAGCATGGATGCTAAGGGCGTTCTGCTTATGGACTTTTTGGAACGAGGAAGAACAATTAATGCTGACCGTTATTGCCAAACATTGGATAAACTGAAAAACGCAATTCGACATAAGCGACCAGGTCTCCTGTCAGCTGGTGTCATTCTTCTTGACGATAACGTTCGCCCCCACTCAGCAGTGCAAACACAACACAAAATTGAAGAATTGGGGTGGGAACGGCTGTCCCACCCTCCATACAGCCCCGATTTAGCGCCGAGTGATTTCCATCTTTTTCCGGTGTTAAAGTCTGAATTGCAAGGTTACCGTTTCGAAACAGATGACGAAGTGAAGCGTAATGTGAGAATAGTGCTCAATAGCCAGAGCCCTCATTTTCTTGCAAAGGGTATGGACAAATTGGTGCAACGGTGGGACAAATGCCTGAATCTCTATGGGGATTATGTGGAGAAGTGAGGAAGGATCCTCCTACACATGTATGTATAGTTTTCTAATGTACCTTAAAAATATTTTTTTTTTACAGCATACGGAAACATATATTGAACGACCCACGTATGTGGTAGGTTGGTATAATTTACTTGGGATGAGTGAGGAACTTCTCCTGAATGGACGCTCTCGTTCTCCCTTTTCCTCCAAAACTCCCGATCATTCACCTCTCTCCCTCAACACCATTACCACATCTTCCATTAGCACCGCTCCGCATTCCAGCTCATGCTGACGCTTACACTTCCTCATTCTTTCCAAACATGACACACCTCTTGAAAATAAGAAATGGTACCGATTAAAATCTTAAATTGCAAATTAATTGATGAAAAACTTTATGTACCATATTTATTATCTAAATTACACTAAAGACTCCTCACTATGTACTCCGAAATAACTGCTCTGCAAATTGTCATTTCTCATTTTAGATATAATAGGTATTTTATTTTTCTTATATCCCAATACGGTCCACTGGAGTCTAGTGACCTTTTATTATGAAAATAACATGTGTAATTTTACTATTAACGTGTGTTTTAGTGTAAGTGATTGCACTGTATTATAAAATTTGTAATTCTTTTATTTTAACGTAAATTTGTCTTCTTAGTATATTTTCTCATGGACTACACTTATTTGTTTTTCTATTGAATATATTGTGTATTGGTCATTTATCATCATAAACTCCTGTATTAGGCATGCATGCGGTTTTCACCGGTATCATACAAGACTTAAATAAATAAATTATATACAGAGTGACCATAAATGCAAAATTACTGCTCTTCTATCTCTCCTGACCTTACACCCCAGGATTTCTTTTTATATCCCAATGAAGCAGACGAAGAAGATACCTAAGAGCAGGAGGAAGAAGAAGAAGAACCACCTTATAAGTTCTGCTCGATTGATTGGGTTGGTGTTTCAAGTCCACTTCATGCACAGTAAGGCTAATCGCGACTGGACCTACAGTTTAAAGTGGAACCACTATGTGCCTCCACCGGATATCGAACCCGGGGCCCTTTCATTAAAAGGCGACGAAGCTACCACTGAGCCACCGGGGAGGCTCTTATAAGTTCTGCAAAATGGGACACAGTGACAGATGGAGTCAGAAGGCCGATTCAATGTCAGCAATGTAGGTGTGGTATTACGTACGTTGCGATAATGACTTTGGAAGTAATCAGTTTGTTTGTGGAATATGCATGTGCAAACAATAAAATAGCTGTGTGACTCGATTTACCACAGCACTGATCCGGTTTACCCCGTTTCACTGGGAAAATTCGGATCACTGCAGACTTTTGTCCAACATGTGTTATAATGGGTTAGAAACTAATTAACATTGTTTGTTACATGTTTTTTTTAGATGCTTTAAAGTCTGCTTTTTGTATTGACTATATAGTTTGTACAAGAAAATATAATTTTCACCAAGAAAAATAATGTTTATGAGAAAGTGATCCGATTTCCCCCGATCTACCATGGACAGATAACAAAAAACATGTCACCAAATATGCACGTGCCACAGTGGGCGGAACGCAATGAAAAATTCCTAACGCGCTTGTGTCGCTGGCAACTCTTTTTGCAGATTCGATTGAGGCTCCATCTACGGCGTACAGAACGTGTACATTTTCTGGATAATGCTCCACTGCTACCAACCACGTACCTCATCTAGTTAGTATAGGCTTTAGTGGTCATGGAATTCTTCTAACGAATGTTAGAATAACAGATGCATTGCCTATTGTCACGATTTACAACAAAGAGAATATAAAACGTACAGAATGCAGATGAACGGAGAATCTTCGGTATTTAACATAAGAACGTAGTATACGATGGATAAGAAATACATATCGAGAAACGTTTGAAAATATGGAAATTATATGTAAACATAACTAAAATACGTGCTAAGAGATGATGAAAATATGAAAATTAAGTCTCAAAATCATAAAGTTGCTGACCAAGGCAGTTTATTAAAATTTAAAAATACTCTATATGTAGAGTGCCTACCCTCTATCAGGATTTTCCTCAGACGAAGAACTAAACTTAAAAAAATTTACGTTTTATATTTTAGTTTAGTTCCTCGTCTGAGGAAAACCCTGTTAGAGGGTAGAATTACCATCTAAATATAACTAGAATGTGGGCTAATAGTTGAAAAAATATGTAAAAATATATAAGTATTTTTCGACATTGCGAAACATTATTCGCAAAGATAATATGAAATAGCATTAAGTTTGATTTGATTTTCGTCGTTTAGCGTCACTTTTCTGCTACTTTTGGCTAATCGCGACGACGAGGATGAGTGATGATATGATGAAATTCATGAAGGGACACTCACAAAGAACGCTCTAACCAGGGCGGAATTCGAACCCGTGACCCCTGGCGTCGTAGCGTGCTGTGCTAACCACTCCACCACGGAGGCGGGAAAATTATGAATCGTATGAAGAAGCTAATTTACACAAAACAACTTGATACTATACTATAAACCGTTTTCGAGCAGGCCTCGTCTCCAGGAAGCTATCAACTCGGGGCAAGCCCCGGCACCTAACGACCTGTTGGGTGAGATGAGTCCAGGCAAGGATACTATAAATCTTTTCCTGCTCCCCCAAAAATAGGCAATAGATAGGCTGGATAGTTCGATGAACTAACCGTGAACGTTTAAAAATTACTTGAACCTTTGAAACTCTAACTTACGTCAAGTGACGAAGCATCTTTAATTGTACAAGGAAAAAAGCTTTAATTACCTAACTTCGGATTGAATTTGCTTACGAGGCAAGAGTTATTTAAATTACTCCTGAAAAATCGATATCACTGTAATTTGTATATTTACATTAACGATTATCAAATTATATACATTTCAGAGCGACATCTAATGTATAACCTGAAAGATGTTTTCCGAAGTTGGCATTCACTACTTTCCTTTCTATGTTCTTAGTGAGAATCACGACAATAAGGATGAAAGTGATCTGAGGAAACAAACATCCATGTCTTGCCCGGTATTCGAACCACCGATAATAAAGTTCAATGTAGCAAGGAGTAATTTCCGTCCATTTTCTGTTTGCACCTGCCCTTTATCCTCGTGTCTTCTCCTTTATTTACTTCTTCAAAAGCGCATTTTACTACCGTGAACGTGTAGAGGACTCTCGCTCTGCTAACACCCGTTTACGACAGTCGTAAAGAGCATACAATAGCTCTGGAACGAACTAAGAGCTAACGACCATCAACATACAATAGCAACAGAGCATGATCCTGAAGGGGCCCAAATGCGACTGCAGCGCCTATTAAAAGCAAACTAATCATGGTTATGTATCGATCTCTATGTTTATGAACCATTCTAGAACATAAATTACACGCGGTGTGGGGCTGGGAGGAAAAGAAGGCAATCGTACAGGTGGTATCGTCAAGCTTACGTAATTGGTTCGAATGGGCAAATCTAGAGGGCGCTGCAACATCTTCCTATATTAAGAGCGTCTTACTCTGTCCGAAATAAACCAATGTATACGATATGAATAATATAATGGCACACAGAAGTACAAGTAAAACGGTTGTAAAGTTATTTCAGTAAAGTTAATTTTTCTCTGGAATAAGTCTGAAGTCTTGTGAATCTTCCTTAAAACTATATGCATATATGTAATATATACATGGGTATGTCCTATACTTTAGATTTGGGCATCCAAAGTGAAGCAGGAATTTTATGGCCAGCTTAGTAATAATTTTATCTACAAATAAGCAAAAAAAAGAAATACGCGAGTTGAAGATTTAATAGTGGCAACTATTTATTTAGAAATGAAACAAAAAAAGATACCTCTGTTAAACATTTACAGCCCTTCGATGTAGTCACCAGCATAGTGTACAACCCGTTGCCAGCGCCTGTTCTGTTGATGGTTCAAATGGAGCTGCCTATTGCCTGAACAATATCTGGAACGGTTCGGAAGCGAATGCCATGAAGTTGTTCCATCTTAGGGACCCAATGAAAATCACAGGGGCTTAAGTCCGGGGAGTATGGGGGCTGCAGGTTGCGCTACATGCGTCCGAGCATTGTCCTGCAAAATTGGAGGATTCAGCGGAAAGTGTCGCCTCTTCTTTCGCAACGTAGGTCACAGGTTATGTTCCAAAAATGAACAGTAATACTGCGCATTGACGGTCTGTCCTTGAGGTACGGTATGTGTTAAGATAACACAATCACTGTCGTACAGGAGAATGGCCATAACTTTCACATTAGTGGGGTTCTGACTACACAACTACACAAATTTCGACCGCCAACTCCAACTATACTCTATTCCTCTCGTCACTGCGCATGCGCCTAGTGTTGGAAGGAAGAGTCCATTTACTGGGAGGTAGGTTAGCAGGGTGGCTACTCTAGGACCCTGATAAAATTCAAGTATAATTCCCGGTTTTCAAGGCGAACTTTCCAAAAATTCAAGCAGATGTATTCTCTATTTCAACCTTATGTATTACCGCCTCTCAACATCCACACACAAATATCTTCATAATGTAAAGGGTCTATGTGATTCCGACATCCAAAAATTATAATTCAATTAAACGGTATACGTAATATAATTAAAATATTTAATTTAAGGTGCTGAGTTTCTATTTACAATCAGAGGCGCAACCACGAATTTTTGTCAGGGCGGGCGGGGAGAAAGTGCCAGGATAAACGTGTATTAATAATAATAATAGTGTTAGTAATATTTTAATTATAATTATTATTGATTTGTTTTATTTTACTTCGCTTCTTGTGCCATCTTTGGCTAATTTGCGAAGATGGGGATGACTGATATGATGAAATTGATCAATGGACAGCCACAAACATCCATGCCCAAGCTGGGACCAACATTGTTGTTATTATTATTAATAGTAGTAGTGGTAGTAGCGGTAGTATCAAGGACTTTATTACCCTCTTGAATTATGCAAAAAGGGGGTAGAAATTGGTGCTAAAGCATTTGTGTTCGAACAAACGATTTGAATTATTTTTTCAACACGTTCAATTTCATAATGGAAAACAAGCTCGCAAGCTCGGCCATATAACTTTCATGCACGATATATGTTTCACATATATGCAACATGGAGCGACGTGGACACTAAATTGTGTACGTATTCAAAGTTTCTTTAATACATATTATATACAACATATATGATTTAAATACTTTACACAACCAATTTATCAATCTCACAAGAAACCGACAGCAAAAATGACATAAATTGTCTCAAATGTGCACGCTCCCTTTCCTCAAAACAATTATTCGTGCATTTAAAACAAAATCAATTAAGACAAGTGTTATTTCTCTGTCTGAAAATTTACAATACATTGCATTACGGTGAACAATGAAAGAATGCGAGCGAAGCGAGCAAGAAATTTTATGGATCTAATTTCTTGCAGGCTGAAATCAATATTGATTTAATAGAGCGCAAATAATTTCACGGGATGCCAATGCATTCTCCCTTTTACAACTTTCGTGCCTCCCGGATGGTGTAGTGGTAACATCGTCGCCTTGTGATCAAGGGGTCCCGGGTTCGATGCCCAGTGGAGGCACATGGCACAGTAGTTCGGATCCCACTTCAAACTGTAAATCCAGTCCCGATTAGCCTTTTTGTGCATAAAGTGGACTTAAAAACCCCCAAATCAATGAATCAATTTTAGAACCTTTTTTTTTTTCATTTAGATAGTTCGGCGCCCAGGGCCGACTCCCGCCGCCCCCTAGCTTTGGTTATAAACTTGATAAGACAAAGAAAAGCAGGAATTGCGAGCGAAGCGAGCAAAAACATTTTACGAAAATAATTTTTATTTGCATAAAATGTGAATAGGATTTGGATTAATACAAGTTGTAATTCTTCACATCTACGGAGAAAAATTCAAGTAGAATTCACGCATAATTCCCGGAATTCCCGTAATTCAAGGAATTACCGGAATTCAAGGAATTACCGGTGAGTAGCCACCCTGGTTAGGTATCAAACTAACGTGTGGTATAAGCGAGAAGCACCGGTTCCATTTCATGGCGTATATACAGCAGTGTTGCCACTATTAATTCTCCAACCCACGTAAAATGAAACCAGAAACAAAGAGAAACTAAAGACAAGCACTGAAAGTAGAACAATAATTAAAATCAGTACAATAATTAGTACTTGTTTCGTAGATTTAAGTGCTGCTGCTTATTTGTACCATTAATTAGTAACACGTAGCGTAGGATAACATCGTCACCTTTCAATCAAGGGATCAATGAAAGCTGAACAATAAAGCCTCACCGAGTTACAGACGTGTGAAAATATTTGAAACGTGGGGACAAAACAGTAACGTGATCATTGTCGGACAACAAAATCCCAGAGAAAGCCATGATGGACAAACCATTAACGTTACAAATACCATTCATTCCAAGCAATGTTATTTCTTGAACGCTAGCAGTTCCTGAGATATACTGCTGTTTGGAAAGTGTGGGCAACAGGAGCTGGTTGAATAAAAACCAGTGCCGATTTTCAGTAAACTTCCTGGTAATGGTATCAAGTGCGTGTCCTAGTGCCATCGCTATTGTGTCGACCTCTAAGTGTGGCCATTGGAACATTGAAAAAAAAACGCCTAACGATTGAATTTACATTGAAGGGAAAATCGCAGTGCCCGGGAACCTCCCGAAAAACACACAAAGCATTTTAATTAGTTCTGAGAGAAACTGGATTTCACTATTTTTCTAAATGTCACGAACCCTCATGAAGTATAACGTGCTAAGTGGATTCGCTTGTAAAAAGGAAGACTACAAATACGCAGGAGTGCAACACTGAATTTTGTTGCTCGAAATTAATGAACGCCGAATCACAGGTTGATGACGGAAAAGTGTAATTATCTGGTGGAAATCTGTAACGACATTACATTCATTTTTTTTAAAAAAAATGAAAGCCTTCCTATCTCCACTGAAAATTATATCAATGTTCTCTGGGTTGTTTGATGCAGTTCAATTGTTTTTATAACCAATGGTAAGACAGGAACGTTTTAATTGGGGGGATGAGTTACAAGGCAAATGTCCCTTCTCTTTAACACACACACATATTCCAATATACAAACACTGTATGTACGAGGGTTGCTCCATAAGTCACGTCAACAAATATTCATTTCGTATACTCGGAAAAGACACTTTCTCTACATGTTATCACTTACCCGGGTCCCCACTAAGTGCTGCAGCGAGGGATTTTTGCTCGAACATCTAATAGTTCGCACAGACGACGCTAGATAGCGTCAAACGGGGTAACTTCGTCATGAGACCGATAGATGTCGGTAGGAGTCACATGCTGGTGGAACAAAGGGAGTGTGAAGCCACACACGTGCAGTTGTGCAAGTGCATTGTGCTTTGGCGCTGTTTGCAGCATTTTTCTCCATGCAAATACTATTACGACACAGAGGAGAAGGAGAAGCAAGAAGATTGTTCCTGGCGGCAGTATTGAGCCATGGCAAATTGGAAATACCAGTAACACGAATGGTCGCACGGGGGGAATCGTCCACTGAAGATCTTTGCGTGACATGCAAGTGTGAATACAGCACGTACAGGGCTGGCTTCGGTGCGTTTCCTGTATGAAATGGATATGTGGTGTGTGTAACAAGAGATCCAAAGACAAATATTACACGTGTGAGGCATGTGAAGATGATAACTGACTGTATTGTCTATGCCTTGTACTGAAACAACTTGCTCTTTGTTTCCTTATGATACATGTGCTGAACTTGTTTTGTTTTCAAACACGTTGTAAGATTTCAATGTTTAAAAACCAATAAAAAATTAAAATAAAATAAGAATAAAAGACACAAAAACGTCACTACCTTGACAAGAGGATATATATTTTGCAATTCATACCATTTTGCGTGACGATCTTACCTCTTCATGGGGGTAATTTTGACCTGCTAGGAACGTAAGCAGAGATGACGAAGTTATACCATTTTCTGGGGTAACTTCGTCACGAAAATGCTGACGTATTTGCTCCCCAAATATTTTGTAATTTCTTTGTTATTCCTTCAATACATTTGTAAAGGACAAGGGTTCCTCGGGTATAATTTTCTTGTTGTCACTCGCCACGGATTTTGCAGGGCACCCTATGCCAAAATCTGTACGAAGTTTGACGGTAGCTTACGGAATTGAATTGATTGATTGAGTTGGTGTTTTAAGTCCACTTTATGCACAGTACGGCTAATTGGGACTGGACCTACAGTTTAAAGTTGGATCCGAACCACTATGTGCCTCCACCGGGTATCGAACCCAGTGCCCCTTGATTACAAGGCGACGACGCTACCAGGCAAAAACTAGCGGTATACGCTCGAAGCCTAGTAGTATACGTATAACCGTGATTTGTTTGTGGTGGTGTGCAGTTTAGTCTATCTTATCAATACATAGCGACATGTGAAAATGAAGTACATGATTATGGGCTGAAACTATCACGGCGGATTTTACACACATATATTTCTACGATTATAGTGCTTTCTGAGCAAGAGTAATGTAGCCTGCTGTGTTTTTCTATAAATTTAAGAAACTTAGTAGCAATCTTTATCTAAGGCTCTTACAACCAAGACAGAGCTGCGTTGTAAGAGAGTTCAAATTTCGGTTCCACTTTAGACCTCGGGGTACCAAGTAGAAGTCCTCGAGAGAAACCAGGTCAGCACATTCACAGACACCCTGTAGCAGGCGCTCCTTCGCTCCGGGAGTTAATATGACTCCACAGCTCGTGGATCATCGCCGCATGACAGGAATTTAATTCAGTGCTCTCATTTCCTGTCCGGAACCCCCCACTCCCTTCCATGGTTTCCGGCTGAAATTTCAGAAAGTGCTGACGCACTGCGAGCCTTCTGAAGGAAAAGAGCGCTGAAAACAGGCCGTCGCATGAGCAAAACAACAACAAGAGTGATGGCGTGTTATGTCATTGAAAAGAAGTGACGGATAATCGAGTTTTCTACAGAACGAAGACCAACTTCAGTGGGAAGTAGCGTGCGGCTTAGCAACGGAGGTTGCTCAGAGGAAGAAACAGTAAACAGCTTCTTGTTCTGCCACGCAATCAGTATAATGGTTAAGAATTTATATTTTTAGGAGTGCTAACTTTGATATTTGTACCTTCTCGGATTCCCGTCTCTGTTCTGATCATAAGTCACCCATTGCTTCGCATGTCCTGATCCCAAGTAATTCATAGCCTCCTCTCTCCTGATTCCGAGTCATTCGTTACCTACGCTCTCCTGATCCCCAGTGCTTCGTTACCAAAGCTCTTCTGATCACGCCATGCGTTACCTATGATCTTCTGATCCCCAGTGCTTCGTTACGTATGATGTTCTTATCCCCAGTCATTCGTTACCTACGCTCTTCTAATCCCCAGTCATTCGTCACCTACGCTCTTCTGATCCCCAGTCACTCGTCACCTACGCTCTTCTGATCCCCAGTCACTCGTCACCTACGCTCTTCTGATCCACAATCATTAGTTACTTACGCTCTTCTGATCCCCAATCATTCGTTACTTACGTTTTTCTGATCCCCAATCATTCGTTACTTACGTTTTTTTCCCCAGTCATTCGTTACCTACGCTCCTCTGATCCCCAGTCATTCGTTACCTACGCTCCTCTGATCCCCAGTCATTCGTTACCTACGCTCTTCTGATCCCCAGTCATTCGTTACGTACGCTCTTCTGATCCCCAGTCATTCGTTACTTACGCTCTTCTGATCCCCAGTCATTCGTTACTTACGCTTTTATGATCCCCAGTCATTCGTTACTTACGCTCTTCTGATTCCCAGTCATTCGTTACCAACGCGTTTCTGATTCCCAGTCATTCCTTACCTCCGCTCTTCTGATCCTCAGTCATTCTTTCCCTCCGCTATCCTGATCCCCAGTCATCCATTGCACATGCTCTTCAGGGTCATTCGTTGCCTCCGATCTTCTGATCTGAGTCATTCGTTGCCTCCGCTCTCCTGATCAGAGTCATTCGTTGCTTCCGCTCTCCTGATCAGAGTCATTCGTTGCCTCCGCTCTCCTGATCAGAGTCATTCGTTGCTTCCGCTCTTCTGATCAGAGTCATTCGTTGCCTCCGCTCTCCTGATCAAAGTCATTCGTTGCTTCCGCTCTTCTGATCAGGGTCATTCGTTGCTTCCGCTCTTCTGATCAGGGTCATTCGTTGCCTCCGCTCTCCTGATCAGAGTCATTCGTTGCCTCCGCTATCCTGATCAGTCATTCGTTGCTTCCGCTCTCCTGATCAGAGTCATTCGTTGCTTCCGCTCTTCTGATCAGAGTCACTCGTTGCCTCCGGTCTCCTGATCAGAGTCATTCGTTGCCTCCGCTCTCCTGATCAGGGTCATTCGTTGCCTCCGCTCTCCTGATCAGAGTCATTCGTTGCCTCCGCTATCCTGATCAGAGTCATTCGTTGCTTCCGCTCTCCTGATCAGAGTCATTTGTTGCTTACGCTCTTCTGATCAGAGTCATTCGTTGCCTCCGGTCTCCTGATCAGAGTCATTCGTTGCTTCCGCTCTCCTGATCAGAGTCATTCGTTGTTTCCGCTCTCCTGATTAGAGTCATTCGTTGCTTCCGCTCTCCTGATCAGAGTCATTCGTTGCTTCCGCTCTCCTGATCAGAGTCATTCGTAGCTTCCGCTCTCCTGATCGGAGTCATTCGTTGCCTCCGCTATCCTGATCCGAGTCATTCGTTGCCTCCACTCTCCTGATCACAGTCATTCGTTGCTTCCGCTCTTCTGATCAGAGTCATTCGTTGCCTCCGCTCTCCTGATCAGAGTCATTCGTTGCTTCCGCTCTTCTGATCAGAGTCATTCGTTGCCTCCGCTCTCCTGATCAGAGTCATTCGTTGCTTATGCTCTCCTGATCAGAGTCATTCGTTGCCTCCGCTCTTCTGATCAGAGTCTTTCGTTGCTTCCGCTCTTCTGATCAGAGTCATTCGTTGCTTATGCTCTCCTGATCAGAGTCATTCGTTGCCTCCGCTCTTCTGATCAGAGTCTTTCGTTGCTTCCGCTCTTCTGATCAGAGTCTTTCGTTGCCTCCGCTCTCCTGATCAGAGTCATTCGTTGCCTCCGCTCTCCTGATCAGAGTCATTCGTTGCCTCCGCTCTCCTGATCAGAGTCATTCGTTGCCTCCGCTCTCCTGATCAGAGTCATTCGTTGCCTCCGCTCTTTTGATCAGAGTCATTCGTTGCCTCCTCTAGTAATCCGAGTATTTTTTGTCGCTGTATTTTACAATAAATAGTTCGCATGGTCGTAAACAACACTGATTAATCCAAAACCTCTAAGTTTCGTTTGCTGAGAGTACATCATTATTTATTTATTATTATTGTTATTTTTCCCCTTCATCATAAAACCTCAAACAGTGAAGTTGGTGCGGTAGTGGGGTAACAAGAGACAAGAATGCAGCTAATTTACGGTAGCAAAAAGAACCGCGAAAAATTTTCCTGGACCGACTGGCAACCCTGCCGACATGGAATTAAGTCTGAATTATTACTAGTGGGGTTTCCCAATTCGACGGAAATTTCAAAATCTAATCTTAATTTTAACAGCCATTGAAATTGGTTGGATCACGTGTTTTCTTGCCCGAAATTTAAATGAAGGAGAAAATTGTGTGAATCAGATTATACGGACAGAGGGGGGAAAGGGCTTTTTCGAAATTATTCGAAATCATCATTATGACTGATCTGTAATTAACCTTTTGGATCCACAGAAAGAAAAAATGCATTAAATTAATCTAGGGTCGGAATTATGAAAGAGAACTGAGTGTTCAACTACGTTTTATTGACTGTTTTCCTCCTCAGAATCCGTTTATGTTGTACTGGTTTTTTTCTCTCCTCATTATCCAACTATGTTGTTTTCTCCTCATTATACAACTATGTTGTACTGATTGTTTTTCTCCTCATTATCCAACTATGTTGTACTGATTGTTTTTCTCCTCATTATCCAACTATGTTGTACTGGTTGCTTTTCTCCTCATTATCCAACTATGTTGTACTGGTTGCTTTCCTCCTCATTATCCAACTATGTTGTACAGTCTTAGAAAAAATACCTGGGCCACGGGACGTAGAATTTCGTAACGTCTTAAAGCCTGTTGTTTATGCAACCCAAATAACAAAATATTCGCTTAAGTTTGCCTGGTGATTCTGAGTTTTCGGGAAGGATTGAGCTTTGATAGCATGAGTCACATGACTCGTGCCCCAGCCACAACAAACAGCTGGGTGCTACGATGCCTCCAGAAGAAAATTTCAGGAACTGGTTTCTTGACAAGACCTACTCGTAAAGAAATACTATTCTTTCAAGTGATATTAGAGTCATTGTCAAGAGGTTCCCTGAAATGATGGTTCTCATCACAGACCACATGCCACACGTTAATTGTTTAAGTCCAGTTCATGCACTGGACCTACAGATTAAAATGGGATCCGAACCAAATGCCTCTCTATTTGGTATTGAATTCGGAAGCCTTTCATTACATGGCGAAGACGTTACCACTACGACATCAGAGAGGCAATGGAACCCCTTGAGAAAGAGATAAGCGAAAATTGCTACGTGACAAATCATATTTGCCCGTAAATTTTAAAAATAAGACAATATTTTGTACTGACAGTTTCGAACCGTGGGAGAGGCATATATTTTTTTGTACCATCGTCCATTTCACGAGTTTATAATTCTTCCTCACCGACACGAGTAACGCGAGTGGTAGAAGAAAAGCGAAGTAAAATAACTGAAACAGAAATAAAAGGAAAAAGCGAAATAAATTTTATTCATAATATTCTGCAGTCACTTGAGTTGTATTCACGGGATGCTATCTTTAAAGAAAGCCGTGGTCTCTTCCTTGTCTTTTTTGCTTTCTTTGTGCTCTTGCTTCCCCCGTCACGATTGGTCTAAAACTAATTAATGCGACGTTAATTAAACAATCCAAACAACGAAACAATGCACAATCAACTGCACAAAACAACATTCCAAATGTTTTCGAATCGGAAAACAATTGAGATGCTGTAAAATGACTTAAGATGCAGTAATAAAGTGGGAATTCGGTACCGTATAGAATTAAATCGGCAGAGATGTTCGATTTGATTGGATGTTTGTTATTTAGATTTGCTATTCTTTCACTTTTGGCAAATAGCGACGATGAAGATGAGTGATGCTATGATGAAATTGATGAAGGGACACTTACCAAGGACACCCACGCCCAAGTCGAGATTCTAACCAGGGACCCATGGCATCGTAGCGCGCTGTGCTAACCACTCCTCCATGGAGTGGACATTATAGCATATTTTGTGTGCTCAATTGGGATCAATCAATGGAATGAATAGGCATATTATATGATTAATAAATTCATATCATAATACCACGTCATATTATTCGGCACGGAGTAACATCAGAGACATTCAATCTTGCATTTTTGCCTTTCAACTAATTCTTTGAATTCAGGTTAATCACAACAATAAGATAAATTATGAAGCAAATGATAGTGAATGTGGGATATTATTACCAATTACCTGACAGAAACAACATTAAGCAGGCTCGGTGGTCAAGCTCATTAAGTGATTGACATTCGATATCGTCGCCAAAGTTCCCGGGTTTGAGTACCGTCCTTGTCGGGGGTGTTTGACTATTTCGTCATCAATTTCATGTAATGGTCACTCGTCCTTATCGTCGCGATCATCGAACAGGGAATAAAAATTATAAAAATAAATACGATCGAAGAGTACTTATTTCATCTCTCACGAAATCTCCTACAAAACCGGAATATATAAAATACATGTATATTCATTCACATACATTTTCGATTTCTATATTTAACTAATCGAGACCGAGAACGGGAGAGCAATTTTCAATTCGACAAACCGAGAGACGGAGAAACTGTCAAGTCTCGTTTCTTCTTGGCACCTCCGTAATCGAGTTGTTCTGTTTGTCATTGGCTTTGTATTGGCAATTATTGCCAGTATTCTTCCCCTGCAGGTAAACCATAACGATGAATTATGATGAAATGAAGCAGATAAAAGGGCAAGAACAAGAAAGTCATGCCTGTTCGGGACTCCAACCCAGAACCTTATGTAACGAGATTTGAAATTCTGGAGAAGGCGTCCGTGTTTCGCTTGGTTTTCTCTTTCCTCTACTTCTCTTATATTATCATACATGTATAATAAAAATGGATCTGATACCATATGTTGCGATTCATAATTGTGCTGGTTAGATGCTACAGATGTGAACTCCAAACTGCAATATATTATTCCCTTGTGTTTCGTATGTGGTTGAACATGAAATTTTCTTACACTGTGACAATTTCTTTCTTAGTTTTGGTTTGGTGCACAGATATGCTAATCTGGACTCGACCTTCAGTTTAAAGTGGGATACTAACCACTATGTGCATCCACCGTGTATCAAACCCGGGATCCACTGATTACAAGGCGACGACGTTATCACTACGCCATCGAGGAGGCCCCATGACAAAATGTTATTCACTCGATCTCTACCATAATTTATTTCAGCATTTACATTTTCGATTTCTTCTTCTTTTTTCCTTTTGTTAACTACTCTTATACAACTCTTTTTGCGTCTTCGAATTTCTTCTTGTTTCAGGAAAAAAATAATACATGCAGGCTGTATAAAAATCCCCCGTTCAAATAGATAAAACGTTCACTCTCGAGAACTAATTTACATGTTTATCACTAACGTAACCATTAGGAAGGAAACTATTGAAATGTTAACTGATATAACTGCAGATGAAACAATACTTACAGCCACTAACGAAATATCTATTCTTGTGTAGCCTCACAGACAAGTATATGGTGAGTCATTCACTCTTGCTGACTACGGGCGAAGGTCACTGAACTAAAGGGTGGTGGCAAGCAAGCAGGCTTCTGCTCTACCAAAGACGAGGTCACGTGTTCCAGTTATCAATGGCGTACGAAATAAGGAGGAACACAGCTATCTGCCGTATGTTTTGGTCCCGTCATTGCACTTTATCGTCGTGGCCTTGAAGTTCCCTCAGGGCACTCCTACGTAAAGGCTTCTCAGCTAGAAGGATATCTTCCCCATTGAGTGGAGGAAAAGTGGGTGCGTATAGAGGTCCTTCAACTTTCGTATTCTTTTTCATTTCAGAACCCGTGCTGTATCGTCGACTTAATCCAATCTATCCGATGTAGGTTTTAGGTTCTGTTTCTGTTCGGTTATTTCACGTTGTCTTCCTGCTTATGTTATTCGCGACGAAGGTTCTGGATTCGATAATCTGGACAGTAACGGGATTGTGTTAGTTGCTTGATTTGGTGTCTTAAGTCCACTTTATGTCCTGTTAGGCTAATCGTGAATGGACCTATAGTTTAAAGGGGGATCCGAACCACTATGTTCCTCCACCGAGTATCGAACCCGGGATCCCTTAATTACAAGGCCCCCACGATCCCACTGCGCCATCGGGGATTGTGTTCGAAACGAATGAATCAAATTTGAGTGATATGATATGCAACCATTGGAAGACTATTGAAAGAAAAGCTATGGGAACCTGCCAGTTTTTCTACTGCAGACAGGAAACCATAAACATGGAAGAGAAGCTTATATTCTATGAAACCTGACGCTATGTGCTCGAATACTGGCTAAATATAATCCATAGAGGCATAGCAACGTTAAACTACCTCTTATATGATACATATAGGTTTAAAAAGGTCGAAATGCAAAGATTGTGTGCGCCTCACTGATGGCGTAGTGGTAAGGCCTTGTAATCAAGGGATCTGGGGTACGATACCAGGTAATCGCACATAGTGGTTCGGATCCCACTTTAAACTGTATGCACTTCAGATTAGTCTATCTGTGCCGGTGACTCAGTCGGTAACGCGTCTGACTACCATGCTATAGGTCCCGGGTTCGATTCCCGGCCGGTTCAAGCCCGGGAACTTTTCTAACGTTGGAAGCGGCCCCAGCGCCCACCCAGCGTCGAATGACATGGGTACCTGGGGGAAACCCTGGTGGTAAATGCGGTCAGGGGCGTGATGCTGATCACATCACCCCCACTCACGAACGAATCAAGAAAGTGTGGGGCGGCGTGATGCTGATCACATCACCCCCACTCACGAAGGAATCAAGAAAGTGTGGGGCGTTACCCCCACACCCCCTATACGCCTTCATGGCGTAGCGCCAAGCACAGGTGAGAACTTTACCTTTTTTTTTTTTTTGCATACAGTGGACTTACAACAAAATTTCAACTTGCGATAAAGATTATGATAAGGTATTAAAGAATTGGGTCTAACACATTTTTTTATTGTTTACCAATGACATTATTAACTAATATTCTTAATTTCAGTTTCAAGATGAAATCGGATACGAAATAAAAGGAGTGGGTTCATATTTCTGTTATGAAATTCCACTTTTGTAGTAGACCTGTGCCACACTAAGTTGTGACAATAAACAAATCTGAGACACTTTCAAAGTATTAAATTTCTATCTACGTATTTGGGAAAAATCTTTCAATATAATACTTTTTTTGGACGCGTCAAATCATAGTATTTAATTCCTGTTTTAGCAGCTTTAAGAAACCTGATTTTTTTTGGGGGGGGGGTTACAAATGCCCTTTCTGCTCCCGTCAAGTTACGCCTATGACAAACAGGAATTCAAAGTAAAAGACTGTCCCGACTAAATCGGGAGACACGTCTGATAGATTTACAATTGGGAAAATCATAATTAAGCGTGTAGTTGAAAACAACCTATTTTCATATATTGCATGCAGCTCTACTTTTTCTGCAATGTGGATCAAGAACTGGGGACGTGGAGAAGCACAACACTCCACATAACCAATAGTCACGTGACCCTCTTTGCTTTCCTGTCATGTTGACCCTCGCGTGGAACACATTTCTCGGTGTTAAGACAGGCAAAATCACCCGATCATCGAAGGGTGCAATATGTGTTGCCTACCCTCCTGCATTACTTGATCCTATTAAAGCCTTATGGGGAAGAACTTTTTTCCATGACTGTACTGGTTGCTTTCCTCCTCATTATCCAACTATGTTGTACTGGTTGCTTTCCTCCTCATTATCCAACTATGTTGTACTGGTTGCTTTCCTCCTCATTATCCAACGATGTTGTACTGGTTGCTTTCCTCCTCATTATCCAACTATGTTGTACTGATTACTTACCTCCTCATTATCCAACTATGTTGTACTGATTGCTTTCCTCCTCATTATCCAACTATGTTGTACTGATTACTTTCCTCCTCATTATCCAACTATGTTGTACTGGTTGCTTTTCTCCTCATTATCCAACTATGTTGTACTGATTGCTTCTCTCCTCATTATCCAACTATGTTGTACTGATTGCTTTTCTCCTCATTATCCAACTATTTTGTACTGATTGTTTTTCCCTCAAGTCTTAATTGATGCTTTATAGTTTATTTCTCGCATAAGATTTACTTGCAGATCACAGTATCAGGATATATTACAGCAGTTTAGGGAAATACTACGACAGAAATAACAAATAAGAAGCAGATAAAATACATCAATAGGTTGAGAATGTATATAAGAGAGCTTGAAAATATGATACACTAAAGCATAAGTAAAAACTGTTGAAAAGTGACATTGATATCAAACGTTTACACTACATATTTCAATTGTAGTGCATCTTGACGAAGTAATTTAGATTTTTCGCCTCAATTATCTAGATTATTCACTGTAACGGCCTGCGAAACCAGAGGACCTAGGAACGAACCCTGGGTGAGGGATGGGTGTAGCATTGTATTTGTATCATCGTTTATTTAATCGGTTAATCCTCAACGTCGCATTCTTGGGTAACAGGAAGTAGAAAAGCGATATAAAGTACCGAAACAGAGAGAAAGACAGGAAGATAGAGAAAGAATAGGGAGAGAAAGAAGTAGAGAGAAATAAACAAAGAAACAGAGAGACCCGCATCAATCATTAATGACTACAGCAATAACAACAGCTCGACATTTGGCTGTTTACGCTCAGCATACATTTTGAGTACACAAAGAAACATTTTAATGTAAATCTCTACACATCAAGTTCAAATACAATCTTAAATAACTTTTTTTTTTGGTAACAGTATGGTATAGTCAAAACACATTTCTTCAAATTTACAGACCCTGGACTGCAGACTAACGAGGCTCTGGCGACTGGCCCCATGGCCAGTATAATGTTGTTTGTGTTGTCCTGTTTCTTGTCCTTATTTGTGCTGAGTGCTCGTTTACAGCCTCAGCTTTTAACGAAAGTCAGAAGATTTTAATATTTTATGATTTTAGTTATGCAACGTTAGTGTTGTTATGTGTAACGATAAGGGGCTGGACCGCGTATAATGTGACGGGTGCAAAATAGCCTTAGTGCTGACGCACCAAAACTTTTAAAATCAAAATCAAAATCAAATTTACAGGAGAAACTACTTACGGAAATGAGTTTCTGTAGACTTCTGGAAGCTCGTGGAAGTGTTTTCTACATTCGTTCTTATTCAACTAATTCGGCCGGTAAATCATGTATTTTTCGACACTAATGTATCTCCGATGCACGATTGCTTTTGCCACCTTTACCGTCGACTACGTGAAACAAATGTTCCGTGCGTTCGATTATGTAACCCCCTGTTAGTGTTTCAACCACGTGGTAGTTTTACAAGATGACGTGTGAGCGGTTTTTTTTTTCAATTTTATTTTCTATGTTTGCCTAGCCTAACTGAACCTAACCTAACCTTCCGTGAATGGTTTGTGGATCAATTTTCGCTTAAAAACCTTCTGTGAATAGTTTGTGCGGCATTTTTCGGATAATAAGTTCGGAAACACTGCATATCAGATGACGATATACAACGTGAGTCAAGATTTGCCCGCCATATTGTGTGTAACGAAAGCGAATTAGCAACGAACAATAAATGCTTGTAACGTGAAAAATTACGCTTTTTTCAGTGAAAAAAAAACAAAATCCCACGTTCAAAAATGTTGCGCTATGCATAACAGGTAAGTACAAATGTAAATAATTAGGAAATAAACGAGTGAAATGTGTTTTCACTATACCATACTGTTACCCTTTTTTTATGCAACTACATTCACTCATTCGTTATAAATATAAACAAATTTATAATTCAATATTAGCTTATTTGAAAAAGCAAGTATAATATATTCAACTCGAATATCTTCTGCGTACAACAATGGTCAAATTTATGGGAAAAGGCACATTACTTTTTGATAATGTTGTGCATAACTCTTTTGTTTCTCTAATTGAATAGGATAATCCAAACTTGTATGATGAGCATCACCCATTAAACTGTAAAATATGTATTCTAAATAAATAAGAAGTAGCCTACAAGAAAAAAAAACTTGCGATAGCAAAACGTGTGGATACATACAGGTGGGCACATAAGCCTACACAGAGATGCAATTGGCCGATTGTAGTTAGAGTTTTAATACGTAAGATACCGAAGACACAAATCTCACAGCCTCTTCAACGTCAGGTATAAGCAACACCTAACAGTGAAACGCAGAAGATATGGATTTTAATCAGCCATTTGCTTTTGAGTTACGAAGCTGTAGAGGCCATTTCGTTTCTTTCCACGGAATCCATTAGTGGGAAGGGGAAAGCTCCGTTTTCCTTGAAGACCGGCAATTTCTTCTTCTCTCTCCAGAGCCTGTCATTTGCATCGTGGAAACCCCGCGAGGGAGGTAAGATGAAGGGGGGGAGGGGGGTTATAAAATACACTCGGTGGCCATTCTTCTTATTTCCAATGGTGGAAAATTAGTTTTCTCGTCTCCTTGCTGTAATTCCGACTGCAAGGTAGAAAATCCCAAAATTATTTCGTGACGGAATGGCATGGTATTGACACGATGGGCTGTTGGAAAGTAAGGTACAGTCACGCGAATAAGTGGATTCGATGAACAGTATAGGAAATTGTATGCGGAAGTCTAGCGAAGTTTAATTTGATTTGATTTCTGTTATTTAGCGTCGCATTTCTGCCACTTCTGGCTAATCGCGACGATGAGAAGAGATATTCACAAAGAACACCCATGCCGGGATTAGAACCCGGGACTCCTGGCGCAGTAGAGTATCGGTTTAAGTTCACTTTATGGTCAGCTGGGCTAATCGGGAGTGGACTTACAGTTTAGGATTCAATGCGCTTTCAGTGGGGATTAAACCCGGGACACCTTGATTACAAAGCGGCAGGGTAATTATTAAGCAGCATACTTCGAGCAGGCCTACATAAGCCAGGTTCATATTAGCCTATGAGAAAGGACTTTTAAAAACAGTGACCATATACGATACTGTATATATACGCGATACAGTCGCGGTAAAAATTAATGCATCGAGAGGAAAATGCTACTTTCTTTGTATCCTGTAGATAGTCATCCCAAAAAATACCTTATTGAATATCGGGTCTAGTACGGGGCACCACCCAGCTTCCAACAAACTAACTAAAAACTAACTAACTCTCTAGCCTTCTTAAACCCGAAGGTTTATGGCTGCAGCAACACAGGCCTTCCATCTGTCCCTATCTTGAGCAAGATCTATATACTCTTTTCCATCCCTACCGATTTCCTTTAGATCCATCTCAACATTTTCCCTCCATCTTCGTCTTGGCCTTCCTACAGGTCTCTTACCATCAGGTTTCCCAACAAGAATCCTGTAAACTCCTCTTTCCTCTCCCATTCGTTCCACATGGCCTGCCCACCTAAGTCTTCTTGACTTAATGATTCTAATAATATCTGGACATGAATACAAATTATGTAGTTCTAAATTATGTAACCTTCTCCACTCACCTGTCTCCTCATCCCTTTTAGGTCCAAATATTTTCCTAAGGATCTTATTTTCAAATACTCTCAATTTGTGTTCCTCTTTCAATGTAAGGGACCAAGTTTCACACCCATATAATTAATCGCTTCTAACAAACGCCAAACCTAAATGCTAAGAACTCTAAACGTGACCCTCCTAGTCTAACAATTCCTAACCTACAATTCCGCTTAGGAGTAATAATGCACATTTGGTTAGTTTAGGAAGGCGAGGTTTAGAGCTCATAGAAATTAGTTTGGCGTTTGGGTGGCGCCCCGCACCGGACCCATAGCATGTCACAGGATGCATAGAAAGTAACTCCATAAACAGCGGGTAACGAGATAGTGACTGCAGGCAGAACATTCTATTGGTTAAGAGCACGCCATTTCTTGCGCTGACTGTGCAAGAACGGATTATACACGCAGTTCATTAAGGATTTACTCTCTAAATTAGCACGAGAGGTGTTCAGAAAATATACAACCTGTGAGAGTTATTAATCGCTTTTCTAGCTTTTGAGTTAATCGAAACGATGACGATGAATGAGAGCATGAACACAGTGAAACATGCATACCTTGAGAGAGGAGGGAGAGAGAGGAAGGAGGAAAGAAAGTCTCTCTTCTCTCTGTGTTTGTGAGTGTAAGAATGGATAAAAAAGAAAGTGAGAGAGCGTTGAAAATAGAAGAGGAGAGAAAGAAAAACAATTTATCTCCCCTCCTCTCGCTTTCTCTCTCTCTCTCTCGGTCACCCTCCCTCTCTACTCTCCCGGTGTCTGTCGAAAAGAGAATAGAAATAAAGAGAGAAAGAATGTAAGAAAAAGAGAAAGATGAAAGAAAATCTGTATTTTTCTCTTTATCTCTCTCTGTCGAAAAGGTAGATAGACAGAGAGAGAGAGAGAGAGAGAGAGAGAGAGAGAGAGAGAGAGAGAGAGGGGGGGGAGGGAGGGAGGGAGAGAGAAAGAAGAAAAGAGAGGAAGAAAGAATAAAAGAGAGAAAGGAAAGAAAGAGAGAAAAGAATGGAAAGGAAACAAAGAAAAGAAAACAAAGGAAAGGAAACAAAGAAAAGGAAACAAAGAATGAAAGAATGAAAGAAAAGGAAACAAAGAATGTTAGAAAGAAAAGGAAACAAAGAATGAAAGAATGAAAGAAAAGGAAACAAAGAATGTTAGAAAGAAAAGGAAACAAAGAATGAAAGAAAGAAAGAAAAGGAAACAAAGAATGTTAGAAAGAAAGAAAAGGAAACAAAGAATGAAAGAAAGAAAAGGAAACAAAGAATGAAAGAATTAAAAGGAAACAAAGAAAGAAGGAATGAAAGAAAGAAAACAAAACAAAGAAAGAAAGAATGTAAGAAAGAAAGAATGAAAGAAAGAAAAAGAAAGAAAGAATGAAAGAAAGAAAAAGAAAGAAAGAATGAAAGAAAGAAAAAGAAAGAAAGAATGAAAGAAAGAAGGAAAGAGAAAGAGAAAGAATGAAAGAAAGAAAGAATGAAAGAAATAAAGAAGAAAGAAACAAAGAAAGAAAAAAGAAAGAAAACAAAGGAAAGGAAAGAAAGAGAGGAAGATGGAAGGAAAAAGAAAAGAGTGGGAGAAACATGAGAATCTCTATCTTCTCCTCTCATTCTATCTCGCGCTCTCTCGAACCTGAGACCCCTGGCTTCCTAGCACGTTACCCTGACCACGGACACCAGTCATAAGAATTTAATCTAGTAGGATCCACAATAAAGAGTGTAAATATCCCGTCGATCCCATTAACCTCCCCGCTTCCATTTTCTTTCCAGCGCCGGTCACGTGACACAGGAAAACGTGCGGAACCTGATCCCTCCTCTAACCTTCGGAAACCTTTAATTCTTCTAATCCTTTTGCTGGCGTTGCTAATTAGGAACGAGCGGACGAAACGATCGCTCTTTCACAAAGGAAAATGGAGAACGGCCTTCTCCTATGATCATCCGTGCAGGATTCGTACAGCTCCGTTGCTATGGTTACAGTGTTTGCCTGGCTTCTCCCCGAACTGGGGAAAAAATATAATTCCACCTAGAGCCTACAGTGTTTAATGCATGGAAAGAGACATGCATTATAATACAGTACAGACCTATATGTGCATTTTAGTTTTTTCACAGGGTGATTATAAAGTCTCGAGTCATTACGAATTGAATGTTCACTTACTTTGTCACGTCGCGGCGACCCACATCAGCCAATGAAAATAGAGTTGACTTACCTGCCAATGAAAAGAAAGAGAATCAGAACATATACACAACAATATTATTTATCTAGATTTACACAAAAATCACATCCTGGCATCTACAAATTTGTTAAATTATTGTGGAAGGAAAGCATTTTAGCTCCACTGTACAAATAGCATTGCCGAAATATAGAGCACAAAGAGAAAGAGAAAGAAAGAAATATAAAGGAAGAGAGAGAGAGAGAGATAAGAAAGAAGTGTTCTAATCTACACTCTGTCACAGGAGTCCCGCGCATACCGGTAGAGAAGGGGAGAAAGCGAGTGTGCGGAGCAAAGTAGTGCACACGGCTCGTAGCTACATTTGTGTTTCCCCCTCCATGCACTCACTACTTGAGCAGCGAACTTGTTTTCGTTCGGTTGATCCACATAATCAAAATTTCGATGATCCGTAGCGTCATTCTATCGTATGAACCGCAGTAATGCTTCAGTAGACAAGAGAATACTAGTATTGTTGTCTTTTCGTATTCAGATATGATCGTTAGCCGCAGAGGACTCAAGCCTGTACCTTCTAACTGCCCCATGGGAGGTCCTATTCTATTTTCATTCCGCAAGAACTTTGGAGGGAAGTTTTCCGTTAATGTGTCTGCAGAAGCTGCTCTGGTGTTCATTCGACCTCATCAATGAGTGAGTACTTATCGAGAATATGTAAAGCCTACCTCTATACGATCCTCGTGTTATTTTACGTCCACTTTATTCTCAGCTAGGCTAACCGCAACTGGATCTAAGGTTTAAAGTAGGATTAGAAATTACTACGTACATGGGATCGAACCCGGAACCACTAAGCCATCGGGGAAGCCAACGGTACAGTGCACAAAACTCTATGATATTATTTAACAGAATTAAATATATATAGAGGAAAAGGTCTAAATATGAGCCCCTTTTTTATGTTGTCATTCTCGGAGGAAAAAAAATTAATATATCAAGCACCTGTCTTTAAAATGCATACCTATGAAATATAAATTTAAATGTAATACCATGCTAAAAAGTATGGAACGTCTCCATTTTTTAAAAAGGAAAGCAAAAAATGGTAAAATGATGTATTTCAAAATTGTGGTCTAAATATGGGCTACTAGTGGCAATATCACAAGAAGCAATTACATTTCTTTTAAAAAAAAAAACAGTCATTTATCGCTAAAATATTATAAAATTCATATTTATGAATAATCTGTTGTTTTGAAAATCACGCGGAATGGGAAAAATCGAAATTAAGAAAAACATCCAAATATTTGTTGAAAATGTGATCTCAGCAATAGACCTCTTGTTATAGCCCATATTTAGACCATCACGCTATTTTTCTTCTTCAATTTATTTTCGCTCTCTGTGGTACATATTTCACAAACAAATCATGGCATTATAAAAGCCCACATTTGTTTTATGTACCGCTAATATCATAACCTATACAAAGCAGATGAGAATTCAGAAAACGCTGAGTTAAAACATACCTGCAAAATATTTTCAGAGGTCTCAATTCTGTAACAGCGTACAAGGCCGAAACTAACCACCACTTTCTCTTGAGAATTGGCGCTGCGAACTTTGTCCTTGACAGATAACCAGTTCCAATAGCCTCTGCCAGGCTGCAGCATCCGGCAGCGCTGATAACACCAAAACCCATATTTAAACCTTCACCCATATTTAGACCTTCTCCTCTATATACAGTAAAACCTTCTTAATTTTTTTAACTATGCTTACCTAACCTAATTCAACCTAACCTAACCTTGCCGGAAATGGTCCGTGGGGCTATCGTGAATGGTTTTTGAGGCTATCCGTGAATGGTTTGTGATGACATAATGAACACGAAAGAATGTATTTTTCGGTTAAGAAGGTTGAAACACTGCATACCCACTCCAAATCGACAAAACACAAGCACGACGCGCGATGATCCATGACGATTGAACGCCATATTGTCTGTTACCCAAGCGGAACAAGGAGACAAATAATGACTCGTAATATGAAAAGTTGACACTATTTTATGGAAAAAGGCATAACTTCACCTTAAAGAATCTTCCGCAATACAAATTGCTAGAATTAACGAAATAAGTGAGCGAGAGGTGTTCGGGCGATAATGCATAATTACCAACGTCTATAAACAATTAATAGTTTTGCACTTTATAACCGCGACTCAAAGGTACCACGTCATCAGCTAGTAATCAAGGGGTCCCAAGTTTCATACCCATTGGACAAACATAGTTCGGATCTCACCTTAAACTATTGGTCCAGAACAGAATAGCCTTTAAGTGTATAAGGTGACTTAAAACAAATTTTCGCTTCGACTTCGTAATGGTTAGGAACAAATGGAGTTTGTTGAAACTACAGATGGGCAAATCCGGATAAAATTTTATCAGGATTTCAAATATCGTGATATCGGATATTCGGATTATCCAAAATGTCCGGATATCCGAATGTGTGCATTATCCGGATAGTTTTATCGTTTATCCGTTTCACGGGCTAGCCACATATTATTTTATTCGTCAATGTTAGCATTTCACTGTACTGAGTTTATACAAATCCTTAATTAAATCTGTAGAGGAAAAGGTCTAAATATGGGCCCCCATTTTCATGTCATTTTCGGAGGAAGAAAATAATATATCAAGCACCTGCCTTTAAAATGCACATCTATGAAATATATACTTAAGTGTAATAGCATGCTTAAGTATAGAAGGTCTCCATTTAAAAAGAAAGCAATTTCCAAAAAATTGTAAAATGATGTGTATTTCAAAATTGTGGTCTAAATATGGGCTACTAGTGGCATTATCACAAAAATCAATTGAAATTTTAAAAACCAGTCATTTATCGCTAAAACATTATAAAATTCATACTTATGAATAATCTGTTGTTTTGAAACTCACGCGGAATGGGAAAAATCGAAATTAAGAAAAACATCCAAATATTTGTTGAAAATGTAATCTCAACATTAGACCTCATGTCGTAGCCCATATTTAGACCATCACGCTACTTTTCTTCTTCAATTTATTTTCGCTCTCTGTGGTATATATTTCAGAAACAAATCATGGCATTATAAAAGCCCACATTTGTTTTATGTACCGCTAATATCATAACCTATACAAAGCAGATGAGAATTCAGAAAACGCTGAGTTAAAACATACCTGCAAAAAGTTTTCGGAGGTCGCAATTCTGTAACAGCGTCCATGGCCGAAACTAACCACCACTTTCTCTTGCGAATTGGCGCCGCAACCTTTGTCCTTGACAGATATCCAGTTCCCATAGCCTCTGCCAGGCTGCAGCATCCCGGGGGCGCTGATAACTCCAAAACCCATATTTAAACCTTCGCCCATATTTAGACCTTCTCCTCTACTATCCGTAAATTCGGATTATCCGTTGCATCCGAAACGGATATAGGATAATTTGAAACCCGGATATCCTTTATCCGGATATCAAAGCCAAACCTAGTTCAAAACCCTCCTTTCCTTTCTTGTGGAGAAGAGTGGAAAGAAACTGTAACGTAATATTGTCACGATTCCCCAGTCTCCACCAAAAAACAAACCCCAGATATCATTCCGGTCGGGCGTTGCACACAGCCATCAATAGCTTAATCCCACATCCAACATCATTTATCTGTCTTGGGTCTCTCTGCTCGGTGGCGATATAGCGAGATGTCGCTTTGGTCGAAAATTCCGATCTACCTCTCTCTCTTGTAACAATGGGAAAGTAAAAAAGAAGAAACCAACTTTCCAGATGGGGCTCAAACTTGGAAGAACACCCGGCAAGGGAGAGGAAACATAATAGACACGAGGAGGATACAAACAAGTGTTTCCAAACTTGAAGATAATTCTCTAGCTTGAACGGGTACAATTGTCGCTGATGTTGCTGTAGCAGCAACTAGCGAAAAATGGGAAGGACTCAAATCCGGGTGTCTCAACCTACTGCTCCAGTAAATTACACATCTGGCTATCATTTTTGTGTCTAAAGTGTTGCCAACTAAACATAAAGATAACGAGAAGTATGGTCTGAACGCCATGTACTTGAACGTACAGACATCCTGACAGGTGTTTTTTTTATTTAGAGTCATTTTTGTACCACTTTTGGCTAATCGCCACGATGAGGATGATGATGATGATATCTCATGCCCAGACCTGGTTTTCAACTCAGGACCGTTGGCGTCTGGTATGCTGTGATAACCACTCCGACACGGCGGTTGGCTTCTGCCGGGCGGCATACAGATCCTTGTGCGCCTGTGCGGAGAATTATTGTTTGTTGACGCACTGGCGTACGTAGACGGGGGCTGATGAGGCTACAGCCCCCTCCGAAATTTTGAAAAAAATCATTTTTTTTTAAATAAAAGTAATCAAGAACTCAGGAAAACCTACAGTGCTAAATGGAACCCCCCTTAAAATTAGCCCCCCATTATCATTCTTGAGAGTAGAAAGTTCTAAATATAGGAAATATCTTATTGTGTATACCGTCCCCGTAGAAAATAGCTACGCACTATACACTTTTACAATTCCATCCCCCCCCCAGAAAAAAAATCCTGCGTACGCCAGTGTGTTGACGTAAGAAGGAGTGGATATCAAGTCTTGTGTTAAATTGAGAAAGGCAGTCACGAAAACCTTGAAGCTTTTACAACGGAAAACAGAGATGAAGTTTTATCTACAGGCCTACGGAAACCAGGCTTCATCAAGGACATGTGTGTTTCAAAGCACATGAGTTTCTTGTCTCAACGCAGGATGTCAGTTGTTGCGCGGTTTTCAACTGCGTAAAGTACCCGACCACGAGCTTCAGAAAACCCGTCAGGTAACGTGGAATGTTTTGGTTCTCGATAAAACGTGTATGGAGCTGTGATGTCTCACTTATTCTAGTATTCTGAAAGAACTACAAACTCTAGAATACTTGCTTGCCTTTCTAGAATACTTACTTGCCATTCTAGAATACTTGCTTGCCTTTCTAGAATACTGACTTGCCATTCTAGAATACTGACTTGCCATTCTAGAATACTGACTTGCCTTTCTAGGATACTGACTTGCCTTTCTAGGATACTTGCTTGCCTTTCTAGAATACTTGCTTCCCTTTCTAGAATACTTGCTAGCCATTCTAGAATACTTACTTGCCTTTCTAGGATACTTACTTGCCTTTCTAGGATACTTACTTGCCTTTCTACAATATTTACTTGCCTAAAATTAATTCAGGCGTCAGACCCTTTATCTTAGGAGCTTCAGTTTTTTTTTTTTTTCCTTTTCCCAATATGATCTAATAAAGACAGGAATCCAACTAGGATAAAGCTACATATTTTGAAATATGATCATAAAACATTCAATTTATTAATTAATACACGAGTGGATTAATTCTTGCAAAAGAGTGGCTTTCTTAAAGAAGACTCAACTCGTAACAGCGTGAACTGCAACACGTTCTCATACAGTTGAGACTGCTTTATACGTCACTGTATAATGCTGTTTCATACGCAAATCGAGAGCCCAGGGTTCGATCCCGGCGGGGGAGAACCGGGAATTTTTCAACCTGTTCAAGCGGCCCACCCAGCGTCGTATAAAGTGGGTACCTGGAGGAAACTCTGGCGGAGGTAGATGCGGCCAGGGGCGTGGTGCTGATCACATCAACCCCAGCTCGGCCGAGAAACTGTGGGTCCCTAACCCCACACACCCTATACGCCTTCATGGCGTGGTGCAAAGCACAGGGGAGCACTTTACTTTTTCTTTAGTTTTACGTAAATCGCTGTAGTCCCTTACTTGTACGTAATGCATTTATACATTATTCGGATTTATACGTATTAATTTTCGGGTCTCCCAGATGGCGCAGTGGTAGCGTCCCACGTTCGATACTCGGTGGAGACACAAGTGGTTCGGATCCCACTATAAACTGTAGGTCCAGTCCCGATTAGCCTTGCTGTGCATAAAGTGGACTTAAAACACCAACTCAACAACGTATTAATTTTCATGGAATACAGTTCATTTGTACGTAACCAAGCTACAAAAATGCCACAGAAGTGACAGTTTTCAATTGCTACTGGTCGGCAATGGACAACAGAAAGAGAAAACGTTACACGCTACACCAGAATGTAAACTTTATACGAAAAGTGGACGCTACTCCACATAAAGCTAAAACTTCTTCCGCTTTCCCCTTTTGCCTGATAGCGTCGGGGTTGCCTCTATCCGCTTCTTCCATCTCTCCCGTTCCTTTGCCATCTTCTTCAATTCTCCTATTCCTCTCCCTGTCCTTTGTCCTAGTTCTTCTATTGCTTTTTTCGAATGTCTTCCGGGGGTCAACCTCTTGTTCTCCTTCCCTCAGTTCTAACTTCCATAAATTGTTTTGATTTTCTATCTTCGTCCATTCTTACCACATGTCCGAACCATTTTAATTGCCTTTGTGTCAGTTTTTCTTTTATTGCCTTCTGATTTAATTCTTCTCTGATTCTTTCATTGCGTACTCCATCTCTCCTCGTTTTACCAACTATTCTACGGAAGCATTTCGTCTCAACTGTCGCTATTTGTCTTACATCTTTTCCACTTACTGGCCAGCTTTCACTTCCGTATAGTATAATTGGTTAAACTACTGACTTATACACTAGTAGTTTAGTTTTGGTGTTTAACCTCTTCTTTGCCAAATATCTCGATCGAGATATTTACCTCTAACCCCTCGGGTACCAAATATCTCGATCGAGATATTTACCTCTAACCCCTCGGGTACCAAATATCTCGATCGAGATATTTGCCTCTAACCCCTCGGGTACCAAATATCTCGATCGAGATATTTGCCTCTAACCCCTCGGGTACCAAATATCTCGATCGAGATATTTACCTCTAACCCCTCGGGTACCAAATATCTCGATCGAGATATTTACCTCTAACCCCTCGGGTACCAAATATCTCGATCGAGATATTTACCTCTAACCCCTCGGGTACCAAATATCTCGATCGAGATATTTCGACATGTTCGTAGTTTTTACGTCATAATGTCGCTATTTTTCGCTGGAATTGCGATTTTCTTCTTTTATATTATTGTTAACACATATACTGCACCGTAAAGACTCTTACACGTCTTGTTCTGCCATAAAAAGGGGGGATGGCGGGAAAATGGCGGATTCCTTTGAAACTGAGTCAGTGGCGTATAGACATGTCGTTTGAGGGGTACAAGTCGTGTTCTATTGCTCGTATGATAATAGTGCAATTATTTTCTTGTTCCAGACATGCCAGCGATCATTTCCATGTGTATTTTGACAATGTCCTGCACTTTGTTGTCCAGGGGCGGAGGGGGAAGGGGCATTTTTCTTTAGAAATTTTCCGGTTCCTCCCCTCCCCCCGCATCCATATATACACTCAATGTGCATACGTTTTATATAGTCCGATTCTATGGTTCATTCCGCGTATAACGATATTTCATTCGTCTGTCTAGGGCAATTAGCCTCCGATCTACAGTCATCTAAATAAAACTCTGCATTTTGCTTAAAATTGGCACGGGACTGGGGAGCTTACCTGCCAAAATGGGCTTGGTAATCAAATGGTTAATTCCGTTTTTCTAAAAAAGGTCTGGCTTAATTGGTAGTATGCATTATCAGATTTCCTTACTCTATTCATCACTTCCTCTTTCACATGGTATCTAAATCTGATTTGATTGGTTGATTGACTGATTTGGTGTTTTAAGTCCACTATATACACAGTAAGGCTAATCGGGACTTGACCTACAGTTTCAAGTGGGAACCACTATGTGCCTCCACTATGTTGATTACAAGGCGACGACCCTACCATTGTGCCATCGTGAGGCCCTAAATATGATTTGTAAGTAATTCTAAGATATACGTTTATACGTATTATTTTCTCTTCACCTTAACATACGTATAATTCAAGTTCAATTGTACCAGGTGGTTATAATTAAAGTGACGGTGTTCAGAGTGGTACAGCACGGGCTGTAATGAGAGTAGCAGTCTGAAACTTCAAAGATATGCTAATGAAACAATGCGCTCGCGAATTATGAAAAAAAAAAAAAAAAATAGTTCCAATTCTCGCCACCAGGGTAAAAAATGGCGCTGTAAGCAGTCAAAACGTGGAATTTTCCGTAACTCTGACGTCAAAGTCTGTGACATTGCCTAACCATTGTGTGATCTCCCTGGTTGTGGTTGGTGACGCTTGTTGCTTTTTCCTTTAGTAATGTTCATGTAATTCGAATAGTGAAATTGTAGCGATATTTTATTACAAAGAGTATTGTTTTCTGCGATTTATAGTGTTTTTCCTGTAACTATATCAAGTTTTGACTGCTTACAGCGCCATTTTTTACCCTGGTGGCGACAATTGGAACTTTTTTTTGCATAATTCGCGAGCGCATTGCTTCATTAGCATATCTACGAAGTTTCAGACTACTACTCTCATTACAGTCCGTGCTGTACCACTCTGAACACCGTCACTTTAATTATAACCACCCGATATATGGCTGACTACAATATCGGAGCAGATTTTAAAATTCGGCATGTTAATTGTTCTGATTTAATGATACACGTGATATAGAGAACATACAAACATTTAAAAAAGAAAAAAAAATCATCGCTGAATTTGACAATTCAAGCACCAGGTGAAAATCTTCACCCTTGACCAGCACCGTCAAAAATATTCACCGTGTCCAAAACTTCACCTTGAATCCCTCAAGTTTTGCACACCGCATTGATGTTTGGGCAGAAAAAGAAACACCAGCTGGCAACACTGACCTAGATAAAGAGCTGATCTTCAAACCCGACCGCGATCTATTATTGTATTTCATCCATCACTTTTCTTTCTTTGCAGTTTCCCCTCTTCTGATCCGAGGGTCAAATCCTTTCCAAACGTGACTTACAAACCAATATCCTTGTCAAGGAAAGGGGGACCCTCCCCTCCCCCCACTTCGTAAAAGAAGTTACTTTTCCCCTCTTTCCACGCCGTGCACAAAGCAACCTCCAATCGATGCTAATTCCCTCCAATTCCCGATTTGAACGTTAGGGGGACAGGATTGTAATGAAAAATTCATGAGTTGTCAACACTGAAAGGAAAGACACTTAGCGGACCATTTCTATTACCAGGAGAGGAAGAGTGTTACAAGTAATTTCTTCACAGCAAAAGTTTCTTAAAACTCTGTCTCGGGAATGTGGGGAGCAAGGCCGCGCATAACGGGAGAGGAAGGGAGAAAGCGAGTGGATGAAGCAAAGCAGTGCAAACGCCTGGCAGCTGCAGTCGCGTTTTCACCTCCGTGCACCCACACTCTGTCTCGGGAATCTCTGGGGCACGCGAACGAAAACAAGTCTCTGCGCAATTAGTGACTAGAGAGGGATCGGCCAATGAATACGTAAGAGGGAACGGGATTGCGTGGAGGGGAAAGCGACTGCACTAACCAGCTGTTTGCATCAGCGGGTACTCCACTCCTCCCACTCACTCCTTCCCCTTCTCTTCCGTTATGCGCGGCCCTCCTCCAAAGATTCCCTGGATAGAGTATAATAGGATTCTGAAGGGGCCAGGAGTGGGTTATTAGCGAGAATCTTAATGTAAAAAGATCCAGGAATTTTAATTAAATTCGATTCCGGTCCAGGAGAGAAAATCAGCAAACGTAAATGGGTTCTGGACCGTAAAGAACCTTTTTATATGTAAAGTATATCAATTTTTCAAGCTGGTGAATGAAAAATCGCCAGCACTTGAATGAAATCAGTCAACACGTTTTAAGCTGGTGGATGAAAAATCATGAGCATTTGAGACGTTTGAAGCTTGTGTGTTTGACCCAGAAGTTGCTCTTTAGAGTAGGGCTGTTGAAGGTCCATTCTATTGGGTTCAGCTGTAGGGCCGAAACCTTTTTTCTCGCACAATTTAAATTCGGTTCAGGTTGCGTATTGTTTCATAGGAAAATGGTTCCCGGACCGAATTTAAATTGATCCGGAAAAAAAGTTCCTGAACGGTATGTGTTCTGGACCGTAAAGAACTTTTTTATCAGTAAAGTATTTCAATTCGGTCCAGGAACCTTTTTTCCGGCTCAATTTAAATACGGTCCAGGGACATTTTTCCGCCTCAATTTAAATACGGTCCAGGGACATTTTTCCGGCTCAATTTAAATACGGTCGTGGGACATTTTTCCGGCTGAATTTAAATACGGTCCAGGGACATTTTTCCGGCTCAATTTAAATACGGTCCAGGGACATTTTTCCGGCTCAATTTAAATACGGTCCAGGGACATTTTTCCGGCTCAATTTAAATACGGTCCAGGGACATTTTTCCGGCTCAATTTAAATACGGTCCAGGAACATTTTTTCGGCTCAATTTAAATACGGTCCAGGGACATTTTTCCGGCTCAATTTAAATACGGTCCAGGGACATTTTTCCGGCTCAATTTAAATACGGTCCAGGGACATTTCTCCGGCTCAATTTAAATACGGTCCAGGGACATTTCTCCGGCTGAATTTAAATACGGTCCAGGGACATTTCTCCGGCTCAATTTAAATACGGTCCAGGGACATTTTTCCGGCTCAATTTAAATACGGTCCAGGGACATTTTTCCGGCTCAATTTAAATACGGTCCAGGGACATTTTTCCGGCTCAATTTAAATACGGTCCAGGGACATTTTTCCGGCTCAATTTAAATACGGTCCAGGGACATTTTTCCGGCTCAATTTAAATACGGTCCAGGGACATTTTTCCGGCTCAATTTAAATACGGTCCAGGGACATTTTTCCGGCTCAATTTAAATACGGTCCAGGGACATTTCTCCGGCTCAATCTAAATACGGTCCTGCGACATTTTTCCGGCTCAATTTAAATACGGTCGAGGAACCTTTTTTCCGGCTCAATTTAAATACGGTCGAGGAACCTTTTTTCCGGCTCAATTTAAATACGGTCCAGGGACATTTTTCCGGCTCAATTTAAATACGGTCCAGGGACATTTTTCCGGCTCAATTTAAATACGGTCCAGGGACATTTCTCCGGCTCAATTTCAATACGGTCCAGAGACATTTCTCCGGCTCAATTTCAATACGGTCCAGAGACATTTCTCCGGATCAATTTAAATACGGTCCAGGGACATTTTTCCGGCTCAATTTAAATACGGTCCAGGGACATTTCTCCGGCTCAATTTAAATACGGTCCAGGGACATTTTTCCGGCTCAATTTAAATACGGTCCAGGGACATTTTTCCGGCTCAATTTAAATACGGTCCAGGGACATTTCTCCGGCTCAATTTAAATACGGTCCAGGGACATTTTTCCGGCTCAATTTAAATACGGTCCAGGGACATTTTTTCGGCTCAATTTAAATACGGTCCAGGGACATTTTTCCGGGTCAATTTAAATACGGTCCAGGGACATTTTTCCGGCTCAATTTAAATACGGTCGAGGAACCTTTTTTCCGGCACAATTTAAATACGGTCGAGGAACCTATTTTCCGGCTCAATTTAAATACGGTCCAGGGACATTTTTCCGGCTCAATTTAAATACGGTCCAGGGACATTTCTCCGGCTCAATTTCAATACGGTCCAGGGACATTTCTCCGGATCAATTTAAATACGGTCCAGGGACATTTCTCCGGCTCAATTTAAATACGGTCCAGGGACATTTCTCCGGCTCAATTTAAATACGGTCCAGGGACATTTTTCCGGCTCAATTTAAATACGGTCCAGGAACATTTTTCCGGCTCAATTTAAATACGGTCCAGGGACATTTTTCCGGCTCAATTTAAATACGGTCCAGGGACATTTTTCCGGTTCAATTTAAATACGGTCCAGGGACATTTTTCCGGCTCAATTTAAATACGGTCCAGGGACATTTTTCCGGCTCAATTTAAATACGGTCCAGGGACATTTTTCCGGTTCAACTTAAATACGGTCCAGGGACAATTTTCCGGTTCAACTTAAATACGGTCCAGGGACATTTTTCCGGCCCAATTTAAATACGGTCCAGGGACATTTTTCCGGCTCAATTTAAATACGGTCCAGGGACATTTTTCAGGCTCAATTTAAATACGGTTCAGGGACATTTTTCCGGTTCAACTTAAATACGGTCCAGGTACCATTTCGAATTTAAATTGTGCGTGAAAGAAGGTTCCAGTCCTGCAGCGGAACCGAATAAAATTTAAAATTTATGGGTTCCTGGACCTTAAACAAGCATGTTCTAAAGAGCTAGAGCCTAGCAACTTCTGGGTCAAACACGCAAGAAGACAGAATAAGATATCCTTCACAAACATCATATTCCTTGCAGACGACTGATAATTCCTCCACACTAGTTGCAGGGTGGCCACTGTAAAACCATGATAAAATTTAAAATTTAAGTATAATTCTCGGTTATCAAGGCGAACTTTCCAAAAATTTATGGTTGAAACAGATGCTTTTTTTAAATTTCAATCTTCTCTCACCACCCCCCCCCCACACACAAATATATTAACAATATAAAGGGTCTGTGCGATTCCAGTGTATCCAAAAATTCTAATTCAGAAGTTTTTTACGTTTTCCATTTCACATTCAGACTAGAAATACATCGAGAAACACAAGTTATAAATGTTACGGGATATATGAGTGGCAATCCACGAAAAACTGATAATTGTATAAGAATTTCAAATTTACCTAATCAACTTCAAGATATCATATCTTGCAATGATCGTCCGCCTGTCTGCAAAGGCAGTGGCGCAACCGCCGTGGGGCAGGGGGGCATTGCCCCCAACCATCGACGGAATAGGGGGGGACGAGGGGGCAAACATTCACGGTCAAGTGTGCCTGCAGGGGAGCAATTACCGGCCAAAACTTCAAACTTTTGCAAATAAAAATACTTTTCGTAAATTTCAGATCTGTTGATAGGGGGGGGGGAGTCAGCCCTGGGCGCCAAACGATCTAAATGGAAATAAGTTGTAAAATTGATTGATTGATTTGTGGTTTTAAGTCCACCTTATGCACAGAAAGGCTAATCGGGACTGGACCTACAGTTTAAAGTAGGATCCGAACCACTGTGCCATGTGCATCCACCGATCATTGAACCCGGGACCCCTTGATCACAAGGTGACGATGTTATCACTACACCATCGAGGAGGCACAAAAGTTGTAAACGAGAGAATGCCATGGCGTCCCGTGAAATTATTTGCGCCCTATTAAATCAATATTGATTTCAGCCTTTTAAAAAAGTGGATCTAAAAATTTTCTTGCTCCCTTCGCTCGCAATATATCGTTGTTCTCTGTAATGCATTGTAAATTTCCAGACAGAGATATAATACTTGCCTTTATTGATTTTGTTTTCAATGCATGAACAAATGTTTGAAGGAAAGGGAGCGTGCACATTTCAGAGAAAATTTATGTCATTTTTGCTGTTGGTTTATTGTGAGATGGATGAATTGGTTGTGTAATGTATTTAAATAATATATGATGTAAATAACGTGTATTAAAGAAACTTTGTATACGTGCACAATTAATGTCCACGTCGCTCCATGTTGCATAACGTGAAACATACTCGTATATCGTGCATGAAGTTATACATGTTCTTGTTTTCCATTATTAATGTGAAATTGAACGTGTTGAAAAAATAATTCAAATCGTTTGTTCGAACACAAATGCTTTAGTACCAACTTTTACCACCTTTGCATAATTAACGAAGGTAATAACGTCTTTCATACTACCACTACTACTAATAATAATAATAACAACATGGTCCCGAGTTTGATCCCGACTTGGGCATGAATGTTTGTGAGTGTCCATTCATCAATTTCATCATATCATCACTCATCGCCATCTTCGTAAATTAACCAAAAGTGGCGCAATAAGCGAATTAAAATAAAGCAAATCATTAATAATAATATTAATGTTATTATAATAATTATTATGAAAATAATAATAATAATAATTATTATTATTGGTACGTTTATCCTGGTACTTGCCCCCCCCCGCCAAAAATTCATGGTTGCGCCTCTGTGCAAAGGAGACTAACAAAGTAAATGGAAATAAAAGCTACACTGTGAAAAACTTGCCATTAATAAATACATATAAATTCAGTGGGATTTGGATTAATAAAAGTTGCAATTTTTCACGTCTTAGGAGAAAAATTCAAGCAGAATTCACGCATAACTCCCGGACCAAATAATTCACGCATAATTCCCGGAATTCAATGAATTCCCGGCGAGTAGCCACCCTGGAGTTGGCAACCCTGAATAACCGTTTGATGCGACGTTTGCCTTCGCATAGGCGGAGAAAGGCGGCATCCCATTTCCGGATCGAGCCTTCAAAAAGTGATGATCCGTGAATTGATCGTGTATCGTAAAGTCGTCAAGGAAAAGAAACTCTTCAAGAGAGAGAGAAAAAAAGAAGAGGAAGAAATGATTGAATGCCCTGGAGAGAAACACGGAATACGGAGCAATGCGATAGAGGCGCTGCAAAACATTCCACGTCTGCCGGTATCTACCTTCCAGGTGTTTCCATGTAAGGCGCTGAGAAGAGGGGGAGAACTTTGCCCCAAAGTCGAGATGGAAGAGATAAAACGGGAGCCGAAAGCAATTCCACTGATGTTCGGCGCAACGAAGTGACGTGGAAGAAATCTGAAGGAATGGGAAAGCGCTGAAAAGTTCATACTTGCACGTACCTGCGAGTTCGCAAGTGAAGCAGGGATGATAGGACCCACATGTGCAAAAAGAGAGAACTTTGCAAAACTTCCAAGAAAGTACGAGATTCAAGTTCTATCCCGGAGTTTCTCTACCAACCACTTACTTGCACGGTATTTGTATATCCATTCGTACCTTTTCGCATTTTACGTCGCCTGTCTGCCACGTTTGGCTAATCGCTGCGAATGAGGATGAACAGCGAGTCGATTGAACTGATGGAAACTGGGAACTCTCAATTAAACGCCCATCCTCCAACCGGGACTCGAACCCATAAGCTTCGTTAACTCATAAGGATGTTAGAGCTTCACTTCCACTACAGCATTTGAACAATGGCGCGTGGATTATAAACCAAAGTAAATTTTCATATTTTTAGCAGAAATTGTCATAGCTGCGAGATACCTCGAATGATTGGTCTGGTATTATATTTCAGTGAAATCAGTCAACACGTTTCAAGCTGGTGGATGAAAAATTCAGCATTTGAGAGAACTCAGTCAACATGTTTCAATCTGGTGGAAAAATCATCAGCACTTGAATGAAATCACTTAACACGTTTCAAGCTGGTGGATGAAAATTAATTTGAGAGAACTCAGTCAACATGTTTCAGTCTGGTAGGTGAAAAGATCAGCATTTGAGTGAAATCAGTCAACACGTTTCAAGCTGGTGGATGAAAGTTCATTTGAGAGAACTCAGTCAACATGTTTCAATCTGGTAGGTGAAAAGATCGGCATTTGAGTGAAATCAGTCAACACGTTTCAAGCTGGTGGATGAAAGTTCATTAGAGAGAACTCAGTCAACATGTTTCAATCTGGTAGGTGAAAAGATCGGCATTTGAGTGAATTCAGTCAACACGTTTCAAGCTGGTGGGTGAAAATTCATTTGAGAGAACTCAGTCAACATGTTTCAATCTGGCAGGTGAAAAGATCGGCATTTGAGTGAAATCAGTCAGCACGTTTCAAGCTGGTGGATGAAAGTTCATTTGAGAGAACTCAGTCAACATGTATCAATCTGGTAGGTGAAAAGATCGGCATTTGAGTGAAATCAGTCAACACGTTTCAAGCTGGTGGATGAAAGTTCATTTGAGAGAACTCAGTCAACATGTTTCAATCTGGTAGGTGAAAAGATCGGCATTTGAGTGAAATCAGTCAACACGTTTTAAGCTGGTGGATGAAAGTTCATTTGAGAGAACTCAGTCAACATGTTTCAATCTGGTAGGTGAAAAGATCGGCATTTGAGTGAATTCAGTCAACACGTTTTAAGCTGGTAGATGAAAGTTAATTTGAGAGAACTCAGTCAACATGTTTCAACCTGGTAGGTGAAAAGATCGGCATTTGAGTGAAATCAGTCAACACGTTTCAAGCTGGTAGATGAAAGTTCATTTGAGAGAACTCAGTCAACATGTTTCAATCTGGCAGGTGAAAAGATCGGCATTTGAGTGAAATCAGTCAACACGTTTCAAGCTGGTAGATGAAAGTTCATTTGAGAGAACTCAGTCAACATGTTTCAATCTGGCAGGTGAAAAGATCGGCATTTGAGTGAAATCAGTCAACACGTTTCAAGCTGGTGGATGAAAGTTCATTTGAGAGAACTCAGTCAACATGTTTCAATCTGGTAGGTGAAAAGATCGGCATTTGAGTGAAATCAGTCAACACGTTTCAAGCTGGAAGATGAAAGTTCATTTGAGAGAACTCAGTCAACATGTTTCAATCTGGCAGGTGAAAAGATCGGCATTTGAGTGAAATCAGTCAACACGTTTCAAGCTGGTGGATGAAAGTTCATTTGAGAGAACTCAGTCAACATGTTTCAATCTGGCAGGTGAAAAGATCGGCATTTGAGTGAAATCAGTCAACACGTTTCAAGCTGGTAGATGAAAGTTCATTTGAGAGAACTCAGTCAACATGTTTCAATCTGGCAGGTGAAAAGATCGGCATTTGAGTGAAATCAGTCAACACGTTTCAAGCTGGTGGATGAAAGTTCATTAGAGAGAACTCAGTCAACATGTTTCAGTCTGGTAGGTGAAAAGATCGGCATTTAAGTGAAATCAGTCAACACGTTTCAAGCTGGTAGATGAAAGTTCATTTGAGAGAACTCAGTCAACATGTTTCAACCTGGTAGGTGAAAAGATCGGCATTTGAGTGAAATCAGTCAACACGTTTCAAGCTGGCAGATAAAAAGAAGGGAGAAGAACAAGGCTACGTATGTTGGGGTGCTGAAATTTTGACTATTTTCAAATCACTGTCACGTTTACATTTTCGGGGCTTACAAAATGAAACTACTAGTGATTTAATGACAGTAATTTTTAAATATAACATGTAGATAAAGAGAAGCCGTAGGATCTTGGACGAATAATTTGGAAAATATAATTTACACGGTTGAAACCTTTCTTTAAAATATCCATGGCGTTATTTTAATTACGAGAATTTAGCCTGTATACTGGCAATAAGAAAAAATAAATGATTCAGGAAATAGTTTTGAAGTTTTGACATCAGTTTCTTTAATATTTACAAAATCTGCTGCACTTCCTTGTGGTTCAAAGAGCAGTAAGCTCTTCTTGGTTTGAAGAAAATAAAGACCATCCAAGGCGACATCTGTCTGTGTCCGAATTTGCACACGACAACTTTTAGGAGAACAAAGTTTCAGTCAGCTTTAAACCAGACAGGCGGAAATTCGTAATTTACACAAAGTTTAGAAAGGGAAGAGAAAAGTCTCGAAAATTTAGAAACAGGAACAAAAAAGACACTCGGGATAAAAGCGGTGGAAATACGCCTGAATAATTACTCGCTGGTAAGGAAAGGCAAGGGAGGAGGGGGAAGAATTCGCCCTATGGAGAAGAGGGGATGAAAAGTCAATCCTGCAGGATATTCGCTGGAAGATGGCCAGTAAGTTCGGGAATTAGGGAGAGGAAGGGTTGTATGAATTTTCTTTCATTGCACTTCGCTGAAACTAGATTGCAAAAGAATTTGGTTCAAAGCTTCGTGATTAGATTTCAAAATTGAAGAGCTACTAATGGCAAATTCCGCCACTGAGCACTGGTTGAAGATACTGACGGGTGTTATACGGAAAGAACATCAAGTAGTGGGGTATTAATAGACTAATATGGGTCCAGAAATATGTTGAATCCAGTTTCCAGCACTGTGGCAAGCTGGAAACGATAATTTGCATTTAGACATTACTTGAGCAACCGCAAGGAAAAGAAATGAGTGGTCCGAGGCGCCGGCACATAAAGTGGTCTTATTCATTCAAACTGTTTCTGTACATTAACAAGTTTCTGATAAGTATTTTTCGTGTATGCTACATCGAAGCAATTTTCCTGTATGCATCACTTGCGGTACCTACAATTTATTACTTTTCAACAGTGTTATTTCTTTTAATGCTTAGGGGAGAGTTTCCGTAATTGGACCAGTTGGTACTATTTTGCTTCTGCATCAAAAACAAGACACAGAAAGAGAACGAAATTGTAGGTATGAGAAGCACAAACTATATTAGCTTTCACTACATATATGTATTTCAACAAAAAATGCAGGAACTAATATAATACGGTACATAAACGAAAGTAGTGACATTGGTCCATTATAGGCAACTGGTTTCCTAACTTGTTCCACAGGTTGCTTAGGTTGGACCGCTCACAAAAGGCACGTACGTATGTATGTCTACGGTATCTAGACACCTGCAGCACTCACTGCATACATCATTGTGGTATTTACTCCACGTTCGCCGCTTGTAACATCACCTACCTGTGATTTTACTGTCTTTGCTACAATTTCTTGTTGACGTTTCTGGACAGTGGTGAAACCTGACTCATCCACGTTCAATATTCGGTCAGCTGTAAAACCAAACAAACCATATCTTCTACTACACTCGTTCGAGCCATAGTCCCCATTATTGTATGCTGCTATAGCCATTTAGAATTCCATCTCTGTCCACATCCCATACTTTCTCCGGTCCAATTTAGGAAACACGTGATGGTCCAAATTAGGCAATTATACCCCGTTAATAAAAATATGACGGTACACGAACATACGCGACTAAACAATAGATTTTCCACATGTAGTTAGTGGTTAATGAATGGCACTTTTATAATATACTACAGGACATTTGATTACTTACCCCCTAGCCTACACAAGAGCTTAAGATCCGAAGCACAGTAATCGCAACACGAACAATGGAAACACAATAACAGCACTCCTACTTCGTCGAACGTCTCTAGTTGACTGACCATTCAGTCATTTGTCCATGGCACAGACGCCAACCAGTAGTGCCAACTCACCTGTTTCAAATACTCGTCTATAGGCAAAAACAAAAGCGGTCCAACTTAGGCAACGGTCCAATTTCGGCAACTCTCCACTATATGATTTTTATTGATTGGTTTTGTTTATCCTGCTTCACTTTACTGCCGATTTTAGGTAATCGCGAAGATGAGGATGAGTGATGATAGGATGAAATTGAGAAGGGACACTCACAAAGGACAACCATGTCCATGCCGAGATTCGAATCTGGGATCCCTGACGTTGTAGCACACTGTATGAGTTTTCAGTTGTTACTAATCATTAAAGGAATGCCTCAATACTATTAAGCCTCACTGCATGCGAAGATCGAATACCAGGCAGGGATGGAAATTTGTGGTAATTATCGTAAGAATCAAACATTTCAGTTTAATGGAATTATAAGTAATAAATACGCCGTCTCTGGGCCTCCTCTTATCTCTTATGAATGAGACTTATTCACTGTGGATATTCATATATTCAATAAGTATATATTTATTATTTATATATTTATATAGATAGATATGTGGGGAAAGAGATTATAAAAACTGGTTGATGGATTTGAAAACCTGCCCCCACTCGAAAATAAGATCTGACGTCCCTGTAGTTATTTAATATATATTATTACATATATCCACCTGGCAACAGAAGTACCTAACCGGACTTGCTACAGCTGCAAGGAAGCGCGCATGCGCACTGCACCTCCAGTGTAGCAAGCTCGTAATGAAATCCTGTGGGACACACTAGTCAACTACACACCTAACATAGGGTTAAATACATTCTTAAAAAATAAGCATGCTTCTAGTCCTTAGCAATAAGGTATTTCATAGACATTTTGAAATAAATCTTTAAAAATTACAAAAAAAAAAAACTCTGGCAATGAATTACGTTCTAATCTTATTATTGTCTTCATAGATGGCAGTGCAGAACAATATATTATTATACTGCCATAAAGAGCATGTAACGTTGAATATTTAATTAGAAATTTACACACTATATTTACAGTTTGGGACATGTTGTATAATAAAATTATAGCTCCGAGAAAAATATATCTTCTGTTGTTATCAACATTTTTATCCATACTACTGGCAGTTCTTGAGTTCGATACATGGTAATATGTAAAGGAATAAAGCAAACAACCACGGGTCTCAGAAGACGGAAGAGAACAGAAACATGGGACCGAAGTAGCAACATGGCAGTCGATTTGGTCGGTGACGTCAGGACTGATCAGGATTGAGTTCCTAAGCCAGCGGATAAGATGGGGGAGGGGGAAAGGGGGGGATTGGAGAGACTTAAACAAGTACCTCTACAAGGAAAATCTTCGGAATGAAGAAAAAGCAGAATACTGTGTCCCATACAACAACACAGCAGAACTGGAAACAATGTATTCTTCGGCAAACTAAGAAACGAAAGCGAAACGAGCCTAGTACATGCGGAAATACCCCTTACGCAGCAAAAAAGATAACAAGGACATGACCCAGAATGCAACGCGCTAAGGAAACAAGAATGGGTGGGCATGGATGTGTGTTTTGATAGCGAAATCCTTCTCTCTGTGCGAAGCAGATAAACTGAACGGATAAGATCTTTAGAGGCAAGAGAGGCCATACAAGGAAGAAAAGAATGTACGGCATGAGAGCAATATCTATTTTCCTCTCAAGTTAACCTCCGAGGAAAAACGAGTTATCTTCCATCTCTTCTCTGCAAAAGAAATAGAGAAGTAGGAGTTGGTTGTTTCTGTATTGTTATATTCTAGGATGTTCTCCGCTAAGATTTTTCCTTCTCTCTCTTTCCTTGAGAGCGTGAAAGAGCGAAAGAGAGACAGAGAGAAAGAGAAAAAGCGAGAGAAAGAAAAAGATTGATTGATTGATTTGGTGTTTCAAGTCCACTTTATGCAAAGCAAGGCTACTTGGGACAAGACCTACTGTTTAAAGTGGGATCCGAACTAATATGTACCTCCACCGGGACCCCTTGATTACAAAGTGACGACGGAAAGAGAGAGAGAGAGAGAGGGTGGGATATAATCTCTCATTCTCCCGTTTCACTCCCTCTTTCTACTGCGCCTCCCCGATGCCGTTAATGGTAACTTCACTGCCTTGTAATCAAGCAGTCCCAGGTGAAGGCACATACTGGTTCGGAACCAATTTCAAACTGTAGGTCCATCCCGATTAGCCTCTCTGTGCATAAAGTGGACTCAAACAAGAAATTTCAGTACTTCCTCGTTCTCTTTTCCTTCCTTTTATTTATCTTTCTATCTATCTATCTTCTATCTCTCTCTATTTATCGATTTCACTCTTTATCCCGCTTATCGATCTTGATTTTTTCTCTCTCTCTCTCTCTCTTTATCTCTCTCTCTCTCTCTCTACCTCTATTTATCGCTTTCATTCTTTCTCCTGCTTATGTTTCTTAATTTCACTCTTTTTCTCTCTCTTGATTTATCGTTTTCACTCTTTTTCTTGCTTAAGTTTCTTAATTTACTTATCTTTATTTATCACTTCCATTCTTTCTCCTGCTTATGTATCTTTATTATTTCTTTCTCCCTCTCTACCTATTGAATCCACTCTTTGTCCTGCTTATCTAAATTTCTCTCTCTCTTTGTAGCTTCCTACTTCTCTCCTTCCTTCATTCTTCCTTCTATCTCTCGCTTTCTTTGGTTCGCTCTATTGTTCTGTATCTAATATCTCCCTCTCTATCCTTATGTAGAGCGTGTTTGTGAGTCTTTGGAAAATTCTCTGGTCCACTATTAGGGTGTACTCAAGCGGGGGGCTACAGCCACCTTTAACCATCCGGTGGCGCCGCTTCCGCTGCTCTCATTCTTTCTTAAGCGAAATGGAATCCGTGACCCTTCTATTACTAATAGTCACTTCAATCCTATTCCTATTATCTTAGGCTTAAAAAAGATAAAAAGAACGTAAAATTAATTGAAGACTGAAAACAGAGACTCACAATATAAAAGGGTGGTTATCCATCCCTCGAAAGACACACACAGATTAACCTTAAGAAATTCTTGGCTATATTATTGTGTAACGATATTTGTATGTGTATTATTCTTATTTTGCATCCCTCTTCTGCCACTTTCGCCCAATCGTGGCGATGGTAATGATTAGATGAGACTGATTGACACTCACCGGACGTCAAACCTTCGGTCGAGATCAAACGCAAGACTCCTTTATAAGCCGTCCCGATAGCATACAAGCAACGCCGTCAACTTGTACTTACAGGATCTCGGGTTCGATTCTCGGTCGGACGGAAAGATGTCCTTCCCTTACATGTTACTGGTATTAATGTCCTATTGGGAGGAAGTTTAAGTTAGTTCGCCAAGTCTTCTAGAAATTACTTTCGCAATGCTGTGACCTGACATTATTATAATAAATAAATCAAGCAGGCCATATGGCACGAATGGGAGAGGAAAAAAAGAGTTTGCAGGATTCTTGTTGGGAAACCTGATGGTAAGAGACCTGTAGGAAGACTAACACGAAGATGGAGGGATAACGTTGAGATGGGCCTAAAGAAAATCGGTAAGGATGGATGAAAGGCTTGTGTTGCTGCAGCCATAAACCTTCGGGTTTAAGAAGGCTAGAGAGTTAGTAAGTTAGTATGCTGTGGACTGATGTAGTGATTAGAATTCTCTAGTTGACAATCGCTGTTATTTCTAGTTGTGATTTTTTTCACACTAATGAGTGATTTCTGTGATTAGAAGTTACAATGGTCACATATTGACGTTTGCAAAGTGTGATTTCAGTGATGTATATGAATCCTATGTTTTGTCACTGCAAGGAGTCACTTACAATGAGTTTACGAATGACGGTTGAATCATCAGTCTATGTTAAAATGAAAACTGACTACTATAGGACTCCACAGTGTAATAACTTTGTAATACTGTTATAAGAAGTAAAAGAAGAAGGTACAGTTAACTAATCAGGATTTGTGCTATTTCTTATCTTCATCTTTCGTGTTTCTGTATTCTCTTTAAGATGTAGAATATCCATCATGCAATCTTGGTATAAAGTGGGCTTAAACTTTGATTAAGGTTTATTTATACGAATTCTGCCTCTTTTCTCTTGCAATACATGTAGGCCAGAAGCAGTTCTCTCAATTTCTGCGTGAAAAGGGGAAGAGAATAGAACGTAATACGACAACACAAGAAGGTTCAAATTTTATCTCAGGAATCTTCACGCTAAAGCAGTTGTTTACAACATATCTTGGACTGACTCCATATTAGATTGAATGAACGCCATCTACTGACACACTTATTTAATTTAGAACTATTATTACGCGTATTATCGGGGGGCAAAACGGAGGGACAAGGGTGCATTATCCCCGACCAGCAAGAAAGCGGAGAGACAAATCCCTAAAATTCGGCCTAAATTGTGGGGTTTTATCCTAAATTTAGTAGAAATTTACAGCCAAGGTTGATACACAGGTCAAATACAAGGTTCGCCCATTAAAAAACCTAACTTTTTTTTTTTTCAAATGACTATATCATCTTCAAAATAATCACCAGAGGAGGCAATACACTTTGACCAACATTTGTACAAGTCTTGAAAACACTGTTGATAGTCATTGACAGTAAGTGTTCGCAAAATACGCGTAACATATAATTTAATGTCCGCGACGTCGTCAAATCTTCGCCCTTTCATAGCCATCTTACTTAAGCTTAGGAAAAATGAAAAAATCAGCAGACGATAAGTCCGGAGAATATGGAGGGTGATTGATCACTGTCACTGAATGCTTAGCAAGGTATTGTTGTACAAACAATGCGGCATGAGGCCGAGCATTATCGCGTAAAAGAAACCATTGGCCAGAATCACAGAGGTCCTTCCTAACTCGCATCATTCTGTTTCTGAGTCGACCAAGCACTTCCTTGTAATACCACTGATTGACTGTTTGGTTTTCAGGGACAAATTCATGGTGGATCAGTCCTTGGGAATAAAAAAAAATGTGATTCAGCAGCACCTTTGTGTTCGATTTCGACATCCATGCTTTTTTCTTGACGGGTGAGAACTGTCCCTTCCAACAATACCTTGCTAAGCATTCAGTGACAGTGATCAATCACCCTCCATATTCTCCGGACTTATCGGCTGCTGATCTCTTTCCTTTTTCCCAAGCTTAAGATGGCTATGAAAGGGCGAAGATTTGACGACGTCGCGGACGTTAAAATAAATGTTACGCGTATTTTGCGAACACTTACTGTCAATGACTATCAGCAGTGTTTCCAAGACCTGTACAAACGCTGGTCAAAGTGCATTGCCTCCTCTGGTGATTATTTTTAAGCTGATAAAGTCATTTGAAGGTAATTACTTGTTTTCTTTCCTAAAAAAAAAAAAAGTTCGGTTTTTTTATGGGCGGACCTTGTAGTACTATTGTGCCAGGAAAAGAAAAAACGTGGCCAGCTCGCGAACTAAACTAGACAGTTATTTGTTTCCTCGTATTGCAGATGAAAATTTTCCTCTTCGTTCGCACTGTGCGCCCCCTTTGTTGCCACTTGATTGTACAGTCACGGGCACTGCTGGCTTGTAATGAATACAATGACTTTCAATGGAATCGTTACAAGCCGGCAGTGTCTGTGACTGTACCATTCCTCCGTTGCGCTCACTTTTGAAACGTCTACGTCAACGTCGGAGAGATTTTGGGGGGGGCACTACAGTACCTGTAAGCAGAAAAGTACACTGCTGCACGTGTTGACCGTTTGGTACAGCCTGTCTAAAAAATTAAATGTATGCTTTTTTAAGGGATATTTAAGTTCTAATATGTCTCGACTCGCTGGTTGAGAAACGATGCGCTCAAGTACAGAAGAAGGGAATGTTTGGGAACCTTACTTCCTGATCATCCCTCGTATATGCATCCAATCTGGGCTCGGTCAAAGAATAGTTGCTTTTTGAAGATTTGCGGGAGCCGGACACGCAACTCACCAGTCCTCTGCGGTGCTCTGGAGTCTTGTAATGGAGATTTTAACACTACTGTCTCTGTTTATGGTAGGGCGTATGGAGGAACTGTGCTTCAGTGAAACACGCAAGCAGTAACCGGGCGTGCAAGATAGGAAAATCGTCACCTTTAGGTCAGGGGTAACTGTTGGAATCTCCAGATCCACATTCACCGCAAAATACCCGGTCTCCGCCGCGATTCTCTTGTTCGATGCCGCCCGTTTCCTCTTCAAGTTTCCAAATGGACCGCATCCCGTGGCAGTGTTGCCAACTCGTGTGTCTTGGCGCCAGATCTGGGGGGATGGAACCCGTAAGGGAAAAACCGGATTTAAGGATGACGAGATACGACACTTGGTACAGGCCCAGGAATAAAGAAGCTTGTCTTGTTCTGGTCTCCAAATAATAACATATAAAAAACCGTAAGAATATTTATAAAACACTAAATTGTCTATCAAAAGTGAATGTTGTACGCGTTGTTATTGTTGTTTAAGTACACTTTATGCGCAGATAAACATATCGGACCGAACTTACAGATTAAAGTGATCCGAACCACAATATACGTACCCTCACTACTAATAATTGATTGCACATGATATAATATACATTGAAATAAGTATACAAAATACATGTAAATTGAATACATTCCATATTAAAAAGTTCTAAGACCTGTTCCAAGTATCTCTGGAACAAGGTTGCGTATAGCGGCAGAGGAGCCCCCCCCACCCCCGAGTGGACAGAGAGAAGCAGTACACCCTGCTGGGAACGCTGGGAACTTTCCCCCTCCACGCAATCCCGATCCTCTCATGTGTTCATTGGTGGAGACTTGTTTTCGTTCGCCTCCTTCAGAGGAAGATGTAGCCAAAGAGTGTAGCCACTTAATGTTTCTAATGCAAAACTCCCCTCCCCCCGGTAAAAGGAAGAACATCACATACCAGCATGGGTGTGAGTTTTTGTGCGTTTCAAATCCACTTTTATGAATAACAAATAGGCTAATTGGGACTGGACCTACAGTTTAGAGTGGAATCTGAACCACTATGTGCCCCTACCGAGTATCAAAACCGGGACTACTTGATTACAAGGCGACGACGTTACGCTATAGGGTAGCCCCACATACCAGTATGGTAAAAAAGTTAACAATATCATATGCAATTCGGTTAAAGCTCAACAATATTGCACGAATGCCTTTTAAATGTCCGAACTTCACAAACATAATGTAACTACTATATTTAAAACACACAAAACAAAACGTCTATGTAATCTTTCCTTTCAAAAACTCATTGAAAATAAATTCTTAGCTTTAAAAGTAAGTCCTCCGAAACCCAAAACAGTCACGAAAGGTTACATTCATTTCAAAAGATTCGTTTCCTAGTAACACCTGATTCGATTTGAACAACATGGCCGCTGTGGCCATATACAGCCGCTTGGACATTAATATGAGTTAACTGTCTAGCTTTTTCCAGTCTCGAGATAGGTATGCGTACTATAAACGATTACTAAAAAGCACCACAAATCAAGTACAATTTACATTTATCCTAAATTCAATGACCCACTACTGATTTTCCTGGTTGCTAAACTAATGTCTAAATTCAAATTATACAACAGCAAACTCCAGATGGCGTTGATTAAGCCCTGATGCTAAGAATCGATAACTCTGTCCGATTCTGGTACAGAGAATTTTCTGTCCAACCCTCATTTTGATTTAATTTTAGCCCCTTTTCCTACATGTAGGTTGGCAACACTATCCTCTTGCGGTCAGATGAAACGAAAACACAGGTAGATCTCATTTGTTGCTAAAAGCAAATATTAAACACTCTCTTCAGTCTCCCCCTCTCCTAATTTCCTTTTTGTTTCATCAGACTGGAATTAGTCAGTAGCATATATTTTTTCCGTTGTATTTTTTTCCTTTTTAATTTGATCACAGCGTAGGCAAAAATAAACACCTCGTAATGTGGAGCACTCTCTTGCTGCGCACGCTAGGAAGAAAACACGATATTTAAATTTCCCTCCGCTCTTAATGAAGTCAGAAACAAAAGAAACCGTAGGTGGAGCGTGAAATTTCTTTGAAATTCACCTCTCGACCTATTCTCCAGGTGGAAAAAAAAGGAGGGAAGAGAGAAATGTTCTTACAAAGACCAGATGCTCCTAATTCAATTCCGCAAGAACGAATGTTGGCTTTCTAAAGCTCGGTTCACTTCTCCAATGGAAGCCTTTCCCCGTCCATAACGGTAGCTTCTGGTAGTTCGTCAGATGACTAACAGATGGTGCTCGCGTTTTTAAAAACTAAAAGTCTAGGGAAGATAAGAGAACCTGTAAAAATCCTGACTGAATTTCATTGACAGTTTTTACTAGATTTTACTTCGTAAAATATTTCTTCCATAACTTCATAAAAAATACGTACGTATTACGTATGTTGAAAATACTTCGATAAATTACATACGACAAGTTTATTTATTGCTCATATTAGTGTGTCACGTGATAAATTTGATCGTAAATTGTGTCTTACTTTCCTTACTGATCTTTGACATGTGTAGATATTTTTGAGAATAATTTCTGCCCACAAAAGTAACGTTCACTAAAGAGTCAGAGAAGTACATTCTTAGAGAGAGATTATTTCCATAACATCTTTGGCTGTTATGCATTTGAAGCTTCGGAACGAGTCACAACTCTCGAAGCAGCCAATCAACGAAGCGAGCCACTGACATCATCTCAACCCATAACCTATCGCTAAGCCCCCTGCTCAGGTTCTACACGCCCACTAGGCTCGCTAGACAGACTCGCGTAGTCCGTTGGAGATGTTCCGAAAGTAATTCGACTCTACTACGCACTGGCGTATGCAGAGGAAGAGGCTGGTGGGGCTATAGCCCCTTCCGAAAATTTGAGGAAAACATTTTTTTTAAACCAAAGCAGTGAGGAACTCGGGAAAAACCAGAGTGGTAAATGCAACCACCCCCCGCTTAAAATGACCCCCGATTGGTATTTTTGAGAGTAGAAAGTTCAAAATATCTTATTGTGTACACCGCCCCCTAGAAAAGAGCTATGTAACTAACTTTCATAATTTCAGCCCCTCACGAAAAAAAATCCTGCGTAAAAATCCAATAAATGTGCCCTCATGGCACGATGCTTTAAGCACGGCGAAATTTACTGACTATTAATATTGTTGTTATTATTAACAGCTTTGTTATCGTGGTACTTCACTTCCGCTAATGGCTCAAATAACAGTTAAACTTAAAAATATACACACATCGAACTAAAAGCCATTCATTATATTTCGTTGTCATTTATAAGCGCCACTTGCTCTATGCATGTCGTGACACAACACTAATACCACACACGCAACGAAGGAAAAGAAACCGACACTACATTACAGTAGCCACACTGGCCGCGAACTGATAAACAAGGATGCTGATTTCAATCGTCGATATTCCTCCACTTAACTTTCCATTGTTGGCATTGAATTCAAGGAACAATTGTTTATATTCGAGCACTGTTACGCGACCTCTGAAATTCGGGTTATGGTGCAAGATGATGTTCAAATGCCAGAAACATCTTCCTTTGCTTTCATGAAATAAGCAAGCAGAGGGGCTTGACAAGTTGTTTAAGAAATTTAATAGTCTTTTGTCACTTTTGCCCCTACAGCGTCTCATTTTTGTGCACCCCCTGGGTCCTAGGATTACCCCCCTCCTTCCGGGTCGTTAGATCTGAAACTGCCTCTGACTATATAGTTGAAGTCCTGATTCGAACGCCGGTTCGGTTTCTTTGACACAGGAAGCCGACCGGTCGCGCATCTGGTTTCGAGCCAGCACTGTTGTCACTTGTACCCAGGGGTCAGGCCCGTACCCAGAGGAGGGGTCATGGGGGCCATCCCCCCATCTCGAACCCTGAAATATTTAAATGTGAACCTATAAAAAAACTACAAAAATAACATGGTCGATTTTCTAAATTTATAAAAAAATTCAACTTTGTTCTTACATAAATGAATGTGTCTCTTGTGTAGAAGTCTCCAGTCTACAATATTGTGTAGCTTTAGTTTTATAATCATTGATGCAAAGATACCAGACGTCCGATTCACCGATTTATTCAGGATCGTGGGTTATTTTTAATCCCTGTCCCGACTTCTTCGAACTGCAGTAGTGATGCGAAAATGTCTCTTTATTAACTGTCTCTTTATTAATTTTTCTTGTAAACTAACATGTAGACATGTTCTTTATGTAATTGCTAATACGGAACATTTATTTTATAAATATATTATTTTGTAAACATAGAATTATCATGGGTTTTCAATGGCACACTCATAAGAATATGAAGGAAATTTGAAAACAAATGTTAATTTGCAAAACACACTACTATTTGAACTCTTTTGTAATCTCTCTCTCTCTCTCTCTCTCTCTCTCTCTCTCTATATATATATATATATATATATATATATATATATATATATAGGTATATATATATACTTTTGTTTCTGGCCACTCCCTCAAATAAATCCTGGGTACGGGCCTACCTACCTGTGGTTGATCGCGGCGATGAGGTTGAAATAAATACCACCTCTTATGCCCTTAGAATCGGTTTAGAAAGGGGGGAAGTGCTGTTCGCATTAATACAAGGTTAGTCAAGAAGACAAACTGCTAAGAATAAGGTTCAGTACACTAACAATGGCAGTGAGTCTGAGCAGTTTTGTACGTTTTGTGTTAGCAAACATGAAACTGAGCCTAAAGTACCTTAAATAAACCTATATTGCTTAAATATTTCTGTATTATATTGTTCCGCAAATTTTGTCTGACCAAAATAATTTGAGTAAATAATTCGGGCATAAAAGGGGGGTGAATATTATACCTTTTTGTGGGGGAGTGTGTGATAGGCCTCGGGGGGGATGGGCACCCCTGCTTTTAACTGCAGTGTTTAGGTATCCATTCACTCACTACGACATTAAACTGCCACGGTCTCCACATTGTACAGAGCATTCCCTGACATTTGCTACGAGAGTCGGCGACAAGCTGCCCGGCGTCAGCGCTTGTCTTTCTCGGTGAACGGGTCCGCGACAGTCGCTAGAGTTGGCTATTAAAATTACAGTTTTCATATGGTGTACTAACCTTGACTACAGAAGGTGTTGAAAATGATGTCCCTCTGCTGCAACACATTCCTGGCATCTCCGAAGGAAACTGGCATTTACACGTGCAAGTTCGTCTACTCTAATTCTCCCGATTTTTCGTACAATACTCTCTTTTAACTCACGGATGGTGTTTCCACTTTTATTCAGAACTGACCCTGTTACTCTAAACATTTTTACGAGTTTTAATATAAGAGACTGTCGCGGACCCGTTCACCGGGAAAGGCAAGCCCTGATGCCGAGCCGCTTGCCGCCGAGTCTCGTAGCGAATGTCAGGGAATGCTCTGTAGTAGCACAATACAATAAGACACCGTAACCTCACGTTAAGGAATCTCTGAAGAAACTGAATTGGCAACATTTGATTTACTTCACGTGGACTTGACAAGAGCGTGTCAGTTCCCAAAACGGACGCTATTGGTGGGAAAGCTTTGAGGGGAGGATATATTGGGCTCAGTTGCGACGATTGGGCTAAAACCTGCGGGGGCAAGGTGCCAAACTTGGGGAGGCAAGGGGGGAAAAGTGGCAATAAGTGGGGACAAATGCCCCCACGGCCCCCCTAATCGCTGCCACTGACTAGGCTCCACGCCGACGTGTTTACTCCTGTAAAAGAAGAAACTGATCTCTCGGAACATTCTTTGAAGTAAAGTGGCGTTCGAATCAGGACTTCAACTTTACAAGTTAACAAATAAAAGGTGTGCTGCGTATTGAGATAACTGAACATAAGGGGCTAACGTAAATCAAAGTGTGCCCGACAGAAACACAGCAAAAGGGGATTCTTTTTTCGATGCTTCACTGTTCGGTGACGCGCCTGTTTCTCCCGTCATGTTCCACGGAATGGAATAAAGAAGCGAAGAGAAATCTCTGGGAAAGGGGCAACGCAGGAAACAGAAGTTCACGTGAAATATAACGGACGAATAGAAATCGGGAGAGAAACAGCGCGTGAGGAGAAAGATGAAGGGGCCCGAGGTCCCGCGGGGCGCACCGTGGCTACGCCTCTGCATATAAATTACAGGGGGGTGCCCCCTCTCCGCCGATAGGAAATATACGAACTAACCTCATCAGACGCGGAACTGGCATGCGGAATCTGAAATCCCGTGATCAATAATACAGCGGAGTCAACCCATTCGTCCCTCACTTTCGGCTTGTCATGTGGCCGACTAGGCAAGGACTTATCTCTTCCATTCCTTCTGTGATATTCTCCATTTTGCATATATTTACTTCTGTAATTCCACAAATATTGCCTTCTCCAATTTCACGTTACGCCCTATTCAACAAATACTGCCCTCTGTAATTCAATGTTACATCTACATATCCAATAATTACTTTCTGTAATTTGCGCCTTCTGTTGAATCTAAAACCGAAAATAACAGTTGAAATCACACCACTCTACAAAAGCACATTCGACTTTTCTGTCGGTCTACCCGATGACACAGTGGTAACGTTGCCTTGTAATCAAGGTGCCACCGGTTCGATCCCAGTTCAGATTCTACTTCAAACTGTAGGCCCAGCCCCCCAAAAAACTTTGCATTTTCTGTGTCTGAGCCAAATCAGCTTCGAGATGTTGGTTTGGCTTGGTGTTTTAAGTCCACTGTGTGCACAGTAAAGGCTAATCGGGACTGGACCTACAGTTTAAAGTGGGATCCAAACCAATATGTGCCTCCACCGGGTATCGAACCCGGGACCCCTTCGAGATGTTGGTGAGCAAACACCAACATATGAGGGGATTAGAGCAAAAGTGGCATAACTCCATCCGGGACAGTTTTGAGAAAGAGGCACATTTAAATAACTTAGTAGTACTATGTTTAGCTGTTGGAGCACAAGCTGGTGCCTCTATGAGCAAGAATTTGAAACTTAGGAGATACTTACATCTTGCACTGAAATGTTGATACTTCACAGTTCTAAGTTATACATGTAACTCCATTTCCACGAAAAGTGGAGTAACGTCACTTGTACTCTGAACCAGAGGCGTCTCGTGCAAGCTGCGCATGCGTCAATTGTGGGAAAAAAGACAGCTTGCTCTGGGACGACATTCATGAGCATTTCTACATTCTAATTTCTTCATATAGGAGAAGTATTTATTTTACACGAGAGCGCTGAACTAAGCTTATATTACATTTCTTGGATCTGAAGTGAAAGAAAGTATTTGCCCACAATTGATGCATGCGTCACTTCAGATCCAAGAAATGTAATATAAGCTTAGTTCAGCGCTCTCGTGTAAAATAAATACTTCTCCTATATGAAGAAATTAGAATGTAGAAATGCTCATGAATGTCGTCGCAGAGCAAGCTGTAGTTTTTCCTACAATTGACGCATGCGTTCATGAAACGCCTCTGCTCTGAACCTAGTCATAAAATGAAAGCAATAGGACTGAATTAAAAGAACAACAAGTGCGATTGGAATTACTACGTTACATGACCTCCCCCTCCTCTCACAGTTCTTTTCCCTGGCTGGAAACGTGCAAATACCCAAGTGAATTATTCGGGACGGAATCCACACAATGCAGTCTTCAGTATGGAGGAGCGTAATATTGCAGAATTCCCTACACTGTTCTCGGAAACCCGCTTAGCCATTTGTTAATAGATCTGGACATTCCAGGCAGGAAATGCATTTCTCAGGAGTAGAGTGGAGAAATGCGAGAATGCACTGCTGGAGAGAAATCTCATTTCCCTGAACGTTCAAAAGGTCCTAGTCTGATGCATGTGGGCGTAGCACCAGGGCAATATGGTACAATAAAGACAACCAGAAAATCAGCATAAGATTTCCCAACTCTCGCTTATTTTTAAAGAATTCTATGTGGAGATATCCCGGATGCGTACTTCACATGTGCACATTGAAATAGTGATTGGGGTGTTATTATCGGTATTATAGGATAGGAAACTGGCATTTTTTTCATTGACTTGGGCGAACACTTGTTGTAAACCACAGAGTACTATGCCACAGCACAAGCAGAATCATCTGGTCGGGGAAGACAACGCTCTCGAATAGTAATCAATAGAGCCCGGAAGTTCAGGCATTTATTTTCATTAAAATAGGCAGGCAAAAAGGCATTTATAATGTGCAAAATAGGCACTAAAAATGAAAAAAAGGCAAAATAAACCGAAAAAAATGGCACATTTGGAAGTCGCTTACTTTTATATATAATTTCTGGCAACATGTTAAAATCTACATTGGGAAGAACATTTCAATTTTCTCCGTCTTGATTGCACATAACTACAAGGTGTTTTTTTAAGTTCTCAACATTCATTGATAGTCGTCTGTCAGAGACAATGTTTTTCATAATAGAAAATGATCTTTCTACTTCCCCAGACGTTATTGGAGCATACATAAAACAAGCTAATGTAGCTGGACTCATTTTGGTAACAGCATTTTTATCTTTTAGAATATCGCAAATTGTTTTCAATTGTTTCAAGTCCTTATTTGCACTCACTACCCGTTTGCACTTTTCCGCAACAGCTGACCCCTTTTCTCCTGGCACTTCCATCATCTGCTGCATAGATTCCTCGAAGATTTTCATGGATGCTACAAGAGTCTCACCTCTTTCTTCTAGCTTTGTAATTGTCTCTGGCAATGCACCATAATGTGCAAAAATAAACTACAGTTCATTCTTCAGTTCTGAATAGCACAGGAGTTTTTCACTTCACGAATTGAAGCCGCTTCATTTTCTGGAAGAGCATCGATCACCTCACTGATTTTTTCAAGGTTGTTAGCATAATATATAGCTGCTGATATCCAGGTTCCCCATCTTGTCAAGACTGGTTGCGGAGGAAAACTAAGCTCAGGCGTAACTTCCTGAAATTTTCGGGTTCGAGAGGGAGATTTCAGAAATATCTTCGAAATCAACCTCTCCACTTCAGCAGTCAATCATGCACAAGGAAATGTTAACCGAAAGGCAATATCCTGACTCAGCATGAAATACTTTTTTCTCACACTTTTCTCCTTCAGCAATGTTGAAACATGCGTGAGTTCAATATTACTTAAATAAGGCGAAAATTATTCACGTAATAAACGGAAGAAAAATATATGCCAACATTATTTTTAAAAAAATGGTCAAATTTCATTGAAAAGGCAGAAAAAGGCATTATAATTAAAAATAGGCAGTGGGGTCCCAAATAGACAAAACAGGCAAAATGAAAAGGCTTCTAAAACATTCGAAACAACATAAAAAACGTATATCCGGAAATTTTTTATCAATATATTCAGTAAATAAAAAGAGGCATTTTGCCAAACTTCCGGGCTCTAGTAATCAATATTCGGAAATCGAATAGACTTTCTTATTCTAAATAATAAAGGAAATAATTTTTAAAATGTTGCGTTTGATGAAAATTCTTATAAATTACTAAATATATTGGGTCATTTTCCGGTTTTCATCACATTCAATCAAGAAACATTTTGAATTCTTACTTTAAAAATCTCTCAAACCCTTGATTAGCGCCAAAACCTTAATTTTGACAATATAAGGGCGCGCCTATTTGTTTTAAAAAGAGTTGTTAGAAACCAGATATAACAACACAAAATGAAAAGAAAATAGTTGCGATAAAGGAATGTAGATGGCAGCACAGGGTGAAAGAAAGATCCGCATCCTAATGTAAACATGAACTCACTTCCTAGTATCTTAAATATCTCTGAAATATCACTAAATGAAATTGAGGAAGCCATCCCCTTATGTAATTAAAGGATGTTCGGAAATTCTTAAGTACCCTCTTCACACCCTTTTCAACTTGGCTGTCAGAACTTCGAGATTTCCAGCAATGTGGAAAACAACAGAAATCTGTCCGATTCCCAAAGCCGCTGATAAGGCTGACATATGTAACTACAGGCCTATTGCAAAATTGTCAGTACCAGCAAAACTCTTCGAGCAGATAATATACAAACATATATATTTTCATATTAAACCCATTCTTTCCCCCAAACAGCACGGATTTGTCCAAAAACGCTCAACCGTAACCAATCTTGTCGAACTGACAAGCTACATTGCACCCAGTATAGCTAATAAAGGGCAAGTTGACGTTTTATATACAGACTTTTCAAAGGCATTTGATACAGTTCACCACGATATATTAATACAGAAATTTGCCAACATTAGCCTTTCTCCTCCACTTATTACCCTTCTTTCTTCCTATCTGCAGAACCGCCGACAATATGTCGTGTATCAAGGCTGCAGATCAACCGAATTCGTGGCCAGTTCGGGAGTTCCACAGGGGTCGAACCTTGGTCCCTTGCTATATTTAATTTTTATAAACGATTTGCCAGAACTACTCACAAAATGTGAGACATTAATCTTTGCTGATGATGTTAAAATATACAAAAATATCGAAAACGCTGATGACTGTACAATATTACATGAAGAGCTGAATAACTTGCTTCAGTGGTGTGAAATTAATAAAGTCAGCCTAAACCTAAAGAAATGTAAACTTGTATCATTCACCCACAACAGACACCCTATTCAACATTCATACACTATTTCTAATGTGTTAGTACAAAGTGAGAATATAGTTACCGACCTAGGGGTCACTTTTGACCAAAAGTTAACATTCCAATCACATATTGCCCGCATTTTAAGCGAAGCTCACAGAAATTTGGGATTTATAATGAGAATGGGTCATCAATTTAGAAAAAAGGAAACATTTCTCTTGCTATATTATACGCTCGTCAGATCTAAACTCGAATATGCTTCTCTTGTTTGGAACCCGCAATTCAAGAAAGATATCGAAAAATTAGAAAAGCTTCAAAATAAATTTCTCAGATGTCTACTATTTAAACTTGATGGTACATATCCAAAACTCACTCCTAGCAACATATTACGCGAAATCTTTAATATTCCGTCACTCGACGAAAGGAGGCAAACAAGTCAAATAACTTTTCTCTCCAAGCTTATCAATGGTAAAATAGATTCTTTTAGTCTGTTGTCGAATTTAAATTTTTATGTGCCAAACTGTATGTTAAGGCCCAGAACTGATCTCTTTCAAATCCCCCTTGGAAGAACCAAAATGACCGAAGCTGAACCCATGAGGAGAATGTGCAAGTTATTTAATTCAGTTTCTAAGAATAATCCAAGCGTAGACCTATTTAAATATAATTGTAACATAAGATCTATTCGCTGAATTTCTGTATGTTTTGTTTTGTTTTGTTCATTGAATTTTGGTTTTCATTCAGCTTGTAAGGTTATATCCAATAGTTTAGTTTAATTTATTATTGTATTGTCTCTGTGTTCCCTTTGCTTCTATAATCTAATAATTAATTTCTTCTCACAATTGTTTTTAAATGTAAAATGTATATTGCGTCTTTCATATTTCTTGTTAATTTTCTTAGTTATGTTCTTGTTTATGTAATGGTGTCATCCCATATTGAACACTGTAATTGGCCATGCGCCTGTTGTGTTTCAATTAAATAAATAAATAAAGAATGTAAATAAATCGTTGGAGGATAAGTATCTATTTAGTGAAAGTGAAGCTGTAATAGAAATATGTAGAAAAATATGAAAGCAATGTATTAAAAGTAGATAATAGATGGGAAAGAAAAATATAAGTGTTTTCAGCTTTCAACAAGTTCAAGATTATAGTCAAATTGTAAGGCACGCCATAGAAGTACTCAACAAAGTAGAAAAAATGTGACTCCAGCCAACCAGAAACTTTTTAATTAGAAACCACGTCCCCAAACTCTATTTCAATGTGCACTTATGAAATACTCATATCCCGGATACTTAGAAAGTGAAAGTTTCTTCCTATTTATCACCATGCTGGTATTTCCTGTTTAAGGTTTTATTTGGTTTAATTTACTTCGCTTTTTTGTCAATTTTGCTAAACGTGATGACGATGAATTTGATAAAATGGCAGTCACAAAGAACACCAATCCTCAGGCCGGGGTTCGAACCCGGGAACCCTTGGGGTCATAGCGCTACTGTTTTAGGTACAAAATAAGGTATCGTAGGGACATTGAATTTTCGCGATGCGCGAAATCGCGAAATGTGAAAAAAAAAAAGATGCAATTTTGAACATTCTGCACGTAACTACACCCCCAATGATGAAATATTCATGAGTTTTATTCGCGAAGTAATGCGAAATGTGTGCTTTTCCACGAAATGAACGCTTTTTCGCGAAATAACCGTGAAATATCATCAAATTAAGTAGAAAACACGCAAAAACCGGCAATCGAGGTTGTGCGCGCAAACTGTCGATTTGTAACGAAACGTTTGCCTAAAGTTTCCTACCACTTGCAGCTGAAGAACGTTTTATCTTCGATCACATCAGGAAGACGCTGCAAATTGGGATTTCCCATGCACATAATGTCAGTTCGAAAACTGCATTCCTTTCTTCCCCCGAATGTCTACTCAAGTTCCAGTTTCATTGAACGTGCTAGTTGTAGCAGCGATAAGATTAGTCTGTTCCCGCACATCAAGGGAGACAATGGTGTCATTTGTGTTGTCATGAATGAATTTTGTTTATCATCATGTGATTTTCAACATGTGTTTGTGTATGTGCAGTAGTGATTATTTTATTTGTTGGACAGCAAGGATATCCTTTAAATACATAAAATAAATAAATCACTTGAGATATGCAATTTAGAAATGACGTGATTTTGTGTTGATGTTTTCTTTTTGGTTGGACAGCTAAGTACTTGTGCATGTGTACAGTATATAAAAATGAAGTAGTTTATCAATTTATAGCTCTTTTGTATGTTGTTTCCTCTCATAATGAAAAAGTGTGTGCAATTTTTTTTTCACCGCTGGTATATACCGCTGATCTAACATTTTATTTACCGCTCTCCTCAGTTTTTATTTACCATAAATTTGTGTCCCTAGGTATCAGTTATGGAAAGCAACAATTGTAGAAGGAAGCAATAACTATCGAATAGGGTGTAACGTGAAATTAGAAGAGGCAATAAGAATTACAGAATAAGGTTTAACTTGGAATGAGAGAAACAACGAAACATGAAACATGGAATTACAGGCAAGAAGAATTGTTGAATGAGGTTATACATGGAATTATACAAGCGAGTGATTGAAGAATAACGTGTAACAGAAATAGAAAATACTATTAATTGGGCAGTAAGTACAATGTAACACGGAACTAGAGAAGACAATTAACTTAAGAATAAGATGTAATATGGATTTAGGGAAGGCAATAATTGGAGATTAAGACGTAACACGGAATTAGAAAATCAGTTAAAGATTTGATTTTTTTAAAAAAAATGATTTGGTTCATTTTACTTACTAACCACTCCAACACGGGGCCGGCAAAATAATTTAAAGAAAAACAGAGAGTTTATACATTATGCGGAGTGAACCAAAAGTAGGTGGACAGTCAATGATAAACAAACGCTGTACAAGAGTAGGAGGAACAGTGGATCTAGCGAAAAAACTGACATAGCCGGGGGGAGGGCGCTTTATAAAAACCAAAGGGATATTTTCAACGACGGACCCGAATTTTGGCCATTTTGTGCGAATTTTCACTCCTAGGCTGGGTGTCTAAAATGAAAACCGGGCCCATTTTCGGGTACCTTGGACCTTGGCCTAAAACATCAGGATAAAGATTTCCTCGTGGTTGCCATGGCAACGGAACTCCGGGCAACGGATTTTGGAAACGCGCTGGGGATTTTTTTTTTTTTTTTCGGAAACGGCGGCGATCGAAAGGGTATCAAACCGAATCGGTCCCGGGGCATGGCTACAGGGTCCCAAATGGTCCCAAAAAATGCATTGTTACGTGGCCACCGGTGCCGAAAATATGGGTCGCTTTCGGAATTTTTAGCGCGAGAACCGTGACAGATGGAGCAAATCCACTTGACGATTTTAGAAAGAGGAGGTTTCGGGCTACCACGAGCTATTTTTGGAGTTTCTTATACGGCCAATAGTAACGGAGGAGCGTCATTTTGAATTTGGCTTTTTTCGAATTTCAAAGTCACGTGACAGTAGGTGAAATAGGTTTGTGTTAGGGTTGTACTACCGGGTGGGGCAAATAAAAGTGGCCGGGAGAACGAAGTTTCATGATACAATCTCCGGGCCACTTTTATTTGCCCCACCCTGTATAACTATGGTGTTTGTGTTCACAGTCCCCAAAAGTCTACAAGAAGAGCCTCAGGGACTCCCCGATGGCGCAGTGGTAGCGTCGTCGACTTGTAATCAAGGGGTCCCGGGTTTGATACCCGGTGGAGGCACAAGTGGTTCGGATCCCACTTTAAACTGTAGGTCCAGTCCCAATTAGCCTTACTGTGCATAAAGTGGACTTAAAACAACAAATCAACCAAATCAAGAAGAGCCTCAGCAGAAATTTCACAAACCTCTATTGGGTTGAAAGCTTATCTCATTGACTGTCCACCTACTTTTGGTTCACTCTGTGTAATAAAAGAATGAGTAACTTCCGTGGATTAGGTTTCTGTATGATATATTTCAAACCTTTTATTTCATCTGGAAATTGATTGAATAACCGCCAGATGGCAGGCATACCTGGTACTGCTCTCTGACACGACCAATGTTTCGAAGAAAAAAACATATTTTTTTTACGAATATGCCAAAATAACCCCATAAAATTGGCTTTATTGCATAAAAGGCGTAAATATTTATAGTTCTTTTATAAATTTAATAAATACCCCACACAGACCACCGACACACATCGAAAATTTTTGCAAGCGACTACAAAGCGGTCTTCGTTTTCTTGCACCTTGGTAACATTTTCCGTACACTGAACGTTCATGTAGAGCATGATTTTCTTGTTTAATGTTTCAAAAATATCCACATGGACAAAGTTAAGGTAAAGTGCCCAAATACCGTCCTCCTAAGCCAAATCTTCAATTCTGAAAATGTGTTTAAAGTTAAAAATAATACAACTGATTGAAGCAACTCAACTCCATACCTACTAGTGCTGCTGGCGTGATTGTACTAAATATATCTTAACCACAAAAAGGAAATAATCAAAAGAACACAAATTCTGATTTTTCAAAAAAGGTGTCCTCATGCACGACGTGTGACCTGTGACCAAAATCTACAATTCTGTGAGTTGATGTAACCAGAAAGATGAAACCAAGCTTCATCTGTGATGAAGAAGAGCATAGGATCCAAGTAACCATCAGCAATCGAAGATAACATCCAGTTGCAATAAGTAACTCGTTTAGCTTTGTCTGGTTCTTTCAATTCATGCACTACGGTCACACGAAATGGTCGGAAATGGAGCTCTTTTAGTACCCGATGGCATGTTGTGCGGGATACACCAACTTGTTGAGATAATCTTCGTATCGATTTCTTGGGGCTTCTCAATATGTTACTGCGAATTCTGTCCATTACCGCCGGGGTCTTCACTGTGGGACGCTTCTTCTTCAAAACATTACTAACGAATCCTGTAATCCTCCATTTGTTATACATCTTTTGAATTGCATTGGTTGTGGGAGGCTTCATACCGACGTATTTCGCCACAAACATTTCTTTAGTCTCTTTAATGGACCCTGTCTTTATGTAAAATTCAACAATATCTATCCGGTGTTCAATTGCAAACTGCACCATTTCTCCGCAAACTTTTGCACAACAATCTCCGCAAACAATCACTTTTAAACTGTCGAACGCAACTCAACAATTACGTGTGACTTCAAGTAATGCGATATTTCAGTGTAGGCAACTACATTAATCTGATTCCACCCATTTATTTGTGAACGCCAGAATGAATGTTAGATGTACCACTTTTAAGTGGGACACCCAGTACTTAAGTTACATCTTTTTTTACCCATCCAGACATAAATCGCAAACAAAGGTTTTGACTCTTGTTGAAGATGAACACATCTCCTGGCTTGTCTTGGGAAAAATCGCTTTCCACAAATAGGACATGACGCATTTTTATCTCTTGAACTATCCTCGTCTTCGGCGGACGCCAGTGGAACTTGTGTTACATCCTCAGAGTTGCTTGAACTTCAGTCATATTTCTTTGTTTTCTATTTGGGAGGTTTTGTCGATGTCCCAAGCTGATCGTTGCCTTCATTGATGAGACGTTTCTTGGCCTTTGATTGGGATTGTTTCTTCTGATGCTCTTCCGCCATTTGTTTCTTCTCCATAGAGGCTTTTAGAGACATCTTATGTGGACTTCCTGTTACCAAGAATGAGATCCTCGTTCTAGAAGATGTGGAAGGCTGGATTACTGGCACCTCTGGCTCTTCAAGTTGTCTGGCTATGAAGTCATACTCTTAAAAGACATCGGGATAAAACGGACGAATTCCAGTTTTCCTAAATCCATTGCCGGCAGTTTCAAGAGTAGCAGCACGAAGGTACGCTTCACAGAACAACCTGGATACTTGTAGTTTCCTCACAGTTCTGTTTGGGACAGAGGCCAACCATTGCTCTATACCCATTGCGTATAGAGTTTTCAGAGGAAACATAAATGCTACATCGAAAGGCTGTTGCTTGTCTGTTGAGTGAGGAGGAAGGCACATGCCCCCTCGGACTCCGCGCTGGCGCCACCTTCTTCATAGAACCTTAAGTTTAATATATACTTATTATTAATTAGCATTAATTTTATTTTCAAGAATAAGGCATAGAAGTGTTAAACACATTATAAAAAGGTCGACAATCGAAACTAGTCTAAGTGGTCAGGAAAAAAATAAAATATATCACAAGATAGATACAGAACGTGGGTCCGAGAATTTCAAAGGGGACGGATTTAGGACTCCAGTTATAACAACAATAGCGACTGCTCCTGACCAAACGACTACAGCTACATGGCTGTGACAACGGGAACGCAATATTCAAATACTAATCTATAATTATCAATCACTAAATTATGAACACCTTGCCGCGAGGCGTCAATATAACTGTTCCAAATTGATTTCACACTGTAGCAAGCTTTCAGACAAACTATATTTGAAAAATTAAAGCGTAAATGAACAGAGGAAAGCAACTACGTCACTGCCAGTAGACAACCGAATGGTTCTGAAGAGATTCCTGTTGCTCTCGCAAAATGGCAGCACTTTCCATGGAAGTTAATGAGGGGGGATGAATTTAGGGCAGGGAACGGATTTCGGGCACTTTACCTTAATACCCAGTATGCGTTTCATATCTCCAGCGCTTTTTGTACAAAATTTACTGCATTCAATCTCGCTTGCGTGTTTTTTTGGGAAACAATGTATCCTACCATCGGTGTTTGAAATTATTTTGGTCTGCTATTTGGGCCACATAAAGGTCTGAAGGTTGCTGGCTCTGCTAATAAGTGTTGAGGAAATTTTACGTACAAGGATCGCCAACCCTATGGTTTGTGAAAATTTGCTTATAACAGCTGCAGAATTCTTGGACCTCAAAGAGAGCTGTTTTTCCAAATATTTTGTACACACGATATATCATAATTAGTGTTATGAAAAGAATCTGTTTTTAAAATCTCTACACACACCGCAACACCCTAACTGTAAGATCTTGGCACTGGGGAAAAACATGAGCAGGTGGTTAAGAAATTGAACGCAATATTTTTTAAAAAACATTAAAATACTGCACATTCCGGTTTAATATAAATCTGGTCATATGTGTGTTACAATTCAAGAAAAATATGACAGATTGATCTAGTGAGAATCTCTACTATTGACTGGCAACACTGCAGCCAGGCAACTCTGTAAATATACAAAGACGGGAGAGTAGTGGTCCAGGATAGAAGCTTGAAGCTTGACTATGAATCACTTATTCTTGCTACATAGCCCCTAGCTTATCTAATACTCAGGAGCGTATATTCTAGACTAGTTAGGCTATCTGCGAAGCCTGAAGTCTAGAGAATAAAATTCAGGAGAAAAATCGATCACAAATTGTAAATAATATTATTCATATCAGTGAGATGATTATGGAGTTGGCAACCTGATTTCTTATGAGTTGGCACCCTGATTTCCTATGAGTTGGCAACCTGATTTCCTACGAGTTGGCAACCTGATTTCTTATGAGTTGGCAACCTGATTTCTTACGAGTTGGCAACCTGATTTCTTATGAGTTGACAACCTGATTTCTTAGGAGTTGGTAAATTTATTTCTATTCATAGCCTAGGACCACGTGTCATAGTGAGATAGCCCAGATATTGGTCTCAGTATACGCCACTGCTAATACTGTTACTTCGGAAACTTTCAGGTGCTTGCATGAGACGATATTCTACTTACTGGTGTTTTTTTTTTAAAAAAAAAAAGTTGCTCCAAAAAATATTTGTCTATTTGCAAGCATGAAAACTACATACAATTATATTGCTTTTCACTCTTATCTGCACAGACAATGACATCTTATTGATAAGATAGAAAAGTTGCCTAATGAAGCGTGTATTTTGGGTATTGTTGGCCTTTTATTGAATTGATTTGTTTTAAGTTTAAAATTTTTTATAATTAAAGTATTCATCTATTCTCAACCCGCCATCTATAATCAATTTAGTAAGAAGAACGAAACATGCATTATTATTAAGGGAAGAATGTTTGCACAAATGCTTACTTATTCAAGCAGATACTGTTATATTGGGAGTTATTCTTGCATTAAAATCGAATTAACTTTGTAGACTTTCTGCCTTGAACCGTCTGTGCCAACCACGTGAAATGTATTCCAATCTTGGAAGTGTTTACAGGCCTAAGGAATCCTCATAACCAATCAGCGTTGAATACGTGAAGTGGATCATAATCTTCTGCAACGTCGTTTTGAATGGACCATATTAGTGTGACGTTACGCTCGAAGATTGAGTCCAAACAAAGCTATCACGTGGTCTTAGCCTGTTTAAAAAACATTGAATTCTCCATCGGAAGGGGTGGCTTTTAAATTGTGATGCGTATCGTACATCAATGTAAAGATGAGCTTTTGGAGAGTCGTCGATATTATTACACATACCTTACAGATTAAAACGTAAATAATAAATGGAGCAGGAAATCGAGTAAAGAGAACGCTCCAAATGGTGTCCGATCCGGAATTGCAGCCAATGGGTGACACCTCTGTCGTCACGTGAGGCTGCTGGTTTCCCATCGTCCATAGCGGTAGCATGACTTGACTGTACTTGAGATTGGCCGGCTTCGGTTGTGCTCCGAACTGAAATATCTAGATTTTCTTTTAAAATGCATGATTTTATTACTCCTGCTATATTTTACCTTATTTTCTGTAAGGTACGTGTGATATATATAGACGTATTCTCCGAAATCTCATCTTTCCATTGATGTACGATACGCATCACAATTTTGTTTCATAACTGCTGTCACAATTATCAAAGCTATCCCTTCCAATGGATAATTCAATGCTTTCAAATAGGAGAAAAACACATACCACATCTGTTAGGACTCAAATCGTGCTCTGTCGTCAGCTGTGACGTCACCAGTAATATGGTCCATTGGAGAATGCAGCGCAGTGTGTTGCGCACAAGGCTTCTGCGCATGCGCCTCATGGAAAACGTCAAAGGAAAAGACTCGCGTCGCAGCTGTAAATAAGGTACGACACGGGATGCTCCGAAGTCAATCCAGTTTCAACACAACGAGATTGAGTTCCCATCGCTATTAAGCTGCAGCTTCGAGCTACATAATGGAAGAAAGAGAGATCGTGCGCAAGAACTGAACGAGAAGAGAACTCATGTTCCCCTGTCGGCGTTACTGCCAAGGGAACAGACGCCTCTCAACGCCAGAAGAACACTGCGGAACGCTGGAGCATTCATCAGCGAGATCAATATGGGGGCTCTCCTGTATTGAGGTCAACTGCACACTCGAGATCGTCAAATGTTTTTTCAAGGTTTCCGAAAGACTCTTCCGTGGATGGAGAAGGGGAAACGAGAGGGGGAGGGGGTCTCGAAATCCACTGAAGAAAAGCCGTCAGCGTAGAAATTTCATTCCGCACACATTGATTCTCTCTGGAACACACCCTAGCGGCGGTCTCGGGCCACGCTGAGCTAAAAATACCTTCTTTTCGGCAGATTAGGATATACACGGGTTTCGATGTTGGAAATAGCGTGCGAAATGCACACCACGGCTATCTTATACAGCGTGCCCCCAAATGATTACTGGGGTTTCATAGTCGTTTAATTTTCCTTACAAGGGGGATACAAGGACAAGGCTTATGTGGGAGTAAAGAACAACAACAAGGTTACTTAGTGAACCTTATAAATGTTCACAAAAGAGAAGTAAAATAAAGCAAATCAAACAGAAATACAGTTACATTTCTTTACTACTTTAAGCACAGTGTTGCCACACGTATACCTAACGAACTTTTTCAGTTGATTCGCATCCTGAATGATAATGTAGCACTAACACAAAACCGTGTAACTAAACACATTACATCCCAGGAGGCACAAGCCTCTTAGATGCCGTACAGCGTGTGGAGACTATGCGGAAAGGTGCGAGCGAATCTAATGAGCAATGTTCGCGTTATCTTCTAACTTCGTGAAATATCGACGCAGGCATGCACAGAACCACACTTCGCTCTGCGTAAATTCTCTTTCAATTTCAAGCGATTTTTATCGCAATCTCGCGACGATGAGCGATTGCGATGTCCGGGAGAGATTTGCCGGAGGCCATGCAGCGCGGTTGGACCACAGCATCCCACATCCTCTGCAGACTTCCAACTTTGCACGTTTTTTGCTCCATAAATCACATGGTGCGGACGGAAGGGGTGTCGTCGCTCCTCCATTGGTGTGATAATCTCACCATGGGGTAGAGGGGCGGAAGAAGAAGGCTCTATTTGCGAAACCGTTTTAGAAAATGCTGTTGTCGGGAACGGTCTCTACGGGAGAAAAAACGGGCGGAGGAAGGTTTTTTTTTTAATAAGTGGGAATATTGTTTCAGCAATGAAGGCTTCTCTGATAACAAAAAAATTTAACAAAAATTTCTCCTCAGACTAGCAAATTTATTTAAATTCAAGCCTTGACGTCACCACTAAACCCAACCGGGAGAGGGGGGTTGGAGGAGGGGCAAGCCATCCATGGAAAATTGGATTTACACAAAGTAAAAAAAAAAATAGTAAAGTGCAGGCGCACACCACACTTTCTTGATCACGGCCGAAGGTAGGGGTGATGTCATTTTAACCCCCAGAGTTTCCTCCAGGTACCCACTTTATGCGACGCTGGGTGGGCGCCGGAGCCGCTTGAAAAGGTAAAAAAAATCCCCGCCGGTGATCGAGCCCGGGCCTCTCGCATGGTAGTCAGACGTTATGGCACGGAAGTTAATTTCAATTGTAGGCCTCCCCGATGGCGTAGTGGCTTCGTCATCGCCTTGTAATGTCGGGTTCGATACCCGATGGAGGCACATAGCTTGTGATCCTATTCTAAACTGTAGATCCAGTCCCGTCCAGTCTAGATTAACCTGCCAGGGCAAAAAATAGACTTCAATAAGCTTTGCTACATTTAGGCACATGCAAACTACTATACTCTTCCCCTGTAATCTCTGGAGCAAGGCCGCGCATAACGGTACAGAAGGGGAGATAGTGAGTGTGCGGAACGAAGCAGTACACGCCGCTGCAAAGGCTGGTAACTGCAGCCGCGTTTTCCCCTCCATGCAATCCCGTTCCCTTGCAGTTGTTCATTGGTCGAGCCCTCACGAGTCACTACTTGTGCAAAGACTTGCATTCGTTCGCTCGCTCCATAGTTTCCCGATACAGAGTATAGTCTGTCTGTGTCTAAGTGTAGCAAAGCTTGTTGAAGTCTATTTTATGCTCCGTCAGGTTTATCTGGACTGGAGCCACAGTTTCAAGTAGAATCTGAACCAATGTGCTTCTACCGTAATTCAATCAGGAACCCCTTGATTACAAGGCGACAGACTGAGCGACTTCACTCTCCGAGAGGCGTATTTACAAACCCTGGCTCAGTCGGTAACGCGTCTGACTACCATGCTCAAGGTCCCGGGTTCGATCCCCGGCCGGTTCAAATCCGGGAACTTTTCTAACGGTGGAAGCGGCCCCGGCGCCCACCCAGCGTCGAATAACATGTGTACCTGGGGGAAACCCTGGGGGGTAAAGGCGGTCAGGGGCGTGATGCTGATCACATCATCCCCACTCACGACCGGATCAAGAAAGTGTGGGGCGTTACCCCCAAACCCCCTATACGCCTTCATGGCGTGTTGCTATGCACAGGGGAACACTTTACCTTTTTTTTTTACCTTTTTACAGTGCTGCAGAACTTCCATCGATATGTGCTAATTGGCTGTCAATCCGAAAGTTAATTCGTTTAACGCTAGATGGCAGGGTTCAGATTTACAGGGTATATGTCAGAAATCCATCCCAAAAAGATAAGAAGCCCCTTTAAACGTAGGCTAATATTTGAGCATATCTTTTTAGTAATGTCTTGAAAGACAGAAAAGGGTAACATTAGCGTACAGTATAAGGGAAACAGATGTCTTCAAATTTACAAGAGAAAGTACTTACGAAAATTATTTTCTGTAGCGTTGTGGAAGTTCGTGAATCTAGTTTTGATCCATTTTAATGCGAATACATGCTGTTTCTGCGAAAATCTCTGTCCGACACGCTGTTTCTGCTGCCGCCATTTGCTTTCTGCACGAGAGCACAATGTTCCGTGTGTTAGATGACGTAAACCCCGTAGTCAGTGTTTCAAACTCGCCGTGTTTTCACTAGAACATGGCGTGTCGAGTATTTTTAATTTTCTTTTATTTTTTAACTATGCTTGCCTAACCTAACTTAACCTTACGGAAAATGGTTTGTGGGGCTAACGTCAATGGTTTGCGACATATTAGCATAATTTCAAATCCGGGCACGAAAGTAGGTATTTTCCGGTGAACGAGGTTGCAACACTGCATAAATCGACAAAACACTCGCACAACGCGCCCTGAACCAGTACGCTATCGCCCGCCATAATGTGTTACTGAATCGAAATAACAAGTAACAGTTAGTACTCGTAAATGTAAGAAATAGACATTATCTTAGCTAGAAATGCATTTTTTCACCTTAGGAAATGTTCCCCATTCCAAAATAGTATGTTAGCAATGTAAAAAATATGATTTATAGGTGTTTCCCTTATACTATAATAGTACCCAGAAAAGTAAAGCTTTCAGAAAAACTGTATTCATTCAAGAAAAATTCCGGTCGTAATCACGCCCCTATTGTATATTTAATGTCACTACCATGGTTGATTATACAGAAATGGCAATGCGGTAATTTTCAAATTATGTAATTTCTCCTGTAATGCAGTAATCGCTTCACATAATATATATTTCAAGATCTTTCGTAGATATTCAACATTGTTATTTTTCGAGGGCTTCATATTGATTTTTATTACCAGAAAACGATTCACTAGCATTATTTCACTGTTTCTCCATACAAAAATATATTTCTTCACACAATTTCGACAATTTGATTGCAAACGATATTACTAAATAATCAAGAATGGACATGGAACATAAACACTTCCGGTGCGCACAGCCAATAAGAAAGCGTTATATCCGTCTGGTTCTGCAGCACTCGAGGGTTTGTAAATACGCCTCTGGGAGATCCTCAGAATCAGTGATGTGCCGTAGACTATAAGTTTACGTCTACATGCGTTGTCTACACGTAGATTACATTGGGTTGTAGTTTACATAGACTACGTAGACAATCGAAAGTGCATTAAAATTTATTTTCAAGCGTTTCATGAAAGGAAAGTGACATTTTCAACTATATTGGTTCCTAACAGACTGAAAAGAATCCTATTTACAACAAAATTTCTCTTCTCTTCTCTCATCAACTATGGAAGAAGATAAATAGTATGCAAAAAACAACAACAGATGGCAGTCGTGAGGCAAGAGTGGTCTTTTCCCCATAAAACACTAGAATATTTCCTATGTTAGGTTTTTTTCCTCGGTGACAAATTGTTCGAATTTGGAAGAAAGAGTATGAAAAGTTGCTCACACAGCAGCAACTGATAAGGCAGTATAATATTTTTTTTATTCCACGGCGCCCTTTGCTAAGTTATCATCTTTCGCCATGTTGTTTACATAGATTACGTAATCTACGTGTATAAAATAGTCTACGTGTAGAATGTAGACTATCGTTGCTTACGCGTAGACGCACATCACTGCTCAGAATGCTTTACAAGCTAAACGTGAGGACCAATGCATGCCAAGAGGTTGCTCGTTAGGTGACGCGTGTTCAACGCATAGAGACCCATCGCAGCTGTTTTCTGGCTTTCTAGACCAGATGCCGCTACTTCTTGTTTTCAAGTAGCTTCCCAATTGTCCTCACGATTCTAGGTCAATATCAAAGTTTTCGACCTCACACCGGGAATCGAACCCGGGACCATTCACACCACAGGCCAGAGCGGGGACAAACAAGTTGTAATTCCACATGTGTTTCTGAGGGAGGGAGGCATTGTGAAAATCCGGAATGCTGAACAGAAAATATATCATTTATATGTTCGACAGAACAATCTAGAACATGACTTCACAACGGGTGCAAAGCTTCCATTATGTTACTGAGGAAGCCAGATAGAAATGGCTCTATAAAGACGCTCCAATCCCTTTAAGATCTTTTGAAAATAATGGATTATCTTTCGGAATGCCTCTATTTTAGATGACAAATCATCTAGCTTCAGGCAATATAATTTTCTTAATGCACTTCCGAAGATAAGTAGAGTCAGTTTATACTCGGAACGTCTCCAACTGATTGCGCGACTCCAGTCAGTGAGCCTACCAAGAAGGTGCAGCGTGAACGGGAAGGATGGCAATAGGTGCTGAGCTAAGATGACGTCAGCGGCTCGCTTGTTGATTGGTTGGTTATGACTCGCTCCCAAGCTGCAAATACAGAACAGCCAGAGATGTTATGAAATTAATCTCACTGTACTTCTCTTAAAGATAGACAAACTCTTCTCATGTAAAGTAACATATCGATTATTTAATTGCTTCCTTGTGTAAGTAATCCAACTCCAAACGTATCAATAATGAAATTATTAGGAAGCAGATCCGTAAGTCTTAGAAACCAGTGAAACAGGCACGAAAACTTTGAAAATAGGCACTTAAAAAGGCACTATGAAATAGGCACTTACAAAGCACTATGAAATAAAAACCCATCAAAATAGGCAGTAAATATAAACTTATTAATCCCCTTTATGAACTGTACATATATCCGTTTGAACTTTTCATATTTGACTGTATTTTCCTTACGTCACTGTTCTGTATCTTTCTGTTAGTCGTGACGTTAATAATGAGGGGTGGTTAGACAAAATTTAGGAACGGACGCCCTGCCCTGCCTCCGAGGAAGATTATCGACTTCAATCATCAATACAATGAAGCGATTTTTCCCCAAATTTTCCGTTGTAAATGGTAGTCTCCATTAAAATATTCTTACATTGTGAAAAAGTTCTCACAACTCTGCAGGAAATTAATGGACAAAACCACAGGCGTAACGAGAATCCAAGTTAATTGATTCTGATGTATAAATTATGAAATTCCAAGACTTGTACATTAAGAATGGATCTCTCTGGTTGTGGTTGTGAGGGGGGTGGGGAAGTGATTGTTAAGTGCACTCTGATACAAAAGGGTTATTTTCTGTTGGTGGCAATAATTGTAGACACATGTACCGGGTGCCCAGAATTAAAGTTACCCAACTCAGAGCCCTCTGTTGCCTGTTTGAGGCATCGTAGAACTCTGAAATTTTGTGAATCCACTATGCAGACCATGGGGAAGAGGATGGTGATAAAAAAATAGTTCAATCTTCCGCCACCAGGTTGAAATGTGGCGCTGTAATAATGAATATTGAAAGCAGGTGTATCAATCTTTATTGTTAGTTTCTGCCAGTACAGCAGTATTCAAAACCTCGCAGTACAGCTGCACTATTACTAACGTTCTGATAAAACAACTTCACCAGTAATGCACGTTCTTTCTTATTTAATGGCATGGTGATCACTTCCGAACTTTTGTTCAGCACTCACGTTAAGTGATATAGCTGAGTTATTAATTACAAAGACATTTCTTAGTGGCTGGAAGTTGCGAGAAAATAATCTCTCGTTTATTGCAAGATTGCAAGGTAAAGGCAAATCCATAACCAATTGGAGCAGTTTACGTCATTATTACAACCCATCATGGAAGTACAGCGCCACATTTCAACCTGGTGCGGAAAATTGAACTATGTTTTTTATATCGCCATCCTCTTCCCCATGGTCTGCATAGTGGATTCACCAAATTTCAGAGTTCTACCATGCCTCCGGTATGTAAAATATCCGTCTTGGTAGTTTCAGCCCATAATCATTTGTTTCATTTTCATATCAGTGTGTATTGGTATATTTAACATGGAGATGATGACTATGTTTACTTATGTTTATTGCGTCTTTCGTTTCACGATCCATATCTGAGGGCAAACTACCATAGACAAATTACGGTTATTTGTGTAGTACCGGGCTTCGAGTGTATGCCGCTCGTTCTGCCTGGTCGAGTGTTCGCTCGTGACGTCATAGCGAGCGAAGATCTCTCAATTCCGTACGCTATCTAGCGTCGACCGTGTGAACTATTTGGCGCTCTGGCGAAAAGCTCTCGCTTGCAGTACTATAGTAGTCATCATAATAAAAATACCACACAAATATATATTGAGCTTGCTGGGGGTGATAGACTTTAGCACACACATACCTGACAGAGGATTCGATCTTACGAACTTGGATGTCTAGTGCGTCACGCTATCTACTTCTCAACCCCTGCTCACCTATTTTGATGGGGTTGAAGCAACTGAAATTAATATTCGACCCAGAATAGTAGACACACGAAATACTGCCTTGATGAGTGTTAACACAACGTGCTACGACACCAGGGGTCTCGGGTTCGAATCCCAACCTGGAGACACATCCTCATCGTCGAAATTAGCCAAAAGTGGCAGAAAGGCGACGCCAAAATAACAAAAATAAATTTAAAAAAAATCATATGTCCACTTCATGCACTGATAGGCTAATTGGGACAGGACCTACAGCTTAAAGTGGGATTGGATTGAGTTGGTGTTTTTTTAAGTCCACTTTATGCACAGTAAGGCTAATCGGCACTGGACCTACAGTTTAAAGTGGGATCCGAACCACTATGTGCCTCCAGCGGGTATCGAACCCTGGACCCCTTGATTACAAGGCGAGGACGCTACCACTGCGCCATTGGGGAGGCCCAGCTTCAAGTGGGATCCGAACCACAATGTATCTCTATCGGGTTTCGAATCCAGAACGCCTTGATTATAAGGTGACCATGTCAGAGGGGGAGGGGGGATCAGAGTATCTATCATTAAAGGGCGGAATGGATTCTATTGGATTCCGCTGCAGAAAAAATGATCCTGGACCGAATTTAAATTTATCTGGTAAAAAGGTTCCTGGACCGGAATTGATTTCATTTATAATTCCCGGACCGTTAACAAAACTGCTCCCCATTACACAGGCAACTTTCTTATTTTTCATGTGATAAATATTGTAATGTTTATTCGTATCCCTAACCTAAAATCACTCCGCCATTAATAGCAGGTCTGCATGGACGAATTCAGCACACGTATGGATAAGAGCATCGTTAGCCTGGGAACATGTCTGGAAAGAAGGAGGGTGTCTTTCTCATCTCACGTAGAAGTGAAGGAACAAGTATGAACATTTGATACCAAGCCTGCAACAAAAGAATGCCGAGTAAGGAAGCCAGGAGAAGACAACAGAGAACTGAACAGGAGAATGAAGACAAGCAGAGGCACCTGAACCGTATTACGGAAAACCAATTACACCGAGCATGAATCCATCTCCTAATTATAAACGTAATTAATTTAAGGGATAATTTATTAAGCCGCGTTCCTGGAACTTGTTTCTTTGATGTTACCGCCAGGCGGTTAATTGTAAAGGCCAAAAGCAGACGTAAGCAGGTAACGAGGCAGGAGTTTACGGTTTATTACCGCAGATAAAGTGCATCTTATTGATCCTCAGTACCGAACAATTTATACAGGGTGTCCCAAAAAGTATGCGCACAATTTTAATACTTGTTAAGGCAATAGACTTGTTAAGATAATTCAAGTCTTCCGATCTAAATTAAAGAAGAGTTTTTTAAGTTTCATGCGGGATCCGAACCAGTAGGGTACCTCCATCGAGTATCGAACGAAAGACCACTTGCTTGCAAGGCGACTACATTACCGCTACGACATCAGCGAGGCCTGATTGTCATTGTGATCCACTTACAATTAAAATTGGATGAATTATTTTGAATTACCCTGTATATTTTTTGGTGTTTTTTATCTAGTCGCCAACCTTTAAATTTGTTTATGCGAGTACTGCCAATGTAGCCTTGTGACTCATACAAGCATATACAACAATACTTTTATGTTTCTTGGCACTTCCAAAATAGACATTGAATAGAGCAGGAAATAGAAAAAAAGGTTGACGTAGAAGATTTCGACTAAGTATAGTTTCAAACACTAGATAATGTCCAATTAACATTGCATGCTAATGTAGAACCATTGTCACTAACATTCAGAGAAACAATATAAGTATATACAGGGTGAGTCAAAAGTCAGGTTACATGAGAAGTTTTCCTTGTCCAGTTCCTTGGTGCATGGTCGCCGTGGTCCAGTTGAGTGGCCGCCGCGATCTCCAGACCTGACACCGATCTTTGGGGTAATTTAAAGGTGCTCGTCTACTCAGTTAAGATTCAGAACATGCATCTGAAAGAACGCATTCTGTAATGTGCAGACATGATTATGCTGGACGTTCTGCAAAAGGTTCTGGAGAACTGGAAATATCGCGTGCACAAATGCATTGATGTTCAACGTGCACATATTGAAGATATAGTATAAATCCCTATGTAACTTGACTTTTGACTCACCCTGTATATTAATACTAAGTTCGTATTCACAGTATATACATGAAAATAGTTAAGCACTTACTGAATTTTCAGCTGACAGCTATTAGCAAAACAATAGATGACGCCACCTACCTGGAAAAGAAAAAAAAACGCAAAATAAATATTTTGTTTGTAATTCCGCCGTCCAAGCTTTACACAAAATATCACAAGACTGTAGTTTAGAATTCTTATGATGTATCATTAAAACATTTAAATTTAATTCTATGTGCAACTACTAAGACATACAGTTCACCCACAGAGATTTTAGTCTATGGTTCAACTATACTTTGGCCAACATACTGTGGTCAATAAGTGGTAAATTTTCATTAGGTTATTCATTCAGTTTGCGAATTAACAGGGGGGGACGCGTGGACCCCCAGGCCATTTTCTTTATCCCTGGCAGGAATGTTTTATCCTACTCAAAGAAAATGGAATTAAAAGCATATAATTAAAGAACGGATTTTTGTGAAGAAAATTTTAGGAAAATATGAAACTGAAAATGCCAAAATGTGAAGAAATATGAACATTTATTTAGAAGTATTTCTACATGTTTCAAATATAAATGGAATAAACGACTTTGGTCACAAAATTACTTCCTCAGTATATACTGCACATCATACGCAGAACTTTTATTTATTGCAGTAAATAATGACAAGTTTCGCCATGAAATTCCTTTCACTAGCCACTCCCTCCCAAACTCCCCCAAGGGTTTGAGAACTAGTAATCGCTGAACATAAGCATAGATTTATGGCCTAAGGCAACATGCTTTCGCAGCATTTGCTCAAGAAATGCTTGTAAAAACCCAAAGAACAGGGAAAAGAACAAATATACTGTAAACATATTGTTGGCGTTTCCACGAAGATTTTTATAATATAATTAAGACAAATTCGGCATAAAACATTAAAATATAAACAAAATATGAAGAATTTGGTAAAATATGATTTTTTTCATGCGCTATGGAGTCTGTGCCTATCGAAACGTATAGATCTCAAGTTTTTTCGCTGTCCGGTAAAAAATAGAGAATATGAAATTTCATAAAAATCCTTTCTCTACATGTAATATACCATTATGGAACAAACAATTGAAAAAAAAAATTGTGCCCATTAAAGATTTCCCGAAAAATATGCAGCCTTGTGCAGGTCCGTACCCAGGACTTTTTTTTTAAAGGGAGGGGTCAGATCCGGGAATGTGGAACGGCCCCTGCCGTCGTAGCGTGCTGTCCTAACCACTCCGCAACAGTGGTCGGCGAAGTGCTGTTGGAGTATTACATGTGACCATCAATGGCATGGTAGTATTGAAGTTAGAGCTAACCGTACTATTGAGTAGAGTTGCAATATTATGGTCCAAAGTAACGGAAAAAATTGAAACTTCCTACCCGACATCAGAGTGGTTTACAAAGGCCGTCACATGGCGTAGAGCTTGGTGATTATTGCTTACATTAATTTCCTCAGAAGTATTCGAATAGTACTGTGTTCCACAAATTAACAAATATTATTGTAAATTAAATTATACGTATTAGCAATGATGATTATTATTGAAATAAAGAACATGTCTAGATGCGCGTTAAGAAAAAAACGATACAGACTACAGTTCGAATAAAGTCGGGACAAAAATTTAAAAAGAATGGACTGTCCCGACTAAAATTCTGGTATCTGGTTATAATAGTAAAATTACTCAGTATTCAGGACTACAGGCTTCTCTCAGCACATCAAGCCTGTTTATTTATGCAAGGACGAAATCGAAATTCTTGCAAAATCTGAGAAAATCACTAATTTCATTTTCGTAGGTTTTTTATAGGTTCGCATTAGTATATTTCATGGTTCGAGGGGGGGAGGGCATAGTCCCTCCCCCTGGGTACAAGTCTGGCCTTGTGTGTTAAAGAAGAACACCATTCTGCAACTGACCAACTTCACGGAGCCGAGACAACAGAAGGCTGCGTCTTCCATTTGTTGTCATGGTATAGTGCTGATATTTTGCATCTAAGTGTTCACAAGAAACTTGTACGTAAGTTAGGTGGACGTTAAGTTTCGGTTAGGTGGACGTAAAGTTTAGGTTAGGTGGACGTTAAGTTTAGGTTAGATGGACGTTAAGTTTAGGTTAGATGGACGTTAAGTTTAGGTTAGATGGACGTTAAGTTTCGGTTAGGTGGACATTAAGTTTAAGTTAGATGGACGTTAAGTTTAGGCTAGATGGACGTTAAGTTTAGGTTAGGTGGACGTTAAGTTTAGGCTAGATGGACGTTAAGTTTAGGTTAGATGGACGTTAAGTTTAGGTTAGATGGACGTTAAGTTTAGGTTAGATGGGCGTTAAGCTTAGGTTAGATGGACGTTAAGTTTAGGTTAGATGGACGTTAAGTTTAGGTTAGGTGGACGTTAAGTTTAGGCTAGGTGGACGTTAAGTTTAGGTTAGATGGACGTTAAGTTTAGGTTAGATGGACGTTAAGTTTCGGCTAGATGGACGTTAAGTTTAGGTTAGATGGACGTTAAGTTTAGGCTAGGTGGACGTTAAGTTTAGGTTAGGTGGACGTTAAGTTTAGGCTAGGTGGACGTTAAGTTTAGGTTGGATGGACGTTAAGTTTAGGTTAGATGGACGTTAAGTTTAGGTTAGATGGAGGTTAAGTTTAGGTTGGATGGACGTTAAGTTTAGGTTAGATGGACGTTAAGTTTAGGTTGGATGGACGTTAAGTTTAGGTTGGATGGACGTTAAGTTTAGGTTAGATGGACGTTAAGTTTAGGTTAGATGGACGTTAAGTTTAGGTTGGATGGACGTTAAGTTTAGGTTAGATGGACGTTAAGTTTAGGTTAGATGGACGTTAAGTTTAGGTTAGGTGGACGTTAAGTTTAGGTTAGATGGACGTTAAGTTTAGGCTAGATGGACGTTAAGTTTAGGTTAGATGGACGTTAAGTTTAGGTTAGGTGGACGTTAAGTTTAGGCTAGGTGGACGTTAAGTTTAGGTTAGGTGGACGTTAAGTTTAGGCTAGATGGACGTTAAGTTTAGGTTAGATGCACGTTAAGTTTAGGCTAGGTGGACGTTAAGTTTAGGTTAGGTGGACGTTACGTTTAGGTTAGATGGACGTTAAGTTTAGGTTGGATGGACGTTAAGTTTAGGTTGGATGGACGTTAAGTTTAGGTTAGATGGAGGTTAAGTTTGAACTCGACAATATAAATCTGGTCAAGTTTTCGGTGTTGCTAGTACGATAGCTCTTTCTGTGTATGAGGTTAGGTTTTCCTAGAATATAGCGTTTCTAAATTTCGTATAAATGTTATCGTAAGATTTAATGGCCTATGTTAGTTCACATAAGATTAAAGCTATATACGAAAAGCCAGAACATATAATGACAAAATGCAACACCCACGCGATTCCTGATTCCAAGATGTCGCCAAACCCTCTTTAGCCTGTAGCATCCTGCAGCTTCCCGGGAGAAGTTGAAAATAAAACCAAATCGGGGTAACCGTTTACGAACCCCCTGTATATTCAGGTCCGGTTATGTTTCATCGCTTTCGAAGCAAATTGTGCTTATGAATTTGAAAGAGAACGCGGAAAAAGGGATATCCAATTAGGGATTAATGTGCCGGCAGCACAGCAGCGCCGTCCAACGGTCGAATATCATGCGTCCATTAGTAAAACGTTAGACTTGTCATATTGATTGATTCGGCGGCAACACGTGATACCGAGCGACCTTTCATCGTGACTGAATATTAAATACAGCAGAGGTTGGTATGAGAGCCGGTCCGAATCACAATAAAGCAATTCCCACCAGGCACGTAGCGTCGTTTTAGACTGTCGAGGGAAAGTTCCGACTTCGAACACCGTCGGCAACTATTAGGCACATTGTCGCCAAATGGTCTTTTGTGCACGTTTAACTGCATTGTTCGCTTCTGCATTTCTCTCAGTTGGGTTCATTGTTATTCGGATCACGAAACTCTGCAACAATCTGGAATGGAGTGCAACGCCAGGAGGTGCTAGATTGAGGAAAGCTTGCTTTTAAAAACAATTTAGAATCAGCGGGCAATCTCATTGCTATTACGTAGAGGTGTATGTAAAATTCATTACGGAGCAAGGAAGCTGTTTACTCAATTGCAATAAAAATAACACACTTACGAATTACAACCAAATAATTCTGCGCCCACAATCAAAATTATGTTACTAATTGTTCATCAGGACCAAATGGACTTCTTAAAATTGTTCAACAGAACAAAAACAATTTAGTGATTGTTCAACGGAACTAGATCCATCTTGGTGGAGTAAAAATTGCACATCTACACAAAGATCTAATGTACAGTCATCCGCAATACATATTGCACACTTATATAGAGAAGGAAGTTTGGTAACCAAATAGGTACGAACAAATTATTCTTCACCAACAACGAAAATTCTATTATTATTGTTCATCAGGACAAAATTCAGTTTAGTAATGGTTCACCAGAACCAAAACACATTTTAGTAATTGTTCATCAGAACCATATCCATTTTAGTAATTGTTCATCACAATAGGGTAAAGACCCCGAATATGAAACCCTTTTGGTAGAATTCAATTTACTTGTTAATTAAAACATAAACGACTGATGTTTTCTTAAAAAATATATTTTGTAGGGAGTCTATTTCATGATACAAGGTATTGGAATATAAAAATAAGTAACAATCATAAATTATAAAGCAAAAAATGAACACAAGTGCTACTGAGCTATTTTTATAGGGGGTACCGAATAAGAGACCCCGACCTTGTTTGGGTTATATAAGTCATTTGAATCTTTGAACTAAATTATTTTTAAATAAATGAACTAATCGAAGATGGAGGGACAACATTGAGAGAAATCGGTAGGGATGGAAAAGAGTATATAGATCTTGCTGAAGATAGGGAAAGATGGAAGGCCTATGTTGCTGCAGCCATGAACCTTCGGGTTTAAGAAGGCTAGGGAGTTAGTTAGTTAGTTAGTTAAATGAAATAAGTTATTTTCTTATCCAACTATAAGTGAAACAATATTGATTTTACACCATGTTTAAAAAGATTAGGCTATTCTAAAAAATAAACTGACTATTTTTACCATGCTAAAAATACAAAACAAAATGTTCCTTCTATGCTATCCTAGTAGCTGTCCTGTTGTCATCAAAATTGGTTCACTTCAAATGAAACTGTGAAAAGACCTACATTGTGTTACACATGAAGTAACTACCTGGTAGAAACGAAGTTCATCATGCGTTTACTTTTGAGTTTTGCACATCGAACACACAAATGTGTCATCTGCACCACAATGAGCATGAGCCCACTTGTAACAACGTGTGCACTTTACCCACTCTTCACCACATTGATCTTTTGAATACGATGAACCACAAAATACATATTCTGTATCATATTCATCTTCATCTAATTCTAAACTGTCGGACGATTCTGCTAATGAGAAAGATTCTTCCGACTCGTCTGTGGATTCTTCACATTTCTTTGATACAACCTTCCTCTGCTTACGTGAAGTCGAACGGGAGTAATCTGATTGCTGCTTTTTCTGGACCTCAGTTGGCTTCCTACTGTGAGTGCCTGTAACACCCCTACCAAACAGGTTCTTCTTCACTTCCTTCTTACATTTCTTCCAATTGTCTGCAAGGCTTTTTTTGTATGGTGTTGTTGTTATAACTACTGGTTGATTCACTACGCGAAATTTCCCGGAGTTGTTAAGAGATGGGCTGTCTAGTGGGGGCAGTGGCTCAATGTCTTCTGGCATTACAATGGCATCGTCATCAGGGGGTGGTACTGTTGAAGACTGCGTAGCCTGAATAGGACTGCTTTCAGGCTCCTGTTCCTGTTCAAGTTGGCCTAACCTGCTGCAGCTTGGTTGGGGATCCACGTAACTTTTGGGTAGTTCAACTGACTGACCTGTCACATTCCTCTTTCTTTTAGAGCTGACAGAGTGTATTGCAAAATCTTCATCACGAAAAATGTATCTATTACAAGGGAATAAACCAGTTTCGAAATGCATTAACGGATGTTTCCATAGTAGCAACTCTGTTGTATGCACCTGACAATATTCTGGCAATTTTAGTTATTTTTAGTGGTTTTCCTGGATTCTGACGCAACCATGTTTCAACTTCTTGCGCGAAAAAATGTTTTGAAGGGAAACATGAAACCTACGTCTAGAGGCTGCGTTTTATGCGTCGAGTGTGGCGGTAAACAGATAATAGAAACATTGTGTTCTTTCGCTTTTGCAATCACTGGTATATTTCTTACGTGGGAGTAGTGACCGTCTAAAACCAGAAGCACAGGTTCTTGGTAACATAATTGCAACGTAACTCCCAAATTAGGAAAAGCAATAATGAAAATCAACGTAAAATATTAGATATATTTTGTGACTCCTGATATGAGACCCTTCATTATTATGCTAGTCCTATTATGAGACCGGTCTCATATATTGAACCTCTTCCAGGTCTCATAATAGGACCTTCGCAGGGTAAACAAATGAACAACGCTATATCTCTTACAAGTGGACGAAAACTAGCAACTAATTACATGGTACAACACACACACTCACCACTACGAAACACAGTAAAAACGGGATCAGTAAGAAATTACCTTATCCATTTTCAGCAGCTAATTTCCACGAGCACGCATTCTTTTTCACATTCGCTGCGTCACCAACTCTACACACAAGGAGCTCACGTGACTTCCAGTGCTATGGCGCGATTCCTCCTTGTGTTTCAGCTTCTTTCCACTAGGGTGCAGCACTTTGTTTACGAGATACATGGGGGTCTCATTTTAGGTGCCTATCCTCATATTCGGGGTCTTTACCCTACAGTCCATTGTAGTAATTGTTCACCAGAGCCAAATAGGCTTTTCAAAATTCTTCAAAGGAACAAAATCAATTTTAGTAATTGTTCACCAGATCCAAATAGATTTTTTTTTTAAATTCTTCAACGAAACAAAATCCATTTTAGTAATTGTTCACCAGATCCAAATAGGCTCTTCAAAATTCTTCAATGGAAAAAAAAATCCATTTTAGTAATTGTTCACCAGATCCAAATAGGCTTTTCTAAAATTCTTCAACGGAACAAAATCCATTTTAGTAATTGTTCACCAGAAAAAATAGGCTTTTTTAAAATTCTTCAACGGAACAAAATCCATTTTAGTAATTGATCACCAGAAAAAAATAGACTTCCTCAAATTCTTCAACGGAACAAAATTCATTTTAGTAATTGTTCACCACATCCAAATAGGCTTTTTAAAATTATTCAACGGAACAAAATCCATTTTAGTAATTGTTCAACAGACCCAAATCTATTTTAGTAATTCTTCACTAAGTACCTAATTCGCCTGCAATAAAAATTGCAGGTTTACATATAAAAAAGTTTGTTTCGATTCCAAGAAGTGCTCACGGGTTACCACAGCCAGATTAATTCGACCTTAGCGTCCGGACACTAACGTCCAATTAACCTGGCTGGTAACCAGTGAGTACCTGTTCAAATCACGTCGCCAGGAAAGCTACAATTTCTATAAGTTTGAAATAACCAAAAAATAGTTTCTAGTACGCAAATGTTTGTTTCAAGAGAGACAAACAATAGCCAAATTATGTTAGTAAATTTTCACCAAAACCCAAACCATTTTAGTAATTGTTTACCAGAACCATAATACATAAATTATTTACACAGTATTTATTTAATTACTTTTCAAACATACGTATTTTTGACGAAACAATTTTTTGTATTAAAATGGGTACATTTTGCCGTCAGGAAAATATTTTTTTTAAAAAAAAAAAAAAAGTTCCATTTTGTTGTTTAAAAAATCTGGTCGCCTTTTTCTAACTGTAGTTATCACTAATTTACTTTGTAGTAGCGGAATTCCACAGTGATGTCCATTTCAATGCAAATTAGCTGGTCGGTGCGTTAGTTCAAAATTCAAATGGGTTTCTGAGCAGTTTGAAGTGACTGTGTGGAAACTTGTTGAAGTACACTGTCGACTCTAACGCAGCTCAAAAACTAGAATGTTGGTGGGTAAAGATCCAGGGCTGTAGTTTATGGTATAGGGTGGTATACCCTCTGGATAACATTACTCATTAGCGTATACCTTAGGTTAGTTCATTTTTGTGTACTCCAGTGAATTTAGGAGGGTGAAATACTTCTGATTTCAGGTTAAACACAACTACTGAGGTGTTTTGTATTTCAGTTATAATCACGGAGAGGAAGCTTTTTCGAAGTTTTCAATTTTTAGTGTAATTAGCACTATTGTTAAAGTTATTTGCAGAATACAAACTAATAATATATAAAATCAATACTAAAAATAAAATAAAATACAATAACCAGGGTTGCTACGATTTTTCTATTACGAAATTACTTGACATTTCCAGGTTTTCCAATCCAAAAATGAAATTTGTCCAGACATGTTTATCATCATGATTTTTGCTTTTGAAACTTGTTTTTCAATTTAATATATAACCCATTAATTATTATGAATATTCACTTTCAGAACTTTCTCTTTAGCAAATTTCACTCTACACACACAAAACACGTGAAAACTTGATAAAATGTAAAATTACAATCGGCATGAAATGTATTGGGTGCTACAATCACGTACATCTAGCCTTCAGGCTAAGGTAACAGAGGTGCATTATTTCACCATAACAGATCTCCACAATATAAAAACAACAGAAAAAAATCATAAACCATACACAATTTTTCATTTTCTGGCAGATTTTCTGCTTTCTTGCTTACATTTATAAGTACACAGCATCTGGAGCATTTTTTGGTGCATATAGGAATTCTATAGGAAATGACAACAAGACTAAGATCTATAAAAATAATAGACGATAACCTCTTCTTCACGAACCTTTCTTATAATTATGATCATATTGTCAATGTACTTTAGTTATCAATCAGATCTAGACTGCAAGTTTTACTTTGATATTCTTTCTATTATCTAGTATTATAAAAGTGAAAATTTATTACAGAAATTCGAAGGAACCATAATTTTGCACAAGACAGAGAATCATAAGAACGAAAGAAACAAGTTTCTAAACCGAATCCAGAAGTGGAAGTGAACTGGTTGTTGAAGACTCCAAAATGCACGTAAATTCCAGACGATCTGCAAAATTCCATAACATTTCCATGATTTTTCCCTGACAAGCCAATATCCCTGTTTTGCAGGTTTCCCAGACGCGTAACAAGATGTAGGGTAGTCTTTATGTTTAAATGCAGTTAATATAATGAGCGTTTCATATATTTTTAAATATCCAGTTTATCGTAGCACAAACGTCGCTGGCTTGTAATCAAGAGGTCCAAGATTCGATACCCAGTAGAGGTACAAAGTGCTTCGAATCCCACTTTAATCTGTAGTTCCAGTTCCGATTAGCCTACCTTTGTATCTAAAGTTAAAACACAAACTCTATTGTAGCGTGTCTCCTTTAGGTTAATTACAGGCATATATTCATCAGCATTCTACCATGAATGACATTTCTTTGTAGAAATTAATCCACATATTTAATAGAAACATCATCTAGAGTTCATGAAAACGATCTCCACCTTAGCTTATACCCTGTGAAAATTTTGGGACTGCAGCACTGAAACATACCAAAGAAACATTTCTATTGGCTTATTTCAGAATTGCTCAACCTTCGTTTTTATACCTTGGATTCTGCATCTGAAGCAGTTCGGAAAGATTGGTTGGACCTTGGTGAATTTTCGCCGCTGAAATCGGTTCCATTGTTTTCCTTCATTCAAATAGCCCCTTTGGGATATTCTCGAGAAAGAAAGTAGGGAGAAAGCCTTTCTAAAAGAAGATCGTCCGCTGCAAAGAAGCCTAAAGTGAGAGATCTGTCCGCAAACTTGCTAGAACTGCTCCCATCCTTACTCCAAATCCAAGCTTTTGGTGCCTAATCAACTCTTCTTTCGATCACAAAAGTCCCCGATAGATGGTGCTCATCGTTTATCACAGGCAAGAAAGGACGTTCGCCAAATCTCACTTAAGACTGGGAACAAAAGGAAGGGATTCAGTTCGACTTTTTTCTTTCTTCTTTTATTTTCTTTCCAGATTTATACCCATCTTTTTCAACTCTTACACCTCATTGATTTTTTCTTGCGTATCTCCTGGTTGTTCATTCACTTTGCCTTATCTTTTGTAGAAGTCAGCATAGCAGGTCAATATTAAAAATTAGTAATCGATGTACTCAAGGAATATAGAGATTAGGTAAAGCCATCCGAAGATTGCCGATCTTGCACGAACGCGTGACGTCACCGGAGAAGCAGTGAGCTCGGCTGAAGCAGACGCTCCTAGCATTTATATGGGAGATTCAGAGAGCGAAAGTATATTATTACTTTTAGGAGGGGGAAAATAATAATTGTCGTCCTCCAAGATGGTATTGAGGCATCCTTTTAATGATTACTAACATAATTGAAAACGCGCTACTTTTAAAAGGGGGCAAAGTACATGTGGAAAAATGTATTTTGAAAATCCATATTCCTGAAACTTTCTGACCGATGCGCTACAAAGAAAGTTGCGTGTTCTCCTTTAGAATTTCGTCATTTTACAAATCGTAATATAATTTTAACAAAAACGTTGCATGCTAAAGAAGAATTAAAAAGTTTAAAAAATAATTGATTAATAGATTTAGTTTATTTTACTTCGCTATCTGTCACACATGGCTAATCGCAAAGATGAGGATGCGTGATGATATGATGAAATTGAAGAAAGGAAAGTAGACCCATGCCCGGGCGTGGATTCGAACCTGGGGGCCCTTGGCATCGTAAAGCGTTGTGCTAACCACTTCGCCACGGAGGTCAGCATTACAAGGAAATAAAAAAAATTGGCATCTATGTTTTAATATGCGAGAAACATTTGCGAGGAGGTTATTGAAATAACAAATAATTATTACAAGACGTTGTGATGAAAATTATTAATATATCTGAAATATCCAGAGTTGACCTTGCAGTCTCTAAATGTACTTTTAGGGTTACGCAAAACCTTTAGGCTAATCAAAATTGCTAGTGTAAATTTATAAGCTATTAAAATTTAAAACTTATTCCTGTTCGAAAAGAGAAACTGCCAAGTCGAAATAATATTTCGTAGAAATACATATATTTGTCTTTCATGAGGCCAAGTGAGTATTTGGAGGGGACGCTGGCTTGGGAAGGCTATAGCCCCGGATCTCGATCTGCAAAGGGGCTTCCAGTGGGAAAACATTCCTATGAAATAGTCCAGAAGAAGGGGCGAAATGATTTTTTTTAAATGTTCCAAGAATACAAAGATATAAGTGGATATTTGACAAGCTTAGTCTAAAACTTACAACTGAGGTCGTACGTGTGTGTGTGTGGGGGGGGGGGCTACTTGAGGTAACACAGTGGAATATGATTCACAATACTAAAATTAAAATAAATATATGGGAACAATAGAAATCAAAATATGTTGTAGCTAGTGACGGCGCAATAGTAAAGATGGAGGGGTAAATCATATTTTCCCGGAGTAATCATTTTTATTATTCTGTTACATACGACACAAAAATGCATATTTTGGCTAAAAGAGCATTCATTCATTTATTTATTTTGTCGTTTTACTGGGGGCAGATAAGAGAGAGAGAGAGAGAAATTGTCGAACGAGAATTGGGAGGCGTTCCTGCCCCCCCCCCCCCCCGTAGTGTGGTCACTGCCTATGGCTATGCTGGAGAAGAATGCACCAATTAATACGCTATTAAATAAAACAGATACTTTTAAAACTTTTAATCAAATTATTTGTGAACTATGATTTAAATTTAGAGAGAGCACATACCTGTTTAATTTAATTTGGATGAGTTAACTTCTGAAGCCTGCCATTTCCGAGCCTTCTTCCGGTGTAACTGCACCGCCCTTTGATCCCTAGCTGCTGCGTTCAGGTGGCGGAACGAGCAGAATACTACTTAAAACAAATATGTGACAAATATATAAAACAAGAACAACGTGTTGAAGCTATTGACGGCGCCAAAGAAAAGACCGAAGAGAAACGTGGAGAGTGCAGTGATATTTTACGGGAAGCAGCAGGCACGTATCCAGGAATTCCTTGCGGGGGGAGGCTGAACACCATTTTTTAAAGGGGTATCACAATTGTATGTTTAAGGCCAGTGGTGGCAATTGGGTTCCAAAATGTGGTGGGAGGGGGGTGGACAAGGAGACAAGCATTAAGAGGCCATAGTGTGATAGTGTGGAGGCAAAAGAATGGGGAGCAACTATCTCCTAAATCGTCGCCACTGTTTAAGGCTGTCATTTTAATCAGAACGTGAAATCGGGACATTTTCTACCACTCAACTCCTCTGTTTCCATGCATTAATATTGTGTGCCGGAACCATCTCAGTATGTATGTTTGTCCATTTCTTCTCATCAGGCATCAAAACATCTATGTACCAGAAGTGTTTTTACGAAGGTGTTACACATGCACGGAATGCACAATCCACTCGACAATGCAAGATTCAAACTGCGTGCTGGGAACTGGAATCAGACAGTTCACGAATATTTCTCTCTCATTCGAGCCTGAACACCACTAATGTGTCTTGTCCTCCCATGTTTGCAGCTCTTATAAAAGCCGAAACCCACCAAATTGTTCATATTCATGCCTAAGCACTCGCAAGTGTCCAAAATTGTCTGTTGAGTGTGTGTCGAACCCAGTAGCCTTAAACAAAAGTATTTTTTATGCCATGAAATTCTCGGACTGCATACACAAAATTTGGTCCTGGCACAACCAAATCATCACTCAAAACTTTGATTTTCAGTTGATCTGTGCAGCTTATTTCTTTTTTAATAAATCGCTCCAATGCCCAGCCCGAAACTGCCGAAATATTCACGTTAGAGAGAGAGAGACCTTCGATCTCTTCGTCTTTCCACCCGAACTACTCGTAGCACTACTCGAAGTTCCGCTGTCGTCAATGTTTTTAGCTTTGGGACCGAACTGGAATTAGTGGTAGACTTCGTTACTTTACGGTATTTAGTCCATTTCATTTTCGAATCACTAGATCTTATAAAGCAACCAATGGACACCGACTGTTCACTAATCGACTGTATGAAGTCTCCACCTATTCTGTTGTACAGATCAACCGGGAAATTGAAGCCGCGTATTAATATCCTCATTATATTCTAGAACGTTTCGCAGATATCACGATTCGTAAATATTGCCAGTAGTTCGACTCCTTCTCTTTTTCAAGAACGTTCCCTCTCGCGCTTTCCAGAGATTAAAAAATTACAATGAATCCGAATCGCCCTACCTGCGGCGGTACCTTTGTTGTGCAGCTTCCAAATGCTGACAAGTCTCTTCTACATAGTGTTCAAATTCGCTACGACAACACCGAAAGCGTAAGAAAAGTTTACGTGCAATATTATCAACAACAGGGTTATAGAACATTCTCCGTCTTGCCTTGATAAGTATTTCTCTCCTAAAATTATCGTCACATTATTCAAGAAGACAAAAACCTAATTTTATCTAGTGTAAAATGAAAACTTTCCTGGTTTGGGGAGTCCACGAGTTACGATCCCCACCTTGGATACGCGCTATAAACAATAACAGGGTCCGTAGAACATTCTCCGTCTTGCCTCGATAATTATTCCTCTCCTTAAATTATCGTCACATTATTCAAGAAGTCAAAAACCTAATTTTATCAGTGTAAACTGAAAAAATTCCTTGGGGAGCGGGGCCTAGAACCACCTGATCCCTACCTTGGATACGCGCTATTAACAATAACAGGCTTATAGAACATTCTCCGTCTTGCCTAGATAATTATCTCTCTCAAATTATCACCATATTATTCAAGAAGCCAAAAACCTAATTTTATCTAGCGTAAACTGAAAATTTTCTGAAGGGGGGCTTGAGCCCCCTGATTCCCACCTTGGATACGAGCTGTTACCAATAACAGGGTTATAGAATATTCTCCGTCTTGCCTCGATAATTATTTCTCTCCTTAAATTAACATCACATTATTTTATTTGACACCACAAGAAACAAAAAATCTCATTTTATCTAGTGTAAAACGAAAACTTTCGGCGGGGCTTGAGCCCCCTAAGCCCCCCTCCCTTGGATACGTGCCTGGGAAGCAGTCACGTTTATTACACCCTTACATTTACATACAATATTATAAAGTTCTGCTTTTAGATCTCGCACAATGCCTTTTTCACAAAAATGGGCAATCTCGCATTTTTTTATATCAATCAAGCTGTGATATTTTAGTTTTCTGATAATAGTTTTCACAGCTTTCCAAAGCATTTAGGTATGATTTCAGTTGACAAGAAGAAAATAATTTTTTTCAAAACATACAGCAAAAAGAAATCCAACGCGCTTAAGTTAAAACTCCCTTACATTGGAAGCCTGGAGAGAACAAAACAGGGGTTCCTTCGTAACACGATTTCTTGAAAACCATTTTACACATTTGAATCAACTTTGTGATAAATTGATTAGAAAGGATGAGTCTTAACAGTAAAAGTTGTAACTTTTCCCTTGCTACTATATTTTAGAAGATATTCGTTGTCAAATTTCTCAATATTTGCATAAGGAACCAGCCTTTTCAGTGCCGAGTGTTTCGATGGTGACGTCATGCATCCACGGACAACTGCGCATACGATCTGCGCCGCCGAACGAGCACCCCCTGGATGTACTGTTAACACGCCTGCAAAGGAATGGAGCACCGTAAGATATCACTTGTAGTACAGGGTGTATCATAATAAACAAATTTAAGAACGTATTTCGACTAAACACTACATGGAATACAACAATGATATTTGTTGTGTATCAATCAAGTTTCCATGAATATCAACAAATGACTACAAATGTTCAATGTGGCTTCCACCAGTTATGCGACACACATCCAATGGAAATTCGAGTTCTTGCTACACATTTCCCAAGATCTCTTCGTCCACCAAAGCAAGGGCGTTTCTTATTCTGTCCGTTAGCTGTTGCATATTCTGCGGCATAGGTAGCTCATAGACTTTGTCTTTCACAAAGCCCAAAATGCAGAAGTCTAGGGGTGTATAAGGTCTGGCAACTTAAGACACAGCCTGCTTTCTCTGCACCTGTGAAAGTCGCCATTTTCTTTAACACTACACCAGCGCCACAGTGACAGTGTTTACAAAAGTCTTACGCATGAAGATTCTATAATTCTTGGGGGCTGTTGGATTTTTTAGTATACGCATACTTGTACGTATACAGCGTGTACAGCAGGCAGCTCACGAGAAGATCCCCAAATTATGGGAGACGAGGTGCAGGGGTAAAGGTAAGGACGGGTCCATTTGCAGATTTTAGGGGTAGCAGAAAGTCTTCAATCACACAGAGCCTGTGTCTGCGGCAACAGGTTGCTGCTGCTTCTCTTTCAGTGCCCAGAATACCTTTGTATCGCAACGACTTTAGGGTTATCATATAACAAACTTTAAAAAAGGACATTTTTAGATTGCAAAAAAGTTAACATTCGACGAAGATGCAGCACTTCGAACACACGTTTTGTGCTTACTGGTGTTTTGGTGAGCTTATATGCAAATGTCTGAATATTCTAATATAACATAAATTAACATTTTGCCTCAGAGTTGTTTCTTCCAGGTCTAAAGTCAGGAAACAGTTTTTGTAAGTCGTCACATGGCACATGGTACAGCAGTTAAAAATTACTGATTCTTTCTGAATTCTATCATGAAAATCAAGTCAAAGTAAGCAGTGGAGTATCGTATATTCTTACCTATTGTTAGAAACTTGCTGCTCACCACGAGCCGCGGTAGATGTCGCAAGTTCTTTGAAATAACACCTCACACTGTGAGCGGCGACAATAGTAAAGACGCAAAAGTTCAACAATTTATCCTTGTTGGAAGAAAAATTTCTCGTCTTTCCGCTTGCAACTGAGAGTGTTGTATTTCCTTACTTTGAAATTCACAATTTTTTACTAATAACATTTTGTTACTAATCTTGAAGTTAAGCAGTTGTCTTTATCTCAGAAAAGAGCACATTTCTAAATTTTCCTAAAAACCCGCCCGGACCATTTTTAGGGCCCGAAAAAGAGGTTTTGTGCAGGTAACCCTAAACGACTTGCGTCGCTGCACCGGTTACTGCGAGCCCACGTGATTTTCTCACTCAGGGTGCACTCCGTCCCCCCCCCCCCCCCCCCAACCCTGAAAGTGCAGTCGCCTGTCGCTACGTCACTCCACTTCCGTTGCGGATCATCTCCTGAGAGTTGAGCAGTGATGTGCGTCTACGCGTAAACAACGATAATCTACATTCTACACGTAGACTATTTATACACGTAGATCACGTAATCTATGTAAATAACATGGTGAAAGGTGATAACTTAGCAAAGGGCGCTGTGGAAATAAAACAAAATTATACTGCGTATCAGTTGGCAATGTGTGATAAGAACCTTTCATAGTCTTCCTTGCAAATTCGAACAATTTGTCACCTAGGAAAAAAACATAACATAGGAAATATTCTAGTGTTTAATAAGAAAAAGACTACTTTTGTATCACGACTGCCATCTGTTGCCTTTTTTTTTTTGCATACTATTTATCTTCCATAGTTGATGATAGAAGAGAAATTTTGTTGTAAATAGGATTCTTGTCAGTTCGTTAGGAACCACTATAGTTGAAAATGTAACTTTGCTTTCATGAAAGCCTTGAAAACTAATTTTAATGTACTTTACATTGTCTACGTAATCTATGTAAACTACAACCCAATGTAATCTACGCGTAGATTACGTGTAGGCAACGCACGTAGACGTAAACTTATAGTGTACGGCACATCACTGGCGGTGAGATGTATCATAATTAGAGCCCGGAAGTTTGGCAAAATGCCTCTTTTTATCTACTGCATATATTCATAAATTTTTCCGGATATATGTTTCTTATGTTGTTTCGAATGTTTTAGAAGCCTTTTCATTTTGCCTATTTTGCCTATTTGGGACCCCACTGCTTATTTTTAATTAGAATGCCTTTTTTTTTTGCCTTTTTCAACGAAATTTGACCATTTTTTTTAAAAAATGTGTATATAAATTATTTATTTCCCAAAAAACGTTGTTGGCATTTATTTTTCTTCCGTTTATTATGTGAATAATTTTCGCCTTATTTAAGTAATACTGAACTCATGCATGCTTCAATATTGCTGAAGGAGAAAAAGTGTGAGAAAAATGTATTTCATGCTCAGTTAGGATATTGCCTTTCGGTTAACATTTCCTTGTGCATGATTGACTGCTGAAGTGGAGAGGTTGATTTCGAACACAAAGAAGATATTTCTGAAATCTCCCTCTCGAACCCGAAAATTTAAGGAAGTTGCATCTGAGCTTAGTTTACCTCCGCAACCAGTCTTGACCAGATGGGGAACCTGGATATCAGCAGCTATATATTATGCTAACAACCTTGAAAAAATCAGTGAGGGGATCGATGCTCTTCCAGAAAATGAAGCGGCTTCAATTCGTGAAGTGAAAAAAACTCCTGTGCTATTCAAGTTTACTTTTGCACATTATGGTGCATTGCCAGAGACAATTACAATTATAGCATCCATGAAAATCTTCGAGGAATCTATGCAGCAGATGATGGAAGTACCAGGAGAAAAGGGGTCAGCTGTTGCGGAAAAGTGCAAACGGGTAGTGAGTGCAAATGAGGACTTGAAACAATTGAAAACAATTTGTGATATTCTAAAAGGTGAAAATGCTGTTACCGAAATGAGTCCAGCTACATTAGCTTGTTTTATGTATGCTCCAATAACGTCTGGGGAAGTAGAAAGATCATTTTCTATTATGAAAAACATTGTCTCTGACAGTCGACTATCAATGATTGTTGAGAACTTAAAAAAACACCTTGTAGTTATATGGAATCAAGACGGAGAAAATTGAAATGCTCTTCCCAATGTAGATTTTAACATGTTGCCATAAATTATAGATGAAAGTAAGCGACTTCCAAATGTGCCTTTTTTGGGTTTATTTTGCCTTTTTTTCATTTTTAGTGCCTATTTTCCACATTATAAATGCCTTTTTGCTTGCCTATTTTAACGAAAATAAATGCCTGAACTTCCGGGCTCTAATCATAATAGAGTAAACAACGTATCAGGTTATTGTTTTTAAAAAAATCTGAAACACAACAATGGGATTTGTATTTCTTTATTTCCAGTTGGGTTTCGCACTCAAGCGTATTTAGGGTATTTATGATTAGAAAGTTACACAAGAGATGTAATATTCATGAAACATATATTGCAAGTTTCTGTGTACAGGGTGCCCATAAATTAAGTTTATATTTTCTCAAAAAAGAGTGATTTTACTCGGAATGTTTCTCATGACATATTTTCGATACATATTACTCTCAACGTGTGCACCATCCACATCACGACACACTTCCCATCTGTTGGCAGTTGCGTGAAAGACGTTCTGGAGCATTGCTGGTGTTATGGCGGCAGCAGCTTCTGTAATGCGGGGTTCGGAGTTCCTCCAATGTGGTAATGGGTCGGGTGAAAATTCTTGGTATAATTTCTCTTCTAAGTATCTTACTGCCTTACCTGCTTCTTTCTAATTTTATTATCTTAACCCCTCTGCTTGCCACTTTTTATTATCTTCGTTTATAATCCACCCTCCTCCTCATATCTCTCTCTCTCTCTCTCTCTCTCTCTCTCTCTCTCTCTCTCTCTCTCTCTATATATATATATATATATATATATATATATATATATATATATATATATATATATATATATATAGTATAACATTCATCTTCGAATATACGTTTATCTCCATCCCTTTCCTGTCTTGCCTTTACCTTCACTTGCTTTGACTGATTGATTTGGCATATTTTACTTCTTTTTCTGCCATTTGTGACTAATTGCGAAGATGAAATAACAAATAACAATGGCCAGGGCTCATCCTCATTTTCGTGATTAGCCGAAAAGTGGTAGAAAAGCTACGTAAAACTAAAACCCAATCAATCAATTATGAAAAGCTGTCACGGGGCGGACAAAAGTATCACAGAGAAACAAACTTTCCAGTTTTTTTGCAGCGAGGAAGTAACAACCGTGCCACTTCTACAAGTTAACACACACAAAAACAATGGCTTCTGATAATACATCTATCCACCTTCGGGACTCTCGACTCCCGAAGACATTATCAGCTTATCAGATATGCCCAAATATTAAATAACAGGCCCTTCTATGCCCTGATTAAGATAGGGCAGGGCGCGCGATATTTCATCCCCGCAGTTCGTATCTGCAGCCCTTAGCCCTTCGAGCTGCCAATTCCGCCAGAAGTCAGAGGAACGATGGAACCTTTCATCGTGGAACTTCATCATCCGAGAAAATCCTGTAAGGACGTGATCTCGTTCTGGAACGTGAGGGACGGGAGTTTCGTGGTCACGACCACGTGGTGTCATGAGCTGGGATTCTGTCGAATGAGGCCTGGAGGAAGCAGAGGCAATTCAACTCTATCTCATCCGATCGGAAGTTACGCGAATGCAGGGTGACCTGGTAACACAAATGCAAGGTTTAAGTCCACGTCATGCGTAGATACGCTAATGGTGATTAGAACTGCGGTTTCAGTGGAATCAGAAGCACTGAAATTGTTCTTAACAGCACTGTGCGAATTAAGCGTTTTGCTGGGGGGGCCTCAGTGGCGTATTTGTGACCATTTTTGGGAGGTAGTCGTTTTTTGGGGGGTATGCACATTTGTAGGCTACGTATGTCAACAGTCAGTATACTAAACATTGGCTCTAACCCAGGTTATCAAATCTTATGACGACATTTACACGTAATTCAGTAACACTTAGAATCAGGGTTGTTAAAGGTCGAGAAATCCGTAAGTCATAATGGGTTCAATTGGGTTCCGCTGCAGCACTGGAACCTTTTCTCTCGCACAAATTAAATTCAGTCCAGGTTGCGTATTGTCTCATTCAAAAAAGGTTCCTGGACCGTATTTAAATTGATCTGGAAGAAATGTACCTGGACCGAATTGAAATACTTTACAGATTAAAAAGCTTATTTAAGGTCCACAACCTATTTACGCTTGCTGATTTTCTCTCCTGGACCGGAATTGAATTTATTCAAAATTCCTGGACCTTTAACAACCCTACTTAGAATATTTACATTCTAAGACAGCCCAAACTCGTACACAACAAGAGCTATCGAACTAGCAACACCGAAAACTTGACCAGATTTATATTGCCGAGGTCAAACTTGACGTCCGTCTAACCTAAACTTATCGTCCGTCTAACCTAACATTAACGTCCGTCTAACCTAACCTTAACGTCCGTCTAACCTAACCTTAACGTCCGTCTAACCTAACCTTAACGTCCGTCTAACCTAAACTTATCGTCCGTCTAACCTAACCTTAACGTCCATCTAACCTAAACTTAACGTCCATCTAACCTAAACTTAACGTCCATCTAACCTAACCTTAACGTCCATCTAACCTAAACTTAACATCCATCTAACCTAACCTTAACGTCCATCTAACCTAACCTTAACGTCCATCTAAACTAAACTTTACGTCCATCTAAACTAAACTTAACGTCCATCTAACCTAAACTTAACGTCCATCTAAACTAAACTTAACATCCATCTAACCTAACCTTAACGTCCATCTAACCTAAACTTAACGTCCATCTAACCTAACCTTAACGTCCATCTAACCTAAACTTAACATCCATCTAACCTAACCTTAACGTCCATCTAACCTAACCTTAACGTCCATCTAAACTAAACTTTACGTCCATCTAAACTAAACTTAACGTCCATCTAACCTAAACTTAACGTCCATCTAAACTAAACTTAACATCCATGTAACCTAAACTTAACAAAGAAGACGTGACCAAATTTCTATTGCAGGGTTCAAACTTAATTTCCATTGAACCTGCGTACAAGTTTCTTGTGTCGGTGAGGTTGGTCAGTTGCAGAATGGTGACCTCCTTTAATCCACAACGCTGCATACTTTTTGGCAGGGACATATTTGATGGCTGGGCCATTAACAGGTTGATACACAGTTAACAAATGCTATACTCTATGCTCTCAATTGCATTGTCTTTGAGGGGGATAGAACATCCCTGGCAGGAATAAAAATAATTTTCTTTTGACAGAGAATACTTTGTGGGAGGGAATTTCCCCACCACCCCTCCCCGTTATTTCTCACACTGCTTGAAAGGTCTCGAATCCAGGACTCCTGAATTAAGAAAGGATCTAATTTGCATGTGCCAGTCAAATTGGAGAGAGTAAAATATAGAAAAGTAAGACAAACACAACGGGTGTTTGTAAATATATGTTCTGCAGTTATGGGTCGCAGGTTCGAATCCCAGCCCGGGCATGGGTTTCTTCATATCACAACTCATCCTTATCTTCGAAATTTGCTAATGGTGGCATGAGGAAGTAAAATTAAAGAATCGGTCAATCCATTTAATTTACACGTAATAAACTTACGGTAAAACAAACCCTACTATATTGTTTTTGAGCTTTCAATTTGGCATACAATATAGAGGGTGGCCGAAAAAAGGTAACCGAACACATAAGGTAACGGATCTACATTTCGGTTACCTTTCTTGGGGCCACCCTGTATCATACAATATACAGATACGGGGCCGGAGCGTGGTGCTGATCACATCACCTCCAAAATGTCCGTACATCCCTACTGTATTGTTTCTGAGCTTTCAATTTGGCATACAATATACAGGGTGTCCCAGAAAAAGGTAACCGAACACATAAGGTAACGGATCTACATATCTGTTACCTTTCTTGGGGTCACCCTGTATCATACAATATATAGATACGCGGCCGAAGCGTGGTGCTAATCACATCACCTCCAAAATGGATGTATATCCCTAAACGTGCCTTCATAGCACATGAGCTACACGCATAAATACTCGCCGACCATCGTGGCGTAGTGGTTAGCACAGCGCGCTATCAGGCCAGGGATCCAGGATTCGAATCTCGGCGAGTGCATTGTAAGTGTCCCTTCATCACCTCATGCTCGTCGTGGTAGAAAACAGACGCTAAATAACAAAAAAAAAAAAAAAACTCAAACGCATAATAACTCCAAAGTCAGGTTTAACCCTGCCATACCATTTAAAGGTTTTCAAAACCAACGTTTAAAGGACGCGCCAAAACACAAACTAAGCAGCAAATTGACGAACAATCAGCCGGAGTTTACAGGTGCAAATTCTGCGAAACAGAAATTGGTTTTGAAAAAAGCAAGCATGGCGAGTATCCTGCAAGTTAGGCAACGTGATCGTTCCGTGCCGTGCGTCTTGCCGACCCTTCAAGGGGAGAGAGAGCGGCCGTTATTTAAGCCGGCAACCCCAGGGGTTGAAATATTACTCAGTTTAAGCTAAGCCAGCTGTAGGCTAATTCACGGGAAACTCTCCGGCGACTATAAATTTACTCGCAGTGCTTCCCTCCCGTCTGAAACCACCAACGCAAGCCGATCGTAGCAGGGAAGGTGGGGGTAAATAGAGTGCGAAGTCGCAAGCAGGGGGCGCGCGAAATGGAGCTTACAATTTTAGAATTTTGATCGCGTTTGGCCCATAGCTGGTGTGAGAAATGATTGTAGTTTATGAAAAGAAATGGGTGCTATGTTCCTCTGGCACCAGGAAGCATATTTCAAGAAAACTCTCAGCATACGCAACGCTAAACATATATTTCCATGAAACATTTACCATGAAATTGTTTCATATTAACTTCTACAAATACCCACGCGTAGAACCGAGTATAGAAACTTTCGAAATGCAAGTACAGAGATCTTTATTTTTTTATGAGGATACACAATAATATATTTCGTAGGTAACGTAGTTTTGATAGTTGTTCAATAGTTTTTTGATAGTTCTTTACTGCTTTCATTTGATGGGGATGGGGCTGTACATCCATCAACTCCCCCCGTCCCATTAGCGTACGCTTGTACCTCTAAAACTACTAACGATTCTTTTCCGAAATTCTTTCTGCTTATTATATTTTACAACTTGGAAACAATTTTTCTGAACATGTTTAGCCTGTAGCGTAGCTAACACGCTCTGCGCCCCCCCCCCCGCGACTTTATATCAAGTCACCAAAACCGACATACCATTTTGTTTTTTACTCTTAACTCGGAGTAGGGAAGGAATTTTCCGATGTGGAATACATCAATGTGTACATCAATTCCATGCCCAGTATAATCTGTGTAACAAGATCTCTTACAACAACATTTTGTTTCACAAAATAGTTTTATCACAAAAGGTACAATTATGTCATCTGAGAAAATGGGTTTCTAATCATACGACCTGTTTAAATAAGGGATTAAATTACAAAGCAACACAAACAAATATATGTAAATGGTTTCTATTAGAGAATAAAGCAATACCTTTAATCATCATGAAACAAATCCAATTTCTTTGGACCATTGAGCCCTCAATGGCATGTCATTTACAGAAAAGACAGACGTATAGGTCATGCTCTGCATCTGCACATTGAACATGAGCCCAAAGATTGCACCTGATACACATTATTCATTCTTCACCACTGGCATCTTCAGAATAAATTCCTTCGCCAAAATACATTCAGCATCTAGGATATCTTCATCTCGCGCAACGGTTTAGGGAACGACGCCATCAAAAACAATAACCTCAAACATTTACAAACACCACATCTTCACATGTTCGGAATCGTTATTCTATCTAGAATGACCTGACAAAACTGTAAACATTTACTCATCCTTCCAGTATGAATAATACAGTGTTATGCAGAGACAAACAAAAGTATTGAAATCACCCAAAAACAAAAATCTCTTCCTACAAAAAGAATATAGTCAGCAGCGCTCGTCTCACTGGTCGCACATTATCTTGGAAGCCTAAAGAATAGATTTACCGCAAAGTGTCAGGACTTCCCGGCTGTGAAATAGTAGTGTCGGTTTAGGAGCCCTATGTCAGTTTTGGTGACTTTCCTCTAGATATATAGAAATATGAACATGCATACATGTAATTTGAATCAATGTAAAAACTTGCAAAAATGGAAGACAACAAAGAAACTAAAAAATATATATACAGGATGTAATTTTAATGGCGCCCATGGGCCACGGAAACGTATAGAGGACATCAAAACAAACTACTTTTCTCAGTAACAATTTTCTCGTTGGTGCATCATTTCGGCGCTACAGTCGTTCAAAAAAAAAAAAAAAAAAACGTTTTGCCGCCTGAATGCTGGCAACCACACACAACATTTGATTTCATTTGTGACGTCATATCCTGTCGTGAAGCGATGCGTTCCAGGGTTGCCAGGTACACACACATTCTCTGTGAAAAATGACATAGCTACAATCAGCCACATTATGTACCTTAAAACAAAACGAGAAAACACGTTCTGTAACCTAACAGGAAGTAAACAAACGATACGAAAAATGGTATAAAGGAAATAGAATTCAAGTGGAAGTGGTCATATCGAATTTTGTATCAGCTTGCATGTCAAATATTTGCAAATCAAGTTACCAAGTTGGCATCTACAATTTAGTTTATCCACTTCGTCCTTCTGATACTAGTTGTCTGTGACACACTGAACAGATGACAAAATAGAAATGAAAGAACTCAAAATTCCAAAGGTAAGCAACACATAATATAATGTATATTCAGGGTATTATGAGGCAAGTGACAAAAATGGTTGAAAATACAGGGATATAAGTAGTAGTAAATATCAACCTTGCAACGAGATTTGCAAATATAATTGACATGTAGCTGGCCGTAAACAGCCACATGTAACCTCTAAGTCCAATAAAATTTATTGTTGTTGATATTTGACACGTAGGCCGAGACAAAATCCGATATTGACGCTTCATTTGAAAACTTTTTTACCATTTCTCATATCGTTGGTTCACTTCCCCCTCCCCTGAGATGACTGCTGATCTTCTGGCTGGTAGGCTATGATGTTCGGTCTTCTGGACACGTTTCTCGCTTCGTTTTACAGCTAATAATGTGGTTGGTAGTTTGTCATTTTTCATAAAATTTGTGTGTTCCTTGCAATCCTGCCGTGTGCTGTTTCGCCGCAGGAAATGACGTCACAGATACTATCAAATGTTGGGTTGGTTTGCCAGCATCCAGGCGGCAAAACGGTCCTTTATGAACGGCTGTAGTGTCGAATCGACGCACCAACGAGAAAAATGTTACTAAAAAACGTTTATTGTTTTGATGTCTTCCATACGAATATGTGGTCCGTGGGCGCCATTAAAATGACACCCTGCATGTGTTATAATTACATATGGAAATACACTGTTACTACAAAAATTACGATATTGTTTATATTGTGTTATAGTTGTGAAGTGTTTGTGTGTGTCTTGTGTAGTAGTTGTGCTGTCTAATGTGTTTGTGTTTGTCTTGTGTAGTAGTTCCTCCATTCATATTGGGGGTTAGGCGTAGAGCTGACAACTCTGCACTGTAAAAACACATGTCAAGAAACAGAAATATAAGGCCATGGATGTTCCCAAGGTAAAATATTCCGGAGGTAAAATAGTCCCCCGTTCGGATCTCCGGGTGGGGACTACTTTGGGAGGTCCCTGGACTAAGGATAAGATCTACGTTAGGAATAAGAAAAATATTAAATTAGGCACCTGGAATGTTCTGAGCCTTTACCGGCCTGGGGCATTTCAGTGTACAGTTAATGAGATAGTCAAGTATAAATTAGATGTAGTAGCTGTCCAGGAAGTTAGGTGGCCAGGAGAAGGGAATTGTAAAACTAAAAATTATACTTTTTTCTATGGTGGTACTGAAAATCATAATTTTGGAACAGGCTTTTTCATAAATAATAGAATTATCTCGGCTCTTAAAACAATAGAATTTATTAATGATAGGATATCATATGCAGTTTTACAGGGTAGGTGGTGTAAAATTATTTTAATAAACATACATGCACCAACGGAAGATAAAGATGATAATACTAAAGATGATTTTTATACAGAGTTAGAACAAGTCTTTGATAAATTTTCTCAGTATGATATGAAAATTCTGTTAGGTGACTGTAATGCACAGATTGGGAAAGAAGAGACATTTAAACCCACGATTGGTAAAGAAAGTCTTCATGAATTAAGTAATGATAATGGTATAAGATTGATTACTTTTGCAACCTCAAAGAATTTAATTGTGAAAAGTACCACTTTTAAACATAAAGATATCCATAAATATACCTGGTCTTCTCCAGATGGTAAAACTCATAATCAGATAGATCATATTCTCATTGATAAGAGAAGGCATACTAGTATAATTGACGTTCGTACACATAGAGGTGCTGACTGTGCCAGTGACCATTATTTAGTAATTGCTAAATTAAGAGAAAGACTCTCAGTGATAAATCATAAGCAACAAAATCTAAAAGTTCTAAAATTTGATACAGGAAAGTTTACTGATGAAAGAATTAAGAAAGATTACCAAATTAAACTGTCAAATAGATTTGATGTTTTGCAGGATTTAAATGATGATGAAAATATAAATGAAACAGACGTAAATAAGAATTGGGAGCACATACGTAATGCAATAGAATCAGCAGCTAAAGAAACTATAGGATACCATAAACCGAGAAAAACTAAGCCATGGTTTGATAATGAATGTCATAATCTAATAGAAATAAGAAATCAGGCTAGACTTAGGTGGTTAAATAACTCTGATGATACAAATCTAAACAATTATAATACAATAAAGCGAGACGTTAACCGCATGTTTAGAAGTAAAAAAAGAGATTACTTGAAAAGCAAAATTAACGAAATTGAAACAAACAGCAAAAATAAAAATATCAGAGATTTATATAAAGGTGTAAATGAGTTTAGAAAGGGGTGGCAACCTAAAGTAAACTTGATAAAAGATAAAGACGGTGATTTTCTAGCTGACCCAAGCGATATTCTAAATAGATGGAAGAACTACTTTAATGACCTTTTAAATGTCCATGTAGGAGATAAATCAGAAGTGAATGAAGTACACACAGCAGAACCTTTAGTCCCAGAACCTAACTTGACTGAAGTTAAAGATGCTATTAAAAGGCTAAAGAATAACAAAGCACCTGGCATTGATTTAATACCAGCTGAGTTAATTAAATATGGTGGAAATTCATTAATTTGTCAAATTCATAAATTAATTTGTTTAATATGGAATAAAGAAGAAATCCCTCAACAGTGGAAAGAATCCATAATTGTTCCTGTGTTTAAAAAAGGTGATAAAATGAACTGCAATAATTACCGTGGAATTTCTCTACTCTCAACAACATATAAAATATTATCTAACATTCTTTTAACAAGACTAACCCCATATGCTAATGAAATTATAGGTGATTATCAATGTGGATTTAAACGCAACAGATCAACTACAGATCAAATTTTTCACATCAGACAGACACTTGAAAAAAAGTGGGAATATAATCAAAATGTCCATCAGCTATTCATTGATTTCAAAAAAGCATATGATTCGGTCAAAAGAGATAAATTATATAATATTTTAGTAGAGTTTGGAATACCTAAGAAGCTTGTTAGTATGATAAAAATATGCACCAGTGAAACAGAAAGTAAAATTCGTGTGGGTATTAATATGTCTGACAAATTTACAATTCATGATGGGTTAAAACAAGGAGATGCATTATCTCCATTGCTCTTTAATTTTGCCTTAGAATATGCTGTTAGGAAGGTAAACGAAACTAAAGAAGGACTAAAATTAAATGGTGTGACTCAGTTGTTAGCATATGCAGATGATGTAGACTTACTGGGGGATGATGTGAATACAATTAAGAATAATGCTAAAATATTTTTCAAAACTGCTAAAGAGATAGGTTTGGAAGTTAACAAAGATAAAACTAAATATATGCTTACAGGCCGAAACCAAGTGTTAGGTAATAATCAAAATCTAATTATTGATAACAACTCGTTTGAAACAGTTTCCAAATTCAAATACTTAGGAGTAATATTAACAAATGAAAATTATATTAAAGAGGAAATAAAAAGTAGGCTTAATTCAGGAAATGCATGTTACTTCTCTCTTCATAAACTTTTGTCTTCTCGTTTAATATCTAAGAATCTAAAAGTTAAAATATACAAAACCGTAATTTTGCCTGTAGTATTATATGGGTGTGAAACTTGGTCCCTTACATTGAAAGAGGAACATAAATTGAGAGTATTTGAAAATAAGATCCTTAGGAAAATATTTGGACCTAAAAGGGATGAGGAGACAGGTGAGTGGAGAAGGTTACATAATTTAGAACTACATAATTTGTATTCATGTCCAGACATTATTAGAATAATTAAATCTAGAAGACTTAGGTGGGCAGGCCATGTGGCAAGAATGGGAGAGGAAAGAGGAGTTTTCAGGATTCTTGTTGGGAAACCTGATGGTAAGAGACCAGTAGGAAGGCCAAGACGAAGATGGAGGGACAACGTCGAGATGGACCTAAGGGAAATCGGTAGGGATGGAAAAGAGTATATAGATCTTGCTCAAGATAGGGACAGATGGAAGGCCTGTGTTGCTGCAGTCATGAACCTTCGGGTTTAAGAAGGCTAGAGAGTTAGTTAGTTAGTTAGTTAAATGCCCATTAACAACCCTTTGCGTTTTCTCATGAAAGTAAATTCTTGTGTGCTAGTTTGGTCAAATCTAGTTTTCGAACCATATCGCTCTTAGTCTTGCCATTGTGCCTCTCAAGTAATTTTTGATGCATTTTAGCTTGGATAATCGTAAAAGCTTTTTTTAAAACTTTTCTTTTCCGTTTGGTAGAAATTTAAGTAGGGAAGGGTAGAGGCGAAATTCAGCGTTGCCAGCGTATTTCTTGCCTGTCGTCTACCCTTCGGCGACGTAAACTATTCAGCTAATGAAGGATTTTTCTTTAAATCTGGTAATCCACTTTCTACCTTTCTAGTGATTAACATTTTCTGTTTGCAGTTGTAGGGGCATAAAAATACAGGATGTCTATAAAAGACATGATAGCGTGCAAACGGTATTAGGTAACTCAGGTTAGTTAATTACTTTGAAATCGGTAGCTCATCAAGTTTTATTCACGTCGTTTGGAGTTTATTCCAACAAAGGTTGGCAACGCTGAGCAGCGTTGACCTTGAAGTGGCGGAGCCGAGCCGAACACGGTGAGTGCAGTTCAGTGTGTGATATGGCTTGTAGAAACTGGATCTGTTATTACTGTACAGCGAAACTTTCGACGCGAGTATGGTGGTGTTTAGCCTTCGGACAAAATCATTCGTCAATGGCTTAAGGCGTTTAAAGAAACTGTGTATTTAAAGGAAAGGGCCTATTCCATGGCCTCCAAGAAGTCCGGACCTTACTCCCTTAGACTTTTTCCTATGGGGACATGTGAAGAACATGCATGCGGAGAAAATTCAAGATGTCAATCATCTAAGGCAAATAATTATCGCATCTGTGGCAACCATCACCCCAGACATGTTGGCCAGGACGTGGCAAGAAGTTGATTATCGTTTGGATGTGTGCCGTGCTACAAACGGGGCACACATTGGAATTTACTAAATTATAAACAAAACTTGATAACATTACCTTCAAAAATATGTATTTACTTTTTCCCGAGTTTCAGATTTTAATAAAAAATTTAGCTTCAAAACACAGGAGTTCTTAATAGATACCCTGTATAATATGTTCGGTTGAAAATATATTTTAACACCGAAAGAAAACTTTGTGTGAATTGTCGGTCTCCGAAGCTTGTGCAACCGCGGGGTTTGCGGGGGTGTTATTTACGCCACTGTGTTTAGTACTATTTCGTCAACTGCCGTTTCAAATCGCAGCTCAATCAAATAAACTAACTTCATTAAATGTTCAAAGGGAAAATACTATCAACTTTTATAGCCCATTCCGAAATTTTGAATAAAAGCAGTAAAGAGCTTGTGGAAAACCATAGTGGTGGATGCAAACCTGCCTTTAAAATCCCGGATTACCATATTTGTCATTAAACAACATTGAAAACGAAGGTTATAATTAAATGATAATTACCAAAGTGTCTCACGCCCACCTCATAAAATGCAGCTATGCAAGATCCACCTATACAATTCCAACCTTCTCCGATAAGAAATCTTGCGTTTGCTAGTGTCGTGCGCAAAAGGGAAATTTTAGCATTTCATCGCCTTTTATACCGCAATTTTGTGTTTTCACAGGAATAAACGAAGATTGGGTGTGTCTGACGTCACCACGTGTGTACTTGGAAGTGACGTGGAAGTAGGAGTATCCATCACTGCCCCAGTCAGTCGAGTGTCGCGGAGCAAGAAGGTCACACGTATGGACGCACCACTCCACAAATACACCATCGAGAAACAGCGCTTTCTCTGGCCGGAGGGAGTCATACCGGCAGACATCCACTGTCAGCGCAGTATGGAGCAAGCAAGCACCATGACTCAAGGAAAGATGTATGAGTGGGTGGACCGCTTTAAAGCGGGACGCACAAGTGTAACGTACGAAAGTCGAAGTGGACGCCCAAAAACATCCCGCACAGAAGAAAACGTCCAACGGGTGGTTACCATTATCAGGGACGATCGAAGAATCACAATAGCACAAGTGGCGGAACTCTTGGACATCAGGTTCGGATCAGCATATGCAATAGTGCATGATGAATTAGGGTACCATGCAGTTTGTGCGAGGTGGATACCCAAGGAACTCGCAGCTGAGCCTCAGCAGCAGCGCGTCACAGTGACAACCCAGTTTCTCCAACGCTACGAAGCCGATCCAAGTATCTTGGAACGAATCGTGACAGGAGACGAAACATGGGTTCACCACTACGAACCGGAGAGTAAGCGGCAAAGCCTGGAATGGAAACATCCGTCGTCCTCTGTACGCAAGCAATTCAAACAACAGCCGTCCTGTAGGAAATTGATGCTAACGCTGTTTTGGGATGTGAAGGGACCGATCCTGGCGGAGTTCCACCCACATGATGAAACTGTGAATAGTGCAAGTTATTGTGCGGTCCTGCAAGACAAACTGAAACCTGCAATTCGTCACAAGCGACGAGGACTGCTGTCTAAGGGGATACACGTACTCCACGATAATTCCAGGCCTCATACAGCAAGTGCAACAGTAGAAACTGTGCATAGGCTTGGCTTTGAGTTGCTTCCCCATCCTCCGTACAGCCCTGATCTGGCGCCATCAGATTACCACATCTTCGGCCCTTTAAAGGAGGCGCTGCGTGGTCGTCGGTTCAGGTCAGTAGGCGAGGTCCAGCAGACGGTGCAGACGTGGCTTCGTGAGCAACCAAAAACCTTCCTCGCGGACGGGATACAGAAAAGCTGATTGCACGATACCAAAAGTGCATTGACGTGCAGGGGGCATATGTTGAAAAGTGAGTGACATGTGTAGTTCTTCTTCTTGTGTGGAAATAAAGTAGTTATGTGAAAATTGCCTTTACTTTTTGATTAATCCTAATATATCTTTGAACTTTCGCCTTTACTTCGCTCAATGTGAAAAACTCACACCTCTACATTTAGAATTCTTGTCAATAGAGATTTCCTTTACACTGAGCAGAGATTGTTAGTTTGCACGTGCTAGATTCTATAATAGGACGCGTCACTTACGTTTCAAAGGTTAATACGGAAGTTAGTAGCGCCCCAAGTGGATAGTTTGAACAAATCTATCGCGAAGCCTTTGGAAAATTTGCACAATTATGAAAACACCCTGTTTTGAGGACTGTGAGATATTCACGATGGCATCAAATATGACAATAAAAATGCAAATTGATTAACGGGATAGCATTTTTGGATCAAAGAAATGATTCAGTGATTTGGATTATTTAACTTCGATTTTCTGCGAATTTTGACTAATCGTGAATATAGCGATGGGTGATGATATGATGAAGGGACACTAAAAAATAATACCCATGCCGGGATTCGAACCCGGGACCCCTATAGTAGTATTGCTCTGCGGATCAAAGAATTATATGCAAATTCTAATGTTAATATTCGAGGTTTGTGCGAGGTCCATTGATAATAATTGATTAAAAATGCATAAATTCAAAAGAGCTACATGCATATTCACCAGGTCCCTGGGTTATAATAAAGTTGCACAAATATAGAATAGTGAACTCCTGATTGGTTGATTTTAATAACAGAAGTGGCATTTATAATGCTTGCTTATACTCACAACAGGAGGGGCACTAGCTGTCAAACTCCTCCCTTGGCATCGCCACTGGTCGTCAATATTGTCGAATTGATAACTGGTGAGTATAAATTAAGGGAAGTAATATAAATGTTAGAACATATGGCTCAAATATGGGATTGATTTTGATGTTAGTGTTTTGGGGCATCCAATATTTCAGAATAACAGTTGCAGAGTAGCATCAAACTAATTATAGTCATACACATGAATCCGAAATGAACAAGAAAAGCTGATGCATACTCTAACACAGTGTCTATTTTTCCCTGTAGCAAGAACACTAACTTCAGTTAGTGCTTCGTTACAAGTGGCGCCACTCATATTCCATGTGACGGCGGCCATCTTCCAATATGGCGGACAAAGTTCCGGTTTTAATTTCTTTTTTGTATTATTTCTCATGAAATTATGGACACTGACGCTAAAATGTAATTTCTTTGGGAATTTTCTTTGCCTACAAAGCGGCCTTTGCGAATAGGGTCTAACGGGCAACGTGCCCAACTCGAATATTTCTCCCTCTTGGCCAAAGAGTGACGCAAATCCATCTTGAACATTTCCATATATATAAACTCCTTACGCTTCAAAGTAAATCTTCACGGCGTAAAAAAAGAAAAACTTCGACAATTTTCTTCGTCAAGGGATCTGAGCATGGGAACTTTACAAGTCAATAAAACATTTTTTTTCTCTCGCTTGACATTTCAATATATTTTTTTTTCAATTACCTGTCTCACCGTATTCTTTTCTCGGAAACTTTCACCTATTGTTCGATCATCAGGGGGGATTTGCTTCCACCCCTTTTTCACTCTGTCCTCTTCTCTACCAGTCCGACATTTCCTGTCCTATCCATCTTTCCGCAACAAGAAAAGAGAGACGAATAATAGACAGGGCCACGATGGCGACTGGGAGGGTGGGTACCGAAGCGTGTCGTGTGTGGGGGAGGTCTGACTCGGAGGGAAGACGCCCCCCTCCATTGTCAGGGAAGAGACGGCTGTATGTTTCTTCAAAGGGAAAGGGATGAAATGAACTTTCGATACTTCCAGAGTGGGCATGGAATAGTCAGTGGTGGCAGGTCCAACTTTAAAACTCCTACGTCAGATGCAGGCGAACATCGCGAGAAAAAGCTCTCTCTCTCTCTCTCTCTCTCTCAATCAGTATTTCATATAAGCAGGAGAGGATTTGCCACTAGGAGTCGCAAGTCAAGGGCAAAGATAAGATAAAGTTATCCGTGCACTTTGCACAATGCCATGAGGCATACATAGAACCCCCACACATTCTATCAATCTCGGCCATGTTGGAGGTGACATCAGCACCACGCTCAGGCCGCCTTTACCCCCCAGGGTTGCCCCCAGGTACCCATTGATTTGAGGCTGGGCGAGCCCCAGAGTCGCTTCATGCGGAGACAAGGCCGGAAATAATCCGACCTTAGATCACCCACCCAAGGAATCGAACGCAGGTCTCCCGCGTGGAAGTCAGACACCCTACCGACTTTATTTTTTTCGATAAAATGAACAATCTCATATCAATTTAATTCAATTCTCTATGTTTCATTCAGGACAGACAGACACAAACATCCATGTCTTGACCGGTATTCGGACTTGGGATTCCTGACAACTGAAGCTCCGAACGTCCAGGGGGCGCGCACAAAAATGAGACGCTGAAGGGGTAGAAGTGACAGAAGATAATCGACTATTAAAATTCCTTAATATTGTGATAATTGCAAAATAAAACAATAGGCTATGTCAAGTCCTTTTACTTGCTTATATCATGAAAGAAGGAGTTTCTAGCTTTTAAATAACTTTTTACACCATTACCCTATTTTCAATATTGTATTTTAACTGGAATGCAAGTCGGTATTGCAGACTGCAAAGGAAGCCGCGCGAAGTGACGTAAGTGGAGTGGAGAGATATTGACGGTTGAAATCATCATCATTGTTCCTCAGTTCACGACCAGTGTGGCTACTGTAATGTGATAATGTCGGTATAATTTTCAATAAGATGTGTCTACATTTTAAAGTTTACAAGTGTCCGAGGGGCTATACACTCCAAGACCAGTAGTACACGTATAATCGTAATTTGTATTGTACTGCTGGTTGTGGATGGTCATGTCTTACACTTATCTCTAAAGTGTCTGGAATACTGCAGGTAAAATGAAATTGGGATGTTAAGCCTGCCACCACATACCACACACGCTCTACAGTCTCTGGATAGAACCGTTTTTAAACCCATAAAATAATTCTACCACCAAGAGGCAACGAATTATATGCACTCAAACCTCAGCACTGCTATTACCAAATTTAATTTTGGGAAACTCTTCTCCAGGACATGTAGCAATTGTTCTAGAGTGAAAGCAATTGCAGATTCGTAATCTGCACGTCAAGACCTTTCAATAGAGTATATGGAAGGGGGTCTACCACCCCCAGGGGGCGGGGGTGGTGAATCAAGTGTGATATCATTAGCTTTATTTCACTTAGTCAACAGTATTTTTTTCGTTTTCCGATTCGATGTGTATTTCTCACGATATGTGACCGTTCCGGAACTTTTGGACCACCCGGTATGAATCCACTCCAATGACGTCTCATTAGCGGCAGCTTAAACTTTTGTCGCCATTGCTTTGAGGAGAACTTTCGCAATGTTTGCACACGGAACGAGAGCGCAAACTACCCGCGGGATAACAGAATACAAGCAGACGAACTGGCATGAAGTTAAGGAGACAACATTTTGCGCCAACCAGAGAACTCGCGTCTAGTAGGGAGTGACGTTGTCATAGACACGCAAGATTCTTTCGAGACATCCACTCGAGTGGGCGAGGAAGTTAGGAAACATTCATGGCATGCTTGCGATTAATCAAGAACAAAACAATCTGAGGTATAATAAGCTAAGGTCGCGCAGTCAGGATAGGAGACAAAGGTAACAATCCTTACGGAGAGTCCACGAGAGACAGCCGTGTTCTGCAGGAATACTTCCTACCACACACTACGGAAACTGACAGAGAGCAGTACGTAAATATCACTCTTTAAACCCCACAATTGTGTTGAAATCCAAAAGTAAAGTACACATCATATTCCTCTCGTGCTTCATCCTGTTCGTGTGGCTCCCCCTCTCGTGCATTATCCTGATCATTTATCTTCTTCACTCGTGCATTATCTTGATAGTTTATCTTCTCCACATTTGCATTATCCTGATCGTGTGACGCAATTTTTCGCTCAGAATCCTATGGCTCATCTTCCCGTGCATTATTCTGATCATGTGGTTCATCTTCTCGGGCAGTATCCTGATCGTGCGGTTCATCTTCTCGTGCATTATTCTGATCATGTGGTTCATCTTCTCGGGCAGTATCATGATCGTGTGGTTCATCTTCTCGTGCATTATTCTGATCATGTGGTTCATCTTCTCGGGCAGTATCATGATCGTGCGGTTCATCTTCTCGTGCATTATTCTGATCATGTGGTTCATCTTCTCGGGCTGTATCCTGATTGTGCTGATCATCTTCTCGTGCATTATTCTGATCATGGGGGTTCATCTTCTCGGGCAGTATCATGATCGTGCGGTTCATCTGCTCGTGCATTATGCTGATCATGTGGTTCATCTTCTCGGGCAGTATCCTGATCGTTCTGTTCATCTTCTCGTGCATTATGCAGATCATGTGGTTCATCTTCTCGGGCAGTATCATGATCGTGCTGTTCATCTTCTCGTGCATTATTCTGATCATGTGGTTCATCTTCTCGGGCAGTATCCTGATCGTGCTGTTCATCTTCTCGTGCATTATTCTGATCATGTGGTTCATCTTATCTGGCAGTATCCTGATCGTGCGGTTCATCTTCTCGTGCATTATTCTGATCATGTGGTTCATCTTCTCGGGCAGTATCATGATCGTGCGGTTCATCTTCTCATGCATTATTCTGATCATGTGGTTCATCTTCTCGGGCAGTATCCTGATCGTGCGGTTCATCTTCTCGTGCATTATTCTGATCATGTGGTTCATCTTCTCGGGCAGTATCCTGATCGTGCGGTTCATCTTCTCGTGCATTATTCTGATCATGTGGTTCGCCTTCTCGGGCAGTATCCTGATCGTGCGCTTCATCTTCTCGTGCATTATTCTGATCATGTGGTTCCTCTTCTCTGGCAGTATCCTGATCGTGCGGTTCATCTTCTCGTGCATTATTCTGATCATGTGGTTCATCTTCTCGGGCAGTATCCTGATCGTGCGGTTCATCTTCTCGTGCATTATTCTGATCATGTGGTTCATCTTCTCTGGCAGTATCCTTATCGTGCGGTTCATCTTCTCGTGCATTATTCTGATCATGTGGGTTCATCTTCTCGGGCAGTATCATGATCGTGTGGTTCATCTTCTCGTGCATTATTCTGATCATGTGGTTCATCTTCTCGGGCAGTATCCTGATCGTGCGGTTCATCTTCTCGTGCATTATTCTGATCATGTGGTTCATCTTCTCGGGCAGTATCCTGATCGTGCGGTTCATCTTCTCGTGCATTATTCTGATCATGTGGTTCATCTTCTCGGGCAGTATCCTGATCGTGCGGTTCATCTTCTCGTGCATTATTCTGATCATGTTGGTTCATCTTCTCGGGCAGTATCATGATCGTGTGGTTCATCTTCTCGTGCATTATTCTGATCATGTGGTTCATCTTATCTGGCAGTATCCTGATCGTGCGGTTCATCTTCTCGTGCATTATTCTGATCATGTGGTTCACCTTCTCGGGCAGTATCCTGATCATGCGGCTCATCTTCCCTCGTGGCTCTCTTGCGATTTTGCGGAGATACTAATCCGTTTCGCGACTGTTTCTGCGCTCAGACTTGACCGGTTACGTAAATGCACGTGTAGCTAAGGCCCAAAGAGAAGCAGGAGCCAGGTTTAAAACGAAACACCAAGGAATAAGGAAGAACCTGAGGGCGAAACAGCTCACATCACACAATTAAGGAAATCTTACCATAATAGCATCCCGTCTCGAATTACCCAGAAATCTTTTTCGAAGAACGCACGGGTATGAATCCAGTTATTTTCCGGAGATACATCCTCAAGCACCATGACGCTCACCTTTCACAACAATTAACGTTTTACTACAAAGTTCCTGAACTCGTTCCTAAGATTAGATTCGAAAGGAAAGTTGAGAAGTACAAAAACACCACCTGTTCCCTGTTCACCCCTTATATCTAACGTCTGCTCGATTAGTAAACTTCCATGAAGGAAGGGGAGGGGAGGGGGACTCATAAATGCAAATACTCCTAATTAGTGCCGTAAAAGAGAAGATCGTTAAAAGTGATGCATTGCCAGCCGAAAACCGAGAGCGTAGAATGAAAGCACAAAAGAGAGGGGGAGATAAATGGCGCCGAAAGGATAATGGAGTCATTAGAAGCGCCGTTATTGGGATCTGCAATTGAATTTTATATCGAGCAGAGTAGCGATTAAAAAAAAAAAGTGTGGCGGGAAATTCAAACAAACGAGATGCGTATGGGTCCCCTGTTGGCCTGTCAATTATGGTGACGGGTGAACAAAACTTGCCCTCGTGAATCTCTCATCCCCGGTGGAAGATAACGAGAGGGTCAACATAATTATACAGAGCAATAAACTCGGTATCTCCTTCCATGTCCGCTTGTACAGAGTGACCAACTTCCTGGACACAAAGAGAACGTTGATGCTTGAAGGGGAAAATGTCAGAGAGAGAACAAAAGTAAACAGGTACGACCTACAAAAAGTTAACCGAAATGTAACGAAAAGTAAGGAGTACTGAAAAATGGATAAAAATGAGAGAAAGGACGAGGAGAGAGAGAATGAAATAATGAGGTAAAAGGAATCAAAAAGAGAGAACGAATTCAATACATAGAAAAGATGCCACAACTAGAAATAAAGAAAGAACGCGAGAGGAAAGAACGCAGGAGATAAAGAGACATACGGACTGAAAGAACAATAGAGATAGAAAAATGTGATAGAGGGGGAGGTAGAAACAAAAACAGATGATAAACACAAAGGGAGAGGGGTAAATGAATGACAGAGAGAAAAAGAGAATGAGAGAAAAAGAAATAATGCCCGAGATAGAAAGAATGAGAAATAAGGATGAAAACATAATAACAAAAGAAAGAGACAAGGTACATAGAGGAAGTGAGAGATGTTACACAATGAGAAGTCATGAGAGAACAGAGAAGGAAAATATGGAATAAAAAGTATTCGACAATGACTTATGTCCGAAAATAGAGTATTTATTCAACAAATATATCTTAACGTGATGAGATGCAACTTAAGATCGAGACAATTAGTAGCATACGATAAATCCAAAACAGAGAAATACAAAAAATCTCAAATATGTGTTACAGTTTACACGCAGATCTTCATTTCACACCAACAATAACTGAATAAGAAGGTTGAGTAAACTCACAATTTACAGTTTAGATAGAGCGTCAAATTGTAAAATTAATTATTACATATTTAGAATGAAATTATTCATTGATTAAGTTGGGATAATTGAGGGAACGACATGAATGTTCAATTAAGTGTAAATATATGTGCAGATATTTATGTACCACGTATATCTCTCTTCTCTTTTGAAGATAATAAATAATAACAGAGAAGATATGAGATGGAGAAAAGCGGAGAGATAGAAGGAAAGACTGAGACAGACAAAAAGAAAAATGTCACAGATAAAATGAAAGAGTAAGGGAGATAGAGAAGAAAATAATGTCCGTGATATAAAAATAGAAATAGAAAAAGACAGAAAGCCACAATGAAAAAGTGAGGGGGATAGAAACAAAGATGAGAGACATAAACAATGAAAGAAAGACACAGAGGGATAAAAAGTAAGAATATCAGACATAAAAAGAAAAAGGAGGGGGATATAGAGAGAATGACATTGAGATAGAAAGGGTGAGAGATGTATAAAAGCAAATAAAGGGAGACAAAGATAGATGGACAGAGCGAGAGAGAAATGAAAAGTAAATAAAAGGAGACAGACAACGATACATGTACAGAGGGAGAGAGAAAGAAAGAATGAAAGAGAGAGAGATAAAAAAGTAAATAAAGGGAGACAGAGAGAGAGAAAAATAAAGAAGGAAAGAAAGAATGAGAGGAGAGAGAGAAAAATAAATAAAGTCAGGCAAAGACAAAAACACATGGACAGAGACAGAAAAAGAAAGAAGGATAAAGTAAATAAAGGGAGACAGAAACAAAGATACATGGACAGAGGGGGAGAGAAAGAAGGAATGAAAGAGAGAGCTCAAAAAGAAAATAAAGGGAGACAGAGACAAAGATACATGGACAGAGTGTGTGTGTGTGAGAGAGAGAGAGAGAGAGAGAGAGAGAGAGAGAGAGAAAAGAGAGAGAGAGAGAGAAAGAAGGAAAAAGAATGACAGGAGAGAGAGAAAGAAAGAAAGAAGGTAAGAAAGAATCAGAGGAGAGAGAGAGAAAAGTAAATAAAGTTAGACAGTGACAAAAACTATAGACAGACAGAAAAAGAAAGAAAGAAAGAGAGAGAGAGAGAGAGAGATAAAGTAAATAATGGGGACATACAAAGATACATGGACAGAGCGAGAGCGAGAGTGAGAGAGAGAGAGAGAGAGAGAGAAAGAGAGAGAGAAAGAAAGAAAGAGAAATAAAAAGTAAATAAAGGGAGACAGAGACAAAGATACATGGACGGAGACAGAAAACGAATGAATGTGAGTAACAGGGAGGTACAAAGAAGTGATAGAAACAAAGTATACAGAAAGAAAGAATGAGAGATACAGAATGAATGAATGAGAGAAAGAAAGAATGAGATATTTTTATAAATTACAAAGAAAGAGCCAGGGACATGGAGAGTGTTAGACATAACGGAACTAATAAGAAACAGAGAAGGATAGAAAGTATAGAACAAAAGAGAATGAGAAATAAAGAGAACGAACAAGAAAGAGAACCACAAGCCCTGCAGAAACATCCGCACTTCGGTCCAGTCCGTTCCTTCAGCTTTAACTGCGGAAACACCAGGTCCAGCCCCGCTCGCTAGGCGGCGCTGTCTCACCTACAACCAGAGTCCAAATTCCCGCCTCCACAGGGGAGAAGGAGAAGTTCGTTAAGAGGATTATCCACCCTTGATGCGCCGCATTCCCAGCTTGATCTAGTGTTGCCAATAAATACGGTTGAAATTCCCCAGCTTCATGTAGCACTAGGTTGTTTTTTTTATCAAAGGAAAAGTTAATCCTTTAACCTCAGCTGCCTAACTTTCCACTTGTCAGAACATGTTCGATTTTCAGTCTGGTTGTTTTCAATTTTTAAAAAAAATGGAAACAGGGTGTTCAATCAGAGCAAGGGGGAGTCATACATTTAAATCAATCGCACTGTACGAGTCAGCATGTGCAGTTTTAAGAGCTAACCGGAAAGTAAGGTACAGTTGATAGTTAAATGTGCTCAACGTATTGATTTCACATGAAATTTACTGGGTAACATTTCACGACAATCTGTGTTGGAAATACCAATTATAACACCATTAAGCCTTGTTTCCATGATATGAAAAACCCAATATACTGACCAAGGCAGAAATTTATTTTATTATAAAACATAAACTAAACGTAACGTTTCAACCTTCTAGCAAGGTCTTCTTCAGACTCTGTACCAAGTACAAATGTAACAAGGTACAAAACAGGACGATTTATATACACAAACATTACTCCCTCCAGACTATTAGATAGTAGTTCTGGAACAATCTAGCAGATAGCTTTCCCTTGTCAACTGTACTTTCAACTGAAAGAGAATGTTGGACTCTTTATCTCACGCTCTATTTCCTTCATTCTTCTTCTTTCTTCTCCTTTTTCTCTCTTGTCCTTTCCACTCTTTCTAACACCTTCTTCCATTCTTTGTTTATCTTCATTCCAGTTCATTGTGTCTCCTTCACCTTTCTTCTCCATTTCCCTGGCCTCCTTCCATTTTCTCACTAGTATTCTCTTCTCCCTTCCTATCTGCTTAGCCTCATCCCGCTGTATGTCATGTCCTGTTTCTCTCCTGTGTTTAAATATCGCATTTCTCTCTCTCTTAAGTCGTACATCATCCCTATGTTGTTTCAACCTGTCTTTCAGCCTCTTTTTCGTTTCTCCTATGTACACACTCTGACATTCTCTACATTTCACTTCGTAGATAATCCCTCTCTCTTCCTCTTCCCTGTTTTCCTTTTTACTTGTTTGCATTCTTCGCTATTCTTAAGATGCTTCTCGCTCCCTTCCTGTAAGTTTTAATGCCCGCTTCTCTAAGCACTTTGCATATCTTTTCTGTGGTCTTCCCCATACTCCTTATTCCAAACCTCCTCTCTTTTTCTTTCTCTTCCAATTCTCCCCTGCCACTTTTCTTCCTTCTTCTGTTTATGTCCAGTCTATCCTCTTCTCATAGACATTCTTTTCCAGGTGTTTCCATAGGCTATTTATTTTGCCTTCTTTTTCACATTCTTTCGTGCATATTTTCTTGATTCTGTCCTCCATATTCTTTATATATTGAGGACAGAATGGAAATACCAGTGTAACGAGTGAAGGCACTATGTGTAGATAAAAGAACGCCCTCTTCTTGCAAAGGTAACTTGCAGAGCTACTAGAGAGGGTAATATAAGAATGAACAAACCCTATAGTGCTGCAGAAGCTCCAGCGATATGTGGCTTCTGATTGGCTGTCATTCCGGAAGTTAATGCAGTGTTCCTTCAAGGTAACGCTAGATGGCAGGGTTGGAACTGACAGTATAGATTTCAGAGATCCATCCCAACAAGATAAGAAACTCCTTCAATCTAAAGTTAATTTTTTAGCACATTTTTAAATTAATTCTTTGAAAGAGAGAAAATCAGAACTCTTGAAGTGAATGAAGTTATTTAAAGTCACATCAGTGCAAACATTGTAACAACTTATGCACCTTCCCATTTATTGTATATTTTCTATATCACGTCCATGGTTGATTATACAGAAATGATATTATTTTGTGTATATTCCAAAATATGAAATTTCTCCTTTAATGCAGTAATCACTTCATATAATTATTTTACAAGCGCATATATTTCTCAGCATAATTTCGACAATTTGAGTATAAATTTTATTCCTAAATAATCACGAGTCTGATCTTTCCATGCTTATCCTGTAAACAGTGAAACAAGGAATGGCGGACAAGGAACGTAAACACTTCCGGTGCGCACAGCCAGTGAGAGAGTGTTATATGTAGAGCCCGGAAGTTCAGGCATTTATTTTCGTTAAAATAGGCAGGCAAAAAGGCATTTATAATGTGGAAAATAGGCACTAAAAATGAAAAAAAGGCAAAATAAACAAAGAAAGGCACATTTTGAAGTCGCTTACTTTTATCTATAATTTCTGGCAAAATGTTAAAATCTACATTGGGAAGAGCATTTCAATTTTCACCAAATTCACGCACGTAACCATGTAACTTACCACTTAATGGCACACTAAATTTCGGCATGATGACAACTACACGATCGTTTCCCTCCAAACTGCAGAACTAAACTAAAGACAGAGAACTTGATTTTGGAATGCATGCAAAGGCCCTTGGGCATTAGTGCTGTTTCTTGTCAATAACATCCTGACACGGACGTGATGACGTAATTGTGCAGATGTTCTGCAACAGGTTTTCAGCAGTCAATCATGCACAAGGAAATGTTAACCGAAAGCCAATATCCTAACTCAGCATGAAATACTTTTTTCTCACACTTTTCTCCTTCAGCAATGTTGAAACATGCGTGAGTTCAATATTACTTAAATAAAGCGAAAATTATTCACATAATAAACGGAAGAAAAATAAAGGAAAACAACGTTTTTTGGGAGAAAAATAATTTATATACACACATTTTTTTTTAAAAAAAATGGTGCAATTTCATTGAAAAAGGCAAAAAAAGGCATTATAATTAAAAATAGGCAGTGGGGTCACAAATAGACAAAATAGGCAAAATGAAAAGGCTTCTAAAACATTCGAAACAACATAAAAAACGTATATCCGGAAAAATTTTATCAATATATCCAGTAGATAAAAAGAGGCATTTTGCCAAACTTCCGGGCTCTAGTTATATGCCTCTGGTTCTGCAGTACTTTAGGGTTTGTAAACACGCCATCGGGGAAGCCCAGAGAGAGAGATACATAATGTGAGAAATAGGGAAGTTCAAAGAACGAGGGATGTAGATACAAAGGGTAGAGAATGAATCGGAGATATAGAAAGAAAGAATGAGAAATAGAAGAAACGAATGACAGAGACAAAAATAAGATTGAGGGGGCAGAAATGTATAGAAAAAGTAAAGGATGCGACATAAGAAATAGGAGAAACACGGAGACAAAGATACATAGAGAGTGAGAAAAAACAATATGAGAGATAGAGAGGGGGTTACAAAGAAGGAGGAGATAAAAAGAAAGACGGGATGAAAAATGACAAAAGAGAAGTAAGAATGATGGAGGAAGAGAGCGGTGGTGGCTGGAGCGTGGTGCGGATTACGTCCCTACAATAAAGACGCCAAGGTTACGAGTGCGGGGTATTACCTTCACACCTCCCCTGTGTGTCTTCATGTTACGGTGGATGGTACCTTTTTCATGGCAACGTGTACCGTAGGATTTCATTCTACCAACACGGAAGATATTCGTATCGTGCATATTCACAAAATTGAGCAGACTGAGGTGCATCTGGCACATGCTCCAAATGGGAACTCATATTTGCGTATGTGTGTTTTTGTGTGGTTTCGAGGCGTTCCAGATGTCGTAGTGTAAAGTCGACATTGTAATCAAGGGGTCCCAGGCTCGATGCCCGGTCGAGGTACAGTCACCAGCAATAAACACGGGACACCCAGAACCTGAAATACTCGCTTCAGTATAATGTGTTGTGTGTGTTGCCTAACTCTACAGGGGTGGCAGAAGTTGCCATTGAAAACTTGCTATTAAAATCGACTTATCGCCGTAAAGTTAGGCAATACACATAACGCCTTGGAGAATTTCAGGACCTAAGTGTCTAACTTTTTTGCAGGTCAATATACATGGTGGTCCGGATCACACTTTAAACTGCAGACCCAGTCTCGATGAGCCTTTTCTGTGCATAAAGTGAACTTAAATACACACTTAAACAAATCAATCTAAACCTGTCCAGTTGTCTTTCCTTCATCCAGAACAACAGTTGAGCTTACAAGAGGATGCCACTTCTGGTATAAACATTTTATCTACTTCCGAACTAAAAAACTGATATCCTGAAATGTATGCATCCCATTCCACCGTTACGAACCGATGGTTGCCTACCCTCGCAGGATACCGCCTGCATTCCAGATATCGTATTCGCTGCACGAAAAAGGAAGCCTAATGGTCCGTGTCGAGAAGAAAGCGGCTGAAGCATCCCATAATACTGCATGCGGAAACGCGCTTCGTAACTTACATTTTAATTATGCACCTTGGCCTGATTCGAAAGTTGGGAAGGCCGGGGTTCGATTTCCGATAAAGAAGATGGGAACTTTTCCCTCATCTTTGCCGGCTTCCGAAACTACTTTGGAATGGGAAGGCGCTCAACTACAAAGGAGCTGCGACGGTGGACTTTATGAAAGCTAATTTTCGGGCGGGAACCATCTAAGCGAAATCTCTTGAAGCACCCATCCTCTGATAATCAGTCTGGAGGTTTGTGCGAAGCATGGCACCTACTTGGCATGGCGTCATCCATGCTTGCGAAGGGCACAGGCCTCTGGACCTGTGGACAGATGAGCTAATTTCATGTTTTAAAACTGAAGGTGAAACACAAGCATCCTGGTCATGGCTGATAAGAGACTATGCGTCAGAATATACGTTAATCGTGGAGTCATTTGTCATGGTTAGTTCGTGAAGAGTCAAATATGTCACCTGCAACTGTCACAAGTAGAAGGACTGTTCGGGTAAGGGTGAAATACTTGGCATTGGGTGAGGGTAGAGATTCCAGGATGATTTGAGGAAAGAGGAAAAGAATGTGAACCCGACACAGGCATCAACAGGGAGTTGTGATATTACTGAATAAACATTTTTATCTTCTGGGATTTCTAGCTGTCAATTAACTTTCTGTGCAATATTGTGGGTGCTCAAAACTTCACTCCTAATTTTTTTGAGCAACGTAATAGATCAGATAAAAGTGGGCAGAAACAAGATATCCCAATCTACTTCCAGCTGAAAAACTCACCTGGTCTTATTGCTATTTAGCAATGCACTCTAGCGGATAAGATTAGAACTAGGAACTTGCACATAAATTGCAATGATTTTGACTGGCCTTTTCAAATATCTGTTTCCATATTCCGTGCTAGTAATTGATATGACGAGGGGAGGAGAATAGTAAAGCATGAGCCTTCTTAGTAAGTACTGATTGATTTGTTGTTTTAAGTCCACTTTATACACAGATAGGCTAAGTTTAAGGTGGGATCCGAACCACTTGTGTGTCCACTGGGTATCGAACCTGGGGCCGATTGATTACAAGCCGATGACGTTGCCATTACGTCATCGGAGAGGCCTTAGTAAGCACTGACAATCTAAAAATTGCATACTTCCCACATGCAATTTCAGTTCAGGTACACACATTATAAGGAGCAATATGAGAATATCAGTATTTTAAAGTTTGAGTAGAGAGGGCGGCTATTACTGTTTTGGTAGCAATGCCTTGGTACCCCTCCTTGTAAAAAGTCTGTGAGCAGCAATGTGTCGGAATATGCTGAGAAAAAAAGCATTCTGTAATAAGGTTCTATGTTCGAATTTCGGTTTAGGTTTAGTATATTCCACATCTCCATTGTAACACAAGTAATGTAACTAATTTCGAATGATTCCTTTTAAAGTACAGGATTAGGCAGAAGTCCGGCACTACCCTTTTAATTTTAAAACGACTCTAAACAGAGCGATGAAATTTCGGATATGGGTAATTGAGGTTTGGGCGCACCAGATGGGGCTAGTGTGTATCATGGCGTCCATCTTGAAAGCCGCCATCTTGGAATTTCCACTAACTTTATTTCCACCCTGTAGTTGCATTCTTTAACGTGAATATTGTTCACAATACTGGAGCTTCCGCTATGCAGAAGAGTAATTTTATAATGGTGTAGTGGCGTGTCGCTAGGGTAAGCTGGTGGAGTCTTAATCTCAAGGTCCAAACTCCACAGAGAAATATGAATGTAGTAAAACCTAATCCTTAACTCCCCTCGAGGTCATATTTTATCTTGGGACACGTGTGGGCACGTTTAGTGTGCTGTTAGTTCACATAGTTCCCTTCAAAGTGAGCTCAGCACCCAAAAATTTCCAGCCATTTATTCTGTAAATAATACGTTTTCGTAATCGCCAAACTGTTTACAGACTGAGGTATAAACATTAGCCGTTCGATCGTATCATTCTTTAATAGTGACAATTAACAGTTTGATTCCAAAGTGTATAAGTGGATTTTAATAGCAAATTTCCACCGCCGTAGAGTTAGGCAACACACACAACGCCTTGCAGGGAATCGAGTATTTCAGGATACATGTGCCTCATTCTTATTGCCTGTGAGTGTACATGCAAAGTCTACCAAGAAATTTACATTAATGTTCACAAAGTCGGAAACATTATGATGACTAGTTTGTGAAATACGAAACGCCTTTCAGGAAATGGTATGGTATCACATTGCTATTAGCAGACGAGAATTTCAGCCTCAGACCACAGATGGCAGTGTTGTACAAAACTTACCAGTAAGAGGTATATTCCAATGTGTTCAAAAAGTAAATCCATAGATAACAAATATTATTTATTTCAAAAAAAGCTAGTGAAACTGACAAATATTGCAAGTATGCACTACAATGTTTATATCTATTCATTTACTAAAGATCATACGAGATAACGGTAACATGACTGTAGGAAAACTAAATGAAATGATGGGACTTATGGGAGATTTTATTCGGCCAACTACAGGGGCTGTAAAATGTTTCAATCACTACATCAGATGATGGGAAGGAACATGAGAAACAACTAACACCCAATTTACCGCAAGAGAAGCCACCAGCGAAGATCAAACCACCGACTACCATGAATTATAGCCAGAAACTTCAGACTTCAACAGAAGAACAAGAAGAGACAAACGAGATCATCAAGTGGATCCTGACAAAACTGCAAGACAAGGGAATTAGAACGCTCATCAAAAATGTGAAAGACAAAATCCAAAAGACAAAGAACGACACAGACAAAGCCATTACTATCGTTCAGACACTCATCGAGTTCGTCACAGAAGCATTCTAAACAGACAACCAACAACAACTCAGACACAACACGAATTGTCATAGCAAAAACGGCCCTTTTAGGACCAAAATTTCTGTCTGCCCTTCTTAGGACAACATTCAGTTCACAATCGAACTGCCAACACAGACCGAACCTCGAGCGACAGTTGCAGACGTAACAGAAGCCAATCCATCGCACTACATCAATACCACAATCTTAAAGCAGATGGAAGTCACAAGTTTAACTCCCTAACTAAAAAATATACAAGACATAGAAAGTTACAATCTTGTACAAACACAAGAGTGGAGATGCCAGGCGCATTACCTCTTGCTTTTAGCTTTTTTAACTGTGAACATTTTTGTTTAAAAGTTGAAAATAAATTACATTGTTCTCTAGGGTTTTCCCAATGTTCTATATAACTTTTGTTCATAAAATCATAAAGGTAATGTACGTAGGGGGCACAATTTACGCGGTGGGCTGCTACCCCCTTTGGATGTGTGCTTCGACATGACTCTCAGGTAAGCGATTATGAATAATAGGTTCTTGTTTTCTGTTAATGATGGAGTAATTATTATAATTACTATATGATTGCACATATATAAACAAAAAAAAAAACAATGATGCAAAATATGGAGTTTTAGTGAATGATAAAAAGTATGTGAGAGATTCGTTCAAGTATCAGTAATTATGGTAATTTTTGTAATTATTGCATAACTGCAACTATATAAACATCAAAGGAAGCAGTAATTAAAAAACAAAGTTTTTTTCTTGAATTCTAGTGACAAAAAAAAATTATGGGCCCCCGAAGACCCACCCTCAAGTAAGTAAGTTTCTTGTACAGGTACGACACGAGAAAACTGCGGTTAAGACTCGTATTGCCAACACGGTGCTCAAAATACGCCTATATAGAGTGTCTAAATTCTTATTTTTCTGCTCATGGCTGCACAGAAAAAAAGGGAGGAATATCAAGATATTAAGATTGTAATTGTATGCAGTGAATGTAATTTGTTTAGAGTTGACAGCCAGGAAGTAGGCTTTGCCGTTGAAATGTCCGAGCTGGCTAGAACCTGATTAATAATAATATTTGCTAGAGCAATTTTCCACAGAATAGCCATACCTAGCATGACACACTTAACGCCAGATTAGAAATGAGAGCAGAGCCACCTAGTTTTCATACTGAGAAAGACCAATGCTCTGCATGAATTGATCACTCATCATTGCATCACGTCATGAGACATTCGATCACGTGAAGACTTTCCAGGAATCTAGCAAGGATTCCTTACTTGCTGAAGAAATCAATATTCAAACGCAACGACTGTGGCTAACAGAAAAGTTCTTCAAGTCTGAATGAAATTATTTTTTCTTAATTGTTGTTCTTCAAGTCTGAATGAAATTATGCTTTCTTAATTGTTGTTCTTCAAGTCTGAAAGAAATTATGCTTTCTTAATTGCTGATCAGTCAAAAAAAACCAAAAAAACAATGCTAACACGTCTAAAACTGGGAGTTTGGCAGATAAAATTCTAATCGAGTTTATGTGTGTGTGTGCATTGGCGTAATTTGGGGCCTAATTTTGAGGGGGCAGAATGTAACTGAGCCTAATTTTGAGAGGAGCAGAATCAAACCGGGCCTAATTTTGAGAGGAGCAGAATCAAACAGGGCCTAATTTTATGGGGGGAAGAATCAAGCTGGGCCTAATTTTGGAAGGGGTTGAATCAAACGGCCTAATTTTGAGAGAAGCTGAATCAAACAGGGCCTAATTTTCAGGGGGCAGAATAAAACAGGGCCTAATTTTGAGATGGACAGAATCAAACCTTGGGCTTAAGTTTGGGGGAAGAGATTGGAAAAGTTTTCCATCCAATAAAAACATCGTCCAGGTTTATTTGCTATATAACTGTAATGTTTACGAAATCACAAATATTATTCTTTATTACTATGCTCCTCAGGTCCCCAAACTTGTAAATTTTAATAAACATGAAATTTTAGGGGGGCAAGTGCCCTCCTTGCCTCCGCCAAGTTACGCCTATGCGTGTGTGCCCACATACCTTATCAATATCTCTTCGCTCTCTAACATATGCACGGGTTCATCGAACAGACAGTATTGGGGATTTCAAAATACCCCATTTCCACTGGCGTACGCTAGGGGGAACTGAAGGGGCTACAGCCCCTCCAGAAATGTTGAGAAAATCCAATTTTTCAAATGAAAGAAGGAGAGAACATGAGAAAAGCCAGTGATAAATGCAAACCTTTTAAAATAATCCCCAATTACCATTCTTATTTTTGAACAACTTTTAAAACTAAGATTAGAAACTTTAGTTACAAAATATTTTATTTTGAATCCCCCCCCTAAAACACGGCTATGTAATATACACCTTTACAATTCCAGCCCCCACGGAAAAGGAATTCTGCGTACCCCAGTGACCCCTTCTGATTTGTAAATAGGCGAATATGAACATTTCAGCTTTAAAAGTGACTAAATGTTAATATCCTGAAGCGTTTAGAGTTTTCCATTGTATGTAATATTTCTGCAGTGTAGATGAGAATCAACCTGCCACAATCCGATGTTGCCAACTTACAAACTGAATAACCCAAGTTCGTTTTTGGGTTTCTTAACTTTTCAGGAATTTCGACACATTTATTGATGATTTATTATCTATTTTTGTTATTTAGGGTCGCGATTAGCCAAAAGTGGCAGAAAAGTGAGAATGAGATGATATGATGAAAATGATGAAGGGACACTCACAAAGAAAACCCAGGTCTAGTCCAGGATTCTAACAGGGAACCTCAGGCTGTAATAACCACTCCGGCACGGAGATCGGCGAAGCATTTATCCTAAACCTTAATGCAATTCGTTAAAATGAAAAAGGAACCAAAATTGGCTACTTTTTGTCGGAATTGGCAACACTGATCAAATATAATACCGCTCGCATTGCTCTTTCCCCTAACCCGCCGCTCAGCGAGGTCACGTTTCAAAAAACCCCAAACTCTCGCACAGAACGTTGATAGAAAAAAAATAATACTGACATCTCTCTCCCCCTCTCATTCGTGCACCGCTGACGAAGCAGCAGCACAATGAAATCCCCAACATTAATTAATCTAGTGACCAGGTTCTATGCAGAACTGAAGTTTCATCCGAAATTGTCTCCGGAATCTATTAACATTTACAGTAAATCCTGTCTATCCCGGAACAAGATGGTTCCGAGCAAAATTTTCCGTCTTAACAGTTTTTCTTCTTATACAGGGTTGATTTAAATACAGTATAGAGCGCTGCAGGAAATAATGGAAAGACAGATTTACATTTCGCATTACTTATAATGTAGAGTACTAATGCATGTACGTACATGAATAGAAATGCGATACAGTCGCAATAAGCATAGCAGAGATCAGTACGTACTTATGTATCTTTTCGAACCCGGGACCCCTGGCGTCGTAGCGCGATGTGCATAGAGGGAAAGAGAAAGATTGAAAGATGGAATAAGAGAGGTGAAGAAAGATTGAGATAAAAGTGAAGAAACAAAGAGAGATAACAAGAAAAATAGAAAGATGACGAAAGAACAGAGGAGAAATAGACAAAGAAAGGTGGAGAAAGAGGGTAAGAGATGAAAGAAAGAAACGGAATCGTAACAGCTATGAGTATTGTAGCGCATTCTTTCATATCGACAATGTTACCGATAAGCGAGTGGCAACAGAGGCGTGTTCCGCTTACAGTATTGCATTGTTTTCTTGCGAGCGAAAAAAAATAAGGGAAGAAATTTTCGTATTTCTGAGAACAAAAACATCTCGTTGGTCTTTAAATGGTGTTCTATTTCCACGTTAAGGAGGTTTCCGCCTTAAGCAGGTCATTTTCAGGTATGAAATCGGTCCGTTCTGGGGACTTTTTTCCGTATTTACAGATTCCTTCTTATAGAGGTTCCGGGATATGAACTTTTTACTGTATATACACGCAAAATACCGAATACGAACTCTGGAACAATCAAAATTAGATCCATCCTTCCGATGAACAAAGAGTAACGCTTGTTTCCAAGATGAACTCCAGTTTTGTAATGGAAAGGGGGGGGGGGTGTGTAGTATCAATATTAATCAACGAGAAATACAAATCCTTGCTCCACAATACCCTGCCCCGCCAATCTCTGGAGCAAACCAGCGAAAATAAATCTCTGCTCAAAGCAGTGACGCGAGACGGATCCGCCAATGAACACGTGAGAGGAAGCGGGATTGCGTGGAGGGGGAAAGTAACTGCAGTTACCAGCCTTCGCACTGCTTCGTTCTGTCCACATCATTTCCCCCCTTCTCTGCTGCTATGTCCGCCCTTGCTCTAGAGATATCCGGGACAAAGTATAGCAATGGTAGTTAATATGTATGCGTAGAGATGGCAGCACTGCTTCATATGTTACTGATACGACTTTGTTAAGAAAATGAAGAATATTTTTCCAGGTAACAATTACATTAAATTCCAACATTTACTCTCCTTTTGCTACTGCAGGCGAGACCATGATATTTTTTACAGCTTTGTATTGAAAACTTTCTCAGTGTAGATGATTTAAGGAACTTTAACGACAAATTAAGTTTTAGTTTGAACTTGGTGATTTTAGTACATGATCAGAAGTAGTAATATAGAAAACAGGGCCTTCCTAAAGAACAGTTCTCAATCTCAATTGTAAGGGGAACATCTTAGCAAGGAATTTCTGTACTGGTACTCAAAGCAGAACTACTTTTACTTGTGTCAGCTGTCCCTTCCAGACTAGTCTAGACTCTGTTCCGGGTTTCTCTGGAGCAAGGTCACGCATAACACCAGAGAAGAGGGGAAATCGAGTGGGCAGAGCGAAGCAGTGCACGCTGCTGCGAAGGCTGGTAAATGTAGTCGCTTTCCCTCTCCACGCGCAATCCAATTCCCTCTCACGTGTTCATTGGTGGAGTCACTTCGCGTCACTACTTGCGCAGACTTCTTTTCGTTCGCTTGCTCCAGAGAAAACCGCTGATACGCTGCCCCCATGTCAGGGCAACAGTGCTTTTTTCTCTTATTGAAATATTCATTAATATGTTAATTAATTAGATAATTACGTGTATAAAAATATGTATATGTGATAAGTGTATCTCAATTTATTATGCACTTTTAGGTTCGTATATATTCCACGTATAAAAACCATGTAGCTCTCTGTTCTTTCTTCGTGTTTCGAACGTTCAAAAGAAAGGCGGGCAGTTTAGCTGTTAGAGATTATACATTTTGAAAGAAGGGCCGTTGGCAACAGACGCCAACCAAACATATATAAACTCCCAGATGAGAGTGGGGAGGTCGGCTGTTGGAACTGAGACGTGGAAGGGAGAGGCTGTTTTGCTTCGGGCAGCTCGGATCGGAGGACAGATCTCCCGCAACGGATGCTGTAAGATATTGGATTGCCGGGCAGGCTAGTGCCTTGGTGTCCAATTTACAGGTAAAAAGGGTAGTTTGTACTGGATGTTATTCTGAAGTAATTACGGTGCGCCGGACAGCGTAGTGCCTTGTCACCGTGGAGTGTTGAGAAATGTACACGTCGGGCGACCTCGCGTCTGTTAAGACGTTTCTTGGAGTAACGCGAGTCTACCTTGTGACAAGCATACTCCCGATGTAATTCATGAAATGTAAAGCATCCAGGTACAAACAATAGAGATTTCCTACATCACAAATTAGAGTTTTGGACCGATAATTAGAGAAATGAAAGTTCGGATACGACTTGCATATATTTAAAATTACGTTAATTAAACTATAGAAAATATCCAAAATTTCCGTTTCTAATTTCACAGTTGCTGGACAAGGTAACTTATCCGCCTGATCAAAAAGGATTCGCAAAAGGTTATCCGTTGTCTCTTGTAGTTAATTATAATTATGTTGACTTGTAGCAATCCACGTGCATTGTCGTACAAAGAAAGATACCCCCAGACAAATCGGCCGAGTACGGAGTGCACCGAACCTCGAGTGCGGAGGTAAAGTGTGGGGGCCCCAGGCAAGTAACACCGCGACAGAGAATAGTACATTATTTGTCAAGTGCGGGGCACTGGCGTCAATTATATCGGGTCGCGAAAGGTTTTCATGAAGTTTGCGACTTGCAGCACGAGGTGGCAAGCATATGGGAAGATTGCTTTTTGTTTCGTTCTACTGGGTTCCGTAACAGGACAGGCACCTTCTTTTTTCTCGCAGAATTTACATTCGGTACAAGTTTACGTATCGCAAGTGAAAATGATATTAAAGAAGAAATAAAAGTAAAAGGTAAAGATAAAAGTGTTCCCCTGTGCTTAGCACCACGCCATGAAGGCGTATAGGGGGTGTGGGGGTAACGCCCCACACTTTCTTGATCCGGTCGTGAGTGGGGGTGATGTGATCAGCACCACGCCCCTGACCGCCTTTACCCCCCAGGTTTCCCCAGGTACCCATGTTATTCGACGCATGAAGAAATAAAATGTAGGCTTAATTCAGGAAATGCATGTTACTTCTCTCTTCATAAACTTTTGTCTTCTCGTTTAATATCTAAGAAACTAAAAGTTAAAATATACAAAACAGTAATTTTGCCTGTAGTATTATATGGGTGTGAAACTTGGTCCCTTACATTGAAAGAAGAACATAAATTGAGAGTATTTGAAAATAAGATCCTTAGGAAAATATTTGTACCTAAAAGGGATGAGGAGACAGGTGATTGGAGAAGGTTACATAATTTAGAACTACATAATTTGTATTCATGTCCAGATATTATTAGAATAATTAAATCAAGAAGACTTAGGTGGGCAGGCCATGTGGCACGAATGGGAGAGGAAAGAGGAGTCTACAGGATTCTTATTGGCACACCTGATGGTAAGAGACCTGTAGGAAGCCCAAGACGAAGATGGAGGGACAACGTTGAGATGAACCTAAAGGAAATCGGTAGGGATGGAAAAAGAGTATACAGATCTTGCTCAAGATAGGGACAGATGGAAGGCCTTTGTTGCTGCAGAAATGAACCTTCGGGGTTAAGAAGGCTAGAGAGTTAGTTACTTCATTAATATACCAATACTTTGTACAAGTTGCGTATCGCTTCATTTCAATACCGACTTGGACCGTTTTAAAATGACCCGGAAAAAAAGATGGAAAAGTTCTTTACAGTCCAGAACCCATTTACGCTTTCTGTTCTTCTCTCCCGGACCGGAATTGAATTTATTTACAATTCCTGGATCTTCAACAAAGCTAATAACACCTTATGTGTGGCCCGGAATGCAATAAACAGCAATAGTATACATCCTACACGTAGACTATTTCATACACGTAGATAACGTAACGTTTTACACGAAACGTTATTCCTCTCGGTTGAATAGTTATCGGCTTTTAAAAATGTGAAGTGATACGTTGTTTACATCTCGTTCGGCCGCCATTCCATCTGCACTCGTGACCTATAGAGGTCGCTTCTGATTATGTCACGAAAAACGATACGAAAAGAGCGTTGAAAAATGCCATGAAATATGCAAGGGCATTGAAATATAGTTGAAAATGTCACTTTCCTTTAATGAAATCCATGAAAATAAATTTGGTAACACTTTCATATAGGGGTGACGGATTTCTTACTTCTTACAGGAGAAAGTACTTACGCAAATCATTTTATGTAGCGTTGTGGAAGTTCGTGAATGTAGTTTTGATCCATTTTAATGCGAATGCATGTTGTTTTCTGGCAAAATCTCTGTCCGACACGCTGTTTCTGCTGGTCTATTTGCTTTCTGCATGAGAGCACAATGTTCCGTGTGTCAGATGATGTAAACCCTGTAGTCAGTGTTTCAAACTCGCAGTGATTCACTATAACGACGTGTCGAGTATTTTAATTTTTTTAACTATGCTTGCCTAACCTAACCTAACTTTACGGAAAATGGTTTGTGGGGCTAACGTGAATGGTTTGTGAGGCTAACATCAATGGTTTGCGAGGTATTATCAAAATTTCAAATCCGGGCACGAAAGTAGGTATTTTTCGGTGAACAAGGTTGTAACACTGCATAAATCGACAAAACACTCGCACAACGCGCGATGAACCAGTACGCTATCGCCATAATGTGTGTTACAGAATCGAAATAACGAGTAACAGTAAGTACTTGTAAATGTAAGAAATAGACATTATATTCGTTAGAAATACATTATTTCACCCAAGGAAATGTTCTGCCACGTAGAATAGTACGTTAGCAAAAAGAAAGTGCGAAATAAATGATTTATAGGTGTCACCCCTATAGTAAAGTAGTGCCATTAATTTTAATGTAGTTTAGATTGTCTACGTAGTCTTTGTAAACTACAATCCTATGTAATCTACGTGTAGACAACGCATGTAGACGTCAACTTAGGCCTATTTTAGACGAAAGAAGAAGTGCGTAGTTAGAGATTCCGTTAGTTCATCGAACTCTCCGGCCTAACTATTGCCTATTTTTGTAGGAGGAGGAAAAGGTTTATTAAGCTCTTGCCTTGACTCATCTCACCCAACAGGTCGTTAGGTGCCGGTGCTTGCCCCGAGTTGATACCTTCGAGATGAGGCCTAATCGAAAAAGCTTTATTAAGTACTTTAGATGAAAGCATTTCCTTTAACATTTTTGCTAACATAAATACAATGTAAATGCCTCATTGGCGGTCTAACTCCATGCCCCTTGTACGCCTTCAGGGTGTGGTGCAAAGCACAGGGGAGCACTTTACTTTCTATCTGAATTGATTGTTTCCTTAATTTTACTTCACTTCTTGTGGCACTTTTGGCTAATTTGCGAAGATGGGGATGAGTGATGACACGATGAAATTAATAAATGGACACTCGAAATATCATGCCCAGATCAGGATTTGAACCCGGGACCCCTGGTGTCGTAGCACGACGATTTTTCACTTTACGCTGTAGCATTTTGGTCGAAATGATTTCGTCTAAAGCGGGCCTACAGTGTACAGCCAGTGATGTGCCGTAGACTATAAGTTTACGTACATGCGTTGCCTACACGTAATCTACGCGTATATTACATTGGATTGTAGTTTACATATACTACGTAGACAATCTAAATTGCATTGAAATTAATTTTCAAGGCTTTCATGAAAGGAAAGTTACATTTTCAACTATATTGGTTCCTAACGAACTGAAAAGAATCCTGTTTACAACAAAATTTCTCTTCTCTTACACCATCAACTGTGGAAGAAGATAAATACTATGCAAAACAACAACAGATGGCAGTCGTGAGCCAAGAGTGATCTTTTTCCCATAAAACGCTAGAATATTTCCTATATTAGGTTTCTTCGTAGGTGAGCAATTGTTCGAATTTGGAAGAAAGAGTATCAAAAATTATCCTTACACATCAGCAACTGATACGCAGTATAATTTTCTTTTAATTCCACGGTGCCCTTTGCTAAGTTTTCACCTTTCGCCATGTTGTTTACATAGATTACATAATCTACGTGTATAAAATTGTCTACGTGTAGAATTTAGACTATCGTTGTTTACGCGTAGACGCACATCACTGTGTACAGCACATCACTGCCTCGGATGCAATAGATCCTGTGTGAGAGAGAGAGTACTTGTATTTAGGTTATCTCAGTAAAGAGCATCTCCTGGGGAACTAGGAGAAAGCCTATTTTCAAAGAAACTGCGCGCAGTGAGGAAACCATGTTGATCCTAAATAACGAAGCTAATCAGGCTATAAATAACCCCAGCAAGAGCAAAAAAGATAATAATGAGCTAACATGTACGTTGGGGAAAGGCACGCTTGTTATGGCGTTACTGAGCATCTCCTAGAGAGGGTGACTGAACACGAAATGAAAACCGCACGTCATCACTGCTACAACGGAGGGGAGAGCAATTGAATTTCTCCTCTTCCTGGTTAAATATGCTTCGTTGCTCATCTTCACCTTGCTATGCAGGCGAGTAAAGGTCTTTCTAATTGTGTCCACAAAATTCCCAGTTGGGAAAGAGGCCGTCGTATAGGAGCATCCTGAATACTTGAATATGATAAGGTGGTGTACCTATAGGAGGGTCCTAGCTTGCCGATGACAGGAAAGTCAAGCTCGTAGAGAGGTACCTGTCACGGCAAGCGAGTAAAGTTTGGAGAAGCAGCGGAGTTTTGTCTTTCTTAGACGCATAGCTATACTCTATCTCAGAAATCTCTGTAGTAATGCCGCGGATAAGGGTAAGTAAGGGGGGAAAACGAGTTGGCGGAGCGAAGCAGTACATGCTACCGCAAAGGCTGGGAACTGCAGTCACTTTACACCCTCCACTCACTTTTTCTCCTCCACGCAATCTCGTTCCATCGCACTTGTTCATTGGTCCAGCCCTATCGAGTCACTACTTGCGCAGAGACTTTCTTTCGTTTACTCGCTCCGGAGAATACCGGGACAGAGAATAGAGCTAGATATAATAATGATAACTACAGGGTGTGCCAAAAGTCAACGATCTGAAATTGGTATACAGGGTTATTGAAAGAGAAATCCACACTTTAAAATGTTTGTAACTTGCGTTGTTTTAGAGATGTGCTAATAGGCCTATGTTATGTATGAAAAGAGTAACTCAAAAAGTTTTATCGTGACGCATGCAATGTAGTACCTGCCAGCAGTGATGTGCGTCTACGCGTAAACAACGATAGTCTACATTCTACACGTAGACTATTTTATACACGTAGATTACGTAATCTATGTAAACAACATGGCGAAAGGTGATAACTTAGCAAAGGGCGCCGTGGAATTAGAAGAAAATTATACTACGTATCAGTTGCTGATGTGTGTGGAGAACTTTTCGTACGCTCCTTTCCAAATTCGAACAATTTCTCACCTAGGAAGAAACCTAATATAAGAAATATTCTAGTGTTTTATGGGAAAAAGACCACTCTTGCCTCACGACTGCCATCTGTTGTCATTTTTGCATACTTTTTATCTTCTTCCGTAGTTGACAATAGAAGAGAAGAGAAATTTTGTTGTAAATAGGATTCTTTTCATTTCGTTAGGAACCAATATAGTTGAAAATGTCACCTTCCTTTCATGAAACCCTTGAAAATTAATTCTAATGCACTTTAGATTGTCTACGTAGTCTATGTAAACTACAACCCAATGTAATCTACGCGTAGATTACGTGTAGACAACGCATGTAGACGTAGACTTATAGTCTACGGCACATCACTGCCTGCCAGTGACGCCACGTGACCTATTTTCCCAAAATGACTGCTACCCTGACGGAGAAGACCCTTTGCACAGTGCGTCGCAAATCCAGGAGCAAATGAGATTCTTAGTGCTTACGGTCACCTAAAATTGACTACCAAGTCGAAAGACAGGAGAGAAAAAAAAAGTTCAGTAAAAGCACCTAGAAACTTCGCATCGGTGGACAAGAAATCTACTTTCCTGTACGTAGCGAGTTACACAATATGTTCTCTTGCACAAAAAGTACAAAAGTAGCTACGTATTTTCATTCGATTGTTCTTAGATGCTTCTCTTTACAATTTGTTTCGAAAGTTACCAAGAGCTCTCTTATATATTTACATATTATCCAATAATTTGCTATTTGAAAAGTAAATAATAGTTGACAAAATTGGTTTCTTACATAAGTGCACGTTGCTGTGCTTTTGTGAGTTTATTAATTTGATACAAATTTTAATTTGAACAACTTATGTCCTTAAAATTATATTGAATATGTTCCAATAAAATAAATATCTTGCAGAATTCTTGAAATTGCTTGGATACTCGATTGCTATTAATATTACATATTCTCTGATAGTACATATTTAGCTACATATTATTTTGATAATACATATTTAGGTACATATTTTATAAATTATTGTTACATATTTATGTATCCGGGGTCTACTCATTACCAAAGATGCGTTTAAATAAAAAATAAAAAATATATATGCGACCAACAAAAGACTGTTCACCAGAAACAAATTATTTTAGTAAATCGTACACATTTGTTCAGAGTTCCCAAAAAATTTATTCAGAAGTACCAAATTTGATGAAGGTTGACGAACTTCTTGTTTGGTACCGAAAAGCTTGTCTAAACGTGTTATGTTGATTCGAACATTTTTCTATCTGTGTAGTCTCTTCGGATGCAATTCCTGGTTTATGGCGGTTTCGTTGTGTTATATTGTTACATTCAGTTCGGAAATGTTGTCTTCCCTGCAGTGATACCGTCGTCGCCTTGTAATCAAGAGTCCAGGGTTGAACCCCCGGTAGAGGCACATTGTACAGTGATTTTGATCCCACTGGTCTAGTCCCGATTAGCCTATCCGTGCATAAAGTGGGCTTGAAATCAGACTCTTGAATAGGAAAGGGACGGTGAGGATTCGTATATGCCATTGGCCAAAACTTTTTTTATGTGTAACTATTTAAGCGACTGCACAACCAATGTGGCGTTGGGGATTAGAGAAGGTACACGATGATTGGTATTAATCATTGAATTAAAAACTCGACGACCTATAAAACTTCGGGAACCATTGTTTTACAGGGATATTCCCTCATGATAAGCCATTCTAGAGTGGATTCGATGTGGTCTATAATTGGAACAAATTCCCATTATTTCTGCCAACAACCAAACATTGATTTTATTTGTCGATAAACCGTCATATTTACGAGTGCTCCCACAAGATCTAGAACGGCCTCTCATGATGGCAACATTGAAGGCTCTGAATGATCGAGAGATAAATCATATTAGCGCGCATCCTCGAATGTCGGGCAACCCGCACAACAGCAGCGATGAGCGGGTTGGCATAGCGATCAGGGGAAATACAACAACTGCAATGCGCGGCTACGCCACTCAACTTGCAGTTTCTGGATTAAACCTTCAAGCTGTATCAATAAAATAAAGCGTACTTTCATGCTGGAATTCAATCTAGAGACATTATTTTGTCATTAAGACGGTCGTGCCAAGGAATAATTCCACATAATGTTCTTTCATAAAGTTCATCCATATTGATTGCAGTTTTCATTTTCATTTATGAAAATGGTAAACATTGAACGAATTAAGTGTATATCCTGCACTGGCCGGCAAAACAAACAACAGTACCGATAAGCGGCGTGGCATAACTATCAGGATAATACATTTACAACTTCAAAGTTGTAGGAAAACTCTCTTCTCGGGACAGATAAATGCACATCATTTTTATTATTATTATTATTATCCCTGGTAGTAGTATTAATGGTGCAGGGTTACAAATGATGTTCCGTATTTGAATCGAATTTTATGTTTAATGGAATACCGAGGAAGGTAATCTGAACCAGGAATTTTTCCAGTTATTTCCCTGTTTCTGTGAGAACTGAATTATAGTTGTTCTGAGTCCACTTTACGCACAGAAAGGCTAATCTGGACTGGACCTATACTTTAAAGTGGAATCCGAACCACTATGTGCCTCCACCGGGTGTCGAAACCGGGACCCCTTGATTTACACGGCGATGATACTACCACTGCGCCATCGGGAAGGTCCTGTGTTTCTGCGAGACTCTGAGGCCCACTCAGCCTAGTATCAATGGGTACCTTGGGGCAACCTTGAGGGAATAAAGGCGGCCGGGCGTGATGCTGATCACATCATCCCAACTATGGCCGAGATCAAGAATATTTGAAGCTCTATCTCCACATCACACTATATGTCTTCATGGCAAGTGCGCAGAGGCACAGGGGTACCTTTACCTTACCTATGGAGTGCACAAAATTGGATTAAAATATAAATTCAAACTGTTTTGTTCGTCATTTTAATATCTACACATCTCTTCGAGTTAAAGGGACATGGATTCGATTTCCAAAACAAGTGATCATCTTTTCAAGAACCAGAACTATTGGCTCGAAAAGTTTCCCAGAATGCATCGACACGGAATTGTGGGAGATTATAAACCGCCAAACCACGACCAATCGAAAACGATGGTTCGCAACCTGCACAGAACAAAGGCACGAGGATAATCCAAACTGCTTTTAAACATAGGAGAGGCTGTTTCCTACATGTGTCACCAGAGTGTGCTGCGGTATTGAATGCAGCATATGGGGTTCCAATAACGCAAGCGTCTGCTGTGACCGAATTGCACGCATAAACATTCAACGTTTATTTTTAAGCCATAATCTGTTCGAATTCGAGTCACGGATTGTTTCATCGAACAGGTGTACAGGAAAAATTTTTGTAGCCTCTCTAAAATGAAGACTGCCAAAATTATAATATTAGTGAGTGAAAAGGTCTCGAGTACGGTATGTTCAGAATGTCACATCATTTTCCCCAGCAATTGGGGTGTGTGAAACATTGTTAAAATAGATACGAGAGAAAGCACAAAGAAAAACAAGAGATTCGATCGCAAACGTCTGGTTTCGAAACGCGTATTTTTTCAACTCCTGCACCGAGAAAACATATGTACACGTACACACACATGAATATCCAAATACAAACACATACAATGAGCAACAAGGACAACTAGGACGAAAGAGAAGACAAAGAATAAGATAGAGACGAGATAAATAAAGATACGCAAGAAGGAAGGAGACGTAGAGAGAAAGATGAGGAATAAAAAGTGGAGAGAGAGGAAAGAGGAGATAGATTGGAAAGGAAAACTAGAGATAGGGATATGGAGGAAGACAGATGAAATGAAGGGAGGAGAGAGAAAAGAGGGATATGAATAGAATGAGAGAGGGGAGACATGGAGGAAGGAACAGAGGAAATGAGAGAGCGAATACAAAGGGAAAGTAATCCACGGGAGTGAAACAAAACAGAACGAGAAAGGAGGACGAGAGAAGAGATGAAAAGTGAGAAAGAGAGGAAGATGGAGAAAGGGAGAAAAATAAGAGAAAGAGAACGAGGGAGATTAAGAGAGGGAAGGGATGGAGAATAAAAGATAGGGGAACGGAGAAAGGGAGAGAATGTGATGGGGATGAGAGAGAGAAATGGAGAGAAAAGAAGGAAGTGAAGATAGAGGAGATAAAGTGTGAGAGAGCATGGATAGGTTGAAAGAAAAGGGAAATGGAGAGAGAGAGAGAGGAGAAACAGCCGATGAGAAAGAAAGAAGGAAAACTACAGGGGATAAAAAAAGAATTAATAGTATTATATTCTAGAAACCACTTTAGATAAACTTCAGGTGCTACAACATAAGTCCTATGTCTACGAACTGGACTTTTCATATAACTTCTCCCGGTGTGTATGTGTGCGCGCGCGCTGGCGTACATATAGACTCAGAACAAAAATAAACTTGCAGAAGTTAACTTCTGCCTCCAAGTTTCGCCAAGCAAATCTCAAATGGGAGTTCAGTTGAGCGGTTCATCAGATAGATAGGAACGCTCGGTAGGATTTCGCTTGTCGTAGCTATTAACTGAGCGCTCGAGAAACTCGCTCAGCTGATAAGCAAAAACTTGACGGCAGCGAAATGGGACAGGGAACAGAGGGTTTATTAAAGTTGTTACAATGCACTTGAGGACGGATCCTGTCGTAGCCCGTGTAGTATCAGTTCCCAAGGACTTCCAGATACTTCCTGTCTAGACTGGTTCCAAGTGGATCATTCCGTTGGTGAAACACGCTTTTAGGCAAAAATACGTCTGTGCAAACTTACGGCTGTGGGAAAATACTGTTGCTAGAAAATAGCCAGAAAGAACAAAAGTTTGTTTAAATATTGTCAGTAGGAAACAACAGGAAAAGCAAGTATTGTTTAAATATTGTCAGCAGGAAACAACCGGAAAGAACAAAAGTTTGTTTAAATATTGTCAGCAGGAAACAGCCACAACAAACGTTTGTTTATATATTGTCAGCAGGAAACAACCGGGAAGGGACAAAAGTTTGTTTATATATTGTCAGCAGGAAACAGCCAGAGAGAACAAAAGTTTGTTTATATATTGTCAGCAGGAAACAGCCGGGAAGGGACAAAAGTTTGGTTAAATATTGTCAGCAGGAATCAGTCGGAAGGAACAAAAAGTTTGTTTATATATTGTCAGCAGGAAACAGCCGGAAGGAACAAAAGTTTGTTGAGATATTGTCAGCAGGAAATAGCCGGAAAATCAAAGTTAAATATTGTAAGCAGGAAACAGCCAGAGTTTGTTTAAATATTGTCAGCAGAAAACAGCCAGAGAGACCAAAAGTTTGTTTATATATTGTCAGCAGGAAACAGCCGGAAGGAACAAAAGTTTGTTGAGATATTGTCAGCAGGAAACAGCCAGAGTTTGTTTAAATATTGTAAGCAAGAAACATCCAGGGAACAAAACTTTGTTTAAATATTGTCATCAGGAAACAGCCAGAGAGAACAAAAGTTTGTTTATATATTCTCAGCAGGAAACAGCCGGAAGAAACAAAAGTTTGTTTAAATATTGTCGGGAAGAAACAGCGGGAAGGAACAAAAGTTTGTTTAAATATTGTCAGCAGGAAACAGCCGGAAGGAATGAAAGTTTGTTTAAATATTGTCGGCAGGAGACTGACGGAGAGAACAAAATTTTGCTTAGATAGCGCGCTCTCCTAACCACTTCCCTACGGAGGCTGGCCTGTCCCTCCATCAAGGTCTTCATATCATCACGATTAGCCAAAAGTGGCAGAAAAGTGAAGTAAAGTAAACAAAAACTGTACTGGTCGACCTCCGTGGTGGAGTTGTTTATAAGCTCGCTATAAGGCTAGGATTCCCGGTTTCGAATCTCGGTCTTGCCAGGGGTGTTCTCCGTGAGTGTCCATTCATCAGTTTCATCACATCATTACTCATCTTAGCATAAAAGTGGCAGAAAAGCGAAGTAAAATGAACCAAATTAATCAAAACAGTAAGTTTGCAAAAAAAAAAAAGTAATAGGAATTCAAGATAGTGTGCTTAAAACAACAAAACGCAACACAGGTCAACAGAACCCTCCAAAACAACAACTTCCATTTCAATCCTGACGTAAGTATTGACGTCACAAAAGCATGTGCGTCAGCCGAAGAACTTCGAACTGCGGGGGAAAAAAACTCAATGCAAGGGAACCGATTAAAGATGCAATTCCAGCGCTTTGAATTCAAATTGACTCCAGCTGGAAAGAGAGTGTACACAGTCGCACTGGTGCGCCATGGCATGCTCTATGCTTCTCTATTTGATTACCAGTATTGACAATCGCGCCCACGTATGAGGGTGGTGTTTTCCCTGTTAGAATCGAAAAATACGTTGGCCTTCTCTTTCTAGCATTAGTGCGTATTTACTGAGCATCTGTGGTTGCATATTTCAAAGGCTGTTGCCTGTTTTCTACAGTTGATGCTTTTCGATTTCAGATTTCATGTTATACAGGGTGTATCATACGTGATGGTCATAAATGAAACCAGAAATACATCGCGTCAAACCCAGACGAAAGTTCCTCTTCCACTTTTTCGAGAGATGCTCAGTGTCGGAGTCAGACACCACCAAAAGTGTGGGAAAGTACAGTTCACACCTCTGTAGGACGAGTACTATGGCAGTTAGATAGGCGGTTCCAAAGAAATCATAAAGGAATCTTATGCGCTCTACCAGAAACTCACCATGGGAGATCTGTGAGACCTATGCGGAAGGGACTCCCCATTGGAAATACGTGAAAGGGGTATCTGAGGAAGCAGGTGTACGTCAATTACATGATTTCCAGATATAAATCACCCTTTCACGCATTCTTTCTACGTGGAACCCCCATTTCCTATGGGGAGTCCTTTCCGCATAGGTCTCACAGATCTCCCATGGTGAGGTTCTGGCAGAGCGCATAAGATTCCATTATGATTTCTTTGGAACCGCCTTTCTAACTGCCATAGTACTCGTCCTACAGAGGTGTGAACTATATTTTCCCACACTTTCGGTGGTGTCTAGCTCCGACACTGAGCATCTCTCGGAAACGTGGAAGAGGAACTTTCGTCTGGGTTTGACGTGCTGTATCTCTGGTTTAATTTATGATCATCACTTGTGATACACCCTGTATGTCCACCGCACGTAGAACTTTCAGCGGAAAATGGAGGCTCGACCAGGACTCGATCCTCTGGCATTATCCGAGCCAGCCCTGGTTTTGCCTGATTTTTCACTGTTACTGTTGTACACTCACCGACAAAAAAAATGAAAAAAAGTAAAGGTAAAGTGTTCCCCTGTGCATAGCACCACGCCATGAAGGCGTATAGGGGGTGTGGGGGTAACGCCCCACACTTTCTTGATCCGGTCGTGAGTGGGGGTGATGTGATCAGCATCACGCCCCTGACCGCCTTTACCCACCAGGGTTTCCCCCAGGTACCCATGTTATTCGACGCTGGGTGGGCGCCGGGGCCGCTTTCACCGACAAAAAAAAATGGGACACCTAAATCCTGAAGTACTAGTTTTCTTGCAAGGTACGGCGGTGTTAGAAGTTACTATTGATAGAATTGATATTAAAATCCACTTATCCCCATACAGTTAGGCAACACACAACACCTTGCAGGGAAGCGAGTACTTCAGGATCTAAGTGTTCCATTTTTATTGTCGATGACTGTACCTGTGTGGATTTGTCTCTATCAGTGCTCCCGCAACGGAATCTGTTGCTTTTGATAACAAAACCTGATGCCGTGTTTCGAATATCTCCCAGCAAAGAGCTAGATGTTACCTTATGTCATACCTGTGTGGAATTGGTAAATACAGTTCCACTGTAGTTAACTGCAGTTTGTAGAAAATGAGAGAGAAAAGTGACAAAGAAACGTGGGACAGAAAATGAGAGACAGAAGAGCCAAAGAAGAATGACAAAATGGGAGACGGTGGGAGAGAAAAAGAGACACAGAGGAGTGAGAAAATGAAGGACAGAGAGAAAGTGAGAGAAGATAATAGAGGATAGAGACAAAGAAACAGCAGGAGAGAAAAAGAGAGAGAAGAGGGATAAAGACAAAGGAGAAAATGAAAGACAGAAGAGAGAGATACCGAAAAGTGGGAGAGGAAATGGGAGACAAAATATAACAGGGGATAGGGACAAAGTAACAGTGGAACAGAAAATGAGAGACAAAGAAAGAGACAGAAAATGAGAAACAGAGGAGAAAGACAAAGATAAAAGAGAAAATGAGACAAAGAAAAAGTGAGAGAGAAAATAAGAGGCAAAGAAAACGGGGAATGGGAATAAGGAAGGAAGAAGACAGAGAACGCTGAAAAGTACAGTGAATGAAAGATAAGAGAGAACGAAAGGGCAGCAGAGAGACGGAGATAGGATTCCCTTTTAACAAGATGTTTCATTCCCACAGTGGTTTCAACGAATGGATAAAAACTAAACAGAACCTGATACCATCAGCTCATTTTGAATGGCCATTGAGGTGGTATAACACTGATTTCGACATGTCACAATCTATACAATCTTCTCGTTTCATTCAAGTCATTCTCATCGCCGCGATGAAGAGTGAAGAAGTACAAAATCAAGACGAACACATGAAAAGCATCGTCATCATTCTCCTCTAAGTACTAAAATACAGTAGAGATCCACCAGGACCAACCCTATCGGGGGAGGACTTCTCAGAAATTGATGAAAGTACCGTTAATATTTAAAAATTGCCCTGCGAACTTGGATTAAAACGCTCCCTAACCGAGGCTGGGCGTCTCTCCTCCCGTACGCCCCTGCTGCCCATTTCTTCATCCGTCACCATCTCCATCCGAGTGAGTGAAGGAAAAAATGAGTCTGTGCAAACACCAGGTGTCAGTTTCTGCCGTCAAACACACTCCTTTAAGTTCGTTCCTGTCCATAACGAATGTTGTCCGCTGACAACATGAGTATAAATCGTCCATGATTTTTACACCCTATGCGCATACACAGGGTGGGTTTCCGCTGATGGTGTTCGAGAACGTAGGATCTAACTTTCTGGCCAAACTGTACAATTTCAGTACACGTACTTTTGAACTTCACTGTACGAACTCGCTGGGTTTAACCCATTCCCCCTTAAATAATACATGTATTACCACTCATGCATTACATTGCACTTCGAATTTTAGTCCTTTGCATTAGACTGAAGTTGCATATGTTTTGTCCACAAGTTTTCTCGCACTGGTGGAGACGAAATTTTCACAAAACATCCAACAAACAACATTTTCACCCCACCCCCTTATTGGTTTGATATACTGTTAACATAAGATTGTTTGCTTATAAATATTCAATTGTTTTGATGGGGCATTGTTGCTTTATATTGTTATGCGACAACAAAGAGTATCCAAAATGCATTTTTTGCATATTTTCTGTCCTTATTATCTTGGTTCAGCAACACTACCCCAAAATTTGTGTGCTGGGCATGCCAGCCAGTGGTGTGCTACATGCGTTGTCTACAAGTAATCTACGCGTAGATTACATTGGGTTGTATTTTACATATACTACGTAGACAATCTAAATTGCATTAAAATTAATTTTCAAGGCTTTCATGAAAGGAAAGTGACATTTTCAACTATATTGGTTCCTAACGAACTGAAAAGAATCCTATTTACAACAAAATGTCTCTTCTCTTCCATCATCAACTATGGAAGAAGATAAATAGTATGCAAAAAAAACAACAACAGATGGCAGTCGTGAGGCAAGAGTGGTCTTTTTCCCATAAAACACTAGAATATTTCCTATATTAGGTTTCTTGCTAGGTGAGAAATTGTTCGAATTTGGAATAAAGAGTATGAAAAGTTATACGTACACATCAGCAACTGATACAATTCTGTTTCCCACAGACTTTCTGGAAGAAGCCGCATTGACACAGGAATACCCTCGGCATATTCTCGTAAAACTCTGGTCACTATAATATCTGGCCGTACAAACGCGACACTTTTCCGTAACAAGACGCTAATTAAACTATCACAGTATTGCTTTACATTTTACTGTACTGTATAGGGTGTATTTAGGCCTATGCCCTTCAAATACACCATAACAAACGTGTTTTGTTGCTATAAACGGAGTTTTAATGCACTTTCTACAGTTCGTTCAGGTTATTTAAGTTAATCCGGACTTTTGTTAAACCGGTCAACTTATCCCCCATTAGTCCAGATTAACGAGGTTTTACTGTAATGGCTCTTGATATCGGTGCTCAAAGTGGGAGAGGGGAGAACGTGAGGTATCCTACAGTATCCTCGAGTTAGGAAAGTTTACGTGAAGCATCCAATCAGCTACGATAATATGTGTAAGCATCCCCTCCACCTATCCACAAACCTGACCCAAGGAATCCCCCCACTAGGTCGTTCATTGTCTTACTTGATTACACTGACTGTCAGGTTCCGACAGTAATGGCTTACATCTGGCCTACTTGTTTCCTACTTGGATGACGCAACAAGTTAAGACATGGCGCCGCAATTGGTAACGTTCTCTTCCCCATATTATTGATTACCAATTCTTCCTCTTTCCGCCGTTTGTTCGTCTCCTTTGCGGAGAAACAGATAAAGCAACGTTCCAATGTTCGATGGGGATCCGAAAGAGAAAAGCATACCGCCACTCGAGAGGAAACGAAAGCGACATTTGAAGGGCGGCGAACAAACGCTCAATTATAATCCGGGCCTCTCTAATTCGCTCTCTTCCGTGGGTATGAAAGGAGGGGAAGGGGATGTATGAATGGATTTCCTACAGGAGTTCTTTCCCGTCCGATATCATTTCATACGAAGGCGGTCGTTTGGCCATGAATGTCAATGAAAAAGGTAGGAGGGAGACAAGGAGAGGGACAGAGAGATGGAGGCCGAGAGGTAGGGGGAGATAGAGTGAAAGACAAAGAGAGAGAAAGAAAGAAGAAAAGTGAGACACAGAAAGAAACAGAAAAAGAAAGGAAAGAGGAACACAAAAAGAAAGAAGGAAAGAAAAACCGAGAAAGGAAAAAAAGGGAAACACAGAGAGAGAGAAACAAATAAGAAAGAAAGGGACAGAGAAAGAAAGACGAAGAAAGATAAATATCGAGGGACAGAGACGGAGAAACAAAGAAAAAGAGATCGGTAGAGAGAAGGAAAGAGAAAACCCGAATCTGAGAGAGAGGGAGAAAAACAAAGAAAGAGAAAGATCGGAAAAGAGAAGGAAAGAGGAAGAGAGAACAAGAGAGGGGAAGACAGAGGAGTAGAAACTGAAAGATAGAGAGAAGAATGAGGGAAAAGATTGATACAGACTGACATGTTGGGGCTACACCCGCTCAGAACATAATACGAGGCGCATCCAGAAAGTAAGTTCCGAAAGTGCCCCAAGATGGCAAAAGCGGTCAGAGCGGGAAGCGCTTGCGCAGGAATGGAGGAGGAACACGTAGCCATAACCTGGCGCAAGCGCAGTTGTGTGGAGTCAGTGGTGAGAGAACTGTAGCACCAAGTAGATGCAAATATTTAGAATGTTCTCTATACTTTAGAAAGTTCTTTCATAGGGGAGCTTCTTTATCTGTACGTTCGCTGCCCCTGTTGCGAACTCCCGTTTAGACAGAAATCTGTGACTTTGATATCATCATCCACATTCCTTCCACATCTGCATCATAGTCCAAGAGCTCTCAAGGGGAGTTTCATTGCTACGGCCAGAGGTGGAATGTATGGTAGGCACTATGATTGAATGTCCTCCTCCGTGGCCGTGCGGTCTAAGGCACTTCGCTTTGGACGGCGACTGCGGGATGTCATGGGTTCGATCCCGGGTTCAGCCTCCGGGAATTTTCGGCCTGTATAGTGCCGGTGGCAACCCACCATCGTGAGGAAATTGGGGAGCTCCGAATGAGTAAGCGTAATCCGGTCACGGAGACCTAATATAACGGCTGGGGATACGTCGGGCTGACCACCCGGCTATTCCAATACTGGTTGACGATCACCACGCTTAGAGGTGACGAAGGAAAGCGTGGGAGAGAGACCGGCAGCCGGTAGGTAAGCCAAGGCCCTTCATGGGCTGTTACGCACAACAACTATGATTGTGCATTTTTCTTGTATGATGTAAATATCTGTATCAAGAAGAGTAGTATGGAGCGTGTAGTAAGGCATGATGTCGGCAGCAGTCAATTAACACTTCACACAGAGAAAAATGGATTAACCAAAAAATGGTAGTGGTGAACAAAACGTTTGTTTAAATAGGCATCAACCACACAATTGTTCACCAGTACCAAAATATTTGGTCAAGTTCTATTTGTTTGTCGTAATCAATTTTTTGGTTACCAAAACCAAATATTATTTTGGTAAATCAACAAAATGCAGCCCATTTGTTTAGGAAAACCAAATAATTTAGTCAAAATTACCAAACGATTTTTAAATTATTCATAATTACTTATATTATAATCTGGCTAATTTTAGCTAGGGTAGATAGTTTGTACAAACTAAATGATCTGAAAATACACATTCAGAATAGAAAGTTCGATTTTGGAGCGTTTGTTTTTCTGCGGAACACTTACCTTCTACTTATATAGTCCAGAATCAAAAGGTTGCTCATGGGAGATTCACTTTATTCACTGCAGTACATTTTCTTCTTTAATTTGTAGCTTTGATGTTCACATATCTTTCGAAGAATGTTAAAGCACAATTTTTCACTATGATTGCAATCAAACGTACCATTATTTGTTGTACAAAAACTTATATTTCTTGTACACATTTTGACAGAACCATCTAGCGGCCGGTGTAGGAAACTCAGTATAAAGTAAGTATATTCTGAGCTTTTTTTCAGAATATTAGGTTACACAGTAACTTAAAGACTCACTTCGAGTAATTATCTGTATACATGAGTTTCAATTTTCGACAAGGGACTTTCATACTACGCTCGACGAAACTGGACAATCGTTATTTCAAATTCGGAAGCACGCTCACGCACATATAGTAAATTTAAACAAACGTTTTGTTTCTCTTTACTTACATATGTATAATTTTGTTTACGAGTACCATATTTGGTCTGACCAAATTTTTTGGTATTCTTAAACAAAATTATTTAGTAATTACAAGCAACATTTGGTTATCGGAAACAAAAAGCATAACCAAACAGCTCAACCAAACTTTTTTGGTAATTCCAAACAAACCAGTTTCTTCTGTGCAAGAGATGTTTTAAAAGATGTTCTGCGACGCCAAGGGTCCCGGGTTCGAATCCCGCTCGGGTTTGGTTGTTTGTGAATGTCCATTCATCAATTTCATCATTTCATCACTCATCCCCATCTTCGCAAATTAGCCAAGAGGCACAAAACGCGAAGTAAAATGAACTAAATCAATCAATCAATCAATTTTAAAAGATGTAGAAAAATGTAGCATTTGTATGATAATTATACATTTTATATAACTTAATGCCCCCCCCCCGATACACACACATACTTTACCTTCATTTAATACTGTTAAATTATTGAAAAATGGATTTGGTGTACAAAGCCCCCTTATAACCCGTGAGCCCCCCCTGGAGATCAATTCTAACCACGGGCCAGAGTAAAAGGCAGGGAAAGATAGATAGAGGGAAGAGGGGCAGAAATATAGAAACACCGAGAAAGAGGATGAAATACAGATAGATGGGAGAAAGCGGGAGAGACACAGAGAGAGAGAGGCATAGAGAAACAGTGAAAGGCAAGAGAAGGAGAGACAGGAGAGAGATGCAGAGATACGAAAAGACAGAGAAAGAGAATAAAGGACAAAGAGGGTGAGACAGAGAAAAGGAATAAAGGACAGAAAGGGTTACACAGAGATACGAAAAGACAAACACATAAAGAGAATAATGGACAGAGAGGGGGTGAAAGAGGCAGCGAATGGAACACACGCGGAGAGTGAGAAGAGAGATGAAAGAGAGGGGAGAGGAGAGAGAAGTGGAGACATTGTGGGTGAGGAAAAGCGAGAATAAGAGACACAGTTAAAGCAATTCCGGTAACGGAAGGCGACGAGAACAGAACAAAGTGAAGTTGATTCGGTCAGATGGGTTTCGAGCAGAACCATCTGCAACGATCAACGCCGGAATTTCCTCGAAGAGCCAATGGAAAGTGAGGTTACCTCTCGCAGCTAATTTCGTTACAGCCGCGAGGTTCAGCTCAGCACTGGACTCTACTCTTGATCAAAAGCACGTTGCAAAACACAACAGGATGACATGGCCCCCGATACGGTGATGTGACTCCTTTGTAGCACCAGCCCGGCTTGTAAACGGAGCTGTATTCAGGCTGGCTCTGACACGCAGCTCGTGATACAGCCTGGATAGGTACGGACAAGCGGATGAAGTTTTTACAAAGTGCAAAACTGTACCGGAAGCATTCAGCTTTGTGTACGTATGGCATTAGCCCTGTGCTGTAGGGAAAGCGAAATGCATTGGCGTCTAATACAGTACAGCGGGAATTTCGTATCATACAGTACAGTAAATAGGATTCATCCTTGAGATAAAGAGCAAGAATTGGCACAGAATCACGAACCGTAGTTTCTATCTGTAAAGTCGTGTGAGAGGGAGAGAGACAGAGAGGGGAAGAGAAGGAGAGAAGCAGAGAGACAGAGTGAAGAGAGAGGGGGAAAAGAGATAGAGAGACAGGAGAGAGAGAGAGAGAGAAAGCGAGTCAATAGACACAAAGCGGGGTAGAGAGACAGAAGAGAGAAGAAGAGACACAGAAAGACCAAGAGACAGAGAGAGGGAACAGACACGCAGAGAGAGAGAGAGAGACGATTGATTGAATTGTTTTAAGTCCACTTTATGCACAGAGAGGCTAATCGGGACTGGACCTACAGTTTAAAGTAGAATCCGAACCACTATGTGCCTCCACCGGGTATCGAACCCGGGACCCTTTGATTACAAGGCGACGACGCTACCACTGCGTATCTGAAGGACCTTAGAATACTTTTTTTTTCTTAATATTTGACATTCATTAGTTGCTTTCCGCTGACTGGTTAGTGGTTATTAGAAGTTATATTGAAAGTTTAAAAGTGTTATTTTCTTGTAGGCCTTGTAATTGCTGCACTTCCTTATCCACCCCTGTATTTGAAGATCTAGTCTGCAAGCCATCGCACTAGTGTTGAATAGTTAATCAATTCAATTCAAAGTCAATTCAAGATTTAATTTGATTTGCTTTATTTTACTTCGCTTTTTGTACCACTTTTGGTTAATTTGAGAAGATGGGAATGAGAGATGATAATGATGAAATTGATGAATGGACACTCAGAAACATCCATGCCACACCAGGATTCGAACCCGGGACCCCTAGCGTCGTAGCGCGATGTGCCATCCACTCCGCCACAGGGGCAGGCACAATTCGAGATACAGCTAATAAAAGTAGAAATAAATGCAAATTCTGGATACACGTGGAAATGGCGTATCTTTCACTTTGTTGTCACACAGATGGCACAACACTCGCAAGAAAATGTTTTAGGAAAAATTATACAACCGCGTAAACTAACTTTAGTTTTTCTTGTAGAATTTGCTTAAGTTCTACATTGTAATTTCTGGGAAACTAACCAAATTAAGAAAACCTTGATGCTTTCACATACATTCGACTCAAGGACTCAATGACTCCGTCGCAGAGAACGGGTGTAAAGACTGAATCAGAATCCAAAATCGGTTTTCTGTTCATTATCAACGTTCAATGGTTTCACGACGAGGCCTCGCCCGATCCACACAACAGTAACCCTACACGTCGGCATTGATTTATTGCTCTGGCCTACCACAACAAGCACTGTTACACTAGCCGTAATTCAGAGTGAGATTTAAATCAGGGGAACATGCAGATCGCGACAAGAAAAACGTCAAGCTGTGAACGAATTATGTAACAGGTAATTAAAGCCTGCATCTTTACCGTCCCAGGGTGCCAAGTCAGCCAATCCAGGCGAATGTCATGATCTTACCTTTACAAGGAAAGCCACAATTCCTTCTTTGTATCTTTACTTTCATCGCTCCGTCACCTCCCTATCGTTGTCACGGCTCTGCCCAGTAACGTGACGTTTAAAATGTTAAATTTAAAAACAGAATAGCTTCCTTACGTAGGGCGCGGCAATGAATCGAGCGACTCTAAATGCTCCACACTTAAGACAAAATAATACCCATCAAAACATCTATTTAAAAGTGGCATGCGATTAGCAAATATACAATATGTATTTAGGACAAGCAGGGAAGAAATGTGGATGAGGAGACAGGTGAATGGAGAAGGTTACATAAATTAGAACTGCATAATTTGTATTCATGTCCAGATATTATTAGAATGATTAAATCAAGAAGACTTAGGTGGGCAGGCCATGTGGCACGAATGGGAGAAGAACGAAGAGTTTACAGGATTCTTGTTGGGAAACCTGATGGTAAGAGACCTGTAGGAAGGCCAAGACGAAGATGGAAGGATAATGTTGTGATGGACCTACAGGAAATCGGTAGGGATGGAAAAGAGTATATAGATCTTGCTCAGGATAGGGACAGATGGAAGGCCTGTGTTGCTGCAGCCATGAACCTTCGGGTTTAAGAAGGCTAGAGAGTTAGTTAGTTAGGGAAGAAACTTGGAAAAGAGAAACATTTTTGTTGTTTTAGACATAGATTCAACTAAAATGATCTGCCTCATTGTTAAGATCAGTTTGTTTCCAGTTCAGTTATACAATAACAGGGACAAGTTATAAGAAACATGTCGACACCGGTTTTGGTTGCCCTTGACGTGTTAACCCCCCCATTGGTTATGTTGAGTTACGTTAGTATATGTGTACTACCCTTCCTGCCGTAAATGTGTTTGCTAACAGAACGTAATACTATTTACATTTCATAAATAATTAAGTCAAAATTACGAAATTTAGTCATAGATATGTTGTCATGCATTATTCTTTAATTCGTTTCTCTTTCTGCATGCACATAATAGTTTTGGTTCGTGAAAGGGAGTTATTTAAAAAGGCTTACTTAACGGATGCAAAAGGCCCAAGTGGTGACGCACATTGGAATACTTTTATAACCAATCAATCAGTACCGGAACAGACCACGAACCTAGTTCATTTCAAAGTTCCACCTAAGTTCGCCAAATGTGTGTGCGATAAGCACAAATGTTTTCTAGGAAAAAAGTTTTACTTTGGGTCCACGTTATGCAGAGATAGACCAATCGTGACGGTTCGAGAGTTCAAAGCGAAATACGAAACACTGGCGTTGTACCTGTACGAAGGATCGAACACAGAACCCTTTGATTACAAGGTGAATTACCAGTAAGGTATCTTCCTAAGTTACTCAAGTTGGTTTCATGTATTCTGCCTTACTAGGCCGGAGAATTCAACATGAACTAGTACCGAAACATCAATGCCGTGCAGAATTCGAACTCACGACCGCAGATATACAGGGTATCCCAGTTATAAGTAGCCCGGCTCAAGGACCTATGAGGCAAATTATTGCTATATTGTACCAGTACAATGGAATAGTTCATTGTAACGTGAAGCGTGGTAGGTACTCAAGGTCATCCGTACACACTCAGGCACTGACGTGGCACAGTTCTTGACATGTAACTGTTGATCGGAGCCGGGCTACTTTTAACTGGGACACCCTGTATAAGCAGCTGAATAGATACAGGGGGAGGAAGGGGGCAGAATATGAACCTCAGGTCCAAGGAGGTTAACAAATATACACATATCTTGTAAATAATATTGACCCTGAAAGAATGAGGGAGGGAGTGCTACCCTTGTCCTCCCCCTGAACCCCACCCTTCGGTACGCCTATGTGTATAAGTTCAATATGATGAGCGGCAGTACCAGTATATCTACAACTGTGCTCGTCCACTTAACAATATCACTGATAATACAAGACTGTTCCTAAATGTCGTGTGCTACAAAAACCTCATTCACGAGAGCAATAGTAGCTGAAGTGATGTGCAAATAGAATCAAAACAATGGCTAGAAACTGGTAGATTTGAGTGGTGGGAGCCAGTTAGTGTTCGTTTCTCATTCGAATTGGCCAGGTGCACGGGTATCACTTTAGAAGAAACATAAGTTACGGTTCCCACTTACCTTGTTTAAATGAATTTCCACCCCTATTCTGTACTGGTTCAATTTACTTACGCACTTTCTTAAATAATAATTAAAATTATGTGTATCAATACATGAGACATACATAAATTAACAGAGCACGCGAATTAATAATATATAATAACCAGTGCTTCTTGCAACATATTATTGGTTTTATAAAATGATCTTACTTTCCGTGTCATTTTTAAATTATTGGTTATTTTCGCTGCCTTCTCTAACATTACCATGACAAAAGGAAGTGTCGACATCTGTTGGGTTTTTTACAAGCTAACGAGGCTCTTGCGGTTGAAATCCCAGCCGAGGGCAGTAGCACCAACTTCGGTTAAATTATGCAAGAGGGGCAAAAGTAACATTATCGATGTTTTTGAGTGGACAAAAGGTACACCCCAAGTTATGCGTACTCTGTATTGTATGTTGCTCTGCATTGTAGTTTTCTCTACACTCTGCTTGAACTTTTAATATTTGACAAGGCTTTTGCTGTAGGGTGTAAATATAAGCCATTTCATTTCGCGAGACTTGATCAACTTTTCGTTACAGGCCTTTAAGTGAGTTTAGCAAATAGTCACAGCGCTGATGCACCCAGCATGACAAGTTAGAATTACTTGAGCAACAACTTTAGGCTCCAAGTTTGTTTCCTATTTCTCATGTACAGTTCTCTTGTTGTACAGTATCTACGTCAGTTGTTTTGGAACATATCTCATTGTTCCATATCTCTTACACCCTATTGGCGCATATGTCTATTTCTTGTAGCTTTGTCACGTTATTGGCGCATGTGTCTAATTGTTTTACAAATTGTTTACACACTATTGGCGCATGTGTATCATTTTGTGATATCTTTTGCACCCTATTGGCGCATATGTCTCAGTGTTTGATATCCTTTACACCCTATTGGCGCTTTGTCTAATTTTTCGATATCCTTAACAGCTCATTGGAGCATGTATCTTCATTTTGTAATATGCTTTACACCCTACTGGCGCTTGTGTCTCATTTTAATATATTTTACACCCTATTGGCGCATGTGTCTCATTTTTATATATTTTACACTATTGGCGCATGTGTCTCATTTTTATCTTTTACACCCTACTGCCGCATGTGTGTAAGTTTTTGCTATCGTTTACATCTCATGTGCTTACTTACCGTTTTTGCTGACTTGACTGCCAGTGACGCAGCAACACTCCACACATGTCCTCAGCAACCCCTTGTTGTCCCTCTTTGGTGGCCCGGCGGGTGACAGGCTATCACCCCGGGCCCTACGACGGCCATGCCGCAGCTGTTCCCCGTCACCAACCACTTTCACAGCGCGATATCCTGCTCGAGTAGGCCACCAGCCGCACAGCACCACCACCAGAGCACCAGCCCCCACCGCTGCAGCACCCGCCACCGTCGAAGTCCTCGTCAATTCACATCCACCCACCCCCACGCACGGGAATTCTGCAGCAATGGGGACCCTGGCCCGTAAAAAAAAAAGTCTTCACACACCAACACACGCAGCGGTCATCACCCGCACCGCATCGTTCAGATCGCTACACAACACCCTCCCCCCACGTGCCACTATGGTAACAAACACGTGGGTGTTCACCTGGCATCCGACAGCGCCTTCACGGTTATGCAACCCAAATCTCCTCACATGTCCCCACCGTCACATACCATTGCAGGTTACTTCCTTTCTTTCGAGACCGGTGTTTTCTCCCGATGCACGCACGTGACGTCAGATTGTGCGTCCACACTTGAGCCACGGTATACGAAGACTCGTCCGATCTCTCTCTCTCAAAGGGGAAACACAGCGACCTGCCTCATCCGAGGTCGATTTGGAGTCTGCGGTGGTTCGGGTAGCATCGGTCGCGTTCGGATCATCTCGGCCTGGGAGCATCATAAAGCGTGGGACGTCCAGGCGCCTTTTCCAGCCAGAGGAGCGTGGTATCTTGATACGTGAGAACCTTTTATCAAGATCGATCGAAACGGGTTCTATCATCGAAAATTAATTCGCGCCCTGTCATCACGGGCCAGTGACAATAGATGTCACTGCAATTTCTCCCATTCAATTGGCTAGGAACGAGTCATATGAAGACGGTTTTAGGGGATTCATTTTATGGCGGATTTTTACCAAAATTATCTAATAACATCTGAAAGCAATGTTTTTCACGAGGCATATCTAAATGTAAAAAATCTCCGTTCAGAGATGAGACTATCGGTTACAAAATGCAACAATTTCGACATTCAAATAGCCACTATTCACTGAGTTCAGTCGAGTAAGAATGGGTGAATGGCTACTATCTAACCTTTAGATTGATCAATGTAACAGTAACTAAGGTACAGCTTCATCAACGTAACGGTAACTGAGTTACGGTTTGATGAACGTAACGGTAACTGAGTTACGGTTTGATCACAGTAATGGTAACTGAGTTAAGTTTTGATCAAAATAACTGTAACTGAGTTAAGGTTTGATCAAAGTAACTGTAACTGACTTAAGGTTTGATCAAAGTAACTGTAACTGACTTAAGGTTTGATCAAAGTAACGGTAACTGGGTTAAGGTCTGAGCAAGGTAACGGTAACTGAGTTACGGTTTGATCAAAGTAACGGTAACTGAGTTAAGGTTTGATCAAAGTAACGGTAACTGGGTTAAGGTTTGATCAAAGTAACAGTAACTGACTTAAGGTTTGATCAAAGTAACGGTAACTGACTTAAGGTTTGAGCAAGGTAACGGTAACTGAGTTACTGTTTGATCAAAGTAACGGTAACTGGGTTAAGGTTTGATCAAAGGAACGAGTTAAGGTTTGATCAAAGTAACGGTAACTGAGTTAAGGTTTGATCAAAGTAACTGTAACTGACTTAAGGTTTGATCAAAGTAACTGTAACTGACTTAAGGTTTGATCAAAGTAACGGTAACTGGGTTAAGGTTTGAGCAAGGTAACGGTAACTGAGTTACGGTTTGATCAAAGTAACGGTAACTGAGTTAAGGTTTGATCAAATTAACGGTAACTGGGTTAAGGTTTGATCAAAGTAACGGTAAGTGAGTTACGGTTTGATGATCGTAACGGTAACTGAGTTACGGTTTGATCAAAGTAACAGTAACTGAGTTACGGTTTGATTAAAGTAACTGTAACTGACTTAAGGTTTGAGCAAGGTAACGGTAACTGAGTTACGGCTTGATCAAAGTAACGGTAACTGAGTTACGGTTTGATCAAAGTAACGCTAACTGAGTTAAGGTTTGGTCAAAGTAACGGTAACCGAGTTAAGGTTCGATCAAAGTAACGGTAACTTAGTTACGGTTTCAGCAAAGTAACGGTAACCGACTTAAGGTCTGAGCAAAGTAACGGTAACTAAGGTACAGCTCGATCAATGTAGAGTTTGAGCAAAGTACTGTAATTTCGAGCAATCTAACTGTAACTGAGTTACAGTTTGAGCAATGCAACTGTAACAAGAGTTGCAGTTTCAATAACTGAATTACACATTAGAGTACATAAATTGCTAATAAATATTATGATAAACTGATATATCCGAATTCTCCAGATACTCGAATTTTCCGAATATTATCCGTTGCATCCGAAACAGATATCGGATAATTTGAAATCAGGATTTTGTGACGATCCTTAATTTCGACCCCTGTTCGTAGGACCCTTCCCCGAAAGTTCTTTTTTCTTTTTCTGTCCATGGAGACATGATAACATGGAAGAATTACAAGAATATCCACCCTTTCCGACCAACTCTAATTTCAGGATGGCGACCTCAAGTTTGGGAATCGCTATGAATACACATTAAGAGCATTTGGAAACCAAAGGTGGCAGCGGGAGCTCCGATTTTAGAAGCGGATACCGCAATCCAACAGGGTGTTCTTCTGTTTCCGAACAGACGTAACCGCATCCTCTGCCTTGAAAGAGACGAAATTCGACCCCCCCCCCGCCTCCTCCACAACGACTCTCCCTACTCCACCTGGCTCAATCTGCATCCGAAGTCAAAGCGAGAAGGGGGAGGGGGGAGGGAGAATCGATACATTGATCCGTTGTTATTGCGAAAGTGTCGTCTCTCCCCATCCCTTCCACCTCTCTCTCTCTCTCTCACTGTCGAAAACCAAGACACGCGGCATTTTTATTCTTTTGACGTCCATTCTATCGAGATGACACACACACACGCACCCAAACGATTCAGCGTTTTCTGCCGCCGCGAAATCTGATGCCCAAGAGAGTGAACGCAAGTTGATGTAGCATCACTCGCTCGAATTCCTTCTCCCTTACACACGAAATAATACAGAAAGAAGAAATTCCTTTCGCACGCTGGAAGTACCGAACGAAGTGTGCACACTGGCTCATAAGTATGTAAGCAATTGTATACAAAATTGTTCATTTCAATGAGAAGGTGATGGTGCTTCGGGAGTTTTGCAACCTTATTTGTTATGAGTTGGCAACCTCATTTCTTAGAAGTTAGCAACATATTTTTTAAGAGTTGGCAACCTGATTTCTCAGGAATTGGCAACACCATTGCTTAGGAATTGGTGACTTGACTTTCTAGGATTTAGCAACCTTACTTCATAGGAGTTGGTAACCTTATTTCCTAAGAGTTGGCAGCCTTATTTCCTAGGAGTTGGCAGCACTATTTCCTAGGAGCTGGCAGCCCTATTTCCTATGAGTTAGTAACCTTGTTTCGTAGGAGTTAGTAACCTTGTTTCGTAGGAGTTGGAAACCTTGTTTCGTAGGAGTTGGAAACCTTGTTTCGTAGGAGTTGGAAACCTTGTTTCGTAGGAGTTGGCAACCTTGTTTCGTAGGAGTTGGCAACCTTATATCGATTGACAGTTTCATGGTTCCACAGTTCGCGGATTGATTACACCGGCGGTGTCAACAACAATGAAAGATTGAATAGTAATGAAATAGATTGAGTAAGAGGTAGGTACTGGACTATTTGATTCCTACTTTTTCTCTATTCCACTTTAGGAATTTCCCCCCAAAATGTCCGGATTTCACACTGACAATACGGTGGCCTTATGTTTGTATTTGAAGTTTCTAACATGTGTATAACTGCAAAACATAACTTCAACTAAAAGCACAGTTTCACGAAAACTGCCAACTATTACCTTAGCTGTCCCCGACAAGAGCTTTGAGAAGCGAAGCGCTTTAGAAGAAGGCTCGCATGACCGGAACACTCTGAATCTATGAAACAATAATGTAGCACTTTCCAGGCACCACAGTGTAACACCAAAGCACGCTATTGCAGCCACAAGGTATTGACCACGGCGGTCCCTTCAGGAGGTCAATAATTAAAAACTTTTGTCCGGAGGAAGAACACAAGGGGAGATAGGTCCTCTCTTGAATCCTGGGAAACTCTCGGACAATTGAGGTTTGCTTATATCGTTCGCTGAGAGCTGGAAACGACTGAAACACGTTTTACAGCGTTGGGAAGGAAGTTTTAGGAAAAGAAGTAATTATAGGCAGATAGTGTCGCGTCAGGAATGCAAGACATATTTCAAAACCTTCTTAAAGAAGTAGTAATATTGTCTTATAATTTGGCGCACACAGGACATGTACTACGCAGAAATTTAAGCGACCACGACTCGAAGCCGGTTCTCTAGCGTACCGTGCCACTCATATACCAAACGACAATCACTACCCTGGGAGATGAAAAACTAAATATGCTGACCAAGGCAGTAATTTATTTTATTAAAAACATAAACTAAACGTAACGTTTCAACCTTCTAGCAAGGTCTTCTTCAGACTCTGTATCAAGTACAAAAGTAACAAGATACAAAAACAGGGCATTATATATACACAAATATTGCTCCCTCCAGACTATTTAGAAAGTTGTTTGGAACTTTCTAGCAGGTGACTTTCACTTTCCAACTTTACTTTCACCTAAAAGGCTAAATATATTTACTTCCATATAGAATGTGGTTGGACTTTTAATCTCACGCTCTTTTCCCTTCATTTTTCTTCCTTCTCCTCTCCTCTTTCTCTCTTGTCCTTTCCACTCTTTCTAACATCTTCTTCCATTCTTTGTTTAACTTCAATCCCCCATTCCAGTTCATTGTGTCTTCTTCACCTTTCTTCTCTATTTCCTTGGCTTCCTTCCATTTTCTCACTAGCATTCTCTTCTCCCTTCCTATCTGCTTAGCCTCATCCCACTCTATGTCATGTCCTGTTTCTCTCGTGTGTTTAAATATTGCATTTCTTTCTCTCTTAAGTCGTACATCATCCCTATGTTGTTTCAACCTGTCTTTCAGCCTCTTTTTCGTTTCTCCTATGTACACACTCTGACATTCTTTACATTTCACTTCGTAGAAAATCCCTTCCTCTTCCTCTTCTCTGTTTTCCTTTTTCTTGTTTGCATTCCTCGCTATTCCTAAGATGCTTCTCCCTCCCTTCCTGTAAGTTTTAATTCCCGCTTTCTTAAGCACTTTGCATATCTTTTCTGTGGTCTTCCCCATACTCCTTATTCCAAACCTTCTCTCTTTTCCTTTCTCTTCCTCTTTTTCTTTCTCTTCCAATTCTTCCCTGCCCGTTTTCTTCCTTCTTCTGTTTATGTCCAGTCTATCTATCTGGGAGATACAAGGCACCGTCGACGTCATGAGTGTTTCAAAGGTAGCAGATCCCTTTTACGGGATGTACATCTCATGGGCATACAGACAGATCGTTAGAGATTTCACTAAATACTAAATGGAAGAAAATAAAACTTATTTACTTAATAAAAAAAGTCAGGTTGAGCTTTAATTCGGACCTTTGGCAACTGTGTCCGTTTTCATAAAAATTGTTCTTAAATTTGTGGTTTTAAAAAAATATTGTTTATCGACTCTTTATACAAATGCATCGACACTAGAGTATATTTATCGCCTTGTAGTCAAGGGGTCTTGGGTTCGATACACGGTGGAGGCACATAGTGGTTCGGATTAAACTTTAAACTGTAGGTCCAGTGCTCATTAACCTTGTGTGCATAAAGTAGACTTCAAACAAAAAAATGAATCAAATCAAACCAGAGTAGATTTTTTTGTTGTTGTTCCAAACAATAGTTCCTTTCGGTGTGCTAATATGTAGGATATATTCTGGAAAAAAAGTAAATTTGGTAACCCTAGGATGAAAATGCACTGTACAGTGGGATCCATGAGTATTACCGTGCAAATTGTCCATCACCATGTTCGTGCACTTTATTTGACCCAATAAGAGCTTCAGGAATTAAAAGAAAACTCAAAACAAGCTGTTGACAACTTCTGCACTAGCATACATAAGAATGCATCGCTTAAAAACACAAAGGATGTAAGAAAAAAATTCATAAAAATAGTCATGGACAATTTGCAGGGTAATACTCATGGATCCCACTGTACACAAATTACTGGATAAAGGACTATTGTAAAAAATAAACATGGCTGTTTTTAAAGTATTAACGAGCATAGCATACATGTACACTAACTCCTGAAATTTTAACAATTCATTTTCTAAAAATATATTTATGGTGTACGTAACCCAGTCTAAAATTAGCTTTAACTTCAGTTAACAAATTTCACAAATAAAAATATTAACACATCATACCTTTTGAGTTTATATGTAACTACAGTATTGACTCATTTCTACAATCACTAAGATAGCTTCTTCTTCTTTTTTGGCTCACATCGTCTTGAAGCGATTTCTAGCCAAAGGTGAAGAATTTCCCTTGTTCTTGTCCCAAACACAGTAATCTGTATGCTTATTCAATTGAGTTCTTTTTTAGGTTCACTTTATGCGCAAAAAGGTTAATCTGGACTGGACCTACAGTTTAAAAGGGGTTCCGAACTATGTGTCTCAAACCCAGGATCTCTTGATTACAAGGCGACGACGTTACCACCGGAGAGGCCCATATGCTTATTCACTTTCCTCAGGAAATTATAATCTCCATTATCACTAAGATAGCATCTTTCTATCAGCAATTTCTAGATTTTTAATTTTTATGAGATTTTTTAACAAAATAATGATATGTAGCAATGTTGCAAACACTAAAAATTTCTCACTAATTAAGTTCATAATAATTGTGAATGTAAATTTTGGATAGATCCACACGCAACTACTATCTATACTTATGCATGAAATAACATTCAAATTTAAATAATAAATGATGATGTCGCATTTTCTAAATCAATAGGAATACTGTTAAATTTTAACGGCAGAGAGTTGTAAAGTTTACGTTAGTTACTAGCAGTACAGTTGGCGAATTCTAAAAAAAATGTCGCTATAGGAACAAAAGACTCTGACGGTTTTGTTTTTTTTGGTGCAACAATCCACAGAACTATGACGTAGCATTAGGACAGAAGGGGAAGGGAGGGGGAAAGAGGACTAACTCGATTAAGGGGAGGGAGGAGTATCAGCAGACGAGGGCACTTTCCACTTTCATATCACGTCTCCTTCCAAGCAGCTGCGGGGAGATTCTCTTCCTCCAGAAACAACGCCGCCCAAATCTCTTCCATTGCCCGCACTTCATTCCACTCCGGCCCTTCCCACCAACTTCCGAGGGTTGGTGGCTCTTGGAAGTCATTTCAGGGTTTCTTCAAGGCGACGAAATATAGAGTTACTTCGAACTCCAGGAGAGATACGTGAACGGAGTCACTTCATCAAAGGCTTCCGTGATTTCATTTAAAGGGAGTTCCACGTTAAGCAAACATATTAAAAGTAATGACGGGGAGTGTCGTCATTTGGTTAGCGTCCGCCCTGAAAAGTTAAAGATCGTCAGTTCCCCTGCCATTCGACTACCATCAAACCGATTTTAAAAGATCTTCTTTTATTATTTTTGTTATTCAGCGTCGCTTTTTGCCGTTTCCGGCTATTTGCAATGATGAGGACGATATGATGAAATTAATGAAGACATACTCACAAAGAACACTCATGCTCAGGTCGCGGCCTCTGGCGTCGTATAGTGCTGTGCTAACCACTGCGTTACGGAAGCCGGCAGTTTAAAAGCACTATTAAAACCTTTGTATTCATTGATTGAGTTGATGTTTTAAGTCTACTTTATGCACAGTAAGGCTAATCGGGACTGGACCTACAGTTTAAAGTGGGATCCGAACCACTAGGGTATCGAACTCGGGACCCCTTGATTACATGGGGACAAGGCTACCACTGCACCATCGGGGAGGCCTACACCTCTGTAACTGAACTAATTAATGTAATATGAATGATTCAGTTTTAAAATATACAGGGTGCGGCAGAAATACTGAGGAAATAAAATCGCGCCACTAGAATCTCCCGACAGATGGCGCGCAAATTCGTGTGTGTTGGTCGAATGAGGATAGTGCATTCGAAGTGGAATTTTACTTAAACAATAACGATTCTGCCACTATAACCCAACGTAGATTCCGGCGTCAGTTCAACAATGGGAGAAATGGGACACGACAGACAATTCTGAATTGGGTAAGAAACTTCAGAACGACTGTATCAGCAAAGGTCTGTCTACAAATGACGCATGAACATTACGCGTTAGCTGCCAAATGACGCATGAACGTTACGCGTTAGCTGCCAAATGACGCCTAAACGTTACGCGTTAGCTGCCAAATGACGCCTAAACGTTACGCGTTAGCTGCCAAATGACGCATACACGTTGCGCGTTAGCTGCCAAATGACTCCTAAATGTTAAGCATTAGCTGCCAAATGACGCCTAAACGTTATACATTAGTTGCCAAATGGCGCCGAAATGTTAAGCATTAGCCGCCATATGGCGCGTAAACACAGAGAAACCTACTTCTTAACAAAGCACCATTTTACTTATCGGTGAATGAGATCAAATTGAACATGGACGAGGGTATCTAAGGTCAGAAATATTTATCGAGTGATAAAACGATCCGAACAGGGCACTTCCTTTGTACCGGAAGTAATTTCCAGAGAAAGAAAGTCCACATAAATGAGCGGACGTGATCCAGCTACCCGCATACTAGTTTCCCGCTCTGTCGCCGAGGGAAAACTCTCCATACGTCACCACAGAAACGGCGCAAACGACAAAGTTCCGAACCGTTACATTGAAATTTATTAACGCATTACAGAATGCGCAGAGAAAAATCGAAAGAGAGGGGAAATAAACGAGAGGAGATCTTTCAATTACATTTCATGCTAACAGTGGAGCCCCTCCCTTCCAACTTCCACCGTTAGTCTTTCACTTAATGTCCCTCAACGTTCCCCATCAGTGATGCCAACCCTAGCACAATGATGCTAAACCTAGCACAATTTGAGCTTCATTGACACCTAGCACCATGTGTTAGGCATATTGAAAAATCAAACATTATTTGCAAACTTGCTTCTCTTTGGGGGGAGGGAGAAATATGCTTCAAAGAACGATATGTCGAGGGATTAAAAATAAAATTTGATGCAGGTCTTACTATTTCCTGTCCAGGGACATGCTTTCCCAATTAAACCCTCTTCATCTTTTCTCTATTCTCCTCAAATTTACCTCGACCCTCTTCACATTTTTCTCTATTCTCCTCAATTTACCTCGTCCAATCTTAATATTTTTCTGTATTCTCTTCAATTTACATCGACCTTCTTCATATGTTTTCTTTATTCTCTTCAATTTACATCGACCCTCTTCAAGTTTTTCCCTTATTCTCCTAAATTTACCTCGACCCTCTTCACTTTTCTCTATTCTCCTCGATTTACATCTACCCTCTTCATATATTTCCTTTATTCTCCTCAATTTACATCGACCCTCTTCATCTTCTTCTTTATTCTCCTCAATTTACATCGACCCTCTTCATATGCATTCTTTATTCTCTTCAATTTAAATCGACCCTCTTCACCTTTTCCCCTTATTCTCTTCAATTTACCTCGACCCTTTTAATCTATTTCTCTATTCTCCTCAATTTACCTCGACCCAGTTCATATTTTTCACTATTGTCCTCAATTTACATCGACCCTCTTCATATGTTTTCTTTAATCTCCTCAATTTACATCGACCCTCTTCATCTTCTTCTCTATTCTCCTCAATTTACATCGACCCTCTTCATCTTCTTCTTTATTCTCCTCAATTTATATCGACCCTCTTCATATGTTTTCTTTATTCTCCTCAATTTACATCGACCCTCTTCAAGTTTTTCCCTTATTCTCCTCAATTTACCTCGACCCTTTTCACTTTTCTCTATTCTCCACAATTTACATCGACCCTTTCATATGTTTTCTTTAATCTCCTCAATTTACCTCGACCCTCTTCATCTTTTTACTCTATTCTCCTCAATTTACCTCGCGGAAAACATTTCATGGCAAGAAATCGGCAGATACTTGTGGGCCATAAATAAAACAAATGTTACGCTTATTCTAATCATGAGAGCAATCTATGCGCTCGAAACGTTGGAAGCTAACGTCGATTTAACCTAACCAGAGAACGCTTGTTCAAGTGTGTTCCGCTTTGTAGTCGACGAATCATCTCACACTTTCTCTAGTCCAATGTCGAACTCATCTCGGAAAGTATATGCATAATTTAAAATTATAATCGTCCTAAAATAATTATACTAATAAATTACTATTACTAATTATGCATAATGTAACGCACCATGGCTGTGCGGTCAGGCGTCAGGCTTTGGGTTCGGGCTACGGGAGGCGCGCAGGTTCGAGTCTTCTGATATTCCGGCCAATGTATGGGAGCGGTGGCCACCCACAATCGTGAGGAAATTGGGGAGCTACGAATGAGTAGCGTAACCTACAACGACTGGAGGTTCGTCGTGCTGACCACACGTAACTTTTCGTAACTGTTTGGATGATCTTCCACCTCGGCATGTGAGACTGATGCCCAGTCGGTAGTAAGGCTCTGACCCTCATGGGCTGTTGCACCATAGGTTATTTTTAATTATCAATAATAGTAAATTATAGTATTGAAGAGTTTACAGGATTCTTGTTGAGAAACCTGATGGTAAGATGCCTGTAGGAAGGCCAAGACGAAGATGGAGGGATAACGTTGAGATGGACATAAAGGAATTCGGTAAGGATGGAAAAGATTGGATTGATCTTTCCCAGGACAGATGGAAGGCTTGTGTTGCTGCAGCCATGAGATTGATTGATTGATTTGCTGTTTTAAGTTCACTTTATGCACAGTAAGGCTAATCGGGACTGGACCTACAGTTTAAAGTGGAATCCGAACCACTATGTGCCTCCACCAGGTATCGAACCCGGGACCCCTTGATTACAGGACAACGACGCTACCACTGCGCCATCGGTGAGGCCCTGCAGCCATGATAGTTAGTAAAATCATTATTATTATCATTGTAGAACCCTATCAACATTTAGTATAATTTTACAGATTAAATAGCAATTTTCTTAACGGTAGATTGGCAACGCTGTTCTCCATTCTCCCTACCGCCGTATCCTGCTACCGGGAGGCCTATTAAGAGGCCGACACGACAAATAAACGGCTGATAGATCGTGTTTGGATAGTCATCGTCTGACGGAAGGGTTGAAGTTGACCGAGCCCCGCACGGAAGGGGGAGAGAAAGAAAACCGCTGAGAGCGAAGGAAAAGTTTTCCGGAGGGGCGGTGGCTCTCTGGGCTGACATCTTGGGAGGACAAAGCTTCCTGTTTCTCTTGCCTTTGACGTTGTCCCCTCGTGAAGGAAGACCCAACGCAGTGTTGCCACATGAAGGGAAATTTCCCTTTTGCAGGGAAATTTTAGCTAAAAGGGAATTTCGATGAAAAATACCACAATTGCAGGGAAATTTTAAGGTCATCTGACTACATTATTATAGTTTATGTTAATTTCGAATTTCATATCCACATTTTGATGTTATTTATTTATTTTGCTGTCCCTACTTGTTTCTGCTCCTTTCAGTTTATTGTACGTTGCTTTTATGCATCTTTGGATAAATAGTAACGATGAGGATTAACGATTAAATAGATTCCTGACCAGGATTCAAACCTGCGACATCTGGTCAGGAAGTGATAAAACTAAAATGTGAATTTTTTTAAAATATATTTTTATCTACCGAATAACGAATTCAATGGAATACTTAACTACGTACTACTACTGCTTCCACAACCACCACTAATAATGCTGCTGCTACTACTACTTCTACTTATTATTATTATTATATAATTTGCTTAGGTGAAGGGAAAAATTGGTCCAAAAAGGGAAATTGTACCCCTTAGAAAGGGAAATTATGCTCTCATATTATGGCAACACTGACCCAGCATTTACTCCGAAACCTCGAGGAGAACAGATCGAACGCTAAAGAGAAGGAAAATAGAGCTCAAAGGAAAGAAGAAAACATATCTCATTGCTTCGAATGGACTGAAACGGAGATAAAGAGTAGACAGAAATCCGAGAACGAACAAGAGAAAAAGAGAAAAATAAAGTAAGATATAAAATTCTTTACAAACAGAAGATGAAGAGAACAAAAGCTGTAAAAAAGTTAACTTGAGGGAACTTACGGAGAGCAAAGATTGCAACACTGACCAGAGAAAATAAAAGATAGCAATAGAACTGTGAAATACAGAAAATTCAAAATCGTGACCATCTGGTTATGGATAAATAATGCTGATTATATCAGCGGCGGCTCAAGGGGGAGAGCCGCCGTGCCATGGCACTACCCTCAGAAGAAATGCATACATAGCCCAAGTATTGTTAAATTAATACATTGATAGTTTACAGACAAGAAGATTCGAATCTTGCAATCGGTCAAGCTGACGTGACGACCGCCTCAACCACCTCACTGCATCGCCAGCTGTTCCGTACCCTCGGCGAGGCAGCGATCCGAGCCACCCAAGAGCTGGCCTAACCAAGTTGAAACACGTGAAAAGTCTCAGCGAGTAACATTTCCACCATGAGCCGGGAAGAAGGAGGCAGGGGGTGGTGTTAGCCAATGAGGTTAGCCCATATGACACCAGCCGTGCCCGTTTTCGCTTTGGCACAGCGAGGGAACTTTCGCAGTGTTCACACAGTTGCCAACTTCAGAGATAAGTCGCTAAATACGACGGATTTGTAAGACCCGTTGGGGAAGTAATTCTTGAAAAAGGTACTATCTACTTTTCTGCCAACTTTTGGAGAAACGAACCTAGAAATTTTTCCAAACATTTTGATAATAGATAGATGCGCCTAGAGGGCCATCCAGACTTTTTAAAAATATAAAAGTAAAAAATCCTATGGTGATGCGAGTTTTCTTTGTCATTTCGACAATATCTTTTTACATCAAATGTCTAGAATATTTTCAACATCCAGTTGGAATACGTGTGCATGGGGGAGGAGAAGATGAGAAGATTTGTTTTCCCTTCCTCTTGTAATTGTGTTTTTAGTGAAGTGTCCTGTAGTGTATAAAGATAGGTTAGTGAGTGAAGATGATTCGTATTAGTGTGTTATTACTTAAACACACACTGTTTTCCACGTTACCAAACGAGGATAAACATCTTGGCCAGTGGGGCAACCTCAAGGAGGGGGCGGCGATTTCTTGATCACGTTGGCACTACCCATCATACTTGCCGCCGGCCGCCACTGGATTATATTAGAAGCAAGTTGCGGAAATGAATCGGGCGATTGCAACTGTCGCGTCAGAGGTAACACCACCATCTTCGAGCCCCTGCTTTAACATTCAGCCATGATGGAGTCGTGAAACGGGGCACAGTGTGCCTGTGCACTGTGAAAGCTTATTACAAAAACAATGCCCGTGCAGCGTAAATTTCGAAAACAGAGGTATCTGAAATCTAAAGTATTCCAACCACCACCTCGCGCATCCTCTACGAACCTTAAGGTCAGATTCGGGAAGAGGTGGCTCAAATTGCTGTGGCCATGCTGTACAATGTGATGTGTAACCTGTCCAAAAAACAGAGTGTGTAGAACGAAATGGGGGCCATCTTATAGGTCTCGCGCCACAACTTGAGCTCTGGGGAGAAAGTATTCGAGTTGACAGCGGAAGCAGTGACAACCCTCATAATGAGTTCTCCGCCCTTCAAAAGCAGTGTTTGCAACCGCACTAAATTCTTGCTATTCTCAATATATGTTACCAGAATGCCTGATAACCAAGAGCAATTCTTAGCAAAGCTGTATATACACTACGTTCTTTTAATTGAAAAAAAAAAAAAAGTATATCGATCTTCTAATCTATTGCAGCCACATTTGCTTTGTACGCAATCCCGCGAGCTCCTTCCCCCCCACCCAGGACCTCCCCGATGGTGTAGTGGTAGCGTGGTCGCCTGGTAATCAAGAGATCCCGAGTCTGATACCCGGTGGAGGCACATAGTGGTTCGGATTCCAATTTAAACTGTAGGCCCAGTCCAGATTAACCTTACTGTGCATAAAGTGGACGTAATTGGATTGGATTGATTTGTTGTTTTAAGTCCACTTGATGCACAGTAAGGCTAATCGGGACTGGACCTACAGTTTAAAGTGGGATCCGAACCACTATGTGCCTCCACCGGGAATGGAGACCGGGACCTCTTGATTACAAGGCGACGACGCTACCACTGCGCAATCGGGGAGGCACCGTATGATGTTCGTTTATGTATGTTTCGTCTAAATAGTACACGGCTCTTCCAGTGTTTGGGCAGTCATGAATATCTCTAAAGAAATCGGTGTGCACAACAATAATATCTGGTTTCTCCATCAAAATCTCCTATTGGTAAACAAAGATCAAGTAAATATTTCCATAACGTGACCCCAAATCGAAAACTGATTTTCTCTCGCAACTTCTTTGATAGGTGTAGGTACAGTATTGCCAACAACGTAAGAATCTCTTACAAGCCTTCTAATAACTCCTTTTTACGGTTTGTGGTGGAGTGATTAGCGTATTGCGCTTCGACGTCATAGGTCCCGGGTTCGAAACCCAGCCTGGGCATGGGTGTTCTTTGTGATTGTCCCTTCATCAGTTTCGTCTTATCATCAGTCATCCTGACCTTCGCGATTAGCCAAAAGTTGCAGAAAAGCGAAGTAAAATAAATAAAATCAATCAATGAATTAACAACCCCTTTATCCAAATTGGATTCATTGTTTTTGTTAATTTTACTTCGTTTCCTGCCACATTTGGCTAATCACGAAGATGACGATTTTTGATTAAATGGATGAAGGGACACGCACAAAAACACTACCATCTACAGGCCGGAATTCAAACCCGGGGCTCCTCGCGTCGTAGCGTGCTGTGCCAACCACTCCGCCACAGATATCGGCGAGTATCTTGCGAAACGAGGCTTCTCCCACATTTCTTGCCTGGCTTCGCAATGCAGAACCCCCTTTTTCCAAATTATGCAAATTACATCTAAATTGAGTGACCAGTTAATTGTTTACATCTGTAGATGGCAACATTGGAATTTTGCTCCACCAGCCTGCCTTTTTCTTGAAAAAACCCATATGGCCCCCTTGGATTTCAACTTTCCCCAGAGCTCAAGTTGTCGCGCGAGACCTATAGTAATGTTATTTTCAAATAAATTAAAATGTACGGATTGCATTGTCATTTGGTGTTTCTTCTTCAATGAATAAAGAAGTTCATTTTGTCTTAATTATGTATGTTTTCTCGTGAACTTTGTATAATATTGTCTGTGTGGAGTATTTAAAATCCATTCATTGCCGCACTCTGTAGTGGAAGAGTTCAGAGCCGAAAATTAAGAGGAAACAACGATAATCGTAAAAGGCAGCACACTGGGAAAAATTAGAAGAATATGGAAAACAAATTGCTACAAACAATAGTTATTTGTGTAGGAGTAAACGGGGAAGACAGAGAGGGGGGATGAGAAGAAGAGGGCAATGGACTGGAGTGAAAGAGGAAAATCTGTATGGTTACTTCGAAGCAATTAAACTGAGGAGCGAATAACATTTACTCCGGGAAATCAACATTCGGCAATCTCAGGTGCCCGTCATCACGTTGGGTGAGAATGGGACAAGAACAGAGAGAGTGTAAGAGGTTATGAGAGAAAGAGAATGAGATAGAGATACAAAGAAAGATGAGATGGGAAGGGAAAGAGAGGGAGAGTCAGCTTGAAGAGTGAACAATGTTCGAAGATACGTACGACATAACACAGAAGAACGTAGATAACAAGCTGCGGGAATGAAGACATTCAAGCGCGTCTCCTTCAACCGAGAAACCTTTCGAGTCTAAGCAAGCGACATTTCTCTCAAAAGAAGCAATTTGCACTTGTAGGAAACAAAGCTGATGCTGCAAGCTTGAATTTGCATCTGAAAACAGCCAGCTCAGGAAACAAGAAGAGTCCCGCCCTCTGCAGTTAGTCCCATCAGGTAATCAATCACCCGTTTAGCAAGGACGGCAAAAAATCTGAAACGGACACCGCACTAAGTGCATTCTAATTAGCTTAGGTGTGCACACGGTTCCCTCAACAGAAACAAAAAACTGACGACAGCGTTAGATGGTTTCCATTTAGGATACCACATTATATTGTCCATTGCTTCTTTATCTTCTAATGGACCTTATACACACTTAAACTAAACACAAAGAATTGTAGAACAACTCATGTATAGCATGTTTAAATAACCAGTTAGGCACACTTTTTCTAAGCAGGACTAGTATCGAGACGAGACGAAATATGACATAGTGGCGTCTCGTCTCGATCTGTAAATGAGTGGCTCGTTTCGACTTCGTCATAAACAATATATACAGCGTGTCAATGCAAAAAAAATCACAGGGCATAGAGATCATTAAGGCAAAATACTTTCGCAACTATGTAACCTCTTCGCAGTTATTACTCGACCTAAATTTAGTTCCTGATCCTAAGTTATCTGAAGAGGACCTATGGATTTCGCTGAAGAAGACAAGACATATAGAGTTACTTGGAACTACAGGGAAGACATGTGAAGAGCGTCATTTCATCAAAGGCCTTAGTGATATAATTTAAAGCTCCATGTCAAACTCAATTCGTAAACGAAGCCGAACAACGATTTCAAAATGAATTTTCTCACATCACACAGTCACACCCTTCCATGCATATAAGAAACAAGAGAACCCATCTTGAATTTACGGGTATTCCGTGCTCGTAGCGAACACCTGAAGGAAAGTATTTGCAGGTGCGTGCTGTTAGCAAAACACACAAACTTGCCCTGTCTTGTTTGTCATTGAAAGTGGTCAACATGCAAGTGTTGCCAGTGATACCTTATAATAATTTTGTGTTTGAAATTAGCTAAATGAAGGATCGTCAACAATTTAGGTTAACTACATGAGAGTTTTGTTAAAATATTGATATATTTCATCTTCCTTAAAATCAAATTTTACATAGGAAATGTAAATGTTAATCAACCTAGGTAACGTTCTTGTACAAAGGACAACTTCCTAAGAACATTGTAAATGTTATTATCAGTTTTCAGTTGCTCCAAAGCTGTTTTCATTCTGGTGTCGATGTACATGTAAGTCTTCTTCCTTTTACCGCTATAGAACTCTCAAGTTCTCCCTGCCTAATTTCGAACATGGCTAAATGCCTACGACGTTAGGTTAGCTATGATTAGTTCTCTTAGCCTAAATAATAATTTTTCATTGTATTTATGCTAATGGAACCTAACCTAATAGGCCTAACCTAACCTCGTAGGCATCCCTCGTCTGACGTCAGAACACAAGGTAGCAAAACTGTTGTGCGACAAGGAAGACCCGATTGGAGAATCAACAGTGGTGAGTCAGGTCAGGTCAAGAGGCAACAGCCACCGAGGTGTTTCTCCACGCAAGTTGGCTTATCACTGGCAACACTTGCATGCTGACCACATTCAAGGCCAAATAAGACAGGACAAGTTCGAATGTTCGCTAACAGCACGCACCTGCAAATCCGTCCGTAACTGTGTTCGCTAAGATCACGTTCGCTAACAGCACGGCACCATTTACTGGTCTCCCAAGTCTTTTATACATTCTAGAAGTGCCAGTTTCATGCACCTTGCTGTCTGCTTCAGAAGCATGTTGATGTATTTCTTCTCTCTCTCTCCCTCTTCTCTCCCCTCTTTCTCCTTTCTTGAGCTTTAGCACTCTCTTTTCCCCTCTCTTATTTATTTCATTCTCTTTATCTTTCCTCTCTGTGTGGGTGAGAGAGAGAGAGAAGAGAGAAAAATAAAATAAGAAGAAAATGGAAGAGAGGAAGAAAGAGTGAAACGAGAGGAAGGCAAAGGAAGAAGGAGTAAAAAGAGAAAAGCAAGGGAAAAGAAAGAGGAAGTGGAAACAGAAAGCAAGAGAAAAAGAGTGAAAAGATAGAAAGACAAGGGAGTGACCAAGACAAAAGAGAAATCCGGATGAAAAAAGAGAGAGAGGCAAGGAATAGGAGAAACAGTGAAAAGAGAAAGAAAGCTAAGGAAAATAGAAAGAGGGAGTGAAAAGGCAAGAAAAGAAAGAGGGGAAAAGCAAGGGAAAAGAGAAAAGGAGTGAAAAGAGAGAGAGAAATGCATACAAAGAAAGAGTGAAAGAGATGTGGAGAAAGGCAAGGGAATAATGAGAGAAAAGAGAAGCAGAAGGTAGGAGAAACAGAGGGGTATAAAAAGGAAAGAGAAGAGAGTGATAAATCCCACCACCTACATGTACATAGGGTGATATAGAGGTAGAACCTCACACGTTGCTATGGTAGTTGCGCCAATGTTGTCGTGGTTTCTGCCCACGGAACTAGACCAGATATACCAATACAGCTCCCCCAAGAGAGCGTAGTCCATAAAAATCCACTGTGGAAGTTATTTATTTGAGAGCCGACCCAAAACAAGCAGTGGGAAACAAATGGCGGGCGGGGGGGGGAGGGGGGGAGGTTGAAGTTGTCCCCAGGTAGCTCTCGCTTGTCGGGAGAGAGATTGCAGATCCGAATCCCGGGTGAGAACCTCGGATATTTTCCGAGTGTGGACACGTGGGGGAGTTATATGAACTTATGTTTGAGAACTGCGGTCTACACAGATTAGGCAATTTATCCAAATAGAACGCTCTCAAAAGGAGAAGAAGTGTGGTGGTTCCATAAAACCATCACACAAGGCATGAAGAACGGATAAACACAGATAACGACCACATTACTGAGCATAAAGACTTTATTAATATGACGCATTTCCAGCAACCGGTGGTTAACTACTAACCTGAATATTGCAATCTGAAGAATGATCTTGATATTCCTTCGTTTTTATATGCTGTTTACGACAAGCAATGAAAACGTAAACTGATGGGACCTCATTAATCAAATATTGTCTTAATTAACTTTATGGTCTGTGCTTACTGTTATTACTATTTGTTATATCGGCAATTAAATATAAATGTTTTGGAATTTTTTAAAAAGTACTGCCGCCGCATTGTGTGTTTGATTTGTTTTTAAGTCCCCACCTTATGCACAGTAAGGCTAATCGGGACTGGACCTTGACACAATGAAAAATGCAAGGAAGAACTGTTTCCCGAGAGCAACGATAGATGGCAGCGCGTCATATAAAGAAGAGAAGAGCTCACTGTAGAAACTAGGTGCGGAGAAGAGCGATTATATATATTATAGTAAATGCAAAATATATAAAGGAAGAGTATAAAAAATATAGGAGTGAATAAAATGTTTTATATGGCCAATTAAGATAAATAAGAATATGCTCGTATATGAAACAATTATGAAGGTTAATAAGTGAGCAAATGAATTCAGAAATGTATCTCCTTTTTGATCCTAGTGATCAAAATTTGATTTAATACCTCTGGCGAGGAGAACATCGTCAGTTTTTGTGTTTGTCCGTCCCTCGGTGGCGCTGTGTTCAATTAGACACCCCGAAGCACTTACGGTTGCGCTTCTTATTAGACGCACTGGCCCATAGGCAGCGCTTGATATTAGCGATCCTGGGCTATTCCCCTTTTGGTCGTTACATAGGAGGTGGCGCTACTGTCACTTTAGTCGACCCTACTCTTTCTATAAGTATAGCTTGTGTCGTTTAATGCCAAAGAAGCGGGGAAAACGAGCGCATATATGTAATAAATAAGATTACGCTTTAAAAAAAAATACAATAATTTAGAAGAAAGAAAAGAAGAATAAGCCTTTTCCAAAATAGAAGGAAGAAAAGAAGAGGAAGCCTTTTCCCTAATCAAAGATAGAAAAGAAAAGGAAGCCTTTTCCATAGTCAAAGAAAGAAAAGAAGAAGAAGCCTTTTACCAAAATAGAAGGAAGAAAAGAAGAAGCCTTTTCCCAAATCAAAGATAGGAAGAAGAAGCCTTTTCCCAAAATAGAAGGAAGGAAAGAAGAAGAAGCCTTTTTCTCAAAAATGTGAGAAGAAAAAGGAGAAGATCTTCTTTCAATTATACATATATTTATAAGAAGAATATAACCGACGTAAATTTGGAATCAGCATATATATATATATTTCCATGTATATACAAGCTTCGCTATATATTTTCCCTGTATTGTGTACAGTTTTCAGAATATAGATCCACATTTAACTATATCCTCTTGGCTATAAAACGCTTTCTTATTTGGAATTCTCGAATAAAGAACCTATCCCCTGAGATTAAGATATCTGTATATGTATGGTATAAGTTTATTTTAAGAAGTGCACTAGAGGGACGTTGCAACCTACAGTTTAATGTGGGATCTGAACCACTATGTGCCTTCACCGGGTATCGAATCCAGGACCCTTTGACTCCGATGCTACCACTACGCTATCCAGGAAGCCTCCGGCATTGTGTGAGAGTTAATAACTATACAATGAGGACAGGTAAAAGTATGTAAAGGCCTCCCCGAGGGCGCAGTGGTATCGTCGTTGCCTTGTAATCAAGAGATCCCGGGTTCGATACCCGGTGGAGGCACATAGTGGTTCGGATCCCACTTCAAACTGTGCATAAAGTGGACTTAAAAACAAATCAAACACATAATGTGGCAGTACTTTTTAAAAACTTTCAACAATTCAATTTAAAAAAGGTAGGTAAAGGTCCCTATGCGTGTGCACACATGCCATGAAGCCATATGGGGCTATGTGGAGGTAAAGAACTCCACATATTCTTGATCTCGGGCATAGTTTGAATGAAGTGATCAGCCGAAGTACCCATTTATACGAGGCGGGGTGGACCTCAGAGCTGCGCATAACATAAGATAGACTAACTAACTAACTCTCTAGCCTTCTTAAACCCGAAGGTTCATGGCTGCAGCAACACAGGCCTTCCATCTATAAATAATTACCAGAGGAAACTGTGAACTTGTAATGTGTACGCTGTGCTACTAACCTGCGAACTCATCACATAAAATATTAAAATCCACGCATATGATAGTTATATATATAGCAAAGTACTATGTAAGTTATAGGAGCACTTCGCTAATTTTGCCATTATCCTTATTCATTTGCTTGTCTTTACATCTTTTCTTTTTTTCTTACATTGTATTTTATTATTGTTCATCTTTCTAATATACTTTTACGCCTAAATACACTATCATTTGTCTATAATACAGCGATCTTCCTTTTTACCCGCCTAGTGCTACCATCTCTGTTTCAACTTAGCAACTATTTACAAGTATTAGGCTTGTTCGGGACGTAACGGTTACTAACCTATAAAACCAAAAGGAGTGGCATAAAGCACACCTAACATTTATACAAACAGTTACGTGCGTGTCACATTTGCTGTGTGGTTTTGACGCACACAGCTGTAAGATGGAAAATATATGTATAAAAGTTCATTTACTTGCTTTTTGCCCGGTAGCCAACGGTTTTTTCCTTCAGCAGCTTTCCTTGCTTCAAAAGTAACACTAGGGTCTTGCCCCGGTGGTTGACACTCAGACAGTTGCCGACTCTCTCAGCTACTTCGATCAGTGATGTGCCGTAGACTATAAGTTTACGTTTACATGCGCTGTCTACATGTAATCTACGTGCAGATTACATTGGGTTGTAGTTTACATAGACTACGTAGACAATCTAAATTGCATTAAAATTAATTTTCAAGGCTTTCATGAAAGGAAAGTTACATTTGAACTATATTGGTTCCTAACGAAATGAAAAGAATCCCATTTACAACAAAATTTCTCTTCTCTTCTATCATCAACAATGGAAGAAGATAAATAGTATGCAAAAAACAACAACAGATGGCAGTCGTGAGGCAAGAGTGGTATTTTTCCCATAAAACACTAGAATATTTCCTATATTATTTTTCTTCGTAGGTGAGAAATTCTTAGAATTTGAAAGGAAGAGTATGAAAAGTTCTCTTCACACATCAGCAACTGATACGCAATATAATTTTCTTCTAATTCCACGGCGCCCTTTGTTATCACCTTTCGCCATGTTTTTTACATAGATTACTTAATCTACGTGCAGGGCCGGCGCCAGAAATTTTCGACCGGGTGGGCAGAAGCTCCATAGTGATAGATTAGGGTGGGCAGTATAAATGTAAGACCATGTATGTGTACGTAAGATGTATGTATCCCCCTCTCTCTTACACTCCCGATTTTCCTCTTACTCCTTTTCCCTTTCCTTGTTTTCCTCTTTATTCTTTTCTAATCTATTCTCGCATCTTGTTCCATTTCCTTTCGTTTTATCTCTGATGGACACAATTATTTCAAGGAAGTGTTTTTACCCATGCGCAGCCATACCCCAGACATACATTCTAATCACATTCTTTCATGCATGTTAATACAGTGAAATAAATGTGAATTAGGTTTAAGCTTGTTTTGCAAATACAAGCCACATACTTGATTTTATGTATTCGGCGACAATGATAGAAAGTGCGATGGTAGACAATCGTAAAGTTTCTCGTAATGTAAATGCATGTTCCTGAGCATAGTATTTTCATCGTATGAGTTTTTGACTGCAAGAGTTTTCTTACTCCTTGGGGGTCACTTTTCTTAGCTTACAAGGTTTGTACAACTGACAAATCACTGCTTGGGTGCCAACATTTGAGGGGCAAGGGCAATATACGCAGGGGTGCCCATCCCCCCAAGGTCAATGGCGCATCCCCACAAAAATCATGTCCATGTCATCCGTCCCCCCCCCCCCCAAATCATATCATTTGCGCCCTGAAACTATATCGTAATCCATACACTGAAAGTAACTTTTTTCTTAGCTTCTTGTTACAAATGATGCACCTGCTTTAAAATAAGCAGTATACCAACACTAAGCACTATATTTTAAGAAGTGATGTTACTCATGAATATGGAGAATATCACTCATGTCTTGTAATGCAGCTATACCATAAAAATTCACATCCACCTCAGTAAAGTGCCAAACACGCATTGTTGTAACAAACACATTATTGCAAGCGAAGCAAGCAAGAACATTTTTACATCCATTTCTTTGCAGGCTTTCAAGAATATTAATTTAACGGGGTGTCAATACTTTCTTAGGATCCCGGGATATTTAGTCTTTTCCAACTTCTGTTTTGGCACGTTCGGGGTCGAAAATGTGTGGATACCATATCGCTAAATACAGTCTCCAAAATTTTATGTTCAAACTCTCTCTTCAGTACAGAAATCCCTTGACAATCTAAGATTTAACACTTTATCAAAAGCTTCCTATCTCCCCCTTTAAATTTAATACTCAATCCTACCACAAAAATGTCCATGCCAATTTTAGACTTACTGTTGATATTGAAGATGGATATTGCCTCCTCCAAAAAATTAATTCTCAGTCTCCACACCAAAATTTCTGCAACATTCCAAGACAATAGTAATATCTACACAAGAATTGGATACCTTAATGCTCAATGCCCCTCTAACTAAAATACCCGCCATAATCTAAGAATTAGAGTTGAATACTGTCCCCGCCAACGTTTAATTCAGAATTCCCCCCAGAACCTACGAGGCCTAATATATAAGAGTTGGATATTTACTCCCCCCTCCTCGCACCTTCAATAATGACCTTAAACGCTTTCTTTTCTTCATCTAATGGATTAAATATGGTGAATTTAAGGTGTAAAATTTTTACCTGTATTTTGGAAAAATATATAAATGTTCAATTTTACATTATTTGAAGGGAAAAAATCCCCCAAAGAATCACGATGGCGCAGCCTGCGCCATAATCCAGCCTGTGGGCACCCCTGAATATACGTTTTCTTGGTAGAAAAGGATTAGCATAAAGAGGCCATAGTGCGGGGGGAAAAGTGGCAAAATGTGGCTGGGCAACTGCATCCCCCACTTCCCGCTCCTCCTAATCGCCGCCACTGAATATTTGGATTAAAATGAACGTCTTTTTAGGAATGATTTAAAACACACACGGAAAACAAATTATTTGTTCATTGTCCGTTAAGTATCCCTAGGCTAATGAAAGGCTATTTTGACAAAATATCACTCGTCATAAGTAATAAACAAGTAAGATTGAGAAATCTGTTCAGAATTTAAGAGATTATTAGCTAAGTTGCTATTCGTTTTCTGAAGAACTGTCATATTACTAATGCGGGAGAAGCAATACACGTATGCTTACATGAACATATTTTTTGAGGTAACAAAATGATTTAAGACACAAGGAATTCATCGAAGTTGATCATCGTACCAGTAATACTTCATCTCTTTTTCATTGGGTTGTATGGCGTGACCATTTCGAACACACTAGAATGTCACCCCCTATCCTGTGCAGCATACCCTGCAAACTTTATTTTTTCAGGGCAACGAGTCCCTTGCGCCTGGGACCACTGTCAAAGTAATAACATATGAGGGTTTGTATTTTGAGTGTCAGCGTGTGTTTGTTTTCGGCCCTTCGTTACTTTCATCTAATCACCATTGAACCTTATAACATCGTCATTATTAAAATTAGCAGAAAAATGACTTACAATAAAACAAATCAACCAGAACTTACTCCTCCAAAAATGAAGTTTCATTAGCTCGTACCTCTTAGAAAGTTGAGGTGGTAATTTCAATCGCACAGCGTTTCATTAGTGGATCAAGGCAGCTGAATTCCGTGAACAATGACGTTGTTTTCCGAAAGTCTCAAATATTTGTCTCAGGCAATCACCCTCTTAAAATAGACGTATCTTCTGTGGTGATAAAATGCCACGTTTGGTGCGAGTTCTTTCTGTATATTTTTCCCCACTGGCATGACGCTGTCGCATTATCATGAAGAGGTCCTGTGTTTGACTCCCCCTCCTCTGGTGGAAGCACAATGCACACTGGTTCGGACTACACGTTAAACTGTAGGTCTAGTCCCGATTAGCATATCTGAGCATGAAAGTGGGCTTAGAAACAAACTAAAAAATCGTCTTCTATATACTTCGTGACATAACTTTTTTTTCTTTACTTCAGTTGCATCTACAGATTCTGTTGACATTTTCGGCTGATTCATGTGACAAAATTTATGTGTGGAACGAGGATTTCTAAATAGGATAAGCCACTCATTAGCAATTGAATAATTCTGTGGCTTTTTCCATATATAACTGATTTATTAAAATTTATTCACTTCGGTATTGTAGTGATTGTTGTGATTCCTTCTTATTAGTAGAACGAATATAAAGTTGATATTTCGTATACCATATTGATATTTGATGACAGATATATAAAAATTGTAATGAAAAAAAGGGACACTTCTGGAATTTCAATGCAGAGCTAATTAAAATTATATTATACTCTATAGCAGGCATATCCAACTTCAATCAAGCAGTGATCTACTTTTTATTTTCACAACAGGCAGTGAGCTACTATTAATCTTTCATCTTTGCAAAAATTTGTTCCTACTCAGCCACTATACATTATAGAATTTGAATTCAAATAACGTATATTCGTATAATTACAATAGATAACTGCGATCGACCAACAATCGCCCCGCGATGGACCGGTCAATCGCGATCGACGCGTTGGACATGCCTGCTCTATAGCATACTTAAACCCGAAGGTTTATGGCTGCAGCAACACAAGCCTTCCATCTGTCCCTATCCTGGGCAAGATCAATCCAATCTTTCCCATCCTTACCGATTTATTATAGGTCCATCTCAACGTTATCCCTCCATCCTCGTCTTAGCCTTCCTACTGATCCCTTACCATCAGGTTTCCCAACAAAAATCCTGTAAACTATTATTTCCTCTGCCATTCGTGTCACATGGCCTGCCCAGCTAACTAAGTCTTCTTGATTAAATTATTCTAATATTAATTAAACAGTCGAAATAATTTATTGTGTTGCTGGTGGAAGTAACGCTAAGATGATGTTTAGATTTGTTTATTTGGAGATTATTTTAACCATAGCCGGGTCGGAATATATATATACGTAGTGGAGGCCCGGAGCTGCAGCCCTCAAGTTCACCCTCAATTCTGATTTAATCTTGATCATACCCTGCATAATTTTGAGCCTCCTAAGCCTACTAGCTGCTTTTAAACATGGAAGTATTCATTTGATCACAGTTTTTGTTTCAACAATGACAAAAGTGGCTTTTTATGGTTGATAATATGTGAACATTTCCAGCATAGATAATATTCACAAGTAAAATATACATGTTATGAACACCAGGTTACTCTTAAATATTTAATCATTCATATATCCCCGAGTATATGTACTTATTGAATTTGATTGGGTGGGCAATCGGGTGGGCACAGGAATTTTTGGGTGGGCGCTTGCCCACCTGTGCCCACCCCTGTCGCCGTCCATGTCTACGTGTATAAAATAGTCTACGTATAGAATGTAGACTATCGTTGTTTACGCGTAGACGCACATCACTGACTCCGATACAAGGCCCGATGGACTGAGGCAATATTTTACTGAACCAGATGGATGCACAGAGAGTGAGCGCCGTATGTATAGCCTTTACTCGGCCAATGGGTCACATGTGACCCATAGAAAATATAGGCGTAGTCGGCCGATGGGTCACTGGTGACCCATCGTGCTGATTAAAAAGTTCATGTGCTTTTAGCACCGTCATACTTGTATGTGAGGTTGTAAAAGCTGACAGATGTTGAGATAAAACTCTGAAATGTCATGTGGAAGAAAAACCCACCCACCCAGGACTCCCCCCCCCCCCGACTCCAAAGTTACGTATGGAAGCTGGCGCGGATTTTAAATTTGTACACTTATTTGACAAAAAATGTTATAACTCTTGTGCCCGGTTCGCTCAATGCGCGTTAAATTTTAAAGAAGCGTTAAATCAAGTTAACGCTACATTAGCACATTGAGGCATTTCTCCAACCTTCGTTAAGGCTAACAGACCTCTAATGTCGTCGTTAAATCTAAAGGCACTCTTTTGCTTCATTATAGTGCTTAACAGCGCGTTGTGTTGTGTCGGAAATAAGATGGCGAAATTGCGTATGCCAGCTGTTGTGTTGAAAGGTTATCCCAAACCGATTTGAACACATTATTTGCATACCATCGCAAAACATACAGTAGTTCGATTTCTTTCTACAGCAAAAATAATTTTCCCATTTCGTATTTCATATTATAAATGCGTACTGCAAATCAGAAATCACATGTAAGTTAAATGAGAAATATTGTATCAATGTACTTTTTAAAGTTTTGTCAATAATGGCATCGTGATCATCACACATTATTCAAATTTTATTAATTTTGCCTGTCGAGCCAAAAATATATGCTTATAGTTAATTATACGAACTTGATGTTTTTAAAATGCATATTGGGCTTCCACCTTCAATGCACTGTAACCATAAACACAAAATATCGCATGACTTTTTAAAATAATGTAACCCATATTTCAATTTGTATAAGGTGTAGCTATATATTCACCAAAATATTCGGTGTCGTCGTCCACGCCGTTTTCCAGTGGATCACATAGAAACTGGAGAAAGTCGTGGTTTCTTGTGTTTATGCTTATGTCTGCTTATAACTACCATTCCAATTTTATGTTGTTTTTTAAACTGAAAAATGTCAGAAAACGTAAGAGATAAAATTAAAATTAAGCAACTCTCCTAGAAATAGGCAATACACGTCCTGTACTCTCATTTAATGTAAAATAAATTTGTGACATTACACAATGTAGCCTGCAATCTTTCAAAGTAGTAGGGAATTGTTCTTTCGAACTTTTCAAATTATTATCCACCTACTCCAATTAACATAATGGAAAAAAATGATTTTGCAGTGACGAGAATGCTCGACACAAATGTTCATCATTCTATATTCTGAATCACAAGCGGCTAGGGACAGCTGTAGCAATCTGGAGATGCTAAAAGCACCAAACCTGACCTGCCTAACCTAACCAAGTACAGAGATAAAGAAAACCTGCCTAACCTATTTACTTATTTAGCTCGTAGCTGTACGTAAGTACTGTAGAATAAAACATGTTGTTTAATACAACGTGAGTCTTAATATAATCACAAAATCAAAACAATTATTATGCAGTATATTGAAAATAGGCTGACATATAACGGTGCAAATGGAAATTAAATCGTATTCATAACAAACTGAAAGAGCACTTAAAAATTGAAAAAAAAATCAACAGTTACATGTACAAGGTACATTTTCGAACGACTACCATCTCATCACGTAATATAGCTTACATATGTTGTTTCATTAAGAAAAAAAGCTTGAGGTCCTAAGCAGTTTCAGGTATATAGTTTCGTGCATGGACATTGTAACATTTTGACATTGTGCAGTGACATAGAACACACTACCATCCATTCGGAAATTATTCCTTGTACATACGTACAAGTGGTAATGATATTGTCTGAGTGCACTTGTTATATTTTTTACCAGTTATGATAAATTAAATGTAAAATATCATATTAATCAACCGTTCCATGTACAAGGTACATTTTCTGAATGACTACAATTTCATCACATAATGAATACCCAAACATATTGTAAAGAACCGTACTACACATGTATGTTTCATTAAGAAAAAAGCTTCAGGTCCTAAGCAGTTTAAAGGGTTGTCGTTTCGTGCATGGAAATTGTAACAATATACAATATATACAATATATTTATTCATCGTTAGACATTGTACAATGCAATAGATGTATGTAAGATGTCAGTATACATATTTGTTTGAAAAACACACTACCATCCATTCGGAAATTTTTCCTTGTACATACGTACAAGTGGTAATGGTACTCTCTAACAGTGCACTTGTTTTTTTTGTTTTTTGACCAATTATGATAAATCAAATGTAAAATATCATATTAATCAACCGTTCCATGTACAAGGTACATTTTCTGAATGACTACAATTTCATCACATAATGAATAACCAAGCATAATGTAAAGTACCTTACTACACATGTATGTTTCATTAAGAAAAAAGCTTAATCCTAAGCTGTTTCTGGTAATGTAGTTTCGTGCATGGACATTGAAAAAGTATGCATATTTGTTTGTAAAACACACTACCACGCATTCGGAAATTATTCTTTGCACGGTACGTTCGTACAAGTGGTGAGGATACTGTCTAACAGTGTACTTGGTCCTTTTTACCATTTATGATAAATCAAATATAAAATATCGTATTGTATTACATATTTTTTCTTTGAAAAATATTTGTACGAAACAAAAACACCACCATTCAGAAACGTCCCTTGTACATATGCATGAACGGTAATGATACTGATAAATATTTTACATGCCTTCTTTTTTTGTCAGTGATTATTTGGAAACAGTAGATTTCTTGTTTGCAATGCCATATTCACATCAATGCCAATAGAAGTGACTTGCAATATTTACATATTATTTAATTGCCATGGCACAGTAAGTTAAGTTATGCATGGTGTACATTTCGTGAAATGTTCTCTCTTGTTGAGGAAAATTATTATAGCAAACACACGTTCATTTCCACCTTTAGGCCTCTTTTGCAAAGCCATTTTAATGTAATTAAATTTATCAAACTTCAAACAGATTACCCTAACCTAGAACAGTAGTGTTTATTTATATATTTATGATCTTGTATTGGCAGTCGGTAGGCACTCATTTAAATCTAACTTACGAAATTACAATGTAACTGTTAATCCTAATACATAACATTTTCGGTGTGCGAACGTAAATACCGAACTTTAATTTCTTAAACATATATTTATGTGTTACACATTATTTATTTTTGTTCCTGGGATTTCATACAAAAAAAGCCCAAATCCGCTTACGCACAGTCTACTGTCCACGGTGCAACCAATGAAAACGTTGCATTTCTCGTCAAAGTATGAGAATAGCAAGGCATCAAAGCAAAACGTCTCTAACATGTCGTTAGTTAACGGGCCTATAATATCGCTTGAGCGAACATTAAAAGTTTAACAGGCTGCTAAGATTTTAGTGATGCGTTAACTATCAACTCGTTAAGAACGTTTTAAAGATGGTTGAGCGAACCGGGCATTGGACTATTTGACCAATCTACTTCGGGTAACTTTTTTTTCCCGCTAAAACATCAGGGCATGCAAGTGTGCTGGAATCAAAACGCCAAAGCCAATAAGAGGGGTTGGGTGTACCGCGGCCCCCAACTTTCAATGAAAAAATCGTAAAAATGGGGAGTTTGCCCCCTCTTCCCCCGCTATTTTTGGAAAGGGAGGCAAACTTTAGCCTTATTTTCAAAAAATGGTCCTTTCTCAACCGAATGAAAGTCATTTCATGTTCTTGGGTGCATTACGTTATAGAATGTGTGAAAAAACTACCCATTTTTATGATTTTTCTCATTGAAAGTTGGGGACCGCGGCCAACGCAACCCCTCTTATTGGCTTTGGCGTTTTGTTTTCTGCACGGTTGCATGCCATGATGTTCTAGATACAAAACAAAAGTTACCCGAATTAGATTGGTCAAATAGTCTACGAGTTATAATATTTTTTTGTCAAATAAGTGTACGAATTTAAAATTCGCGCCAAAAGGCCTCGGCGAAACCGAAAAATGTTATAACTCGTAGACTATTTGACCAATCTACTTCGGGTAACTTTTGTTTTTCAGCTAAAACATCAGGTCATGCAACCGTGCAGGAATCAAAACGGCAAAGCCAATAAGAAGGGTTGGGTGGTCCGCGGCCTCAACTTTCAATGAAAAAAATCATAAAAATGGGGTGTTTGCCCCCTCTTCCCCCGGTATTTTGGGAAGGGGAGGCAACCTTTAGCCTTATTTTCAAAGAATGGTCCTTTCTCAACCGAATGAAAGTCATTTCATGTTCCTGGGTTCATTACATTATTGAATATGTGAAAAAACTCGCCATTTTTATGATTTTTTTTCATTTAAAGTTGGAGGCCGCGGGCCACCCAACCCCTCTTATTGGCTTTGGCGTTTTGATTCCTGCACGGTTGCATGCTCTGATGTTCTAGCTGCAAAACAAAAGTTACCGGAAGTAGATTGCTCCAATAGTCTCCAAGAAATAACGTTTTTCTGAAATATGTGTAAAATTTTAAAATCGGGGCGGCCAGATAGAGGTTACTTTCGAAAACCCGCGCTCGGCGGTCTAAAGCAGGGGTTTCCAACTGGCGGCCCGCGGGCCGCATGCGGCCCGCGGTGCCCTTTTTTGCGGCCCGCGAAGTCAGTTTGCAAAATACATTAATTTTATGTATTTTTATTAAAATACGTTGTATTTTTACTGAAGGAACGGAAGCTCTGTGAAGAAAGACAATATCACAGATAGAATTTATTTTGCAGTCAATAATGATCATCAGAAGAATCTAAAGTGACGTAACTTTCTCTTCACATCATGCAGTTCACCCCTTCGCTATGCGGAATGAACTCGTCCGCTTCCGCGAAGGCTTCACTCTGTGTGTTTAGAAACAAACTGCAGAGCGGCGCTAAAGAGATCTGTTTTACTACGCACGAAGTACGAAGTGAGTTCGAGTGTTCCAATTCCGATTGTACTGTAACTAATTGTTAAAGTTTGTGCAAATATCGAAATGAGCAATATCTCCAAAAAACGTAAGATTGAAAATGAAAATAGAACCTACCAAGAACGTTGGGAAAAGGACTACCTCGTTACGAACAACAATGGAAAGCTGCAGTGTTTGGTGTGTTTGCAAATTATATCAGTGCTCAAGGAATATAACGTGAAGAGACATTATACAACTAAGCATGAAGAAAGATACGGAAAATATGAAGAAGAGTCTAGGGATTTGTTAATTGTGGACCTGAAGAAGAAAGTCAAACAGCAGACAGGTATGTTTAGCAGTTTTACAAAGGGGCAGACGTCAGCTCTGCATGCTTCTTATGCAGTTTCACTTGAACTTGCTAAGGCAAAGAAACCTTTTTCTGATGGAAACATAGTGAAAAGGTGCGCAATTGAAATGGCAAAGGCTTTCGGGGACTCTAGCGTTGCTAGCAAATTTGAATCAGTTTCACTTTCTAACCAGACTGTACAAAGACGGGTTATGGATATGGGAGAACAAGTAACAAAAAAAATGTATAACATGGTTAAAAGTAGTTCCTATTTTTCGTTGTGTCTGGATGAAAGTACAGATCAGACAGATGTGAGTCAGCTCTTGATATTTATACGTATAACGCAAGACGATTTTTCAACAAACGAAGAATTATTTGACCTCTGCTCTCTTCACGGAACCACTAAAGGGAAGGACATATATGATGCGGTAAAAATGTCGGTAGATAAGATCGGAGGTTTTGATAAGTGTTCATGCATTGTAACAGATGGAGCAAAATCGATGACAGGAGATAAATCTGGATTTGTAGGAATGCTTAAGGAAAGTGGAGTAAATTGTCCAGCGTTTCATTGCATCCTTCACCAAATGGCTCTGTGTGGGAAATCAGTGAAACTAAATGAAGTATTTAAAACAGTTATACAAATAATAAACAAGATTCGAGGGGGGAACAGAGCCCTTCTACATAGAAAGTTACGAGAGTTTTTGGAGGATAAGGAGGCAGAATATGACGACTTACTTCTTTTTAACCATGTGAGGTGGTTGAGTGCAGGAAAGTGCCTTCAGAGATTTTTTGCAATAAGAAATGAAATCCTTGCGTTCCTTGAACAGTTTGCCTCATCGGACGCAAGACAACTGGAACAGTTTCAGAGTATGGACTTCCTTAAACAACTGGCGTTTCTAACAGATATCACAGGCCATCTGAACGAACTGAACTTGAAACTGCAGGGAAGAAACCAGCTGGTGTCAGATTTAATGGGAAACATAAATGGGTTTCGTAATAAACTGAAGATTTTCAACGTTACTTTGGAGAGGAATAACCTGGTCCATTTTCCAAGCTGTCGGCGGCTAGCAGAAGATGAAGAAACACTGGACTTTTCTGAATTCAGTGCAAATATTAAAGAAATAATGGATGAGTTTGACACCAGATTTAAAGATTTTGAAGAACTTAAAAGCAGCATCCAGCTATTTAGCAATCCTCTTGGCGTTAACATCGAAGAACAAGAAGCTTCTCTCCAACTTGAATTGTGTGATTTGCAAGGCGATGTGTTCCTTCAAACTAGGCAAGAAAAGGGGCCAGAGTTTTTCAAATACCTTTCAAAGGAACGCTTTCCAAACCTTCGTAGTTTTGGGCAAAGAATGACATCGATGTTCGGCAGCACTTACACGTGTGAAAGTGTTTTTTCTTCAATGAAGTTCATCAAGAACCGTTACAGAAGCCGACTGGCAGATTCTTCACTGCTTCACATTCTGAGACTTTCAAATACAGAAATTGAAGTGGACATTCCAACTTTAATAAAAGAAGCAGATCGGCCTCAAGTCTCACATTGAACACTTACTATGAAGGACTCTTATTTGTAAGGTGTGTTTTTCATTTCTTTCAATTCATCCATAGGTATCGGGTTTTTGTGAAATAAATTGTAATTATACCATTTTGATTTTGTGATTCCATTGCTTTTATTGCCTCATTTTAGAAATTTAGGTCATTCGAAAGTACTACATTTTCAGTTCAGTACTTACAATTTTTGTAATTTTTAACACCCCCCCCCCAAAAAAAAATGCGGCCCGCCAATCAACTGCTGGATATAATTTTGGCCCTCGGACCTTTTGAAGTTGGAAACCACTGGTCTAAAGGATAAACTGCGGGGACGGGTTAGCGATGCTAAATAGTGCGCTCGTAGAGTGAAGTCGTGGAAGTCCTGTTAAGTGCATGTCTCTGTTTTGGGGCTAATAGGCAACCAGGAGCAGTTGTTAATAGATTGTAACGTAAAGGATGTATATACGGAGAAGGGGAAGAATGTGTAAAAAAACTGTACATAAAGAGAGAACGCCGTGAGACGTCATTCTTCGCAACACCTTTGAAGTGAAAGGTTCCTTTTCAAGATTAAAATTAATAAAGAAAAACATTTGGCACTTACCACAACAGTGCGGCAATCACAATAATGGAAGTCCTGCAGAACAGTTGGCAACAATTAGGATTAAAGATACATCGAGTTCTTACCTGAAAAATAAAACATACTTCTATTAGAATGTAAGTATGGTTTGGGTTTTAGGCACATAATTTTTCACAACCATGAATTTTTAATGTGCGATTCGAGGATCCGAAACTTATGTATAGGTTACGTCAGCCATGGGCGGATTATCTTTCGAAGGCTATGGACAAGCTATGTCACACACCGGATCCGACACGACACGACGAGACGTTCATTCAACGAAGGTCCGTGGAATTTGGTTTGGCGTGGAGCAGCTTGTGACAAAACGATCTGCGCATGCGCCATTTCATTCGCTTCAGGTACAGACATCCAATCACAGACCGGAAAAGGGGGCAACTTGAAGCCAGCAATTAAATGTAGTTGTTGAATCATACATTAAATGGTTAATATCGTATTTTCTAACTAATTATTTGCTAGAAATATATTCAATTCACAACATACGCACTGATACAGCAATTCGAATACTGGGGTGCGATTTTTACCTATCTGATGAAAATCAGCCGAAATAGACGAACTTCATAAGGCATATTTTACCAATGTCGCGTTTTTGCAACATATTTCTTCAATTTTCTCGTAATAAGACATAGTTCTGTATAATTTCGTAATTGTCTTGCACATTATCTGTTATTTTATAATTTATTCTTTGTATATTTAGCGCAACTGATAGTTTATAACATTATCCATGGCAGAAAAAGGAAATCACGAACGAAGAAATTAAAAGCAGATGGCGCCTTTTCTTACAAACTCTTACAGAACAATAATACCCCCTTTTTTACCCCGCCGACAATTGATAGCCGTGCAAACATTATTGAGGAAAAAATGTCCATTTTCATTGTTCTGAGGGCACAAGAATCACCGCAAACAAGTTTCAATTGTTCTCATTTCTTTATCTTTCTTGCAAGTTGCGTGAAACCGGGGAAGGATATTGGAAAAGGTGTTCAGTTTTGCAGCATTTAGACACAGCGAAAAAACAAAATCTGCCTAAAACGTTGTTGTTTGTTTATTAATCGTCTAGATTTACCAGAGCTGTAGAAATCTGCCAATTATGGTTTAGTTTCCACAACCTCTCCATATTTTCAGTACTTTTCCACTAAATTCTTTGGTTAAAGGGATTCTGACTTCATTTAAAACCCCTTTTAATGACATAATTATGCATTTTACAGTTTGCGTTGGATGTCTTGACAACAGCGTTTTCAGGAAAACAGGGGCTGGCTCGAAACCAAATACGCGTCTCGTCGGCCTCCTCGAACTGTGTCGAAGATACCGAACTGGCGTTCGAATCAGGACTTCAACTACAAGACAAGTATGAATAAAAGTAGGGATGGACAATTTAGTTGGCAATACTTGTGTATACCACTGTACTGAAACAAACTGGTAGTGCAATCAACAAAGTAAATATCAGCGATCATAGTACAATCACGAACAATGACCTAATGGCATTCAGCTTTGCTAATTGGTAATTAGTTACAAGTAGATCGTGTAGATGTCGCTTAAAATTAGACTAGCTGCCTAAACAGAACACACAGCCATAGGCGCCGACTCCATGGGGGTTGGAGGGGCTCAAGCCCCCCCCCCCCCAGTGTTATCGATGTGGGGGCAGAGCCCCCAAAAAATTTTGCTTAAGAGAATCTAATGTATTATTTTGCTTCTCTTGTAAAGTTTACTCTGAATTGTGCCACATGAACTTAACTTCAAATACACATTTGAAATGTTCTAGACCATCAACTTTGGGGGCTGAGACAGCTAAACAATCAACTTTGGGGAGCTATGACCAGAGACAGCAAAACACATGACTTATTACTATATACTAAGTATATAATTATGAGTATGGTTAACATTTTTACTAAAAAGAGTTTCAAAAGAAGATGTGCATGAACTAGGAGAGTTCGGACTATAAATGGCTCTCACATGACATTCAGAACGAGATCATTGATACTTATATTAGGGAGATCTGTTTTGCGCTCCGAGGTAGCAGATATTAAAAGTCGGGAAATATTTGCTATTATGGTTGACGAAACTTGTGACATTCCATCCGTGAACAATTGGCATTTTGTATTCGAACTGCAAATGAACATTTTAATTTAATATTTTTGAGGAATTCATGGGCTTTTATGAGATTCCGAACACTGAAGCCAAAACTTAAAAAGGGAGGGAGTGAGTCATTCGTTAATTTGTTTGTGATCAGAGCCCCCCCCCCCCTCAATAATTTTGACAAGTCGGCGCCACTGCACACAGCGAACTCAAGTCCACACTACTTGGAGGTTACATCATCAAACTTTGCAAATTTTAGGCCTAAAAATAGTTCCTGAACAATTTCAAACTACAAACATGCAGGGAGAATATATTTATTACTTACGGTCATTCGTGTCAAATCAACCCAAAAAAAATATTTTCCAAACTTTAGGATTCAGATTTTTAATTTTACTACATTTATTGGGCCAAAACAATTTTTTTTGGGGCTAAAAGAAATAAATCGACAAAATTTGTCAACATTTTGAATCTTCAAACACCTGTAGCTCAAAAACTAACTTTGAGAGCTCAAATTGGTGTCATTATCTGTTGTTTTTAACAAGCTTGTAACATGACTGTGCTATTTGAATTTTGTGAATTTACAAAACTGTGATATTTTTTCCCCAAGATTTCAACAAACACCCCTTTTAATTTTCTTGAAAAAATGTTCTAAAGACATCAATTTACTATTTGTGTGCCAAATGTCATACTGCTGACATCAAAACAAGGGGAAAAAAACGTTGCCACTAATTTACAAAGGATGACAAGAAATTTGAAGCAGTAACAAACTTCAAGTATCTTGGAATGTCGATAAATGGCCAGAATAATATGCATGATACAATCAGAGAAAGAATAAACGCAGGGAACAAGCATATTGTGCCAATAATCAATTACTAAAAAGCAAGTTAATTAGCATATATACAAAACTATTGATTTACAAAACACTTATAAGACGGGTAATAACCTATAGTGCTGAGGTATGGACAATGAGTTTAGAAGATACGGACATATTAAGGATGGAGATTTTTGGAGAAGTCGAAACAATGAAGAGATAAATTCCATCTTAAACCAAAAGGATATAGTAAGATTTATTAAAGCCAGAAGAATTAGTTGGATGGGTCATATAGAACGTATGAATAAGTATAGAATGACCCGAAGAATTCATGTATTCCACAAGAAGAGGTAGACCCAAACTAAGTTGGCGGGACAGTGTCGTACAAGATCTACAAAGAATGGGAATCCATGGATGGAGGGAGAAGATAATGGATCGAAATGCTTGGAGGCTGATAGTGCAGGAGGCCAAAGTTCACCCAGATCTGTAGAACCAGTTACTAAGGTAAGAGTGCCAAATGTCATGATTCGAAGTCAATGGGTTGCTATGTTAAAACCGTAACAAAATAAATGATTGGCTGGGTTTGTGCTTAAGTCCACTTTATGCACAATAAGGCTAATCGGGACTGGACCCAGAGTTTAAAGCGGTAACACCATTAAGCCTTGTTTCCATGATAACCAAAAATCCAATATGCTGACCAAGGCAGAATTTATTTTATTTTAAAACATAAACTAAACGTTACGTTTCAACCTTCTAGCAAGGTCTTCTTCATATGGATGATGTACTACTGAAGAGAGAGAGAAATGAGATATTTAAGCACACGAGAGAAACAGGACATGACATAGAGTGGGATGAGTCTAAGCAGATAGGAAGGGAGAAGAGAATGCTAGTGGGAAAATGGAAGGAGGCCAAGGAAATAGAGAAGAAAGGTGAAAAAGACACAATGAACTGGAATGGGGGACTGAAGTTAAACAAAGAATGGAAGAAGGTGTTAGAAAGAGTGGAAAGGAGGAGAGAAGAAGGAAGAGGAATGACGAAAGAAAGGATAAGGAAAAAGAGCGTGAGATAAGGAGTCCAACCACGTTCCAGATGAAAGGAAATGTTATCAAAATCGCCTGTCAGGTGAAAGAACAGTTGGCAGGAGAAGGCAACCCTCTGGAACACCTGGAAAGGAATGTTACAGATAAACAACTTTCTAATAATCTTGTGTCTGGAGGGGAGTGACTTTTGAGTATATATATCTTCCTGTTTTGTACTTTATTTCATTTGTATTTGGTACAGAGACTGAAGAAGACCATGCTAGAAGGTTGAAACCTAACGTTTAGTTTATGTTTTAAAATAAAATAAATTCTGCTTTGGTCAGCATATTGGATTTTTGTTTAAAGTTGTATCCGAACCACTATCCTGCAATAATTTGGTTTTCAGAGTGCACTAACAAGGGAGGTTATCTAAGTGTCCCCCTCCGATTTCCATGAAACTTGGCAGGTGTACAGGGCCCAAAGGAAGAAATACGTGGTTTTTTGATTCGGCTAAAAAACGATTTTAGGGGGCACCCCCCTCAAATGTCAAGATGAGGAGAAATTAGAGTGGGGATCTGACACCGAAACACGTAAATATGGCATAGGAAGAAACAGGGGTCATAGGGTCCCTCTATACACCTGCGAAATTTCATGGAAATCGGAGTTGGACACAGGGGTCAGATCCCCACGTCAATTTGTCTTCATCTTGACATTTGAGGCGGGTTTTGCCAACTAAAACCGTTTTTTTTTTTTGCCGAAACAAAAAAACACGTATTTCTTCCTTTGAGCCCCTCTATACACCTCCCAAGTGTCATGAAAATCGGATGGGGACACAGGGGTCAGATCCCCACGTCAATTTGTCCTCATCTTGACATTTGAGGCGGGTTTTGCCAAATAAAACAGTTTTTTTTTGCCGAAACATAAAAACACACGTATTTCTTCCTTTGGGCCCCTCTATACACCTCCCAAGTGTCATGAAAATCGGATAGGGACACAGGGGTCAAATGCCCTCTTCAATTTGTCTTCATCTTGACATTTGAGGGGGCAGTTTGCCCCCTAAAATAGTTTTTTAGACGAAATAAAAACACACGTATTTCTTCCTTTGGGCCCCTCTATACACCTCCCAAGTTTCATGGAAATCGGAGGGTGACACAGGGGTCAAATGCCCACTTCAATTTGACCTCATTTTGACATTTGTATTTCTTCTTTTGGGCCCCTCTATACACCTCCCAAGTTTCATGGAAATCGGAGGGGACACTGGGGTCAGATCTCCACTTCAGTTTGTTCTCATCTTGACATTTGAGGGGGGAGTTTGCCCCCTAAAACAGTTTTTTAGCGGAAACAAAAACACACGTATTTCTTCCTTTAGGCCCCTCTATACACCTCCCAAGTGTCATGAAAATCGGAGGGGGACACTTAGATAACCTCCCTTGTAAGTGGAAAGGACACTAACCTTTCAGTGCATAGTCACCCAAACAAGCCTTGGAGCTCAGGTGATAAATACTACTTAGATTCCCCCGGAGTATTCCATGTGAAACCGCTTCTGAACGTCAATTTTTAAAATTAAATGCAACGTTGTAACTTTATCCTATCTTGTCAGTGAACAATCTAAAATTGTAATTTGCACAGAAATCCCAGCATTAGACATCATTACGTTAGAAGGGAGTAGGTATTTAACATACTATCCGTTATTTTAACTGATTTGCTTTTGTTTTCTATTGTGTCCCACCCGTGACACCAAAATACAATCAATTTCTCCCTGAACTGCTACATTTCTTCCTCAATTCCACTAGAATATTCAAAGGACAATTACCTTCTCTCTTTGTCTAAAATAATATATTTTTTATCATTTGACAATTCACAGTGCAGTGCAGAAAAGAGTGAAGTGCTAATAACAAGAAACAGAGCCAGAGATGAACCAAGAATAAAGATGGACACGGAAGTGTTGAGGGTAGTGGAGAGCTTCAAATATCTCGGAAGCATAATTGAGAGAAGTGGATGAATAGATGAGGGGGTAAACAGAATAGTACAAATTGGTGGTGGACTAGGATAGGGACACTGAGGGACGAGGTCCTCCAGCCTCCTCTCGCCACTCACACGTATCACCCTCTCCTGGCGTACTTGGCGTCGATTGCTCATCTAGCTATAATCTCACCAGGAGCGGTAGTGTCCCAACGGAAAGGATGAAGGAGGATGCAGGTGATGGTGGAGAGGTAATTAACCTTGGTGCATATCTTGAAAAACCATGGTGTGTTTACTGTTTGGATGTTTTCTCTATGTATAGTTTTGTGTCAGAACAAAGATAAGAACGAATGAAAGAATAAATACTATGAATAAATTCAAACAACATATATAAATAATATAGAAAATAATATGAAAGTGATATGTCAGAAATGATTGACTTATTCAGTCACGGTCCTTAGACCAATTCCAATGATGTTTGCTCTAGTAAAAGTATTTAAGACATCACAATCAGAATTTAGAATCCCTTGTCCTTGCTTAGCAACATACAATAGAATCTGATATGATATAAAATAGAATAAATAATATGATGATTATATAAGAAATATAAGACAGTATACGAAGCACAGAACATTGATGCATAATTCAGATTAATACTGTGGATCCTTAGATCCTTTAGCCTCCCAAAGTGAGGGGAGTTGCTAGACCGGAAGATGGTGGACTATACCAAAGCGTTCGAAGATTAATATGGAACAGGGACGTACCTATGAAATGCAAGAAGGTAATATATAACACATACTATGTGCCGATAATTATGTATGGAGCAGAGACTTGGACAATGACAGAGAGATACAAAAGAAGATGCAGGTAGTGGAGATGAATTTTTTAAGGAGTATATTGGGGAAGACTAGAAGGGATAGAATAAGGAATGAGGAGATCCGACAGACAGTGGATGTGGGGAAGCTTCAGGACAGGATAGATCAGGCACAGATGAGAGGTTCGAACACATGAAGAGGATGGATGCAGGAAGACTACCAGTAAGAGCTTACCATGCACAAGGAGTGGAGGCCAACATGTCGGCGGAAAGAGCAGATACCGGAGAGTGCTAGGAGAAGAGGACAAGATTGGAACACAGTGGAAAGAGAGGAGTGGAGGAAGACCAAGAAAAATGTAGAGCTTGACTTCTATGCCGACCCAGCCAGATGCAGGAAACGGCAAAGGATGATGATAATTCACAGAAATTAAAATAAATTTCTTATTAAGTGAAGAGGCAGTGTTTCGTCTGACCCACCCGTGACACAAAATTGAGGAGTCTAGTGAGAGAGGGAGCTATGCCACTTTGACAAGAAATTGAAATAAATTTAGTTTTTTAAAGCATTACGTTGAGTCATAATTTGTGTAACAAAGGGTATTTTTTTTTCTGAACATATTGTTAGGTAAATTATTCAAAAGGAAAAATATGAATTTCAATATAAATACCAGTTATTATGAACATGTATGGTATATTGTTGTAGTATACCCATGTGGAAAAATCAATCTAGCACATCAAATACTTTGAACAAGGCTTAAATACTTTTGCCTGAGCGTAAATCATGTTCACAGGGTTACATATGATCTACATAGAGACAACTTCATATGTCTTCTGGAGGATCTTCACTGTCCATTGTTTCTTTCTGTGGACTTTAGTTTTTGGTAAACACCATGAAGAACTGGAGGAATATAAGGCATTATTGCCATGAGATCTTTTAACTTCAGGGCTGATATTAAATCTAGCACCGGTTACTGCAACACAACCTCTGCCACTCCTATTGCAGACACCATCAGTAAGTGGCATAGCTCCTTCTCTCACTCAAAATGCTGATGAGGACGTATTCAAGAACTCAGAAAATCTGCTTCAGAAGAAGTGGGAGCTATGCCACATGGTTGTAGTTCACATGATAGATGACAGATGGCAGGAGAAGACTGAAAATGGCAAAAATTCAAATTTTCAAGATTTGTGGCATAGCTCCCTCTCTCACTAGACCCCTCAATTGTTCACCTACAGCTACAAAGCTTGGAAAGTACTGTAATCAACAGTGTTAGGTTTCATATTTTATTGCACAGAAAATGTAAGAAAATAATGTTGCTTAATTATCAGTACAATAGTTGCTTTAATATCAAAACTGTAGTCCGCGTGTCCCAAACGTGATAATGGAATGGCCCACATGCATTATCTTACGTTTCACTTTTCCTTTACTCGTTGGCGACAGATCAAAGCGAAACCCGCAAAGAATAGGTGACGATCGAATCAGCCTTATTCGGCGAAGGGTACATGCTTTGCCGCTTCGTTCAACATCCAATAAATACGGCTTCAAATATGGGCTACTTGGCACCGTTCGGACTCCATCTGACAGACTTAACGTCATAGAAAACCATAACACTTCCGCGCCATTTACCCCCCCCCCCAACCCTTGGCACGGTTCCAGAAATATAAAGGATCTACCCTAATCCGTGCACAGCTTTCTTCATCCCCAAAAAGAGAAAGTCATACTGCGAGCAGCTCTTCGAAGCTCTGCTGATGGTTCTTATAATACGCATGGGATTAGCATACGTAACAAGCTGCAGACAAAGTGCGGAGATTTGGCAGAATATAATTAGATGGAAACACTACAGTGGTTGAGGAATGGCGCTAGTTAAGTACGCTTTATCCTCAGTGGTAACCACAGTGAACTCCTGTGTCAGTATGCACTAATGCTTCTCGTGTACGTCAAGATTCATTGTGAGATTTGGCGTTAGAAAATACAGATACTGTCCTTTTTCAAATAGCACCAAATTGTCCCAGATGTGTACACTATCATCATCACTAGACCTCGGATTTTTATGTAATATCAAAGTACATAAATATGAAACAATAATTGATAAAATATGTACCTAAATATGTATTATCAAGAGGATATGTAGCTAAATATGTAATATTAATAATAATCAAGTATCCAAGCAATTTCAAGAACTTTGCTAGATATTTATATTATTTGAACATATTCAACGTAATTTTAAAGACGTAAGTTGTTCAAATTAAAATTCGTATCTAATTTATAAACTCACAAAAGCACAGCAAGGTGTAAATATTTACGAAACCGATTGTGTCAACTATTAATTACTTTTCACATTATTGTAGAATATTTAAATATGTGAGAGAGCTATTTGTAAATTTCGAAACAAATTGTAAAATAAAGCGTCTACAGAAAGAACATTCGAATGAAAATACATGGCTTCTTTTGTTATTTTTGTACAAGGAAACGTATTGTGCAACTCGCTACGTACAGGAAAGTAGCTTTGCCTAAACCAAAAAGCGAAACGAAAATATGTAACCAGAAAGGGGAGGGGCAGTAACTCCAGCATCTCTCGATAAATAACAGTTCCAGCTTTTTATTTACTTATTTATTTTGTCTTCAGCCTGTCTTTGGACTTGGCAGTCAATTTTAGATGACCGTAAGCATTATGCATCTCATTGATTTGAAAATATGACGTCACATGAGCTACAAATTTTCTTCATCATGTTTCAGAGACCGAAAATATAGGAAAAAGGATAACGGTAGGAAAAAATCACCGAAATATGTTGTTGCGTGTAAAGTAAATTAGCAAATATGTAATATCCTGGCAAATATGTAACATAAAACTTATTCAAAATTATGCCAGGTACAAAATTCGTTGACATTTTCCTGTTCAAGGTATGTACAGTAAACCCTCGTTAACACAAACTCGCTTAAGACAAACACTCGGTTAACATGAACAAAATGTTGGTCCCGGCAGGGATGTATTATATCTTATAGAAAGTTTTATCGCTTAACGCGAATTTCGGTTACCACGAATTACGAAATGTATTTTAGTCTGTTGGGTCATTAGATCTCATTTAATACGAACTTTCAAAGTTTTTTATAATTTTTTTCTGTCGTTCCTCTGCTAGGTATGTAAGAAATCGCTCAACAATCTCTATCATCTTGTCAAAAATCAACTTATACAGTATTGTAACCAACAGATTCAGATCAACAATGTCTTCAAATGTGTTTTTCTATTCTTTAAAACATAGCCAGTACGAGTAACATCAAGATTAAAACTTGGGTGCAATTCCTCGACAATCTCGTTAACAATGAGCTTATATGTATTTAACCAACAAATTCAGTTTTGTGTTCAGATGTGTTTTTCTATTCTTTAAAACGTAGCAAGTACGAGTTTGATCCGAATTGACCGCTACTTTTACGGAAGCTATGAGTACAGTTGGCCGTGAAGTTACCAGATATTTGCGTTCCCGTCTAGGACAGCGCAATATACAGGAATTTTTCACCAGAAAATGATCTATGAGTACTTTCTTTAAAGGTTAATTACTGTAGTACTGTTTTCTATGATGACATACACAATACGTATTGAAAATGGTTAACGTGTAGATTAGCACGATTTTTTTTAACACGAACTCTTCAATTTTCGGTCCCTTGGGATTCGTGTTAACGAGGGTTTACTGTATCTAGAAATGAACAGAATATGTAATTACATACAAATCCCGACTCTAATCATCACCCACTGGCGTACGCAAGATTTATTTTCGGGAGGGGCTGGAATTGTAAAGGTGGTTGTTGCTCTGCAGAACACAGTGTTATTCGAATACTCCTGAAAACTGAATCTAAACAATGAGGGAACACCAAGCTGTACGCTGCGTGGCAGAATTTGTCTGCAATATACTGTGTTGCTGTATGTCGGGTCGTAGTGGGAGGGGGTTATCGTCATATGTTTGTTTTCCGTTCCTTTGGACCATAATATTTCAACTCTACAATTGTACGTTTAACTCTAGCTGCAACACTAACATAGCAATGAAGTACTCCCAATAGCATTTCGTCCACCACCGTGGCGGAGTGGTTAGGGGAGAGTTGCCGAAATTGGACCGTTGCCTAAGTTGGACCGCCTTCGTTTTTGCCTATAGACGAGTATTTGAAACAGGTGAGTTGGCACTACTGGTTGGCGTCAGAGCCATGTACAAATGACTGAACGGTCAGTCGACTAGAGACGTTCGACGAAGTAGGAGTGCTGTTATTGTGTTTCCGTTGTTCGTGTTGCAATTACTGCGCTTCGGATCTTAAGCTCTAGTGTAGACTAGGGGTAAGTAATCAAATGTCCTGTAGGATATTATAAAAGTGCCATTCATTAACCACTAACTACATGTGGTAAAACTATGGTTTAGTTGCGTATGTTCGTGCACAGTCATATTTTTATTAACGGGGTATAATTTCCTAAGTTGGACCACCACGTGTTTCCCAAATTGGACCGGGGAAAATAAGGGCTGTGGACAGAGACGGAATTGTAAATGGCTATAGCAGCATACAATGATGGGGACTATGGCTTGAACGAGTGTAATAGAAGGTATGGTTTGTTTGGTTTTACAGCTGACCGAATATTGAACGTGGATGAGTCAGGTTTCACCACTGTCCAGAAACGTCCACAAAAAATTGTAGCAAAGATAGGAAAATCACAGGCAGGTGATGTTACAAGCGGCGAACGTGGAGTGAATACCACAGTGGTGTGTGCAGTGAGTGCTGCAGGTGTCTAGATACCGTAGACATACATACGTACATGCCTTCTGTGAGCGGTCCAAACTAAGCAACCTGTGGTCCAAGTTAGAAAACCAGTTGCCTATAATGGACCGATGTCACTACTTTCGTTTATGTACCCTATTATATTGGTTCCTGCATTTTTTTTGTTGAAATACATATATGTATGAAAGCTAATAGTTGGTTCTTCTCATACCTACAATTCCGTTCTCTTTCTGTGTCTTGTTTTTTGATGCAGAAGCAAAATAGTACCAACTGGTCCAATTTAGGCAACTCTCGCCTATCACAGCACGCTACGACTCAGGTTCAAATCTCGGCCTGGCTAATGGTGTCTTTTGTGAGTGTCCATCAATTTAATAATAGACGAGGTGATTAGACAAAACTGGAAGACAAGCGACGTAAAATAACCTCATTCAATCAATCCAACACGGTGGTTCTCAACCTTTTTCACTCCGGAAACCACCTTGAAGGCGGCTATTACACTTCATGGGACCCATAAGCACGGGCACAGGAAGAATTACTTGTAAGGGTGGCCACTCTAAGACTACGATGAAATTCAAGTAGAATTCCAGTTTTTCAAGGCGGACTTTCCGATAATTGAAGGGTACAAGCACATGCTTTCTCTATTTCAACCTTATTATTACAGCTTCTCACCACCACAAGCATATATATATACACACACACACACACACACACACACACACACACACACACTCTTGCTCATAAATTAAGGATAATGCTGAATCTTGTACAAAGAAATATTTTATGTGCATGTTGCAGCTTGAAATGATGTCCGGGTACTGTACCAAAGAACCTGTGTTGACTACGACGTTGATCCAGTGTGTGGTGGCGCTGTAAGCAGACCAATGACTCACAGGAGCGAAACTGCTGACCAGAGTACAGTGCCGATAGGAAGTGTGCAGTTGTGTTCGGTTGTGCTAATGGTGAGTGTGTGTGTGAAATGGCTCAACGAACACATATTGATGATGTAATGAGGGGAAGGATACTTGGGCGGCTAGAGGCGGGCCAAAGACAGCAGGTCGTGTCACAGGTGCTCCATGTGCCACAAAGTGTCATCTCACGATTATGGCAATGATTCCAACAGACTGAAAACGCGTCTCGGCGCTACAGCAGTGGACGTCCACAGTGTACAACACCACGAGAAGACAGGTATCTGACCGTAAGTGCCCGGAGACACAGACGGAGTACTGCCGGGGGCCTTGCTCGAGACCTTGCAGCTGCCACTGGAACAGTTATTTCCAGACACACTGTGTACAGACGACTCAACAGGCACGGTTTATTCGCCCGGAGGACTGTAATTTGCATTCCACTTTCACATGGTCACAGAGTAGCCCGTAACAACTGGTGTAGAGAACACAGGACATGGACAATGGAAGAATGGTCTCAGGTACTCTTCACTGACGAGTCCAGGTATAGTCTCAACACTGATTCTCGTCGTGTAACCATCTGGCGTGAACCAGGAACAAGATACCGACCCGGTAACATCATCGAAAGGGAACCAGTATGGAGGTGGTGGTGTCATGGTGCGGGGTGGCATTATCCTGGGTTCACGTACACCCTTGCATATCTTCGACAGAGGTACTGTAACAGGTCAGGTGTACCGGGATGTTATTCTGCAAGACTACGTTCGTCTTTTCAGAGGTGCAGTCGGTCCTACGTTCCTCCTGATGGATGACAATGCCAGGCCACACCGAGCTGCTATTGTGGCGAAGTACCTTCAAACAGAAGACATCATACGAATGGAGTGGCCTGCCTATTCCCCCGACCTCAACCCAATGGAACATGCTTGGGATGCTCTAGACCGACGTGTCGCCGCACGTCTTCCACCTCCTCGGACTCTTCAGGAGCTCCGACAGGCACTGGTGCAAGAATGGGAGGCCATACCCCAGCAGCTGCTCAACAACCTCCTCCAGAGTATGCCGAGCCGTTGTACTGCATGTGTTATGTGCATGGGCATCACATTCCATACTAAAACCTGTGCACATGCTCAAAGAACTGTGGAACAACAATTTACAATCTCCCTTGCTTTGTATCATATGTGCGCTCTTTGGTTTTTCTCACGTTTTCTGCAATAAACAGGGCTAAACGGGGTATGTGGATGTCTTTCTTGTGTGTTCAACATGTGTCTGTGCTCCCACAACTAGTTTGTTTCAGTGCTGTATCGTGGGGCACCAAAACCTCTATTATCCTTAATTTATGAGCATGAGTGTATATAAAGGATCTGTGTGATTCCAAGGTATCCAAAAATTCAAATTACATTAAATTAAACGGTATATATATTTAAAATATTTAATTTAAGGCACGGAGTTTAAATTTGTTATTTCACTTACTCAGAACCGAAATACATCTACTAAAACAAGTCACAAATATTACGGGATGTACTAATCTACGACGAAAAATTGTTGATTGTATAAGAATTTCACCTAAAAACCCACGAGAGAAACAGGACATGACATAGAGTGGGATGAGGCTAAGAAGATAGGAAGGGAGTACTAGTGAGAAAATGGAAGGAGGCTAAGGAAATAGAGTAGAAAGGAGAAGAAGACAATGAACTGGAATGGGGGACTGAAGATAAACAAAGAATGGAAGAAGGTGTTAGAGTGGAAAGGTCAAGAGCGAAAGAGGAGAGAAGAAGGAAGAGGAATGAAAAAAGAAAGAAAAAGCGCGTGAGATGAAAGGAAATGTTTATCCAAATCGCCGTCAGGTAAAAGTATAGTTGACAAGGTACAGTTTGTGTATATAATATCTTCCTGTTTTGTACCTTGTTACATTTGTACTTGGTGCAGAGTCTAATGAAGAACTTGCTAGAAGGTTGAAACGTTACGTTTAGTTTATGTTTTAAAATGAAAAAAATTTCTGTCTTGGCCAGCATATTGAGTTTTTCATATCATGGAAACAAGGCTTAATGGAGTTATAATCAAATTTACCTCAACTTATCTTGTCTTATCTTGAAATAATTTTCCGTCCGTCACATAGATTGTTCTACAATGGACACTGGCAAAGTTAATGGATTGAGATAATTCTGTTTTATTTTCCAAGCAGATTTCTTTTCCTTGATAAGAATAGAATCTATACTGTGATAAACTTGCCTCAGGGCATATATAAATATGTATAAATTCAAACAGATTTGTATTAATAAAAGTTACAACTTTTCACGTCTACGGAGAAAAATTTGCGCAGAATTCACGAAGAATTCCCGAAGCCTATAATTCACGCATAATTCCCGCAATTCAAGGAATTCCCGGTGAGTAGTTGACACATTCTTTAGTCAAAATAACATGATTTAAGTACGAGAGCAAATAATAAGTTCACATGAAAGACTCGAAAGCATTCGCGTGATGCTTCTCACGTTATGGGGTAATATCTCTCCGTTAGTTCGTCAAATAAAAATCAAAGTTAAGTTTGCACTAAGAAAAAAGAAGTCTATTTTACTTCTTTGCAAACTAAATACTTATATACTAACATATAATCCATGTCACTCAAAGAAATTAAACTTCTTATAATTCAACTTGATCACTCTATTCAAAAACCGAGCCCGAACTTTCAAGTCAAGACAAAACACACTCGTAATTGCCATGGCAACAGCTCTTAACAAGATAAGTATATACAGGTTGGTCACTATCCTGACATTATCAGTAAAGTAAAGTAAAGTAAAGTGTTCCCCTGTGCATAGCACCACGCCATGAAGGCGTATAGGGGGTGTGGGGGTAACGCCCCACACTTTCTTGATCCGGTCGTGAGTGGGGGTGATGTGATCAGCATCACGCCCCTAACCGCCTTTACCCCCCAGGGTTTCCCCCAGGTACCCATGTTATTCGACGCTGGGTAGGCGCCGGGGCCGCTTCCACCGTTAGAAAAGTTCCCGGATTTGAACCGGCCGGGGATCGAACCCGGGACCTTGAGCATGGTAGTCAGACGCGTTACCGACTGAGCCACCGCGGCCAAACTGACATTATCAGTGATAAACGGCCTGACATTATCAGTGATAGTTAAATTACAGAAATTAAGATTAAAGAACAATAAACATTTGTACAAGATAAAAGATAAGTAGTGCAATCAGCCCGGTTCACCAACCGAAAGTGGAGCTCGGTGGAGCTCACTTAAGACAAATATCTTAATCTTTAAGAAAATCGACTTCCGGTATCTCAAAATGTTACTTCCGGTCTGTCAAGAAAATTTTCTTAAGACAAAAATCTTAAGACGTTTTCCAAGACATTGATTTTCTCGGCTCCTAATTGAGCTAGGATGATGATTTTAGGTTTGTTGGATAGGATTCGACGAGAACTATTCGACTAGCAAATAAAATCGATTCCACCCCCTCGAAGTTTCGGAAATACAGACAATTTTTTATTTTTTGAGAAACTTGATTTTAATTTTCCAAGTCCCGGTCAAATGTTTTTATATCGTGACCTTTGTAAACCTCTCTCTTTCGGGGACGATGTGCCACACACACACACACACACACGCGCGCGCGCGCGCGCGCGTGTATTGTGACGCAAGCAAACAAACAAAATAATAATAATTGTTTTTTTTTTAGGATTTCTGGCCCCTATACAACCTCGCCAGGGGTGCATGGTGCCCAACACCAAAAAAGTTCTATATAATGGTCGTGGGGCTATCAAAGCCGCCAACAATGCCTCTGTAGAGAGTTTCGTGAATTATTATTTTTTTTTTTTTTATTTGCGCACCGAACTAACTTACATTGTATTTTATATAATTTTGTTGATTTTTTTTAGTATGTGGCAATTATTTTACGAATTATTTTTTAAAACTGCTCTGTGACCCTCTCGTTCTTCACGTCGTGGACGAAGGACTTCTCTGCGACCAGGATGACGCTGCATAGAGTATCGGCGAGCAGCGCGCCGTGGAACTCGCAGACGACCTTGATGTTGGTGCGATCGTTGACCACCACCTGCTTTCTCTTAGATGTGTTGATGACGAACATCGGCCTGTGGGTTTTGAATTCGCTGGGCGTGTAGTACATGTCCACGTTTCCCTCGGTCACGCGTTTGTAAGAGGTGTAAGCTTCGTAAAGTTTGAGGTAATCGTCTTTGGTCATGTCGAGGTTGTAATTTTCGCGCGGGAAGACTTGGTTCCTACCATTCTTCAGATAAACGTTCTTGATCTTGCAGTCGTCGAACTTGCTGGAATCTTTTTCCTGATTCTTATCGCGCCCGGTCTGAAAGAGCACCACGACGAAATCTGGCATGTCGAACTGTATGTTGTTGAACTGAGTCGTCACGTCGAATTCCATGTGACTTCCCGTCGCCAACTTCTGCACGCACTGGTAACCGTGAAAGTGAATCGGCACCTGCGGACTTTTCAAGATCTCCGCTTTGTACTTGAGGGCGTAGTTCGTTTCGTATTCCACCACCGGCATTCTCAATTCCATGCTCCGGATGACGCATTTGGCTGCTTCGGGTAAAGTGTTGGCTATCGGCGTGCCGTCGGCATTCAAGTTGGTGTATCGCATCAGTGCGTCGTTGTCGTTGGCCGCTCTTCGAAACGTGATCCTCAGTCCTCCCTTCCACATGATCTCCTTGTAGTCGGAGAAGAAACCGGGCAGCAGACGCATGGGAAAGAGCACCGTGTGACTTGTCGTCGATATTTTGGTCCCCGCTTCGAACCCCCCGGCCTGATAGTATGCTGCGTCCGTTTTGGATAATTTCAATGTTCCCACTGCCGTCGACGTGATGCCAGGATAATCGATTCTGTCGATGACGGTGTTGTGTTTCCTCACCTCCACCTGCGAGAACAGGTGAGGCACGAAGTTGTCCACGAGTTTTAAATTCGCTGCTGCGGGAAACGCGTCTCCGCTTTCTTTCTTCACCACGTCGAATTGAAGGTAGAGGTCCGCTCTGTGAGGATGAACGAACCCGTCCCCTACGTCCACGTCGTATTCGATCTCCCTGTTCGCTTCGTTGAGATTGGCGAACGTGCGACGGTTGGGGGGGAAAGATTGCAATTCGTAACTTTCGATTTGCTCCATTTTTCACTATGCGTGTTATTTATTATACGCTGATCTCCACGATGGCAGTGGTCGTTGCACCTGCGAAATCCACCACCTCTCCTTTCTCGTTCGTCACCACCAACTCTATGTCGTCTATGCGGTTGCGACATACTGGAAAATAGATCGGCGAAGAGGGCGTGTAGATGATCGGTTCCATGAACTCGGAACTTGGTTTGAAAGTGGCTATGATTCCCGTCTGCTTGTGACTTCCTAATCCGTCCGAAGATTTCGTGATCATTCCTTCCGCCACGTTGCAGTGTACGTTCAAAGTTTCGATGGCCAAGAATTTAGGAATGTTGGTTGCTACGTGCTTGATGCCGGCTTCGAGTTTGGTATCGTTCTCGAAACCTAAAAGTTCTCCCATGGTGCCCAGGTCCACGGTCTCCGTCGCGGATAGGATTTCCACTCTGTGCGTGACCGAATTTTGAGAAAGGTATGTGCCTTTGGGTAATTGAGCTTGCAAAGTGGAAAGATTGTATTGTCCTGGCGTGACGACGATGTGTTCGCTTCCGACGCTAATTTTGTTGTTGTGCTGCGTGACGTTAGGTATGAGGTACATGCTGTAGAATGCACGCAGAGCCACGGATTTAGGATAGACGATGTCGTCGTGCAGCGTGAGTTTCAAGATTGAAGATTCGCTCGTGAGATGGAACACGCCCATCCTAGTGATGCTGTTTGAGGTTCCACAGTGCTTTCTGGAAATCCTCGATCGTAGGGTTATTTATTTTAGAGAGAAACGCGAGCACGGAGAGGCAGAGATGACCGCAGTTCACGTCTCCGAAATTTTGAATGCGTTCGTCGTTGTAGTATATAGAGGTTTTGTTCGTTTTCAGATAATGAATTAAATTTGTAGGTGGAACACCTCCGAAAGAATCGAAAACGAATGCTTTATTATTGTCGTTTTTGTGGTAACATATCCAATGCGTGCCTGGATTTTCTTGACCGTCCAAGTTGACTACTCCGCATTCTCTTCTCTTGACGGTTGAAGGTAACGAGTCGGACATGAAAACTCCTCTGAAGTGTTTGATTTGTAACGGTTCGATCAGAGATTCAATGTCTCGGTTGGTGAGTGCTGTTGTTTCTTTTTTTAAAACTTCTTCATCACGCCCTTCCCCCCTTTCTTCTCCGTGGCCAGGTTGTGACGTTTCTGTTCTTCCAATTCCGCTTTGTTCTTCTTCGAGTCGATGACGGTTTTCGCGATGGCGGCACTTCCGCCGGCCAAACTTCCCACGGCCCCCAATGCTGCCAGGATGGCCGGGATGCTGAATATGAAACCTCCGATCTTTTGCTGTTTCCGCGAACGCTGCAAGCGTCTCAATTGAGGTGTGCTGAGCAGTAATTTCATTCCGTGTCCTTTCGACAAGCAAGAACGTTTCTTCTCGCGTTGTTTCTTGGTGAGTAACCCATCGAGGGCACCTAGATTTTTTAGAATCGAATATGGTATCTGGTACACGACACCCTTGGGCTTCATTTTTTTTTTGATGCTATATATGTTATCTGAGAAAGAGAACAACTTTTTTTTTCCGTTAGGTTTACGATGTGTGTTATTTATATATCGTCTCACTCAAAACAAACTGTGGCGATGTGTTATTTATATATATGTATTCTGGGAAAGAAAAAAGTTTTTGCTTCGCCTAATGCTATCATGTGTTTTACAAGATCGTCAGTTTCAATGTTCGACGCGTACCAGTCTACGGTAAATTTTCTTCTCCCCTGCCGCCACTCGTGCAGCTCGTCTAACATATCGTCAATTTTTTTGTTTGCGGCTCGAAAGAGAGTCTCTGGGGATCGGAACATTTTTTTCATTCCACTTATTTCTCGGAGGTGATCCATGAAAATCATTTTGCACGGTGAACGAAATTCTGGCGTTACTTTACACAAGTCTATGAGTTTTGTTACATCCCCGTCGAACGTGAACGTAAATATTTTGTGCAACACTTCGGGAGGAAGTTGAGTTATACAAGTTGACATATTTTTCATGGTATGTTATTTATATATATTCCGGGGGGGGTTGGGGTGTCTGTGATTAAACAAATTCTATTACGTGCTTCGTTTTCTTGCCAAGAAGTTCCTTTGTCCCCTTGTACACGATTCGAGTTTTGTTCTCGATTAAAATAGATAGCTTCTCGTCGGATAACATGTTAGCGTATCGATCTGGTAAAAATAGACTGTATTGTCCGTTGAGCAACAGACGCACCTTGGGACCATACTGCGTAGAAACGATTGAACCGGAAGTTATCGTGTAAGGTTTGCCGACTTCCAATTCCTGAATTTTTACATACTCGACTGACAAATTTAGCATTTGTTTTAATGCTTGGAGGTCACTCATTTTTTCACTCATCATATCAAAGAGAAATTTCAGGGTGTTAGAGAATTTTTAATTTTTCACAATGTGTGATATTTATATATACCGAAGAATTTTTTTTTGATACGTACATTTTTTTTTGACGTGTATATTATTATTTTTTTTCACAGTGTGTGTAAGAGGAAGAAAGCTCGTGCTTCGGAAAAGGAGATGATGTGCGTTACAATATCTGCCATCTTCTGTTCAGACTTACACCAATCGTCCGTGTCCATCCTTTCGTTTAATTTTTTCCCCCGCGGCCGAAAGCAGAATGTTGAGATCACCGCACCTCAGGCCGCTGATCTCCCGAAGATGGTCCTTGAGAACCATTTCACAAGGGATGCGAAATTCCGGCGTCGTTCTTGCTATGATTACAAGTTTATGTACATCCTCACAATCTTTGTTTACTGCGTGTTTGAATATTTTAGATAGTAGCTCGGGCGGCATATCAGTTATACGAGACATGTTGTTATTATTATTATTTTTTTACTGTATGTTATTTATATACCCCACCCCAATTTTTGTTTTGTGTTCATGGCGATGGTGGTACCCAGTGCGGCGACCCGTTCACCCAACGATGCGTCTCTGCTCACGAACCTTTCGAAAGCTGCATGTTCCAATTTCTTGTCTGCTTCGTGACGTGCGTCCAGATCCGTCTGCGTGGTGTTGTAGGCGATGTCGTGATCTTTGCATGCCGCGTCCAACGGATTCACACCCTTGTCTCCTCTCTCCAATCTTTTCTCGAGTTTGGTACCCGGTCCGCAGTACTGGTAGCCAGGTAAATGCATCTCGAAAGGTAACTTGTTGATGATGTCGTTCACGAGTCCCTTTCCTTCGGCCACGTTCCAGAATCTCGGAGGCAGCGTGTTGATGATTTTGATCAGGTAACCTATGCCCTTGCCGTCGTTCACGATGAAGTTGGAAAGTTTCGTGCTGATCATGTCCACGATGCCAACCTTCTCGTTGTAGAAATTACGATTGCCTGCATTCTCTTCGCCGGCTATCACCAACAATCGGTCCACGAGTTTCCTAACGTCGTCCACCCAAACGAATTCTTTGGGTAACGTGTTGTAGCGTTTGACGCCGCTGCCTGTTTTGACCTGGTTCCAAATCGGTTTGATGAGATTCCTGTACTTCTCGCCGCTGCTCGATTTCACCCTATTCTGCGAGGCGTCGTTGTTCTGGTACAAGGCATCCGTCATGATGAGAATTTCCTTGTAACTTTGGTAATCTTCGTCGGTGTAATCTTTCGGCTGCTTTTTGGCGACGAGTTCCCACAGTCCCACCGTACCCGGATACCTGTTCCAACTATCCTTGTCGCCTAAATTGACTTTAATGTCGTTGCCTTCGAAGGTCACCTTCGATTTCCCAATCTTCCACACCACACCGCCGCCTTCGTTGCTTTCCATGCTCGGATACAATCCGAACACTTCATCCTTGTCGAACTTCCCCGTGCTCAGGTAGTCTCGTGCCAAAGGTCCCAACTCGATCTTATCCGAAGACGACGTGCTGCCTATGGCTCGACGTCGTGCCGGTACGTCCTTCAGTTCGAACGGCGTCGAAGGAATGCTCGAAATGGGCGTGGGTACAGCGTAACTTTTAGCTGCGAGTGGTACGAGTTCGTTGATCAAATTTTTATTTTGTTCCGTGACACTTTTAATTTCTTTACCTAGACCGCTGATGGCATCGATCACGGGTTGATCCTGACGTTTCTTCTCTTCGTAGAATCCGCGATTCTCGGATTTCCAACCTTTGAAGCGTTTCGCGAGGTAATCGCGAAGCTTGAGATTTTCGTCTTCGATTTTTCGTTTCGTCATGACGTTATTTATACAAGTCGTTTCTCACAACGTTGCAACGTTTAGAAAGTCGTTGATTTTGTTTCTGTATTTTCCGTCGATGGGTTTCCTCGTCATGTCGATCGTCGCGAATCCGAAATCGTCACTGTTCCAGCAAGAAGAGCAGCGTTCCGAAAATTGATTGTAGTTCATGTCTCCGCCTACGTAGTCATCGTACGCGTGCTTGAGGTTGGTGTGATCTTGACGAAACAAACATATGAAATTAGCGTTGTCGCGTAGTAACTGTTTTGAAATTTTGGAAAACGTTTGAGCTAGGTAAAAGCAATCCATTTCTTTGTGACGACCTTGCGTGAAAAAGTTGCAAATTTCATTTTGATTTTCCAGGATGACGTCGTCGAACACAACGACTGAATTTTCACGACAATCGTCGAGTGGTTTTATTTCCGAAGCGAACGTTGCAATGTCCAGACCATCGTACACTTTCATCAGTTGCTGGTATTTGGATTGCTCCAAACTTTTCGAGAACACGTACAGGTGCCTGTTCTTCCAATCTAACCAATTCGGTGCGAGGAGAAAATTGTCCACGAGCAGTGTCGTTTTCCCACACCCCGAAGGACCTACGATCAGACAGCGGATGCTGTCGGGAAGCAACTCGCCGTTCTTTTTTTTTCTCGTTTGACTTTCCGGATCCGGTAGACGCTTCACCACGTTCCATGTACTCACAAGATCACTTCGTTCGCGTCGATCCAACTCTTTTCCGGAAGTCCCAGCCATTTGACAAACAGTTTGTCACCTTTCCTACGCAATACTTTCTCGATGAGGTACGTGTCGGGGTGTTTCGTTTTAGAGAGTTCCTCTTCGTAAAATCTTCCTTTCAAAATCTCGCCGCTACTATCTTTTATTATATACGTGTATCGGTTTCCGGGTAGAACTCGAACCACGGTAAAAAGTTCCGTGCTCCAATTTTTTGTGAATCCCTTCTCGAAGGTGCGTTTGAATTTGCTGATCCTCACCTGGTCTCCAATTTTGTATTTAGCTTTTTTTGTCGTGGGTGTGTACTTTGGACAGTAAACTGTAGAAATTAAACGCTGCTCGTCGGACTTGGTAACGTCGTCTGGCTTCATGCCTATCGTTCTGTGTACCGTATCATTATAGGTGTCGACGAGTTCCGGCAGGATGTCGACCCATTTGTAATTTCCCCGAAGCGTGAATCGTTTCCACATGTGTGTTTTCAAGGTTCGATTGAATCTTTCCACGATGCTGGCTTTGATGTGACTGAAGGTCGAATAATGTCGAATGTCATGTTTTTGAATAAACTTTTGGAATACGGCGTTGTAAAATTCCTTCCCCCTGTCCGTTTGCAGAAACCGTGGTTGTCTGCCGCCGCTTTCGCGAAAAATTAATTTGAATGCTTCCGTGACGCATGTTCCCGTTTTCGCCTTCAAAGGTAGAGCCCATGCGAATTTCGAAAATGTGTCTATGACGGTGAGGAGGTACTTGTTGCCCTTGTTCAATTTATGTACGTTTTTCAAATTGCCGCTACTCATCTCCACGAGGTCACTTTTCCAGAGGTCGTCGATGCCCTTGGTTACCACAGCCAAACGTTCGTAGTTACGGCGTGCAGGTTTATGCAATTCTTCGACGATGGCTTGCCTAGACATTTTTTTTTAGAGATTACGTTTCAAGAGAAGCACCAGCGTGATGGGATTCAAAGAGGGTGGTACCTCACCTGTGTTTTGAATGATCAGCTTATCGCCGGCACTCACGTCGAAAACGGTAAGATCTTCGTCTTCGTGTATTTCATATATGTTGCGCGTTTCGTTCCAACGTGCCAGAGGAATGTTTCCTGCTTTCTGGACACCACGATTCGATATCAAAGTCATGGTGGGAACGCTAGCTTTTCTACCGTGAGACCAGTACGAAAATTCGTTTATCTGAATCGTGCCATCGAGGAGAAACTTGTAGTACGGATGATAAGGATGCAACATGTACAGTTTGTTACCTTCGACGAACGTGGAGATTCTCTGTTGATTGGGTACGCTGTTGATTTCGATGGCTTGCAGAGAATGCAGTTTAGCGAATTTAGTGTCGACGCCGAGCAGATTACTGTGAACGTGTCCGAGTTTATTTTCGATGGGCAGCAAATGCTCGACTATGGTATCCGTTACGGCAGACAACGACGGTTTGATTTTCACTTCCACGTTCAACTGCTTGTAGTTTTCGTTGAGTTCTTGTAACTTGGCACCGAAAGAAGCCAGCGTCGATTCCTGCGTGGATTCCAGCACTCCGACTTGATCTCTGATGTTGACGACGATGTTCTGAAGGTTCTCGACTTGATTCAATTTCGAGCTCTTCTCGGTAAGATCGTTCACGATGCTTCGCATCTCTGTAAACTGCGTGTGAAGATCGGCGACGCTCTGCGAAGTGGGCAGCGTCGACACCAGCGAACTGATTTCGTCTCGAATCTGTTCCACGTTCGCCGTCTCCGTTTCCAGTCGTTTCAGCATACGTGATATGTTCCTTTTCAAAGCGTGCAATTCTTTGGAGGTGGGAAGATTGGCCACCCTACTCTCGAGATCGCTCAATGAACTTTTGACGTCGCTCGAATCGGATAGTGCCGTCACCGCCGTTTTCAATTTTTCCAAATCTTCGCTCGAAGGTACGCTCGTCCGTAACGATTCCAAGTCACCCTGTATGTTGTCCAGTACGTGATGAAAATGAGCGAGGTTCGTTTCGACGTTCAAATTTTCTAAATATTCGATCTTCTGCTGAACCGTGCTCAACGTGTCTTGAATGCTCGTCAACGCTCTCGCTTCAGCGTGAATATTTTTAATTTCTTCGTTGATCAATTCCAAGGACGCCTGAAGCGTAGCGATGGTGGTTTGAATGTGTTCGAAATCTTGATAGGCCTCCAATTGAATTTTTATGTTCGCGACGCTTTTACCGATGACCTGCAGTTCGTCCGACGATGGTAGGTTCGTCATGGTATCTTCCAAAGTCTGTAACTTGGATTTAATTTCTTCCAACGTGCCGGTGAATTCTTCTTGTAATTTGGAAACGACGACGTGCAAGCGTTCTACATCAATATCGTTCACCACGGTTTGAAGTTCGGAGAAATTCTTTTCGATTGCGGAAGTTCGTTCTTCGATTTCGAGTTTCAATTTTTCCAAATCTTCATTTTTCGATTGAAATTGCTGTAATTTGGCCAAATCATTTTGAAGCGAATCCACGCTCAACTGTATATTTTGAACGTTGTCGTAAGAAGGTACGTCGACATAATTTTTTATGAGCGTTTTCAGTTCGGAATCGATTTTCAGAATGGGGTCGAGACATTGCGTTTGGAGCGTAGCGATTTCAGACTCTAAACTTTTGTTTAAGGTCTCCTGCAAAGCGATCAAATCGGTCCTCAACTTCTTAACACGAACGTCCAACATGAGAATCTCTTCTGCATGGTCTACACGCTTGGTGTTGCCGAAAATGTCGTTAGGCATTTTTGGTTAACGGTTATTTATAATAGGATAGACGATTCGTAATTCTACGAAGAGAGGAATGAGTTTGTCGTAATCTCCGAGGAGTTCCATGTAAAAATAATCTCCTGCTGAAACATCGTACGCAATGTTAGAAAGCATCTTGTCGTGCTTGATTCGAAAAATGTTCTTGCCGGTAGAAATTTTGATTTCGCCTACGTTTTCCGGATTCACGGTGATCCGAAGTTTCCCGTCGATCCGAATTTCGTAAAAATGTAAATTGTTGTTGAAGATGTAAAAAGTTTTGCCGACGTCTTCATCCAATTTCGTCCAAATGCTGTTGAGGTGAATGATCAACAGACCGTTGAGTTTAGGTAACACGGAAGGTAAGACTTCATGATCTGGTATGGACGGTGCAGTTTCCATGATGATCTGTTTTTTGAAACCGAACAAGTTCATAGGTATGCTGGTTATTTAAGGATACGGTCAAAGTTTTATTTTGTAATGACAGTCAGTGTTTTTTTTTGTTTTTTTTTTACTGAGTAACAAAATGTTTTTTGTTTTTTTTGAGTTAGTGAAAATTGTTGTGTGTGGTGGTGAGTGCTAATTATTTGCACTGTGCGCAATTCTTATTTATTTCTAAACGACGATGTCCCCAAGGCAATGTGTGAATACCACACTCGAGGACGCACCTCTTATCGTCATCGGGATCCAGCGCAATTTTTCTAACTTTGTTTGTGGTGATGATATGGTCGACGCTCTGGATGCGCTGTTCTGCTCTTAGAACCGACGACCTGGTCTTGAGGCAATCGACGAAGTCCTCGAATGTAAGATGCTCCCGAACCACCTGTCTGCCGACGCCCTTGGCCTTCTTGGTAATGCTGCCCTCGGCTTTGATGGCATAGGCCTTGGCGCGAAGACCTGCAAACTCGAGAATTACATCACCGTCCTTCTCGTCTTTGAGTTTGCCAGGCACCTTCTTGTTGCGGGCCAGGATACCGTACTTGTTTTGCTGGGGATAGCCCGAGGTGTCGAAGAGGTTAACCAAAGATGGAACTGTGGCTATATTCCCGTACGCGTCGTCCGTGCGAACGTGGTACACCAAGCTGTCCGTGTCCGTGTAGAGTAGGCTGATATTGTCGTTATAGTGCTGGCGTAGTTCCCCATAATATATTTGAAACATGTGCAGCTTGCTCAGGTCTAATACTGAGGCACCAACATAAATTGGCTTGTTGAGCATCACCTCGCTCTTCCTCATATGCACCAGAGCAAGCTGTTCATTATAAATGGTCCTCGATTTGAATAACGGGTTTGCTACGAGCCTGCGACATTGTGCTTTGTTTGATATTAGCCTCACATCTACACGATTCCGTACATTCTCCATGGTTTTCCCGAACACCGCATTGTTCATGAGCTTGAAGAAATCCTTATCAAGCTCGGACGTGGCTGCGGTACGGTGTTTGGTGTTGACTTCAATATATGGACGCAACCACGGAGAATGCTCGAACTTGAGGATGCGGTGAACTGCGCGGACCGTGACCCCTCGCTGCATCAACCACCGGAGATTCTGGTAGTGCAGGACGTAATTCTTCTTGGGCTCGAAATCCATGACGAGCTTCGTCTGGTTGGAATCGGGTGGACACTTGAACTCGGGTGCAGGGGGAAGATCGCAGAACAAATCCTGCAGCTTCTCGGAGAATTGCAGATCAACCTCGGCGAAGAACCCATGTTCTGAATCGTCGAAACCTTCAACGTCAAAGTTGGAGGGGTCAGCCCACTCGAAGCCTCTAAAGGGGAGTGGCTGCATCATGGAGTGTCCGTAGAGGTTATTGACGTCCGTGTACATGATGTAGCTGGACGGTTGTGAGGGGTCGTAGCCGGTGGCCATGTGGTGATTGTTGACACCTGGACCATGCCACCCCGGATAGCGCGTTCCACAAACAGCACCATGTCATAATCGGAAAGAAGCTCCAGCTCAATCTTCGTCACCAGAAACATGGCTGACCACGCCAGTCCGGGAAGACTATAGAAGTAGGCGGGGTCCAGCTGGTAGATCTTCATTGCGGTCGCACGGAACGTCTGGAACACGTCGGCGAGGAGCGTCACATCAAGTCTGAGGTAGGCGTCGTGGTAGTCCCCGAGAGTTCGACAGCCCAGCTCGCGCCACATGGACTGGGCATGGTGATATTCTTCGTCGGTGATGTTCGAGCCTCGTAGCTGACTGTAGAACTTCGCCTGGGGAGGTAGCGACGTCTCCGCGAACTTGGAAGGGTCTGTGATGTATTCGTAGGGATAGACCCCCTTACGCTTGAAGAGGCCGGCGTCCAAGTTCGGAAAGTTTCCGGAGGTAATGAGCATTTGCTCGTCGCTAAGCTTCCCTGCGAGAGCATCGAGGCTTGCTGGGAGGAACCTCAGGGAGTCGAGGAAGCGAAGCTCGACGGTAGAGCGTAATCCTGGGATTCGAACCCACTTGCTCAAGCTAATGTAACGCTCCTCGTTCTGCGCCAGGACGTTGATTCGCATGTCGTCGTACCCAAAGTGAGGCACCAGATGGTGGAAGTCGTATCCCGAGCCATTGTGAAAAAACACAGGGATGAAGCGCGGGTCCCGGGCCATGAGGTTGCATCCGTTGCACCAAGGACCAACGTACCTACCGTCAAAGTGATCGTGGTGTTGGACTTTACGGTTGTTGGCGGTGTACTCCTTGTCGCAGACAGGGCAAGCGATGGCCTCGTCGTGTCTACGTTGATCGTCGGGGGACAGTGGGAGCATAGACTTGGGGGCCAACAATACCTCCCCTATCTCGATGGCCTCGACAACCATCCTCTCGAGGAAGTGTTTGGCTGCGTTTAATAACAATAAATATCAGTGCAATGGGAAAGGACGTGTCATAGTCATCTTGCTTCTAGGGGTGTGCATCCAGTTTATAATCATATTTTTGCTAACATCGAGTAATTTAATAAGACTAATTCACTCTAGTTTCAACTTGTAAATAAACACACATGCTGAAACAGAAAACTCCCCCCCCCCAAACTAATGTGACGGTTAGGGCTGCCTTTTCCGCAAAAGCTGGGGTATGTTGGGTTCAATGCTATTTCTGTATTTGCTTCTCACTTGAATAAGAGATGAAAATCGCTATTTCACACAAATATGAAGTAGACAATGGGATGCGCAACTTCAATGACTGATCCGAATGTTCCGGATACTCGCCTCTTAAAGATATACAAAAGTTTTAAAGTCTGAATCTAAAAATTTAGTTTTAATGCCAGAATCACAGCTGATATCACACCGTCGTTCTCTTAGTTTTACTGACATGTTTGAACCTTCAAAATACGAGAATGGGTCTCCAATCCAATTGAATTCAATGTAACTTTCTGGAAAGTAATTTTCAATCTCGTTACCGAGAGCAGAGAGATGACTAACTGACTAACTCTCTAGCCTTCTTAAACCCGCAGGTTCATGGCTGCAGCCATTCTATCTTCAGCAAGATCTATATACTCTTTTCCACCCCTACCGAGTTCCTTTAGGTCTATCTCAACTTTGTCCCTCCATCTTCGTCTTGGCCTTCCTACAGGTCTCTTACCATCAGGTTTCCCAGCAAGAATCCTTTAAACTCCTCTTTCCTCTCCCATTCGTGCCACATGGCCTCCCCACTTAAGTCTTCTTGATTTAATCATTCTAATAATATCTGGACATGAATACAAATTATGTAGTTCTAAATTATGTAACCTTCTCCACTCACCTATCTCCTCATCCCTTTTAGGTCCAAAGCTTTTCCTAAGGATCTTATTTTCAAATACTCTCAATTTATGTCCCTCTTTCAATGTAAGGGACTAAGTTTCACACCCATATAATACTACAGGCAAAATTACTGTTTTGTATATTTAAACTTTCAGTTAAACGAGAAGACAAAAGTTTATGAAAAGAAAAGTAACATGCATTTCCTGATTTAAGCCTACTTTTTATTTCCTCTTTAATATAATTTTAATTTGTTAATATTACTCCTAAGTATTTGAATTTGGAAACTGGTTCAAACGAGTTGTTATCAATAATTAGATTTTGATTATTACCTAACACTTGGTTTCAGCCTGTAAGCATATATTTAGTTTTCTATTTGTTAACTTCCAAACCTATCTCTTTAGCAGTTTTGAAAAATGTTTTAGCATTATTCTTAATTGTATTTATATCATCACCTAATAAGTCTACATCATCTACATATGCTAACAACTGAGTCATACAATTTAATTTTAGTCCTTCTTTAGTTTCTTTTACCTTCCTAACAGCATATTCTAAGGCAAAATTAAAGAGCAATGGAGATAATGCATCTCCTTGTTTTAACCTATCATGAATTGTAAATTTGTCACACACATTAATACCCACACGAATTTTACTTTCTGTTTCACTGGTGCATACTTTTATCATACTAACAAGCTTCTTAGGTATTCCAAACTCGACTTATATATTATATAATTTCTCTCTTTTGACAGAATCATATGCTTTTTTGAAATCAATGAATAGCTGATGGACATTTTGATTATATTCCCACTTTTTTTCAAGTATCTGTCTGATGTGAAAAATTTGATCTGTAGTTGATCTGTTACGTTTAAATCCACATTGATAATCACCTATTATTTCATTAGCATATGGGGTTAGTCTTGTTAAAAGAATGTTAGATAATATTTTATATGTTGTTGAGAGTAGAGAGATTCCACGGTAATTATTGCAGTTCGTTTTATCACCTTTCTTAAACACAGGAACAATTATGGATTCTTTCCACTGTTGAGGGATTTCTTCTTTATTCCATATTAAACAAATTAATTTATGAATTTGACATATTAATGAATTTCCACCATATTTAATTAACTCAGCTGGTATTAAATCAATGCCAGGTGCTTTGTTATTATTTAGCCTTTTAATAGCATCTTTAACTTCAGTCAAGTTAGGTTCTGGAACTAAAGGTTCTGCTGTGTGGACTTCATTTACTTCTGATTTATCTCCTACATGGACATTTAAAAGGTCATTAAAGTAGTTCTTCCATCTATTTAGAATATCGCTTGGGTCAGCTAGAAAATCACCGTCTTTAGCTTTTATCAAGTTTACTTTACGTTGCCACCCGTTTCTAAATTCATTTACACCTTTATATAAATCTCCGATATTTTTGATTTTGCTGTTTGTTTCAATTTCGTTAATTTTGCTTTTCAAGTAATCTTGAAAGCAAGTAAGCAGAGAGGTGAGATAATACATATTTTAGTAATTTAGTATTTTAGTAATTTAAATTAAATACATTTTCGAGCCCGACTTCGCGACCCACCAAACGCCCCCTCTGGGCCCAGCAGTGGGTCGCGTCCCATAGGTTGAGAAACGATGATGCATTGCCAATCTCCTCTTTCCTTCTACATTTTAGGATCGCCATCCCCCCTCCCTAAAAAAATCCTGGAAAAGGGATGGTATTTAGAGAGGGGGAGGGGTACAAAAGAGAGATCCTTATCAGCCATAACCAGGAGGCAAGAGTTCATCTCTCGTCAAACCTTCAGCCCACCTGAACATAATCCTCTAGTGACACTACACTTGGCAAACGTCCCCAACAACCAGGCGACGATCTGTTCTCGCAATTTTCAACACCTGAAACCTCGCCACCCCCCCCCCCCCCCACTCCAGCAGGATCATCTGTCTCGGGGAATCAATCAAGACGAACAATGAAGGCTCCCCCTTCCGACGCTGGGACATGTAATCTAGAGGTTCCCTAAACCGCGTCACAGACTGACGACCGCCTTTCAAGGCAGCTTGTTTACGATTCTCCTTCCCCGCACAGCGCTGTTGCCAAGTTGGCTGCAACCCGCCTGGCATGAATTATTCTTTCTTCTCAACTTCGGAGGGTGAGGTCTTAAACCTACACAGATTACCAATAATGCCCTGCGCTGGGAAAGAGTTGAATGGGGCAAAGAGGAGATTATTGGAGGCTCATTCACTTGGTTTACGAAGCTTAAAACTTAATTTTTCGTTGTTAAAAATATGCACAAATAATAAAAATGTTCTAAAATCTCATTAACCCACTCTCCGCAGGTTCAACTGTAACGTTTCGTTGGTTACTTCGATATATTCTGCTCTGCATATCAACTCTAACAGCACACTGACGATTTTGCAATGTGACCTAGGGCGGCCGCAGGATTTGTTCTCGGGGGGGGGGGGGGGGCGAGTCATTGAAATGTTCATTATTATCATTACCGTATTTTGTACGGTCAATAAATAACCGGATTAATGCCGCGAAAGAGCTAAATAAAGTGACAGAGCGATGAAACTTACGGGATATGTAGGCCAGGCTGGGGTACGCCACATGTCTTCGAGACGAGCTCCAGACCGCGTCGATAGGTGGCAGCACTGGCAGGAAAGGGACGTTATGTATCTGCAATTTGCCTCCAAGTCGCCAGTCAGTCATTCGGTAAGGTGAGTCATGGAGTTCACAGTGTCAGGTGCCTCAACAACGCAGGGGAGTACGCCATTATGGATGAGTCCCTTTCCGCTGTTGAAGACCTCATACGGGAGTGTCGGGGGATTAGTCTGAACTACATTGCAACCGAACTCGGCATTAGTCATGGTACAGCATACACTATTGTTCATGAACATCTTCATTGATTGATTGATTTAGTTTATTTCACTTCGCGTTTTGTGCCTCTTGGCTAATTTGCGAACATGGGGATGAGTGATGAAATGATGAAATGATGAAATTGATGAATGGACATTCACAAACAACCAAGCCCAAGCGGGATTCGAACCCGGGACCCTTGGCGTCGCAGCGCGATGTGCTAACCACTCGGCCACAGGGTCCGGCATGAACATCTTCACTATGGTGTTGGCTTCTGCCGTCAAAAACTGTATCACGGATCGATGAACCTCCTTTGTGGCACCTGACACTGTGAAAGCCATGACTCACCTCAGTGAATGCCTGCCAGTGCTGCCACCTAGCAACGCGGTCTGGAACTCGTCTCGCAGACATGTGGCGTACCCCAGCCTGGCCTACATATCCCGTAAGTTTCATCGCTTTTTCACGACATTAATCCGGTTATTTATTCAACGTACCAAATATTATTACAAATCATAAAATTCAAATTGAATTGAAAATACTTTGACGTTGTGTACAAGAAGAAACAGGATTCGCCTTTCTTCCTTTCAATAAGCATCTATGACTTTGTTGATGCATGTACTTTTTCACAATGCACATATATCAATCAGTCAGAGACCACTTAATCTACTGTCCTTCAAGGTACTATTATGACTAGAGCCCGGAAGTTCAGGCATTTATTTTCGTTAAAATAGGCAGGCAAAAAGGCATTTATAATGTGGTAAATAGGCACTAAAAATGAAAAAAAAAAAAGGCAAAATAAACCGAAAAAAGGCACATTTACAAGTCGCTTACTTTCATCTATAATTTCTGGCAAAATGTTAAAATCTGAATTGGGAAGAGCATTTCAATTTTCTCAGTCTTCATTGCCCATAACTACAAGGTGCTTTTTAAGTTCTAAACATTCATTGATAGTCGTCTGTCAGAGAGAATGTTTTTCATAATAGAAAATGATTTTTCTACTTCCACTCACTACCCGTTAGCACTTTTCCGCAACAGCTCACCCCTTTGCTCCTGGCGCTTCCATCATCTGCTGCATAGATTCCTCGAAGATTTTCATGGATGCTATAATTGTAATTGTCTCTGGCAATGCACCATAATGTGCAAAAGTAAACTTTAATAGCACAGGAGTTTTTTCACTTCACGAATTGAAGCCGCTTCATTTTCTGGAAGAGCATCGATCACCTCACTGATTTTTTCAAGGTTGTTAGCATAATATATAGCTGCTGATATCCAGGTTCAATATCTCGTCAAGACTGGTTGCTGAGGTAAACTAAGCTCAATCGCAACTTCCTGAAATTTTCGGGTTCGAGAGGGAGATTTCAGAAATATTTTCTTTGTGTTCGAAATCAACCTATCCACTTCAGCAGTCAATCATGCACAAGAAATGTTAACCGAAAGGCAATATCCTGACTCAGCATGAAATACTTTTTTCTCACACTTTTCTCCTTCAGCAATGTTGAAACATGCGTGAGTTCAATATTACTTAAATAAGGCGAAAATTATTCACATAATAAACGGAAGAAAAATAAATGCCAACAACGTTTTTTGGGAGAAAAATAATTTATATACACACTTTCTTAAAAAAAATGTCAAATTTCATTGAAAAAGGCAAAAAAAGGCATTATAATTAAAAATAGGCAGTGGGGTCCCAAATATGCAAAATAGGCAAAATGAAAAGGCTTCTAAAACATTCTAAACAACGTATATCCGGAAAAATTTTATCAATATATGCAGTAGATAAAAAGAGGCATTGTGCCAAACTTCCGGGCTCTAATTATGACGAACTAGGCTAACGAGGCATCCCCGTCCCTATCTATATGTCCTCCTCATACACTTGCTCTACAATGTCCCAATCACTAAAACTCAAAAATTTCGCACCACGGTACTCTGGACACACCCGTCAGGCAACGCACGGTCACGCAGCATTGCAATTGCTCTTGCGAACTTATTCCATTTAAGCTTTAAGTTATTATATATATTTAAAAATAATAATAATAATAATAATAAAAATCTATGTCGAACACAAAAAAAATGACCCCAACCGGTAAGAATAAACAGCCTTTTGGTTGAATTTTTAGATCCCACCGTGCCTGTACAATTAATTCAAATTCCCGCAGGCTCGAGGAGGACCCCCCCCCCCCCACCCCATCTGAAAGGCAACTTATGCATTAGCACAAGTAACATAACTAGGGACCGGAAGTTGATGAAATGTCGTCTTTTTTTCTGACATCTCGGACACGATGCCCATTAAATATACACAACATTACATTTCGTCTAGAACCCAAAAAAGGTAATTCTAAAGTGCATTTTTTTACATTTTTTGCCGATTTTCAGGTTTTGGGTCATTTTCCCCGATTTTCGGCAATTTTTCCGTCATTTTTCGCAATATTCGGTGTATTGTTTCGTCATATTTTGTCACTTCTTTCATTTTGGTAATATTCTTTAGTCTTTTTTCACCAAGGTGAACATAGAGCTTATCTCGCAGGATTGCAATTTACGAGCGAAAGAAATGCTGAACTGGTGACAGTCCTTTGTTGTGTCGGTTGTTTTTTTAAAGCAAGATTTCATTTTGTTCAATTTTTTTTTTCATTTCAATTTTTAACCTGAAACTAACAACTTTAATGGTCATTTTTTTGCATTTTTTACGTCATTTCCCCCCATTTTTTAGGACATTCTATAGGTCATATACCTATATTTTTTAGGTCATCAACTTCCTCTCCCTAAACATAACACTATAACCTTGAATTACACCAACGTGCTTCTCATGCTTGCAAGAATAAAAACGTAAATTTGACACGATATGTTTATTCAGATAAAGAATATGTTTGTGCCTAACCTAGCATATCCACAGCTTGTACATATTTACTGCATTTCTTTTATGCATACTTCTATAGGCCCGAATAACGTGCAATGTATTCATCCGTGTACCATACTGATTACAACAAATAATTTACTGGCCTTGCGTTATCGTGACGTGGCAAGCAAAAACATTAACCTTGCGATGGTAATATTTACAACAGGAGCTTCGTTACAATGTTTTACTGAAACGATTCGTACGTTTTAACAGTAAACTACAACATTGTAGTTGATTGGTGTTACTATAGCATGTCAAGCAAGGACATTAACTTTGCAATGGTAATATTTACATCAGGGAATTACTACTAAAATTACTATGACGTACGGAAATGGGTATCACGTAATGCCAAATTTCGTGTTTCTTTTATATCTCTGTCGGCTAAGGGAAATTCTCCCTCATGATACATGAAAAAAAAAATGGTCCTACGTTTTATCATGTTGAAAAACTTTCTTCCTCCAAAAAAAAAAAAATCCCTTCAATTGCAATCATGCACGAGAATGGGTTTCGGGTTTTCCCAAATTTCGAGATTTCCCCCTTCTTTCTCTCAAAAATTCCCTCCTAGTCTTACAAAATTTCGAAAAATCCCTTCTCTCCATCTCTCCGTGCACAAATTACCCACCATCAAGGCAAATTACCCTAACTCTTGGAGATGGGAACTTTCTCGCTAGTAAGGAAAAATCCCTCTCAAATAATCACTACGAAAGGAAATCGGTCCCACGTCTTATGGAATTTCGAAAAATAATCTCTTTATCCCTCTCCCCGTGCAAAAATGGCTCACCACCAAGGTAAATTCCCTCTCAAAATACCCTAAATTCCAGGAGAAGGGAAATTTTTCTCTAGTAAGGGAAAATCCATCTGGAAGGAAATCGGTCCCACGTCTTATGGAAGAAAATCCCTTTCTCCGTCTCTCAGTGCAAAAATTTCCCACTCTCAAGGAAAATTCCCCCTCAAATTACCCAAATTCCCGGAGATGGGAAATCACTTTAATAACACCAACCGCAACTCGTGAACAACTGCGACATCATCTTCACGACTAATATTTTCAGCGCATAAAGCATGAAAAGTTGGAGTGCGAGGGGATGCAAAACAGAAGGTACCAGATGTTCTCGCCAGGATTTCGCATCGCAATCTTCGTTCCGGAGAATACGAACTTTTAAAGAGAAGCAGGGGGGGAAAGGGCAACGAGAATTCATTATGCAAATGAATCGTGTAGAGCGAAGGCTGTGTTCCCGCGGCCCTCACGGTTCAGGAGAGCGGAGTGGGGAAAGAATTAGCCTCTCCTCCGGAAATTAAAAGTGGAAATGCGCATCGGAAGCTAAATTTACGGTAACTCGGCACCGCAAGAGTCCGTTGTAGAGATGGAAAGTTCCGTTCATTTTTGAGATTCGTTCTTTGTGAACTAGTTCAGCACTGGGATTCGTTCAAAAGATTCGTTCGCGAACGAATTCACTGATCCGGTTCAGAAAAGACTGACAAGCTGGATGTTCTGTTTCCTCGAATCCGTTCGCGAACGAATTCACTGATCCGGATCAGCCTGGCTCGGCCCGGTCAGAAACGAGCGGCCGACGAGAACATATGTTTGCTTTTCTGGAATGCAGGAGGCCTGCCTACGAGATCCAATCAGATCAGAGAAGAATCTTTCGGCAAAGTCAATAACCTTTGATGTGGATGTTACAAGAGGGTTGTCTTGTGCTTGTCACTCGCCACCCGCAGCAGCTAAAACGGGAATGTAACGGGACTTGACTTTGCAAAATAAAAAGGAAGGAAGGGGGACTTGCTTTGTTTGCAGAACCAGCTACCGTCTTTCGGTGTAATGCAATCTGTGTGTATGGGAATTGTTCTAGACATGCCGCGGCATGTGGAAGCCATAACCGTTGCATGGAAATTACCTTTACAGCCATGAGTTAGTTCCCTTGAATAAGGTTTTGACTGATTTTAGGAATTTATAATGCTTCCTTCTTTCAGGAAAAAAAACTAACAATGGAGAAAGAGTTATGTCAGTAGGTAATCGTGTGGTTGTTTACTTATTACTCCATATTAACAAGAAACAATTATAATCAAAAACATCCCCCCATGAAAATTGAGCAACTTCATTCCAGTGTCCAGGCTTAGAGCTTGAAACCACATACCGTTTAGTACAAACACACATAAATAGTGGCATTCTTCCTCATCGATTGCATATTATTTAGGTTTCCAAATGCTATTTTAACATTCTGTTTGTTTAGTTTGGTTTCTTCTTCAACGTTCATTGAAAACATTAAAAAATAGGTCGATTTTCTATCTCTTCAGACGTGTCGTGGCGATGAGGATAAGTGATGAAAAATGTTCAAGCAAGACTCGAACCTTGAACCTTCGGAAGCGAGATCATAATTAAACCACTGAATGTGCTCGATTACTGAGGCACCCTGTGCAGGCTGTAAAGACATTTAGAAGTTACGTATATTCAGCTTTATATATTCTATATTATATTATATTTATATTAATTGCCATTTATGTTATCTAGGTATCTCTCCTTCCACTTTTGTCTAATCTAGACGATGAGGATAAATAGTGGTTAGATTAAATTGATGAAAGGATACCCAGATAGAGATACGAACTCTGAAATATCCATGGTAAAGTAGGGAATAGCTAGAAAATATATTTCTATATTCTAATTATTATAAGTAACTGACATGTTTAAAAAGCAACATTTTAACAATGTGTCAATAACTGCGAATTCTTCATGGAAAGAACTTGCACAAAATATTATAATTTTAAATTTTATAATATTTTCCGGATATGAAAAATATAGGTTAATTTGTTCATCTAGTAGAACTTACGGTAAATATCCCTGCAAGTGACCATTATCATGAGCTTGCAATACAACGAACTTTAAGTAATGGCAACTTCTGTCCGAAAGAGAAACTGTAACATTGAAAATGTACTTTCCTCCTCCTATGACATGAGAACAATGCCTCAGAAATGTTTACCAGCTGTCACATATTTCAGGATGTGTGAAATAGTAGTGGATATAAACCACTAAAAATAAACTTATTTTCTCTGCAATGATTTGTTTTACTCCTTCCTGTTTATTTTATAGTTATTTTTCATAACATTCTTATTTGTCCTTGGAATTCATCTGTTGCATGTGGCGTAAGCTGTGACCCTTCCACATAGTACATTCAATTTCCAAATTCACTTCCACGTAGTACAACCTGGACTGTATTTTGCAGGCTAACGAGGCTCTGGCGTCGGGACCTACGGCCAGTATAATCTTCGTAGTGTGTGTTGTCCTGTGTTTCGCCCTTGTTTCTGCTGAGTGCCCTTCTACAGCCTCAGCTTTTAACTGAAGCCAGAATATCTTAAGATTTTAGTTATACGGCATTACAGTTGTATTATTACCTATGTTGGACCCCGTATCATGTGACGGGTGCAAAATAGACTAAGTGATGACTCCCTTGTAACTGCGACGCTTGTAACTCCCTCCCCTCTGTATGTGGGCGTGTTTTTCCTTTGTGGATAAGTGTATGAAAAAAGAAATATGCAGTCGCTAGCAAAGGTAAGTATACATTGATTCTCTTTATCGCCCTGTTATTTTTCATGAGATGGTACTTTAGTGATAAGGAAAATGTCATCCTGCGTAGGTAAAGAAGAGATAAGTATCATCGAGACTTGTTAAGACGAGGTCAAGAACGTCGGGGAATGTAAAATCGAGATCGAAACTTAAATATTCGAGAGTCTTAATTTAAAATAATTTTCCTTATTTTGTGTGTCGATTCTGCCATTTTTGGCTAATTGCTACGACGAAGGTGAATGATGATTACTGTATATGATGAAGAGACTCTCATAAGGTATGCAATAACGATGCGCATGTAAGTTTTCGAACCCAGACCTTCAGTGGTACGTCGACGATTTCAGCGAAATCGAAGTTGCTTTACTGTAAGACGTATTAGAATATAACAAAGAATCTATGCTCTTTAATGTACAAACTTATGTCTTCATGGAGGTTTTCTTGTTTTAAATGTTTGTATTTCGAGATCTTTCCTTATCAAAAAAATTCTCAAAGTTTGTGAGTCCGGATGTACAGTTTAAAGCGATATCCGAACCAGCATGTGGCCTCCCCGATGGCACAGTGGTAGCGTCGTCGCCTTGCTAACATAAGGGCCCCCGGGTTCGATACCCGGTGGATGCACATAGTGGTTCGGATCCCACTTTAAACTGTAGGTCCAGTCCCGATTAGCCTTACTGTGCATAAAGTGGACGTAAAAACACCAATTCAATCAATCAATCGGGACATCCCTAGATCGAAATACCTCTCGCATTTTCCTTTCTTTCGGATGAACGACAAATTTGCCAAATAATTCTAACCATACGCGTGTCGAGACTTTTTATCCCCAAAGGGGGATAAATCAAAACTATTTTCCAGAGGGACAAAGAATATGTACCCGTACTTATGGGAATGCTTTATTTTGAATTAATTAGTAAGGGAATAAATAACATTTATATTTATTTTACTTTCCAAGGTAAAAAGAACAGTGCACCAAATGAACAGCACTATCTTTTTCCAAGGGGGGTGACAAGTGCTCGTCTTGTCCCTCCCTGGTTCTAGCCACTTCCGCTTTTTTTTTTTCCTCTGACGAGGAAATTTCCTTTGAAGACCACATTAGTGGAAACCCGTCCTATTTCCCTGGGTGCCGGTCAAGCGGAGGAGGGAGGGGGTTGGTTCGGGTATCACGTGACTTGCTGGAATTTTATTTTCAATCGCAGACGCGGAGTGTGAACAAAGGGACCAACTGTTTCCCCCGAGCGCTCGAGGCGTCTTTCAGTCTTTCCTATGCGAGCACGGGGCGGTTTCGGTATTCGTTCGCGACTGAGCCATTTCGAAGCGAATCAGTGAACCGGATCAGTCGTTCGTTGAAAAGATTCGTTCAAAAAGATTCGTTCGTTCGCGAACGACTCATCTCTAGTCCGTTGCAAGAGGAATCGTGCTCCCTGTGTATTCAGAGAAGGGTGCAATGTACCGCTACTCTGAATATAGCTCAACAAACTTTACTTTCGGACAACTTGAAGGATATGGGAACTTATTTTTGTCACAATCTTGTCCAGGCGTGTTGTCACATGTCGCTTCTATGTTTCCAATGGACCAAATTAGTGGTGACATCACAGCAGACACGATTTGATTCCAAACAAAGTTGTCACGTGGTTGTGTCGTATACTCTATCATAGGATTTTGCATCGCAAGGGGTAGCTTTAAGTATTGTGATTGTGACAGCAGTTACGAAACAAAATTGTGATGTGTGTCGTACATCCATGTAAAGATGAGATTTTGGAGAATACGTCGATACATTACACATACCTTACAGAGCATAAGGTAAGGAATAACTAGAGTAAGGAAATTATGCATTTTTAAAGAAAATCGAGCCATTCCGTTCCCGAACACAGCCGAAGCTCAACCGAGTCAGACCGAGCTCACCTTCAGTGACGCTGCCGATATGAATTCTGGGCGCACGCTCACGTGATTGCAGCGCGACTGGCTGCGATTCCGGAGCATTCGCTTAACTCGATTTCCTACTCCACTTATTCTTTTCATTATCCTCTGTAATATACCGACGTATTCTCCGAAATCCTATCTTTACATTGATGTACGATACACATCAAAATTTTGATTCATAACTGCTGTCACAATTCTTAAAGTTGCCCCATGCAATGGAAAACCCAATGTTATCTTATACGGTAAAACCACGTGAGACATTTTGTTTGGACTCAATCTTGCAGCGTGACGTCGCACTAATATGGTCCATTCTTGTAAAGACACCCACGTTGATAAGCTGTGACCATACACCTCCTCGCCTTGTGAGGCAGATAAAGTCTAAGTATTTTTAAAGTTCCCCGGAACTATACATCTGGCGAATTATATGGTAGTACATCAGTCTGCCTGTGGAAATTTCACAGTGACCGATCATTTTGGCATCGAGACAACAGATGGCAGTCTCTCGTCTCTTCTCGTGATTCACGAGGTGAACCTCACTCTCGCTCTCGTCTCAACGAGCAGCTAGTGACAGCTATAGCAGCTTAAAGTACATGCTAACAGCATCAACCTAACCTACTCATGCGTGCATCTAATACCAGAAATAAGCAACACTTAATCTGTTTACTTCTGCAGATGCATACATGAGTAGGTTATGCAGGTGAGGTTTGGTGCTGTTAGTGTATATCTCCCAAGTTGATATGGCTAATTTCGTCTCAATCAAAAATCTTGTAAATAAATACTAGATGGTGCTGATAATGCTCATTTACCGAATACTGGGAAAACCCGGATGAAAGATTCTGGAGTGGAAGCAACGATAGACAATTTGAACAAAACTTTGTTCCTGTTTTAAAAATAATAACAATCGCTCAATTGAGAAGGAATATTGAACACAAGTGGTTATTGAACACAGTTGTATATAATAACTACGATTAGAATATATAATAATATGAATGGTGAAGTTTTAATATTCTTGAAGTGTTGTTTTTGGTTCTGAAAGTGTCACAGACAACTTTAATTAGATGGAAAATCCGTTAATTGAACTTGAAGCATTATAACCTCCTACCGATGACGTCACATTTCTAATTCGACAGGCGAAGTGAGTGGACCAACCTGTATTCCATCATCTCAGCGACAGAAAAGGAATTTTAATACCCATGATGCATCAAGAGTTCCGGCTTATCGTTCACCGAGAAGTGCATGGACTCGGAATCAAACTTCTGTTGTCTGCTTCTATTGAAATCAAGTGGTGTAACGCCCACTATAGGGGAACATGTGGAACCGAAGCACGGGATTTCCCGCTGAAAGTCTGCAGTTTATCTGGAGGGTTATGGAGCACTGACGCGCCGGAAGCGAAACTGTTCCGTTCTCAGTGCGCGAGGTCCTTTACGGGAAAAGAAGCTAAAGTGAACAGCAAGATTCAAGATTAACACTAAGGGAGGTACGTTTTTTTACTTGCCTGCGCTTATCAGTTGCTCATGCCGAGAATAAAGCATTTGGAGTAAACACTGGTGTCACTGACCTTGTTTGCAACAACACAGAACAAGGAAGACTACCGCAACGACATTGGAGTAGCCAGCTTGGTGAGTTATTAGAAAACTGTAAAAATGTTATTTCTGGGAGCAAGGTATGTTTCGTGCATTCAAATACAGTATTAAACTACCATATACAATTCCAGTACGACGAGCTCCTTATCCAATGACACGAAATAAGACAATTCCACACAGGTAAAAACAGAGGAAGCGAAGAGTCAGGCCATGGACAGAGACAATTCCACACAGGTAAAACAGTGCAAGCAAAAGATCAGACCGCTGACAGAGACAATTTCACACAGGTAAAACAGTGGAATCGAAAGATCAGGCCGCTGACAGAGACAATTCCACACAGGTAAAACAGTGGAATCAAAAGATCAGGCCGCTGACAAGAGACAATTCCACACAGGTAAAACAGTGGAATCAAAAGATCAGGCCGCTGACAAGAGACAATTCCACACAGGTAAAACAGTGGAATCAAAAGATCAGGCCGCTGACAGAGACAATTCCACACAGGTAAAACAGTGGAATCAAAAGATCAGGCCGCTGACAAGAGAATTCCACACAGGTAAAACAGTGGACTCAAAAGATCAGGCCGCTGACAGGACACAATTCCACACAGGTAAAACAGTGGAAGCAAAAGATCAGGCCGCTGACAGAGTCAATTCCACACAGGTAAAACAGTGGAATCAAAAGATCAGGCCGCTGACAGGACACAATTCCACACTGGTAAAACAGTGGAATCAAAAGATCAGGTCGCTGACAGAGACAATTCCACACAGGTAAAACAGTGGACTCAAGAGATCAGGCCGCTGACAGGACACAATTTCACACAGGTAAAACAGTGGAATCAAGAGATCAGGCCACTGACAGAGTCAATTCCACACAGGTAAAACAGTGGAAGCAAAAGATCAGGCCGCTGACAGGACACAATTCCACACAGGTAAGTGGAAGCAAAATATCAGGCCGCTGACAGAGTCAATTCCACACAGGTAAAACAGTGGAATCAAAAGACCAGGCCGCTCACAGAGACAATTCCACACAGGTAAAACAGTGGAATCAAAAGATCAGGCCGCTGACAAGAGACAATTCCACACAGGTAAAACAGTAGAATCAGAAGATCAGGCCGCTGACAGGACACAATTCCACACAGGTAAAACAGTGGAAGCAAAAGATCAGACCGCTGACAGAGTCAATTCCACGCAGGTAAAACAGTGGAATCAAAAGATCAGGCCGCTGACAGGACACAATTCCACACAGGTAAAACAGTGGAATCAAAAGATCAGGTCGCTGACAGACAATTCCACACGGTAAAACAGTGGACTCAAAAGATCAGGCCGCTGACAGGACACAATTCCACACAGGTAAAACAGTGGAATCAAGAGATCAGGCCGCTGACAGAGTCAATTCCACACAGGTAAAACAGTGGAATCAAAAGATCAGGCCATTGACAGAGTCAATTCCACACAGGTAAAACAGTGGAATCAAAAGATCAGGCCGTTGACAGGACACAATTCCACACAGGTAAAACAGTGGAATCAAGAGATCAGGCCGCTGACAGAGTCAATTACACACAGGTAAAACAGTGGAATCAAAAGATCAGGCCGTTGACAGAGTCAATTCCACACAGGTAAAACAGTGGAATCAAAAGATCAGGCCGTTGACAGGACACAATTCCACACAGGTAAAACAGTGGAATCAAGAGATCAGGCCGCTGACAGAGTCAATTACACACAGGTAAAACAGTGGAATCAAAAGATCAGGCCGTTGACAGAGTCAATTCCACACAGGTAAAACAGTGGAATCAAAATATCAGGCCGTTGACAGGACACAATTCCACACAGGTAAAACACTGGAATAAAGAGATCAGGCCGCTGACAGAGTCAATTCTACACAGGTAAAACAGTGGAATCAAAAGATCAGGCCGCTGACAGAGTCAATTCCACCCAGGTAAAACAGTGGAATCAAAAGATCAGGCCGTTGACAGAGTCAATTCCACACAGGTAAAACAGTGGAATCAAGAGATCAGGCCGCTGACAGAGTCAATTCCACACAGGTAAAACAGTGGAATCAAAAAAAATCAGGCCGTTGACAGAGTCAATTCCACACAGGTAAAACAGTGGAATCGAAAGATCAGGCTGTTGACAGGACACAATTCCACACAGGTAAAACAATCAAAAGATCAGGCCGCCGACAGAGTCAATTCCACACAGGTAAAACAGTGGAATCAAAAGATCAGCCCGCCGACAGAGTCAATTCCACACAGGTAAAACAGTGGAATCAAAAGATCAGGCCGCTGTCAGGACAAAATTCCACACAGGTAAAACAGTGGAATCAACAGATCAGGTCGCTGACAGAGACAATTCCACACAGGTAAAACAGTGGAATCAAAAGATCAGGCCGCTCACAGAGACAATTCCACACAGGTAAAACAGTGGAATCAAAAGATCAGGTCGCTGACAGAAACAATTCCACACAGGTAAAACAGTGGAATCAAAAGATCAGGCCGCTGACAGAGACAATTCCACACAGGTAAAACAGTGGAATCAAAAGATCAGGTCGCTGACAGAGACAATTCCACACAGGTAAAACAGTGGAATCAAAAGATCAGGCCGCTGACAGAGACAATTCAACACAGGTAAAACAGTGGACTCAAAAGATCAGGCCGCTGACAGGACACAATTCCACACAGGTAAAACAGTGGAATCAAAAGATCAGGCCGCTGACAGAGACAATTCCACACATGTAAAACAGTGGAATCAAAAGATCAGGCCGCTGACAGAATCAATTCCACACATGTAAAACAGTGGAATCAAAAGTTCAGGCCACTGACAGGACACAATTCCACACAGGTAAAACAGTGGAATCAAAAGATCAGGCCGCTGACAGAGTCAATTCCACACAGGTAAAACAGTGGAATCAAAAGATCAGGCCGCTGACTGGACACAATTCCACACAGGTAAAACAGTGGAATCAAAAGATCAGGCCGCTGACAGGACACAATTCCACACAGGTAAAACAGTGGAATCAAATGATCAGGCCGATGACAGAGTCAATTACACACAGGTAAAACAGTGGAATCAAAAGATCAGGCCGCTGACAGAGACAATTCCACACAGGTAAAACAATGGAATCAAAAGATCAGGCCGCTGACAGAGTCAATTCCACACAGGTAAAACAGTGGAATCAAAAGATCAGGCCGCTGACAGAGACAATTCCACACAGGTAAAACAGTGGAATCAAAAGATCAGGCCGCTGACAGAGACAATTCCACACAGGTAAAACAGTGGAATCAAAAGATCAGGCCGCTGACAAGAGACAATTCCACACAGGTAAAACAATGGAAGCGATAAATCAGGCCGCTGACAGAGACAATTCAACACAGGAGCGAAAATCAGGCACACCAGGGCTGGCTCGGTAGTTCAGTTAAGGGAAATGGCACAGTATGGCAGAGACCCGGGTTCGAGTCCTGTTCGAGCCTACTTTTCTCGCTGAAATTTCTATGCAGCACATCTCCTGTGTGTGCCAAACTAGACGAGAATACAAACACGTTATGAAACTCCCAGGACGCCGCCGCCTTCAGCAATTTCCAACAAATTTTCCTTTACCTCAAAAACATGCGCCACTTCAGTGGCATTTCTGGGAACTAAAACTCACAATCAGAACTCTACATCTCCGATTTGAGAAAGCAGACCGCTTTAGGTAAGACCTACTCCGCTTCTAAGCAGAAAATACCGCCTTTCACAAGAAAAGGGGAGGGGGAAAGGCAGCAGTAACAAGGAAAAGAACTACGAGCGAAACGAGGTCTCACGTAAGCTACAAATTTTATGCCGCCAGGTGAATTATTAACGATTTAAGAGCTTTGTCGCCTTGTGGAGCGGTATGACCTGGAGTGACCTCTGCCTGGGAAGTGTTGCAAATGCCACGCGGGAGGGCTTCATGGCTCCTTTTGTCTTAAATCATTGATTAAACTTCTTGCCGTTCGTGGCGCTGGGTATTACGTCCCCACGAACCTCGGTCAGAAGCTGGCAAACATCGACGGTGGAGGAACCTTTAAAAAAGGAAATAACAGAAGGGGAGCAACCATGAAAGAGAAATGGACGTTTCGTTGGAAGTGGTTTTATCTCAGAACAGGATTGTTCTTAAGCTGTTTTCTGAATGATGTCGCACTGCGTAAGTTAAACCAAAGACGGGAGAGAGATAAAGAATTGTAAAAAAAGAGAGAAAGAAAATAATGGTATTCCAAAACAGTTATAATCACAAGAAATAATATAACGAACACGTCATCAAGGGACAGGAACGGGAAATGAGAAAGGAAAGGGACAAGAACGAAAAAAGATAAAGAAAAAGTTTAGAAATGAGAAAGAAGAAGGACAAGAACGGAAAATGAGAAAGAAAAGGGTTAGAAATGCGAAAGGAAAGGGACAAGAACGGGAAATGAGAAAGATAAAGTTAGAAATGACAAAAGGAAAGCGACAAAAATGGAAAATGAGAAAAGAGAGGGACAACAACGAAAAATGAGAAAGAAAAGGGTTAGAAATGAGAAAGGAAAGGGACAAAATCGGAAAATTAGAAAGAAAATGTTAGAAATGGGAAAGGAAAGGGACAAGAACGAGAAATGAGAAAGAAGAAGGTTAGAAATGAGAAAGAAGAAGGTTAGAAATGAGAAAGGAAAGGGACAAGAATGGGAAACGAGAAAGAAAAAGATTAGAAATGAGAAAGGAAGGGGACAAGAATGGGAAATGAGAAAGAAAAAGGTTAGAAATGAAAAAGGAGAGGGAAAACAACGCGGAGAAAGAAAAGGAAAAGAACGGAAATTAAAATGAAAAAAGGACACGCGTTGGAAAACACAAAAACAGGAAAATAGAGGATAAAGGAATGAGAGAGAGAGAAATAGTGACAGAACAAGAAGACATGCAAAAATTAAATAAGTTTTATGCAACGTCATGAGAGAAGGATCTAAAAAAAGCACATATGTAGACCTAAGACCATCCCCTGTGAAACTTCCACGAAGGAAAAAAAAAAGTGTGCGTGCCCGTGGAGATTAATCTCAAGTAGCGTAGTGCAGACCATACAAAAGAATAAAAAAAATACATCATAATGCTCGTGAGACCAGTCGTTTACGTATGAACCAGAGAACGATATATGGGCCATTTTTAAAAATACAAAATTCGAAGGATAAGATATAATATGCATATTATGATGCATCTTATTTTTTAATAACAACACCGAAACAAATTCAAGTAATTTTTCTAATAAATAACTCTATAGCACATTCTTTGTTCTTACTCAGCAGAAATATAGTAATGATATGATACGATTGTCTGAATATAAAGGGGCCTTTTTTAACTTTAATGCGAAACGTGGCACTGCTTTTATTGACACTAATTTGTGATGAAATTAGAGCTAGCTTTCTACGTGAAGATCGTGGACCACTTTTGGTAAGATTGTTTGAAAATGTTAGTCTGAAGAAGCGCCATCTACATTTACGAGTGTGTACGACAACTGAAAAATTTCAACATTATTGAAGGAAGGAAACATAGGACATTCAATAATAAAGTTTGTTTGGACCGAACTTTGTAACCTCCCAACCTCTCCAAACCGAAAGCTTCTTGAAAAACCTCTCACATTGAACACTGTTGCCACTCTCACAAAATTCCCCCCTTTTCTCCCATAGTTAACTTTTACAAGGAACAATTTTTCCCTTTTTCTCCTAAAGTTTCCTCTGGTGAGGAACGAAATTTCCCTTTTTCTCCCACAGTATCTTCTTGTAAGGAACGAAATTTCCCTTCTCTCACACAGTTTCCTTTTGCGAGGAAAAAATGTTATCTTCTCACATATTCTTTTTACAAGAGAGCCGGCCCTCGTGGCGGAGTGGTTAGCACATCGCGCTACGACGCCAGGGATCCCGGGTTTGACTCCTGGGCTGGGCATGGATGTTTGTCATCAATTTCATCATATCATCACTCATCCCCATCTTCGCAAATTAGTCAAAACTGGCACAAAAAGTGAAGCAAAATAAAGCAAATCAATTAACCTTTTACAAGACAAAATTTCCCTTTTTCTCCCTCACTTTCCTTTGGCAAAGGAACAAAATTTCCCTTTTCCCACACTTCTCTCCTTCATCTAACGAAATCAAGTAATAATAAGTATTATTATTAGGGAGCGGAAGTTGATGAAATGTCATCTTTTTTCTGACATCTCGGACACGATGCCCATTAAATATACACAATATTACACTTGGTCTAGAACCCAAAAAAGGTAATTTTAAAATGCATTTTTTGCCAATTTTCAGGTTTTAGGTCATTTTCCCCGATTTTCGGCATTTTTCCGTCATTTTTCGCAATATTCGGTGTAGTGTTTCGTCATATTTTCTCACTTCTTTCATTTTGGTAATATTCTTGAGTCTGGCTGACAACAGACGAAGATTCTCGTTTGAGAAGCTCTGAAAGACAATGGTGGTGTACAGCAACTCTCTCTAAAGTAAGTGGAAAAAATTGTTAAATATTTAGAAAGTGCTTGTATGCGAGATATTTCAAACAATTTCTGATGTTAAAAATTACTTTTCCGACGTACTTTTTCCTGGGGGGTGTGTCTATGAACTCTTTCCCGGATGCGCCCCTGATTTTGGTTTCCCTATTTTTTATACAATTTGTTAAATTTCTAAACAAAAATTGTCTTAAGTGGATCGTGATAATTTCTTCTTCCTTACAGTGCCACAGAAACACACCACACTACATCACCAGGCAAAGATGCGAGAAATTAATGCATTTCACACCAATTCATTCAGTGTATATGACTTTTTTATTAAATTGTTTTAAAATTATTGGGTTGTTTCTATTAAAAATCCTCGTTGCATATTTTAATTGAATTTGGTCTTCTTTTTTTTAAAGCAAGATTGCATTTTGTTTAATTTCCTTTTCATTTCAATTTTTAACCTGAAACTAACAAATTTAATTGTCATTTTTTCTCATTTTTTAGGACATTCTATAGGCCATATACATATATTTTTTAGGTCAACAACTTCCGCTCCCTAATTATTATAGTATTATTTTCATTGGCCAATGTTCATATACCGTGCGTTCATTTCGATCTGCAGCCGAGAGATCGGGAGAAGCGTGGCGGGCGGCGCTGACGGAGATGCCGACATTTGCGGCCTGTAATGCCCGCTTATTTTTATAGACATATGCAGACATTTATATAAATATTGCAAAACGATCACTAACCTGTGTTATAACACGCAAAAGTTCTTCTGTAATTCATCCAAGTTCTGCTCTTATATACACAAATAAATACGCTATAGAAACGATGTTAAGAGCCACAGATAATAAAGCATTTTAATCATAGTTTTGACAAGTAACGTCCTGCTTAAGTTTATATCCTTGAAAGAGTTTTGTGCCGATGGGGATCGTTTGGAGGTTTTGAATGTGCAACACTGTATCAAGATTACGCTGTAGAAGAAACCGTTAAAAGTCAATAGTGTTCGTGAGCTTCCTTGCAATCCGAAATCTCCGAGCGTGTTAATTTCGTACTGTGCGCAAGAGTGTTATTCTTGGTTACTTGCAGTTACTTGTTTGTGTTATTGTAGTGTGTATGTGTGACGTGTCAGTGAGACGATTGGAATGCCAGCCGCAAGATTCACGTTAGAACAAAGATTTTTTTATGTATGACACGTACCTACGTGAAAACAAACTCGTGTCGAGACGTGTGTAGGTAATTTGTACAGAAATTCCCATGCGTTTCAACTCCACACAGAGATACGGTTAGACATCTTGTCCTTAAATTACGAGAAACTGGATCGTTAAATTTTAAAACACCTAAGCAAAAACGACGGATTCTAACCGAAGCAAAACTCGATGATATTGGTGCAGCGTTAGAACGTTCTCCAAACAAACCTCTACGCCGTGTTTCACAAGAGGTGGGCGTGTCAAAATCATCGGCACATATAGTCACTAAGCTACTAAAATTAAAACCATACTCTTATAACACAGGTTAGTGCTCGTTTTGCAATATTTATATAAATGTCTGCATATGTCCATAAAAATAAGCGGACATTACAGGCCGAAAATGTCGGCATCTCCGTTAGCGTCGCCCGCCACGCTTCTCCCGATCTCTCGGCTGCAGATCGAAATGGACGCACGGTATAAGAAAAATGTTAAAAGTATTTACATACATACTTACAGACAGGCTCATCGTTACCGAGACAGACGAACCAGGTTCAAATCCTCGTCAGGCAATGTACAATTGTGTTTGTCCCATCCCCCATTCCATACGTTCTCCATTCATCCTCATCGTCGCTATTAAAAAAAGGAAAGGGGCAGGGGAGAATTGGAAGAGAAAGAAAAAGGGGAAGAGAAAGAAAATGAGAGAAGGTTTGGAATAAGGAGTATGGGGAAGACCACAGAGAAGATATGCAAAGTGCTTAGGAAAGCGGGCATTAAAACTTACAGGAAGGGAGCGAGAAGCATCTTAGGAATAGCGAAGAATGCAAACAAGAAAAAGGAAAATAGAGAAGAGGAAGAGGAATGGATTATCTACGAAGTGAAATGTATAAAGAATGTCAGAGTGTGTACATAGGAGAAACGAAAAAGAGGCTGAAAGACAGGTTGAAACAACATTGGGATGATGTACGACTTAAGAGAGAGAGAGAAATGCGATATTTAAACACACGAGAGAAACAGGACATGACATAGAGTGGGATGAGGCTAAGCAGATAGGAAGGGAGAAGAGAATGCTAGTGAGAAAATGGAAGGAGGCCAAGGAAATAGAGAAGAAAGGTGAAGAAGACACAATCAACTGGAATGGGGGACTGAAATTAAACAAAGAATGGAAGAAGGTGTTAGAAAGAGTGGAAAGGACAAGAGAGAAAGAGGAGAGGAGAAGGAAGAAAAATGAAGGAAAAAGAGCGTGAGATAAAAAGTCCAACCACATTCTATATGGAAGTAAATATATTTAGCCTTTTTGGTGAAAGTACAGTTCACAAGCGAAAGCCACCTGCTAGAAAGTTCCAGTACAACTTTCTAATAGTCTGGAGGGGAGTAACGTCTGTGTATATATATCATCCTGTTTTTGTATCTTGTTACATTTGTACTTGATACAGAGTCTGAAGAAGACCTTGCTAGAAGGTTGAAACGTTACGCTTAGTTTATGTTTTTAATAAAATAAATTTCTGCCTTGGTCAGAATATTTAGTTTTTCATATCATGGAAACAAGGCTTAATGGTGTTATAACGTCGCTACTAACCCAAGATGTAGAAATGCTATGTAAAAAGCACAAAACAGACACAAGTTTATACTCAAAGCTGTGGAAATAAGATGTAACAGCAAAAAAAATATGGGTAAGAAACTGGAACCTACGACTTCACATTTCCCTCTAATTCTAGTATTTTTCATTGAATATCCCATTTCCCATAAACTTTCCCTCCAAAATTCCCTTCAAGTGGCAACAATGATAGTGACTGACGACTTAGGGACCAGTCGTTCGTACACATTGATTGAGCTTACTCAGCCCGTGGGAGGATTAACGTTAAGAGTAAAATAACAATCGCCCCCTACCTTGATGTCTAAAAACAAAGTGGAGAGAGAGAGAGAGAGAGAGAGAGAGAGAGAGAGAGAAACCTTTTTTTGGCAAAAAAAAACCTTTGCTTTTACCAACCCTCTAATAAATGGATGGGTACATGGGATACAAGAGCTGCGGTGATCTGGTTGGTAGGGTGTCTGACTGCTGACGCGGGAGATACCCGGGTTCGATTCCGAGGGTGGGAGATTCACAGTCAGAATTTTTCAGGCCTTGTCCCCGCACGAAGCCGCACTGGGGTTCACCCAGCCTCAAATAAATAAGTATTTGGGAGCAGCCCTGGAGGTTAAAGGCGACCGGTGCGTGGTAATGATCACATCACCTCCAAAGTAGCCGGCGATCGGAATGTGTGGGACCCTACCACCACATCTTTCTACACATGCCTCATGGCATGGTGCACGGGGAACTTTACCTGGGATACAAACCTGGGGGTGAAGATAGCCGGAGCGTGGTGTTGATCACATCACTTCAATGATCGAGATTGCGAATGTGTGGGACCCCAGCTCCATATCGTCCCGTATGCCTTTGTGACATGTTGCAATGTGCATGTGGAAGCTTTATCATATACCCTTTATAAACCTCCCCCCCCACACACACACACAGAGGGGGGTCCTTTTATAATATAATATAGCAATTCTATGTTGCTCCATGTTGAAAATACTTTCCTTCGGAATGTTGGGAACCAAGTTTCTTTCTGTGTGGGCTACGTTTCTTCTCTCCCCAGCCAGGTAGGGACCAGGACGAAGGAATGCGAGAAGTGACAAATTAGCCCTGTATCCCTTCGACCAGTGTTGCCACAATATGGGCGCACAATTTCCCTTTCCAAGGGGCAAAATTTTCCTTTTAGCACAATTTTTTCCCTACACCTAAATAAATTATATAATAATAATTAGTAGTAGTAGTAGTAGCAGCATTATTAGTTGTAATGGTGGAAGCAGTAGTAGTACGTAGTTAAGTATACATTTGAATTCGTTATTCGTTTGAATGAAAAATATTTCAAATTTCTTTCACATTTCAGTTTCATCACTTCCTGATCAGATGTCCCAGGTTTGAATCCTGGTCAGGAATCCATTTAATCGTTAATTCTCATGACATCATCGTTATTATTTATCCAAAGATTCATAAAAGCAATGCACAATACAATTACAGGAGCAGAAACAAGTAGGAATAGCAAAATAAATAAATAACATAAAATGTGGATATGACATTCGAGATTAACATAAACTGTAATAATGTGGTCAAATTACCTTAAAATTTCCCTGCAATTGTGGTATTTTTCATTGAAATTCCCTTTTCCCTTTTGGCTAAAATTTCCGTCCGAATTTCCCTGCAAAAGGGAAATTTCCCTTCATGTGGCAACACTGCACACGAATAACCCAGTGTCCAATAAAGACTGAAGTAAAGATAGTTTGCGACCAAGAGCACTTTATGTTTTGCACGTGCAGTGTTGAGGCAAAATTCAGAGAATCGCGGAAAGCTTTACATAAACAATACCCTCAGACTTCCATTCCCAAAGCCGGGACATAAGGGTGAATGGTCAGTAACCTCCGGCCCCAAACGGTAGCTAGATGTGGACTAACCCAAACCCAAATTCCACCCTTCCTCTCAGAACAAAGTATACGAAAATTGTTTTTTAAGAAAGTTCTCATTTTCAAAACTGGAATCTCTTATAATGTTTAATATAATTAATGTTGAGTCTGTCTTAAAATTTCCCTGAAAATTCGCTATTTTTAATCGAATTTCCCTTTTCCCTTAAAATTAGCTCCAAATTTCCCTTCAAAAAGGGAAATTTCCCTTCATGTGGCAACACTGCCTTCGACTGGACATGGTCCATCGCCACTGAACTAATTTCAGAACACATGTGGCAGAAACTGGAGGATCCAGAGAACGTCTAGGGGATGCTGTTCCCACGGCTTGGTAAAAACAACGCCGGACAATCTCATTGGGCCAGGGGCACATGTGATCCAGCAAAAGCTACAGTTTTGGGGAAATAGTTTGGAAGAGAGGACAGTGTGTGACGAGACTTGAAATAGAGGGTGCGCCAGTAACTTACACGGTAGAGTGTGGGCATAAGAGTTCGAACCCGGGACAGTATGAGTATACAGTCGTGTGTGGCGATAAGTTTCAATTGGAGATACGTTTTGGTTTACATGTGACAAGTGTGTCCTTTTTATGACAAGTGTATCCTTTTCGTGTAAGTATTCTAGGTTTAGTTGTTCATTAATTAAATATGTTAAAAATCTATAGTTGTTTCCCTTATCTGCAAGATTAAGAAATTAAGTATCTGATCATTGGTGAATGCAACGGGTAAACAACAGCAGGTAACGTTAAGTCGAGCTCTTGGCTCATAAATCCCCCTAGCTTCCCTGGCCGAATCCTGGAACGGACCGTTACTAAACCGCCAAATCTGTTGTAATAAATATCTCCAAAAATACACATCGCACGAAAAAAATCTTCGATATGTGAAATATAATGCTTGAAGGGGGCTGTAAGATCGATTATGTCGTAGATGGCGTTGAAGTCCGTGAACAGATGCAAACTTAATTTTGTAAAAATTGGAGCCCCCCCCTTTTTTTTTTCATTGCAACTCAAATTCTACGTATAAAACATGAACAGCCTCACAAAGGAATAGCAAACTACAAGGAATATAGAAGTATTTTAGGAAGAGCATTCCGAGACACGGAGCTTTCCCATTGGCTAGAAGCCGAGATGAGTGTGGCAAGCACTGGCGTACGCAGGGGGGGCTTAAGGGGCTGCAGCCCGCCGAAATTCTTAGAAAATAAAAATAATCAAATGAAGACAGTAATGAAGTAAAAAAAAAACTTTAAAATGACCCCCAATAACTATTTTTGTGTTTGAATAACTTTTAAAACGAAGGATTAAAATGGTAATTGGAGCTCGTATCTAATGAAAATAGAACAGCGACAACGGGATATCAGCGAAATTGATTTTCGGCGATACATTCTATGAACCAATCTCATTCTGTTCAGTAAAGGTTAGATTCATGGCACTGAACCCGCGTACAATTTGAATTGAATTAACATAATCCTTGAGTGAGGTGGAAATGGGTTTTGGATTTTTTTTTTGTAGATGTGAAAATCTTTAACTAGTGATGCACACATGCTTTCGCTTACATTAAAATTTACACTATGGTAAAATTGCAGAAATATTCTACCTAAACTGATTTGTGTTTAAAATACCGTAACATCAAAATATGTTTTTTAGAAATTAATAAATAAATAATAAATGGATAAAATGCAATGTCGTGGGAAAGCGTAATCCCTTAATAAATTCAAGGAAACTCGTGCCAGCTCGATGGCGAATCTGGTCAACCGCGTATTCGACTTTGAATCCCATCACTGAAGTTCCCGACTTGGGGTCACGTCGTGGGTATTGATGTTCTTTGTGCCTGCCCTTTCATCAATTTTATGTGATCAACACTCATCGCCGCGATTAACCAAAAGTGGTAAAAAAGCGACGTCAAATAACAAATACATGAACAATAGGCCTGGCCTCTGTCTTGGTTTAGAAATGTGATTTGTTAATCACTATACGGTGGAGGCCGAGGCGGAAATAAATATCAGTAAGAATAAAAATTCATTACAACTTACCCTTCCTGGAGACTTATGATTTTGAAGACGATGCTACCCACTGTCGTCTTTTTCTCGCTGCACTTGCTTCCATGGACTTGAATTTCATTAGTTTATTCAAATGTCGAATTCTAATAAAAGTTCTTGTTCTGACATACAGGGAAATAATCTTTTCGTTAACTTCAGTACTGTCTTTACAGTGTCCATAACTTTATATTGCTTGGAAACAGTTGACCCATGGATGGATGCAAACACAATCTCAAATTGAATAACTTTTTCCATATCCGAACCACTACGTGCCTCCACCGGGTACCGAACCGGAATCCCTCGATTATAAGGCGATGACGCCACCACTACGCCATCGGGGAGGCCCTCAAAATAGAAATAGATGTGGTGCCAGATTCCTTAAAGCCCCAATTGGTACACTGCAACAGCACAAGAATGCTTACCTTTGGCACGCTTACTCATGGTACAGACACCGAATACACGTAATACGACCTAAAATTACTCGCTTTAATATTCAAGACAAACAGCACAAGCACTTCTGTAAACGAATACCTGATCGCTACTACTGAACCTGCAGATTTTTCTGACATCTGGGAGAAATCTGTGCCGTTGGCTTATACCGAACAATGAAAGCCATGTCGCTTTCGGAAACTGGAAGAAATTACTTTCCATTTGAATGTTCCCAACTGCAGGTATGAACCCCCTCGGTGTACGTCAAATCGTCTATCGTATATCCCTTACCTGGAGGAATCGCTAGCGTAAGGCTCTATGAACTCAGAAGCGAACCTTGGTTGAGGCTTGGGTGTGTATCATTGTGTGTCTTATCTATTTCATCTTTCATTTTCATTTTATTACCCTAGTTTGCTCTATATGTCAAAAACCGACGTGAAATAATAAAAGAGATTGATTGAATTGGCGTTTTAAGTCCAGTTTATGTACATTGAGGCTAATTGTACCTACAGTTTAAAGTGGGATCCGAACCACTACGTGCCTCCACCGGGTACCGAACCCGGGATCCCTCGATTATAAGGCGATGACGCCACCACTACGTCATCGGGGAGGCCCTCAAAATAGAAATAGATGAGAACGTTAATTGGTTCTGTAACGATCTCGCTACCCAGCGAAGGTTTAAGGCTCGAGTCCCGCCTGGACATTGTGTCCCTTTGCGGGTGTCCATCTATTTCATATATTCATTACTCATCCTCGCCTTCCAATTAGGTAAAAGTTACAGGAAAGCAACCCAAAAATAAGAAAAAAATATTTGCCTCGTAATGACGCAATTTGACAAGGACGCCCGCAAGAATTTTTTTCACAGGAGAGGCAGCAGTGCTCAAAGAGGGAAAGGTTTTGGAATGCTATCTCTCTAGTTAAGAAAATCCTCTTAAAGAAAATTCCCCCACTAGGATAAATTGCATAGACATCCTCCACCCACTGCATTTTCTGTATGATTTTGCTATATACTCTACTTATTATGTTATGCAGCAGTAACTTCAATTAATTCTTGTCAACAATAAGTCGCCCCTGCAAAGAAGTTCCTGAAATTCTACTGCTGGAAATTTTTAAAATACAACACTACCTGAATATATGTACAATATATTGACATAATTTGATGCATGTTTCTTCCGTATCAAAAAAAACAACAAAAACACTACGTGTTAAATAAAAATTAAATAAGAAGGATACTGTTGTAGACATTCGTATTATTGAAACTGATGGCAATATTTACATTCATACGGCTTAGAAGTTTATTATTGCGTAACTGTAACTTCATAATAATAATAGTTTTACTCACACACACACAACACCGACATTTTGGAGCTTCCCGTGGATGCAACTCGATAGGACCCAAAGACTACAAAAAAGCCTAAATATAGGGTCGTTACACACACACACACAATATATATATATATATATATATATATATATATATATATATATATATATATATATATATCCTGAATGCCCAATTGTATTAATTTCCACGTAGTATACCCTGGACTGTATTTTGCATACTAGTGGCTAGCGAGGCTCTGGCATCTGGACTCGTGGGGGGGCTCGTATTGTGTTGTCCTTACATGTTTATGATTGTCCCTTCATCCGCCTATGGTCCAAACTGGGGCCTCTGGCTTCCTAAAGCGTTATGTTGTCATGGAGACCCGTTATATACATGTAGAGGGACTTACTTAATCCTTTCCGTTCAATCTTACTTTCTCGATCCTGTTGCAGTTATGTCCACGCTATAATTAATTAAGTTAGTAAACTATTTGCATGAAAATATGCGCACGAGACTCTACTCCCACCCCCCTCCAGCACACACAGGCATTTAAAATTGTTTCACTTTACGATTTTTCGGGTGTTCTATCTATTGTGCTCGTCTCAAGATGAGACTCTCATCTAATAATCATTTAACTTCATTGCTGTGTCTCGTAATCAAGGGGTCCCGGGTTCGATACCCGGTGAAGGCACATGGTGGTTCGGATTCCACTTTAACATGTAGGTCCAGTCCCGATTAGCCTTACTGTGCATAAAGTGGACTTAAAACACCAAATCAACCAATCAACTAACTTTATTGCTGCGTGTAGAAGTGTAGACAAATAATGTTAAAGAACCAAATACATTGATTCCCTTTTTGCTGAATTCTGCATGAATTTGTTCGTTTGCCATCCTCAGTTAACTTGAGAAGGTACGGGAAAGCAGTGAAGAAGAACTACATGTTATAAACATTGCTTCCCAAGAGTTATAATCGCCTCTATGAGGCTATAAACTTGTATGATTTTACATGTTATTAAGCGGCCCGCAGCTGAGGGATCCCCTTTTTGACGTCACTCTAGCAGAAGACCTTCATGTGCCGCCGTAGCGCGGGAAGCCGGAATAGCACCCCCTGAGCAAACTATTCCCGGCACAGAACAAAGGACATGCTGTCTCCTGCGCTCCCCGGACACTACCATGACACAAGGAATATAGAAGTATTTTAGGAAGAGCATTCCGAGACACGGAGCTCTCCCATTGGCCAGAAGCCGCAACGAGCTCAGACGTGACCAAGGGGATCTGTCAAGTGGCGAGGCTCGCGTAGCAATGGAAGCTTACGGGAAATATTTTCATTTTTAATTGTCCATATCTTGGTTCTATTAACCATTTGCAGCAGAATAATAAGCAAAACGCAAGGAATAAGACCTATGCAATAATATGAAGAAGTTTACAGCACGCAATTACAATAAATGCCGTTATACAAATCAAACAAAAAGTAATCACGACTATCCTCTTATATCGCCCCTACATTGAAATCTGAAGTTGCGTATGGGTAAATAAATACAATTTTACGTATTAAATATTTCGCTACCACACCAATACTTATTATCCTTCATACCTTCAAATTTTCACAGATGTTTGTTATTAATAATTTGTTCATTATAATTTATATATCTAGTCTCTGTTGTTATATGACGTCGCTTTTCTACGTATTTAGGGTAACCGCTACAATAAAAATGAATGATGAAATGATAAATTTGATGGGAGAGTAGGCTAGATGAGTGTGGCAAGCACTGGCGTACGCAGGGGGGGCTTAAGGGGCTGCAGCCCGCCGAAATTTTTAGAAAATAAAAAAAATCATGAAGACAGTGATGAAGTAAAAAAATACCTTAAAATGACCCCCGATAACTATTTTTGTGTTTGAATAACTTTTAAAACGAAGGATTAAAATGGTAATTGGAGCTCGTATCAAAATGAAAATAGAACAGCGACAACGGGATATCAGCGAAATTGATTTTCGGCGATACATTCTATGAACCAATCTCATTCTGTTCAGTAAAGGTTAGATTCATGGCACTGAACCCGCGTACAATTTGAATTGAATTAACATAATCCTTGAGTGAGGTGGAAATGGTTTTTGGATTTTTTTTTGTAGATGTGAAAATCTTTAACTAGTGATGCACACATGCTTTCGCTTACATTAAAATTTACACTATGGTAAAATTGCAGAAATATTCTACCTAAACTGATTTGTGTTTAAAATACCGTAACATCAAAATATGTTTTTTTAGAAATTAATAAATAAATAATAAATGGATAAAATGCAATGTCGTGGGAAAGCATAATCCCTTAATAAATTCAAGGAAACTCGTGCCAGCTCGATGGCGAATCTGGTCAACCGCGTGTTCGACTTTGAATCCCATCACTGAAGTTCCCGACTTGGAGTCACGTCGTGGGTATTGATGTTCTTTGTGCCTGCCCTTTCATCAATTTTATGTGATCAACACGCATCGCCGCGATTAACCAAAAGTGGTAAAAAAGCGACGTCAAATAACAAATACATGAACAATAGGCCTGGCCTCTGTCTTGGTTTAGCAATGTGATTTGTTAATCACTATACGGTGGAGGCCGAGGCGGAAATAAATATCAGTAAGAATAAAAATTCATTACAATTTACCCTTCCTGAGACTTATGATTTTGAAGACGATGCTACCCACTGTCATTTTTCCTGACTGCACTTGCTTCCATGGACTTGAGTTTCATTAGTTTATTCAAATGTCGAATTCTAATAAAAGTTCTTGTTCTGACATAAAGGGAAATAATCTTTCCGTTAACTTCAGGAAATTTTGACTGAAGTACTGTCTTTAGAGTGTCCATAACTTTATGTTGCTTGGAAACAGTTGACCCATGGAAGGATGCAAACACAATCTCAAATTGAATAACTTTTTCCATATCAAAACCACTATGTGCCTCCACCGGGTAGCGAACCCGGGATCCCTCGATTATAAGGCGATGACGCCACCACTACGCCATCGGGGAGGCCCTCAAAATAGAAATAGATGTGGTGCCAGATTCCTTAAAGCCCCAATTGGTACACTGCAACAGCACAAGAATGCTTACCTTTGGCACGCTTACTCATGGTACAGACACCGAATACACGTAATACGACCTAAAATTACTCGCTTTAATATTCAAGACAAACAGCACAAGCACTTCTGTAAACGAATACCTGATCGCTACTACTGAACCTGCAGATTTTTCTGACATCTGGGAGAAATCTGTGCCGTTGGCTTATACCGAACAATGAAAGCCATGTCGCTTTCGGAAACTGGAAGAAATTACTTTCCATTTGAATGTTCCCAACTGCAGGTATGAACCCCCTCGGTGTACGTCAAATCGTCTATCGTATATCCCTTACCTGGAGGAATCGCTAACGTAAGGCTCTATGAACTCAGAAGCGAACCTTGGTTGAGGCTTGGGTGTGTATCATTGTGTGTCTTATCTATTTCATCTTTCATTTTCATTTTATTACCCTAGTTTGCTCTATATGTCAAAAACCGACGTGAAATAATAAAAGAGATTGATTGAATTGGCGTTTTAAGTCCAGTTTATGTACATTGAGGCTAATTGTACCTACAGTTTAAAGTGGGATCCGAACCACTACGTGCCTCCACCGGGTACCGAACCCGGGATCCCTCGATTATAAGGCGATGACGCCACCACTACGTCATCGGGGAGGCCCTCAAAATAGAAATAGATGAGAACGTTAATTGGTTCTGTAACGATCTCGCTACCCAGCGAAGGTTTAAGGCTCGAGTCCCGCCTGGACATTGTGTCCCTTTGCGGGTGTCCATCTATTTCATATATTCATTACTCATCCTCGCCTTCCAATTAGGTAAAAGTTACAGGAAAGCAACCCAAAAATAAGAAAAAAATATTTGCCTCGTAATGACGCAATTTGACAAGGACGCCCGCAAGAATTTTTTTCACAGGAGAGGCAGCAGTGCTCAAAGAGGGAAAGGTTTTGGAATGCTATCTCTCTAGTTAAGAAAATCCTCTTAAAGAAAATTCCCCCACTAGGATAAATTGCATAGACATCCTCCACCCACTGCATTTTCTGTATGATTTTGCTATATACTCTACTTATTATGTTATGCAGCAGTAACTTCAATTAATTCTTGTCAACAATAAGTCGCCCCTGCAAAGAAGTTCCTGAAATTCTACTGCTGGAAATTTTTAAAATACAACACTACCTGAATATATGTACAATATATTGACATAATTTGATGCATGTTTCTTCCGTATCAAAAAAAACAACAAAAAACACTACGTGTTAAATAAAAATTAAATAAGAAGGATACTGTTGTAGACATTCGTATTATTGAAACTGATGGCAATATTTACATTCATACGGCTTAGAAGTTTATTATTGCGTAACTGTAACTTCATAATAATAATAGTTTTACTCACACACACACAACACCGACATTTTGGAGCTTCCCGTGGATGCAACTCGATAGGACCCAAAGACTACAAAAAAGCCTAAATATAGGGTCGTTACACACACACACACAATATATATATATATATATATATATATATATATATATATATATATATATATATATATATATATATATCCTGAATGCCCAATTGTATTAATTTCCACGTAGTATACCCTGGACTGTATTTTGCATACTAGTGGCTAGCGAGGCTCTGGCATCTGGACTCGTGGGGGGGCTCGTATTGTGTTGTCCTTACATGTTTATGATTGTCCCTTCATCCGCCTATGGTCCAAACTGGGGCCTCTGGCTTCCTAAAGCGTTATGTTGTCATGGAGACCCGTTATATACATGTAGAGGGACTTACTTAATCCTTTCCGTTCAATCTTACTTTCTCGATCCTGTTGCAGTTATGTCCACGCTATAATTAATTAAGTTAGTAAACTATTTGCATGAAAATATGCGCACGAGACTCTACTCCCACCCCCCTCCAGCACACACAGGCATTTAAAATTGTTTCACTTTACGATTTTTCGGGTGTTCTATCTATTGTGCTCGTCTCAAGATGAGACTCTCATCTAATAATCATTTAACTTCATTGCTGTGTCTCGTAATCAAGGGGTCCCGGGTTCGATACCCGGTGAAGGCACATGGTGGTTCGGATTCCACTTTAACATGTAGGTCCAGTCCCGATTAGCCTTACTGTGCATAAAGTGGACTTAAAACACCAAATCAACCAATCAACTAACTTTATTGCTGCGTGTAGAAGTGTAGACAAATAATGTTAAAGAACCAAATACATTGATTCCCTTTTTGCTGAATTCTGCATGAATTTGTTCGTTTGCCATCCTCAGTTAACTTGAGAAGGTACGGGAAAGCAGTGAAGAAGAACTACATGTTATAAACATTGCTTCCCAAGAGTTATAATCGCCTCTATGAGGCTATAAACTTGTATGATTTTACATGTTATTAAGCGGCCCGCAGCTGAGGGATCCCCTTTTTGACGTCACTCTAGCAGAAGACCTTCATGTGCCGCCGTAGCGCGGGAAGCCGGAATAGCACCCCCTGAGCAAACTATTCCCGGCACAGAACAAAGGACATGCTGTCTCCTGCGCTCCCCGGACACTACCATGACACAAGGAATATAGAAGTATTTTAGGAAGAGCATTCCGAGACACGGAGCTCTCCCATTGGCCAGAAGCCGCAACGAGCTCAGACGTGACCAAGGGGATCTGTCAAGTGGCGAGGCTCGCGTAGCAATGGAAGCTTACGGGAAATATTTTCATTTTTAATTGTCCATATCTTGGTTCTATTAACCATTTGCAGCAGAATAATAAGCAAAACGCAAGGAATAAGACCTATGCAATAATATGAAGAAGTTTACAGCACGCAATTACAATAAATGCCGTTATACAAATCAAACAAAAAGTAATCACGACTATCCTCTTATATCGCCCCTACATTGAAATCTGAAGTTGCGTATGGGTAAATAAATACAATTTTACGTATTAAATATTTCGCTACCACACCAATACTTATTATCCTTCATACCTTCAAATTTTCACAGATGTTTGTTATTAATAATTTGTTCATTATAATTTATATATCTAGTCTCTGTTGTTATATGACGTCGCTTTTCTACGTATTTAGGGTAACCGCTACAATAAAAATGAATGATGAAATGATAAATTTGATGGGAGAGTAGGCTAGATGAGTGTGGCAAGCACTGGCGTACGCAGGGGGGGCTTAAGGGGCTGCAGCCCGCCGAAATTTTTAGAAAATAAAAAAAATCATGAAGACAGTGATGAAGTAAAAAAATACCTTAAAATGACCCCCGATAACTATTTTTGTGTTTGAATAACTTTTAAAACGAAGGATTAAAATGGTAATTGGAGCTCGTATCAAAATGAAAATAGAACAGCGACAACGGGATATCAGCGAAATTGATTTTCGGCGATACATTCTATGAACCAATCTCATTCTGTTCAGTAAAGGTTAGATTCATGGCACTGAACCCGCGTACAATTTGAATTGAATTAACATAATCCTTGAGTGAGGTGGAAATGGTTTTTGGATTTTTTTTTGTAGATGTGAAAATCTTTAACTAGTGATGCACAGATGCTTTCGCTTACATTAAAATTTACACTATGGTAAAATTGCAGAAATATTCTACCTAAACTGATTTGTGTTTAAAATACCGTAACATCAAAATATGTTTTTTTAGAAATTAATAAATAAATAATAAATGGATAAAATGCAATGTCGTGGGAAAGCATAATCCCTTAATAAATTCAAGGAAACTCGTGCCAGCTCGATGGCGAATCTGGTCAACCGCGTGTTCGACTTTGAATCCCATCACTGAAGTTCCCGACTTGGAGTCACGTCGTGGGTATTGATGTTCTTTGTGCCTGCCCTTTCATCAATTTTATGTGATCAACACTCATCGCCGCGATTAACCAAAAGTGGTAAAAAAGCGACGTCAAATAACAAATACATGAACAATAGGCCTGGCCTCTGTCTTGGTTTAGCAATGTGATTTGTTAATCACTATACGGTGGAGGCCGAGGCGGAAATAAATATCAGTAAGAATAAAAATTCATTACAATTTACCCTTCCTGAGACTTATGATTTTGAAGACGATGCTACCCACTGTCATTTTTCCTGACTGCACTTGCTTCCATGGACTTGAGTTTCATTAGTTTATTCAAATGTCGAATTCTAATAAAAGTTCTTGTTCTGACATAAAGGGAAATAATCTTTCCGTTAACTTCAGGAAATTTTGACTGAAGTACTGTCTTTAGAGTGTCCATAACTTTATGTTGCTTGGAAACAGTTGACCCATGGAAGGATGCAAACACAATCTCAAATTGAATAACTTTTTCCATATCAAAACCACTATGTGCCTCCACCGGGTAGCGAACCCGGGATCCCTCGATTATAAGGCGATGACGCCACCACTACGCCATCGGGGAGGCCCTCAAAATAGAAATAGATGTGGTGCCAGATTCCTTAAAGCCCCAATTGGTACACTGCAACAGCACAAGAATGCTTACCTTTGGCACGCTTACTCATGGTACAGACACCGAATACACGTAATACGACCTAAAATTACTCGCTTTAATATTCAAGACAAACAGCACAAGCACTTCTGTAAACGAATACCTGATCGCTACTACTGAACCTGCAGATTTTTCTGACATCTGGGAGAAATCTGTGCCGTTGGCTTATACCGAACAATGAAAGCCATGTCGCTTTCGGAAACTGGAAGAAATTACTTTCCATTTGAATGTTCCCAACTGCAGGTATGAACCCCCTCGGTGTACGTCAAATCGTCTATCGTATATCCCTTACCTGGAGGAATCGCTAGCGTAAGGCTCTATGAACTCAGAAGCGAACCTTGGTTGAGGCTTGGGTGTGTATCATTGTGTGTCTTATCTATTTCATCTTTCATTTTCATTTTATTACCCTAGTTTGCTCTATATGTCAAAAACCGACGTGAAATAATAAAAGAGATTGATTGAATTGGCGTTTTAAGTCCAGTTTATGTACATTGAGGCTAATTGTACCTACAGTTTAAAGTGGGATCCGAACCACTACGTGCCTCCACCGGGTACCGAACCCGGGATCCCTCGATTATAAGGCGATGACGCCACCACTACGTCATCGGGGAGGCCCTCAAAATAGAAATAGATGAGAACGTTAATTGGTTCTGTAACGATCTCGCTACCCAGCGAAGGTTTAAGGCTCGAGTCCCGCCTGGACATTGTGTCCCTTTGCGGGTGTCCATCTATTTCATATATTCATTACTCATCCTCGCCTTCCAATTAGGTAAAAGTTACAGGAAAGCAACCCAAAAATAAGAAAAAAATATTTGCCTCGTAATGACGCAATTTGACAAGGACGCCCGCAAGAATTTTTTTCACAGGAGAGGCAGCAGTGCTCAAAGAGGGAAAGGTTTTGGAATGCTATCTCTCTAGTTAAGAAAATCCTCTTAAAGAAAATTCCCCCACTAGGATAAATTGCATAGACATCCTCCACCCACTGCATTTTCTGTATGATTTTGCTATATACTCTACTTATTATGTTATGCAGCAGTAACTTCAATTAATTCTTGTCAACAATAAGTCGCCCCTGCAAAGAAGTTCCTGAAATTCTACTGCTGGAAATTTTTAAAATACAACACTACCTGAATATATGTACAATATATTGACATAATTTGATGCATGTTTCTTCCGTATCAAAAAAAACAACAAAAAACACTACGTGTTAAATAAAAATTAAATAAGAAGGATACTGTTGTAGACATTCGTATTATTGAAACTGATGGCAATATTTACATTCATACGGCTTAGAAGTTTATTATTGCGTAACTGTAACTTCATAATAATAATAGTTTTACTCACACACACACAACACCGACATTTTGGAGCTTCCCGTGGATGCAACTCGATAGGACCCAAAGACTACAAAAAAGCCTAAATATAGGGTCGTTACACACACACACACAATATATATATATATATATATATATATATATATATATATATATATATCCTGAATGCCCAATTGTATTAATTTCCACGTAGTATACCCTGGACTGTATTTTGCATACTAGTGGCTAGCGAGGCTCTGGCATCTGGACTCGTGGGGGGGCTCGTATTGTGTTGTCCTTACATGTTTATGATTGTCCCTTCATCCGCCTATGGTCCAAACTGGGGCCTCTGGCTTCCTAAAGCGTTATGTTGTCATGGAGACCCGTTATATACATGTAGAGGGACTTACTTAATCCTTTCCGTTCAATCTTACTTTCTCGATCCTGTTGCAGTTATGTCCACGCTATAATTAATTAAGTTAGTAAACTATTTGCATGAAAATATGCGCACGAGACTCTACTCCCACCCCCCTCCAGCACACACAGGCATTTAAAATTGTTTCACTTTACGATTTTTCGGGTGTTCTATCTATTGTGCTCGTCTCAAGATGAGACTCTCATCTAATAATCATTTAACTTCATTGCTGTGTCTCGTAATCAAGGGGTCCCGGGTTCGATACCCGGTGAAGGCACATGGTGGTTCGGATTCCACTTTAACATGTAGGTCCAGTCCCGATTAGCCTTACTGTGCATAAAGTGGACTTAAAACACCAAATCAACCAATCAACTAACTTTATTGCTGCGTGTAGAAGTGTAGACAAATAATGTTAAAGAACCAAATACATTGATTCCCTTTTTGCTGAATTCTGCATGAATTTGTTCGTTTGCCATCCTCAGTTAACTTGAGAAGGTACGGGAAAGCAGTGAAGAAGAACTACATGTTATAAACATTGCTTCCCAAGAGTTATAATCGCCTCTATGAGGCTATAAACTTGTATGATTTTACATGTTATTAAGCGGCCCGCAGCTGAGGGATCCCCTTTTTGACGTCACTCTAGCAGAAGACCTTCATGTGCCGCCGTAGCGCGGGAAGCCGGAATAGCACCCCCTGAGCAAACTATTCCCGGCACAGAACAAAGGACATGCTGTCTCCTGCGCTCCCCGGACACTACCATGACACAAGGAATATAGAAGTATTTTAGGAAGAGCATTCCGAGACACGGAGCTCTCCCATTGGCCAGAAGCCGCAACGAGCTCAGACGTGACCAAGGGGATCTGTCAAGTGGCGAGGCTCGCGTAGCAATGGAAGCTTACGGGAAATATTTTCATTTTTAATTGTCCATATCTTGGTTCTATTAACCATTTGCAGCAGAATAATAAGCAAAACGCAAGGAATAAGACCTATGCAATAATATGAAGAAGTTTACAGCACGCAATTACAATAAATGCCGTTATACAAATCAAACAAAAAGTAATCACGACTATCCTCTTATATCGCCCCTACATTGAAATCTGAAGTTGCGTATGGGTAAATAAATACAATTTTACGTATTAAATATTTCGCTACCACACCAATACTTATTATCCTTCATACCTTCAAATTTTTACAGATGTTTGTTATTAATAATTTGTTCATTATAATTTATATATCTAGTCTCTGTTGTTATATGACGTCGCTTTTCTACGTATTTAGGGTAACCGCTACAATAAAAATGAATGATGAAATGATAAATTTGATGGGAGAGTAGGCTAGATGAGTGTGGCAAGCACTGGCGTACGCAGGGGGGGCTTAAGGGGCTGCAGCCCGCCGAAATTTTTAGAAAATAAAAAAAATCATGAAGACAGTGATGAAGTAAAAAAATACCTTAAAATGACCCCCGATAACTATTTTTGTGTTTGAATAACTTTTAAAACGAAGGATTAAAATGGTAATTGGAGCTCGTATCAAAATGAAAATAGAACAGCGACAACGGGATATCAGCGAAATTGATTTTCGGCGATACATTCTATGAACCAATCTCATTCTGTTCAGTAAAGGTTAGATTCATGGCACTGAACCCGCGTACAATTTGAATTGAATTAACATAATCCTTGAGTGAGGTGGAAATGGTTTTTGGATTTTTTTTTGTAGATGTGAAAATCTTTAACTAGTGATGCACAGATGCTTTCGCTTACATTAAAATTTACACTATGGTAAAATTGCAGAAATATTCTACCTAAACTGATTTGTGTTTAAAATACCGTAACATCAAAATATGTTTTTTTAGAAATTAATAAATAAATAATAAATGGATAAAATGCAATGTCGTGGGAAAGCATAATCCCTTAATAAATTCAAGGAAACTCGTGCCAGCTCGATGGCGAATCTGGTCAACCGCGTGTTCGACTTTGAATCCCATCACTGAAGTTCCCGACTTGGAGTCACGTCGTGGGTATTGATGTTCTTTGTGCCTGCCCTTTCATCAATTTTATGTGATCAACACTCATCGCCGCGATTAACCAAAAGTGGTAAAAAAGCGACGTCAAATAACAAATACATGAACAATAGGCCTGGCCTCTGTCTTGGTTTAGCAATGTGATTTGTTAATCACTATACGGTGGAGGCCGAGGCGGAAATAAATATCAGTAAGAATAAAAATTCATTACAATTTACCCTTCCTGAGACTTATGATTTTGAAGACGATGCTACCCACTGTCATTTTTCCTGACTGCACTTGCTTCCATGGACTTGAGTTTCATTAGTTTATTCAAATGTCGAATTCTAATAAAAGTTCTTGTTCTGACATAAAGGGAAATAATCTTTCCGTTAACTTCAGGAAATTTTGACTGAAGTACTGTCTTTAGAGTGTCCATAACTTTATGTTGCTTGGAAACAGTTGACCCATGGAAGGATGCAAACACAATCTCAAATTGAATAACTTTTTCCATATCAAAACCACTATGTGCCTCCACCGGGTAGCGAACCCGGGATCCCTCGATTATAAGGCGATGACGCCACCACTACGCCATCGGGGAGGCCCTCAAAATAGAAATAGATGTGGTGCCAGATTCCTTAAAGCCCCAATTGGTACACTGCAACAGCACAAGAATGCTTACCTTTGGCACGCTTACTCATGGTACAGACACCGAATACACGTAATACGACCTAAAATTACTCGCTTTAATATTCAAGACAAACAGCACAAGCACTTCTGTAAACGAATACCTGATCGCTACTACTGAACCTGCAGATTTTTCTGACATCTGGGAGAAATCTGTGCCGTTGGCTTATACCGAACAATGAAAGCCATGTCGCTTTCGGAAACTGGAAGAAATTACTTTCCATTTGAATGTTCCCAACTGCAGGTATGAACCCCCTCGGTGTACGTCAAATCGTCTATCGTATATCCCTTACCTGGAGGAATCGCTAGCGTAAGGCTCTATGAACTCAGAAGCGAACCTTGGTTGAGGCTTGGGTGTGTATCATTGTGTGTCTTATCTATTTCATCTTTCATTTTCATTTTATTACCCTAGTTTGCTCTATATGTCAAAAACCGACGTGAAATAATAAAAGAGATTGATTGAATTGGCGTTTTAAGTCCAGTTTATGTACATTGAGGCTAATTGTACCTACAGTTTAAAGTGGGATCCGAACCACTACGTGCCTCCACCGGGTACCGAACCCAGGATCCCTCGATTATAAGGCGATGACGCCACCACTACGTCATCGGGGAGGCCCTCAAAATAGAAATAGATGAGAACGTTAATTGGTTCTGTAACGATCTCGCTACCCAGCGAAGGTTTAAGGCTCGAGTCCCGCCTGGACATTGTGTCCCTTTGCGGGTGTCCATCTATTTCATATATTCATTACTCATCCTCGCCTTCCAATTAGGTAAAAGTTACAGGAAAGCAACCCAAAAATAAGAAAAAAATATTTGCCTCGTAATGACGCAATTTGACAAGGACGCCCGCAAGAATTTTTTTCACAGGAGAGGCAGCAGTGCTCAAAGAGGGAAAGGTTTTGGAATGCTATCTCTCTAGTTAAGAAAATCCTCTTAAAGAAAATTCCCCCACTAGGATAAATTGCATAGACATCCTCCACCCACTGCATTTTCTGTATGATTTTGCTATATACTCTACTTATTATGTTATGCAGCAGTAACTTCAATTAATTCTTGTCAACAATAAGTCGCCCCTGCAAAGAAGTTCCTGAAATTCTACTGCTGGAAATTTTTAAAATACAACACTACCTGAATATATGTACAATATATTGACATAATTTGATGCATGTTTCTTCCGTATCAAAAAAAACAACAAAAAACACTACGTGTTAAATAAAAATTAAATAAGAAGGATACTGTTGTAGACATTCGTATTATTGAAACTGATGGCAATATTTACATTCATACGGCTTAGAAGTTTATTATTGCGTAACTGTAACTTCATAATAATAATAGTTTTACTCACACACACACAACACCGACATTTTGGAGCTTCCCGTGGATGCAACTCGATAGGACCCAAAGACTACAAAAAAGCCTAAATATAGGGTCGTTACACACACACACACAATATATATATATATATATATATATATATATATATATATATATATATATATATATATATATATATCCTGAATGCCCAATTGTATTAATTTCCACGTAGTATACCCTGGACTGTATTTTGCATACTAGTGGCTAGCGAGGCTCTGGCATCTGGACTCGTGGGGGGGCTCGTATTGTGTTGTCCTTACATGTTTATGATTGTCCCTTCATCCGCCTATGGTCCAAACTGGGGCCTCTGGCTTCCTAAAGCGTTATGTTGTCATGGAGACCCGTTATATACATGTAGAGGGACTTACTTAATCCTTTCCGTTCAATCTTACTTTCTCGATCCTGTTGCAGTTATGTCCACGCTATAATTAATTAAGTTAGTAAACTATTTGCATGAAAATATGCGCACGAGACTCTACTCCCACCCCCCTCCAGCACACACAGGCATTTAAAATTGTTTCACTTTACGATTTTTCGGGTGTTCTATCTATTGTGCTCGTCTCAAGATGAGACTCTCATCTAATAATCATTTAACTTCATTGCTGTGTCTCGTAATCAAGGGGTCCCGGGTTCGATACCCGGTGAAGGCACATGGTGGTTCGGATTCCACTTTAACATGTAGGTCCAGTCCCGATTAGCCTTACTGTGCATAAAGTGGACTTAAAACACCAAATCAACCAATCAACTAACTTTATTGCTGCGTGTAGAAGTGTAGACAAATAATGTTAAAGAACCAAATACATTGATTCCCTTTTTGCTGAATTCTGCATGAATTTGTTCGTTTGCCATCCTCAGTTAACTTGAGAAGGTACGGGAAAGCAGTGAAGAAGAACTACATGTTATAAACATTGCTTCCCAAGAGTTATAATCGCCTCTATGAGGCTATAAACTTGTATGATTTTACATGTTATTAAGCGGCCCGCAGCTGAGGGATCCCCTTTTTGACGTCACTCTAGCAGAAGACCTTCATGTGCCGCCGTAGCGCGGGAAGCCGGAATAGCACCCCCTGAGCAAACTATTCCCGGCACAGAACAAAGGACATGCTGTCTCCTGCGCTCCCCGGACACTACCATGACACAAGGAATATAGAAGTATTTTAGGAAGAGCATTCCGAGACACGGAGCTCTCCCATTGGCCAGAAGCCGCAACGAGCTCAGACGTGACCAAGGGGATCTGTCAAGTGGCGAGGCTCGCGTAGCAATGGAAGCTTACGGGAAATATTTTCATTTTTAATTGTCCATATCTTGGTTCTATTAACCATTTGCAGCAGAATAATAAGCAAAACGCAAGGAATAAGACCTATGCAATAATATGAAGAAGTTTACAGCACGCAATTACAATAAATGCCGTTATACAAATCAAACAAAAAGTAATCACGACTATCCTCTTATATCGCCCCTACATTGAAATCTGAAGTTGCGTATGGGTAAATAAATACAATTTTACGTATTAAATATTTCGCTACCACACCAATACTTATTATCCTTCATACCTTCAAATTTTCACAGATGTTTGTTATTAATAATTTGTTCATTATAATTTATATATCTAGTCTCTGTTGTTATATGACGTCGCTTTTCTACGTATTTAGGGTAACCGCTACAATAAAAATGAATGATGAAATGATAAATTTGATGGGAGAGTAGGCTAGATGAGTGTGGCAAGCACTGGCGTACGCAGGGGGGGCTTAAGGGGCTGCAGCCCGCCGAAATTTTTAGAAAATAAAAAAAATCATGAAGACAGTGATGAAGTAAAAAAATACCTTAAAATGACCCCCGATAACTATTTTTGTGTTTGAATAACTTTTAAAACGAAGGATTAAAATGGTAATTGGAGCTCGTATCAAAATGAAAATAGAACAGCGACAACGGGATATCAGCGAAATTGATTTTCGGCGATACATTCTATGAACCAATCTCATTCTGTTCAGTAAAGGTTAGATTCATGGCACTGAACCCGCGTACAATTTGAATTGAATTAACATAATCCTTGAGTGAGGTGGAAATGGTTTTTGGATTTTTTTTTGTAGATGTGAAAATCTTTAACTAGTGATGCACACATGCTTTCGCTTACATTAAAATTTACACTATGGTAAAATTGCAGAAATATTCTACCTAAACTGATTTGTGTTTAAAATACCGTAACATCAAAATATGTTTTTTTAGAAATTAATAAATAAATAATAAATGGATAAAATGCAATGTCGTGGGAAAGCATAATCCCTTAATAAATTCAAGGAAACTCGTGCCAGCTCGATGGCGAATCTGGTCAACCGCGTGTTCGACTTTGAATCCCATCACTGAAGTTCCCGACTTGGAGTCACGTCGTGGGTATTGATGTTCTTTGTGCCTGCCCTTTCATCAATTTTATGTGATCAACACTCATCGCCGCGATTAACCAAAAGTGGTAAAAAAGCGACGTCAAATAACAAATACATGAACAATAGGCCTGGCCTCTGTCTTGGTTTAGCAATGTGATTTGTTAATCACTATACGGTGGAGGCCGAGGCGGAAATAAATATCAGTAAGAATAAAAATTCATTACAATTTACCCTTCCTGAGACTTATGATTTTGAAGACGATGCTACCCACTGTCATTTTTCCTGACTGCACTTGCTTCCATGGACTTGAGTTTCATTAGTTTATTCAAATGTCGAATTCTAATAAAAGTTCTTGTTCTGACATAAAGGGAAATAATCTTTCCGTTAACTTCAGGAAATTTTGACTGAAGTACTGTCTTTAGAGTGTCCATAACTTTATGTTGCTTGGAAACAGTTGACCCATGGAAGGATGCAAACACAATCTCAAATTGAATAACTTTTTCCATATCAAAACCACTATGTGCCTCCACCGGGTAGCGAACCCGGGATCCCTCGATTATAAGGCGATGACGCCACCACTACGCCATCGGGGAGGCCCTCAAAATAGAAATAGATGTGGTGCCAGATTCCTTAAAGCCCCAATTGGTACACTGCAACAGCACAAGAATGCTTACCTTTGGCACGCTTACTCATGGTACAGACACCGAATACACGTAATACGACCTAAAATTACTCGCTTTAATATTCAAGACAAACAGCACAAGCACTTCTGTAAACGAATACCTGATCGCTACTACTGAACCTGCAGATTTTTCTGACATCTGGGAGAAATCTGTGCCGTTGGCTTATACCGAACAATGAAAGCCATGTCGCTTTCGGAAACTGGAAGAAATTACTTTCCATTTGAATGTTCCCAACTGCAGGTATGAACCCCCTCGGTGTACGTCAAATCGTCTATCGTATATCCCTTACCTGGAGGAATCGCTAGCGTAAGGCTCTATGAACTCAGAAGCGAACCTTGGTTGAGGCTTGGGTGTGTATCATTGTGTGTCTTATCTATTTCATCTTTCATTTTCATTTTATTACCCTAGTTTGCTCTATATGTCAAAAACCGACGTGAAATAATAAAAGAGATTGATTGAATTGGCGTTTTAAGTCCAGTTTATGTACATTGAGGCTAATTGTACCTACAGTTTAAAGTGGGATCCGAACCACTACGTGCCTCCACCGGGTACCGAACCCGGGATCCCTCGATTATAAGGCGATGACGCCACCACTACGTCATCGGGGAGGCCCTCAAAATAGAAATAGATGAGAACGTTAATTGGTTCTGTAACGATCTCGCTACCCAGCGAAGGTTTAAGGCTCGAGTCCCGCCTGGACATTGTGTCCCTTTGCGGGTGTCCATCTATTTCATATATTCATTACTCATCCTCGCCTTCCAATTAGGTAAAAGTTACAGGAAAGCAACCCAAAAATAAGAAAAAAATATTTGCCTCGTAATGACGCAATTTGACAAGGACGCCCGCAAGAATTTTTTTCACAGGAGAGGCAGCAGTGCTCAAAGAGGGAAAGGTTTTGGAATGCTATCTCTCTAGTTAAGAAAATCCTCTTAAAGAAAATTCCCCCACTAGGATAAATTGCATAGACATCCTCCACCCACTGCATTTTCTGTATGATTTTGCTATATACTCTACTTATTATGTTATGCAGCAGTAACTTCAATTAATTCTTGTCAACAATAAGTCGCCCCTGCAAAGAAGTTCCTGAAATTCTACTGCTGGAAATTTTTAAAATACAACACTACCTGAATATATGTACAATATATTGACATAATTTGATGCATGTTTCTTCCGTATCAAAAAAAACAACAAAAAACACTACGTGTTAAATAAAAATTAAATAAGAAGGATACTGTTGTAGACATTCGTATTATTGAAACTGATGGCAATATTTACATTCATACGGCTTAGAAGTTTATTATTGCGTAACTGTAACTTCATAATAATAATAGTTTTACTCACACACACACAACACCGACATTTTGGAGCTTCCCGTGGATGCAACTCGATAGGACCCAAAGACTACAAAAAAGCCTAAATATAGGGTCGTTACACACACACACACAATATATATATATATATATATATATATATATATATATATATATATATATATATATCCTGAATGCCCAATTGTATTAATTTCCACGTAGTATACCCTGGACTGTATTTTGCATACTAGTGGCTAGCGAGGCTCTGGCATCTGGACTCGTGGGGGGGCTCGTATTGTGTTGTCCTTACATGTTTATGATTGTCCCTTCATCCGCCTATGGTCCAAACTGGGGCCTCTGGCTTCCTAAAGCGTTATGTTGTCATGGAGACCCGTTATATACATGTAGAGGGACTTACTTAATCCTTTCCGTTCAATCTTACTTTCTCGATCCTGTTGCAGTTATGTCCACGCTATAATTAATTAAGTTAGTAAACTATTTGCATGAAAATATGCGCACGAGACTCTACTCCCACCCCCCTCCAGCACACACAGGCATTTAAAATTGTTTCACTTTACGATTTTTCGGGTGTTCTATCTATTGTGCTCGTCTCAAGATAAGACTCTCATCTAATAATCATTAAACTTCAATGCTATGTCTCGTAATCAAGGGGTCCCGGGGTCGATACCCGGTGAAGGCAGATGGTGGTTCGTATTCCACTTTAACCTGTAGGTCCAGTCCCGATTAGCCTTACTGTTCATAAAGTGGACTTAAAACACCAAATCAACCAATCAACCAACCAACCAACTTTATTGCTGCGTGTAGAAGTGTAGACAAATAGTGTTAAAGAACTAAAGATATGGATTCCCTTTTTGCTGAATTCAGCATGAATTTGTTCGTTTGCCATCCTCAGTTAACATGAGAAGGTACGGGAAAGCAGTGAAGAAGAACTACATGTTATAAACATTGCTTCCCAAGAGTTACAATCGCCTCTATGAGGCGATAAACTTGTATGATTTTACATGTTATTAAGCGGCCCGCAACTGAGGGGTCCCCTTTTTGACGTCACTCTAGCAGAAGACCTTCACGTGCCGCCGTAGCGCGGGAAGCCGGAATAGCACCCCCTGACCATGACAGCTATAGTGGAGCCCAAGTTAAGAGTTCAGTATGGGCTCTTATGGGCTTTTACTTTTGAGACCGCCACCCCTAAACAAGGGTGTTTCTGTCAGAAACAAAAGTCGTTAACATTCGAAGAGAAAATAATAAATAAGAAAAAAACCAGAGGAAATGTAAGGCTTTGATGGTTTACACCTTCTTTTGCAATTCGGACCATGAAAACAAGACGTTTTCCTTTCTTGTGTTTACCGCGATTTGGGGAGTTAAAACTAACAGCCGTCCGACGGTTGCCACTTGCTGCAAACACGTGTTGGGAAGAGGGAAGGGGGCGGGAAATGTTCAGGCAAAAGTTCGTGAATAGGCTTCCGTCGGGAGACAAGTGGTTTCTTGTTTGCGTGCCCGCTTTCCCATTTTGGGTATTTCTTGAAGGAATTTATTGTTATAATTATTCTACAACAGCAAAATGGCAAGGGGTGGTATTATTAAGCATAAAAGTGTCATCCTGGTAAAAGTGTTAGTTGGGCTCCAAGCGAAACCGCTGAAACGACTGGAATTTCGTTCAAAACTGTTTACAAAATTAATAGCGAAGGGATTAAAGGTCCTCTTTCAACACCAAACGAGGAGAAAAACTCCAAAGAACAACCGGTACGGAAAATGAAAGAACTTAGAATACAAATTTTATACGAGGCGATGTGCAGCGAAAAGTCCCAGGCACATTGTATACTTTGGCGGATTTTCGGGAGGAGGTTCACTTGCCCCTCCAAAAATGATGACTAAGTAGTATTATGAAAGTATTGATAGCATCATATTAAGAGATCAAAAAAAAAAGATCGAGCCGTTTTCGCTAGATAGTTAAAAGAATGCCCGTCTCCTTCTTTCTGTAACAGGCCTCCCCGATGGCAAAGTGGTAACGTCCTGGCCTTGTAATCAAGAGGTCCCGGGTTTGATACCCGGTGGAGACATATAGTGGTTCGGATCCCAGTTCAAACTGTAGGTTCAGTACCGATTAGCCTTTCTGTGCAAAAAGTGGACTTGAAGAAAAACACGGCCTACGTACACGATAAAATGGACAGCAAGACGTATGACAAGTATATTCGGGAAGAGTTATTTGCAAATCTCCCTCCATGGACCGTCATTACTCTGTACCACAGCCGCATGAAAGAACAGCTTCGCATCAAATCATGGAGGAAGGATTTGCATTCTTGTATTGAACAGTATCCGTTCCGTTGATCACTAACTTTTGTTGCGGCGTGTACTACAGCAGACGTTCGATGCGCGCCGGAGCCTTCTTCTACTGCGCACCATGCGGCAACACTGTCGTCATAAGCCCCATACTGAACTATTAAGTTGGGCTCACCAATAGCAAGTCTTCCAACACGTAGTGGCAGGAATCGTACCAGAATAAAGTTTACGGCCTCTTAAGTATATCGGATCGCCCTGAATTGCGTTTGTCAGATTTATCGGTTTTGTAATCAAGGGGTCTTGAGTTAGATCATTGCCATCGGTTTATCCAACTCAATGTGAGAATATGTATAAATGGACAGAAGCAGCTTTCAGAGGTCCAGTTTACGTTCTTAGATTAGAGTCGAAAATGTTAAAACTGTTTGTGACCGCAAGCAACAATCCTCTAACAAGAAAACACCAACATGCAGGGTGCAGCGTTACCAATTATAACTCAACAAAATTTGACCGCATCCACCACGCTAAATAACCGCAAATGACACATACGTAACATAAGCTCAGAGGTTAGAGGTTAGAGCAATGGCACGGTATGCCAGAGACCCCGGGTTCGAGTCCTGGTCGAGCCTGTATTTCTTGCTGAAAATTTCTACGTAGTACATCTCCTCTGTGTGCCTAATCTACAATAATTAACATCTCTACGCTGGAAGGAATCAGGCAACGTCGAAGTCTACTGTGTTTCAAAGGCAACAGATCCCGTTGCGGTAGCACTGGCAGAGACGATTCCACGCAGGTAAAACAGCGATAGCGAAAAGTCTAGTGAGGCCAGGCCGGCTCGGTAGCTCATTGGTTAGAGCAATGGCACGGTATGCCAGAGACCCGGGTTCGAGTCCTGGTCGAGCCTGCATTTTTCGCTGAAAATTTCTATGTAATGCGTTACCTGTCTCTCACTAGTACATGACCTTGGCAGCCTTTAACCAAGGGAGGAAAGTCAGAATGCCCCAGAACAGTTTTTGCTCGTAACATAGTTATTTCATGAAATAATTTGAGTTAAATTCTTACATTTCTTGTGGAAGATGCACGTAATGCAGAATTCGTTGCCGAAATATTTTCAGAATTTCAGATCTGAGAAGTGTTAGTTCGTACTTCGAGCCAAGTGCTTTCAATTGGGATCCTGTGAAGAATTTTAGGAGCGTGTTTGGGGTGGGAATCGATGAATATCTGGCGTGTGGCATTAATCAGCGACAGGAGGATACTTACTTTAACTTTACTTGAATGTTAAAGTAATAAGTATTCTTCTAAACCTAATTACTGCCATCAAGAATGTTGTTATGCGATTATTAAATAGCAAGATGCTATTCAATCGTATGCGAGAGCCAAAAGTCTTTTCACAAGGGTGATATACAAAACCTTTTTTTATTTTAAATCTTCGCTCACTTACCTTGAAATCTGAAGTAGGTTTTACCTTGGAGAATTCTCTGCACCTCCCCCGCTTCGCTCCCAGACTCAGACCCCGAAACGGACTGTGCGTCTGATCGAGACTGCCATCTACCGGGAAAACAAAAAACTGTTTCCTCGAGAGAAGAATCCGCGGAAGAGGCATGCTGTTTGGTCTGTTTACCTGTGTATCGGCGATCCGGAACGTCGTGCGCACGCTGCCTGTCGTCCCTCGATGACGTCGGCTCCGGAGGAAGGGGGCGGTTGGGGGGCAGTTGCCCCTCGCCGTTTGACACCCTCCTCCACGCCGAGCCCGGATGACGCTGTAGTGGTGTGTTCTGGAGTGGTGGTGACATCGGTCCATCGGAGAACACTGAATCTGCACTTTCCAGGCGGATATGCCTTCCTGCAATTTGCGGTCCGTTCCTTGTCCACTGCACTATCGTTCCGTCCGGGTAGTGTTTCGTCGGTAAGGAATTTGAGAAGCTCACCTTCTTCGGCGTTGGGGGGACCGCGTAGATTGAGTCCACAGAGGACGCCACCGAGCTGAGACTGCCGCGCTTGAATATTGGTGCTAGTGTTGGCTGTTCCCGTGGCACTGGAGAGCTTGTGGCGATTGCCTGTCCCTGAGAACTGTTCCTGTTCCGACTGTACTCCTTTATCTTCTGAGGGGTCATGCTCGATGATCTTCTGAGTCCTTGCTTATCTTCCTGTCTACCACCACGATCCGTCTCCTCATAGATGGTTGGCGGTGACCGTACAGAGCCTATAGTGGCTCTCATGGGAGAACCTCGCACAAAGCTCATGTCTGGGGATATTGCTTGGGGTCTCGCGACTGTTGTACTGTGTGCAGGAGAGTAACTTCTTGGTCTCTGATGAACCAATGAAGGGGAAGCCCCAACGGGTTGTAGGACTATACTAGCGCCGGCCGGTACGGGAAGGCTTCTTGGTCTTTGCCCTTGAGTCAAAGGTACCAGAAGATGTCCCTTGTTGGTTATGTAGTGATATTCGCCGGGTCCTGTGTAACTCTGTGCAGAAGACGGTCTCTCAGGATATCTTGGTTGGTAACGGATTTCCACGTCACTTTCAACGTCTCTATCTCCAAGTCCTCTCGGGGGTAGCGAACGTGGGTCGTAGTAGTCTACAAGACGATATCTCTCGGCAGAATGAGATCGTTCATGTCTCGGTGTGAGGGGGCTCTGGTAAACCCTCTGCGTCTGTCTGTCAAGGCTTCCTCCCCTGGCAGGTCTCTGCTGGCGTGCCAAGTTGGTGTTGACCCTTGGAGACGCTAGTGGTAAGGTTCCTACCGAGTATCGAGCGACTCTTCTAGGTTGATCTACAAAATCTCTGTCGTTCTTCTGCCTCAGCTGACTCAGTCGCTCTTCTAGCACGAGGGATGTGTCTGGAATTGTAGTCTTCCACTGCTTCACTGGACTGTTTGGAGGAGGTGAGAAAAACTGTCTCGACTTCAATACGGGCTTCGGTTGGGCTTGTGGGCTATTCTGGGAACTGGACAATCTCTCCAAAGTTTTGGAAACTGACAGCGGAGTTTTCTTCTTTGGAACAGGTGGAGGAACTTCCTTCAAATACTCCTGGCGACTTCCAACGAAAGACGTCGCCTTTATTGTCCTCGGATTGTTTCTAGGAGCTTCACTTATTTTCTGCTCTGTTCTTTGATGACCTCTCTCTGTATTCTTCACGCTGTCTCCTCCGGGATTTCTTCTCACTTCTACTTTCTTGGCATCGTTGTTTTTCGTCAGTTCCTGTATCAGCTCTGCGTACCTATCTCTCTGCGATCTCTGAGATGGCGAAACTTGGCGGTTTTTATCTGGATCAAGTTTCTTTGGAACATACAATGCCTCCTGGTTCCCTACCTTGGTACTTGGATCTTGTGAAACTTTCGGTGACGTTACACGTTGATCTTTAACATTATCCAGTACTCGCTTTTCTTCAGTTTTTGGCGAAGACTTATGAATATTCTTTGAAACGGTTGATGTAGAATACTGCGGAGATGATGGTCCTTGTTTCTCTTCTACTCGTCTTTCCTTTCGTTCCACGTGTACTGTCGGTGCGAGTGTTACTGTATCACTTGTAGTGACTTTCACAGAAGTCTTAACGTCGAAATCAGAATTGTGTACCTTAGAGATCTTCTCCTGCTTCTCTTCAGTAGTGACAGTAACAGTATCGTTTGTAATGATCTCAAAAATTGGTATTTGATGCAAATTCGAGTTGTTCAATTTCGAAACCTCTGACAGGATCACTTGATGCGGCTTTTCAAGTTTCTTGTCGTCGTTGTAAGTAATGTTACTCTCTATGATAACACGACTCACGATCTCTTCATCCTTAAGTTTAGTTGGTGCTTTTGGTGATACCGGTGGTTTAAAACTGACTTGAGGTGTATTAGACGATATTCTTTCTCCTTGAGGTGGATTAGACTGTAATTCTCCTTGACGTGAATTAGACAGGAATTCTTCTCTTTTATCACTTACTGAGATTTTCTTCTCTGTTGCTGGAAGCACAGAACCAGATGTTGGTTTGAATTCTTCTTTCGGTACTGTCTTTTCTTCTGGTGGCGAGCTAGGTGACCAAGAATATCTAGACTTGTGGGTGTAGTCTGTGGATGGTTTAGGCTTCGGCAAGAGTCTGGGATGTGTAAGAAGATCCTCTGTCCTTTTGTGCTCAACTTTTCCCAGAAATGGTGGCGAGCTTGCTGCACTGTACTTTGTTTTCAATGTCTCCACCGTGGCACTGCTAAGTTTTGTCGACAGGTTTCCTTGCAATTTCTCGATGAGGCTCTGGCTTTTGGCTAGCGATTTAGAAGCTTCGGATGCACTTAAAGTGCCAGTGTGCGCCTGCTCAACTTTGTCACTAGGTTTTTCCTCGGCTTGATCTTTAAGAGCAGCACAAGCTTTATCTGAGCTGTTTTTGGTCTTGTCCTGGTCTTCCTTGTCCTCTATGTTGTTCTGCTCGTCCGTTTTCACAGGCTGTTCCAATCCGTTTGAGGTCGGACTCTCGTCTGCTGGTGTTTCGTCTTGGCTAAGACGACGGTGGATGGCTTTCACCAATGTAGGGCTCTGTAGAGGGTTTTTTGGCACGCCGTATGGGTATGATCGAGATTTGTCGTTCTGCGTCGAGCTCTTGACTCCACTGTTAGTTTGCGGGTTGTCTCTATCGGTAGAACCTCCTTCCTTAGCAGTCGCTGGTTCAGTTGTCTTGGTTATCACCTCAACAGTAATCAAGTTCTGCTTTTCCTTCACAGGGGGCGTCAGTGATGGCCTTGGGGGTATTGTAGGTTTCTCAATCTTTTCTGGCTTTGTTCCCGTTCTTTCTCCTTCCTGTTTAGACACCAGAACTATCTTTAGGGATTCGGTTTCGACTCGATCCTTGTCGCGTATAACTGCTGGTCTGGTTGAATGATCTCCTCTTTGATTGACGCCGACAGTTCTCTGGCTAGGGACAGGCACGTCGATCGCCAAGCTGTGTCGTCTTGGTTCGGGCACCGGCTGAGACCCAAGACTGTGTTCTTCAAAGGTGAGCCTGATGTCTCTCACTGAGTGCCTGCGCGTAACAGACACGTCACTGGTGGAATGTTGGCGAGGGGGCCGCTTCATCAGGATGCCGACTGTCTTTTGGTCCAGCCTGAAACGATACAAATAAAACCGTCACTCTTAGTGTACAATGTAATACGTCAAGTGGTTCTCAAGTAATTGTAACGTCATTCGGGTATCATAACAAACATGTTACTCTTCTACATACTACGCGTTGTGCCTAGGAAAGTTGTTTACGTTCCAGCAAGTGCGGGTTACAGTAAAATGTGTAGTTTGTACATAAGTAAGCTTTGACAAATTACGAGCTAAAAGGTTCTGATAAATTTTTCTGAGTTTTTTTTTTTTTTTTTATAAAATATTTATTGGTTGTGGACAAAATCCATGCACCAGTTAACAATTTATCAATTGGTATTATATACATGTATGCACATAATATTTACTCACAATTATTCCTTTCATAATGAATAGTTTCCAAATTTCATTACACTTTTACAGAATTATATTAGACTTATTAAGATATTTTGTAAGAATATAGATTACCGAGGATGAAGGTGAAGTCAGTAAACAAGGCAGTGTCAGTGGCGCTTGATGTCCACTCCTGTACAATTCCTGTAAAAATGGTTCTCTATAAGTTTCATAAAGTTTGCATTGAAATATAATGTGGTTTGGAGTTGCAGTATATTCATTGCACAAACAAACTGGTGAAGTCACTAAATTCTTCTTGTAAAGGTGAGCTGCGGCGATAGTGTGATTTAACCTGCAGCGCATTATAGTTGTGAGGGAACTCCGGGAGAGTTGAATCTGTTTAAACCAACATTCCTTTGGAATTCTTTCTTGTATAGAATAGTAGGCCTTACCGCATTGAGTGCCAGTATTTGTCCACAAGTTTTGCCAGTCAGTAAATAGTATTTTTCTAGTGTGTGATTCCAAAACTACGGACGGAATCTTTATTGAAAGCGGCCGTTGGATTGTTTGATTCGCTGCATATTTTGCCAAAGTATCTGCTATATTATTCCCTTCTATTAAAGAATGTCCAGGTGTCCAAATAAAGTTGATATCATATCCCAATCTCGTTAATTTCAATGTGAGTATTCTTATGTTAACAATGTACCATTCCGTATGACATGACCATGATGCAAACTGTAAAGAATTTAGCACAGAGGCTGAATCGGTTGCAATTAGAACTGAATTTAACTTCTTCTTTTGTACATAAAGCAATGCCTGTCGTATTGCAAAAGCTTCTGCAGTGTATATTGACAGATACGATGGCAAAGGAAAAATTTTGAATTCTGCAGAATTATCACAGTAAAATGCTGCTCCTGTTTTTCCAGACGTTGATTTTGAAGCATCTGTATATATGTGATATTCACATTGTAATTTTGAATGTATGTAGTCTTGATATATATTATTTGAAATTGTAGGGATTGTCTTCCTTAAAACTCTACTTGGGTAGGCAGGAAAATGAATCCTCATGGGAGATATCATATTAAAGTAGTCTGTTATGAAGCATGGTGCATTTGGTAAACGAATAATATTAGCTTGAAATTTATTAATGTCCTTATAAGCATAATATAGTATAGGTAATCTGGATTTATATTTTGCTGTACGTCTGTTGAGCATCAAAGAGTCTAACAATTGAAGTTTTGGTATGATCGGAGATGTCGTGTTGGCAATTTTCTTAAGTAAAAATTTGCTCGCAAGATATTTAACTCTAAGTTTGTATGGTGGATCTCCCACTTCTACGAAAGTTGCTTGTTTTGGAGTTCCTTTCCAAAGGCCATAAATCCTGGATAAACTGCTATATTGGATAGAAGATAGCGTGTTAAAAGCCCAACTTAAATTATCATTGTACATAAAGGAACCATACTCTAGTCTTGAGTTTAGCATCTGTTTATGGATCTGATGTAATAATTTAGGATCAGCACCCCACTTTTTCTTAACTGTCAACATTTTTATTATGTTAAACACTTGAGATCCCTTACATTGTGCCAGTTCTACTTGTGACTTCCATTTAAGTTTTTCATCTAATATAAGTCCCAAAAATTTATGACTTCTTTGTTGACTAATAGTTTTTCCTTTTATATTTATTGATATGCATGAATGAGATCTCTTCTTATTAAAAACTACCACCGAAGACTTATCTGGATTTACTTCAATTCCATTGATATCACACCATGATGATAATTCATCCAGAGATTTTTGAATTTTTTGAGCCCCTTCTTGAATATTTTTACTACTAGCGTATATAACAATATCATCTGCATATTGTAATAGACGAGTGTGTTGAAGAATTTTTGAGCCTAAATCTGCCGTGTACATATTAAATAGCATGGGACTCAGCACTGCGCCTTGTGGTAGACCTTTATGTGTATAACGTGCGGTGGATAACTGTCCTCCATATCGAATGTACAACTTACGTGCCAATAATAATCCAAGAATACTTTTTATAAAATTACGTGGAACGTTCATTTTCTCCAATTTTTGTAACAGTATATTTGGAAGGACAGAATCATAGGCGCTACTTAGATCGAGAAAAACTACGATACAAAATTCTCGCCGTATGAAAGATAGCCATATATCTAAAATTAGTGTCGCTAATACATCTACTGTTCCAGTTCCTTTCCTAAATCCCATCTGATGTTTCGGTAATTTCTGATTATATTCGACCCACCATGTGAGTCTGTTGAGTATTAAATGTTCATATAATTTAGCAAGGCATGATGACATAGCAATAGGTCTATAGTTCGTATGTATTCCTGATTGTTTACCTGGTTTTAATATGGGTATTATCACCACTTCTTTCCACTGTGAAGGAATTTTTCCACTATTCCATATTGAATTGTATGTATTTAGTAAAATTTCATATCCATTCAAAGGCCAGTGTTGAATACATTCGTATGTAATACCATCTAAACCCGGAGACGTTTTCTTTCGTTTATGAACAACATATTCTAATTCATCCATAGTGAATAGCGATTCTAACGTGGATGTTTCTGGATATTTCATAGAATTTAACAATTGACAAAGATTAGTTTCAACCGTATCTGGTGTCAACTTGCGGTGAAATTCTTTTATCCAGGCTGAATTGATATCTCCTCCAAAATAATGACAAGTATTATTATTGGACATACTTCTTATTATTTTCCAAGTCACTGAAATAGAAGAATCTTTAGTTAATGTAGAGCAAAATGACTTCCAAAAGTATGATTTTGATTTCTTTAGGAACCTCTGAGTTTTTGCTGCAATTTCTTTATATCTAATAAAATGATTGATGGTAGGATTCTCCTTATAATTTATGTATGCTTTTTGTCGTTCGTTTACCCATTTCTGGCAATCCGTTGTCCACCACGGAGTCACTTTTCTTCTAGATCCAAAATTAGATACTGTTGCATTTATTTGTTCTTGTCGAATGAGAGACACCAATGTGTCATACGATACTTCTTGTTTCAACAATTCATTCTTTATTGCATTGTTTACATTTCCGGAGAATTTCTGCCATTCAACCCTTCTTGATATATATTGACTATTGTTTTGTTCAGAGCGCATAGTAAACCACGTTATATTTTTATTATGTTGAAAGGTTATCATAATTGGCATGTGATTACTGTTGTAACACTTCTCTAATACACTCCAATGGATTTTTGAAGCTTTATCATTTGAGGTAATAGTTATGTCTGGAGCACTCGGCTGTTCATTAGGTCTTGAGATTATTGTAGGTGTTCCGTCGTTGAGTAATACAGCTGAGGAATCTTGCAAGTAATTATACAAATCTTTACCTGATCGATCAGTTAGGGAACAGCCCCACATAGGGTGGTGTGCATTAATGTCCCCTGCCAGCACAAATGAAGTGTTTGGTGGAAGCTGCCCAACGATATTCTGCCACACTGTAACAGGGAGGTGCACTGTGGGAGGGCAGTAAATTGATACATAAGACGTATCAGCAATCCGAACACCTGTAATCTGAATTTGACTGTTTATATTTTGAAACAAAATAATGTCATACTGTATATTTCTTTTAACACCTATAGCTGAACCACCGTATCCATCTAAACGATCATCTCTTATCCAATTGTAACCTTTAAACTTCAATGTTGAGTCAGTTTTCAACCACGTTTCTTGTATAAGAAGGACATCTGCAGAAAAATAAGATAAAATATGTTGTAAATTATGTCTATTAGGAATTAAACTTCGTATATTCCATTGTAATATTTTCAAGACTTTGTCTGGCATGCTGGTTGTTGAAATAAGTATTGCAAAATACTTGTAGCAATGCAAGTCCAGTCCTGGTTAACGTTCAATGTCGAAGTCCCTGATAGGCTACATAATTGTTCTATAAATAATGAAAAATTATTTAGGAATTTTGTAGAATTTTGTTCTTGTGCCCGATTTGGCTGGATAGCTTGAGCCGCCTCTGCAAGAACAAATAAATTATTTTGTTGGCATGTTGTCGACAAATTCGGAGCATTGTCTTTTCGAGATCCTGACAAAGAATAATCAGGGCTTGTCATTCTCTTTTTATATTCATTTTGTCCAAATGGTTTCAATGTTTGAGAAGATTTCTGGCGTTTTCCTTGAGACGACTCAGTCTCTTCCAAATATTTTCCAGCTTTCTTTGAACTGTACAATGGCCTTTTATTAGATACACTGTATTGATCTTGTATTATATTATTATGATATAAGGTGCTACTCGAATTGTTAGATATCGAAGCATATGTGAATGGCATTACTGTCTTTTCTATTTCCTGAACATGGCCAGTAGATATCTGTTCATATCCATACATATAATTAATTTTTGGGACTTTCTTCATAGCTTCGTTAAACGTAACATTCTGAACTGTCATAATTTTAATTATTTCCTTTTGGCGTTGTTTTTCAGGACAGTTTTTGTCAATTGCAGTGTGCTCCTGATTACAATGGAAACACTTGATCTTATTTGTGCAAGAGGACGATTCGTGATTCTCACCACAGCGTTTGCATTTTAATTTACTTTTGCAATTAGCCCTGAAGTGCCCATAATAAAAACAATTAGTGCACTGTTTAATCAAGGGAATGTACCTATCAATATCAAACTTTTTGTAAAACAGTGTGACATATTGTGGTAAGGATTGCGAGTCGAATGTTACAATTACCGTTCGAGTTGGAACAGCAACGCGAGTACCCTCCTCGTACTTATACTTCACAATGCGTTTTACCTTGATTATTTTGGCTGTTGATGAATTTATATTTTGCAAAATTTCATCTTCACTTATTGACTGATGTACATCTTTCATAATTCCCATTCTTCGTACTCGGTGTGATGGAACAAAACCTTCCCAATTATTCTGTAACAGTAATGGATTCGAAAGGAAATCATTTGCATAATTAGATGTCATAAATGTAAGTCTAGCTAGATTTTTTCCAAGGCTATCTATCTCTTTCAAACCTATAATATTTTCTTTGCTGACTATTTGGCCTAATTTTAAAATGTGAAGTTGACCAATGTTTCCTTTGCCATTTCCACCTGAGGCATCCTGATGTTTAGATTTCACAAATATTTCATACGGACCTAAATGATTACTTCTGTACTTCAATACCTGTTGCTCATAAACTTTTTTGGAACTTGATTTACTAATTTGTTGGGTGTAATCTATATTATTACACTGAGAATTCAACTTATTAACTTCTTCTATCGAAGTTATGATTTCCACGTTGCTGGAAAGTTCCATGGCACTAATGTCCGTGTCCATGTTGGATTCAGCTGGTTTTGTACCAGCAAATTTGGCTTTACGGCCTTTAGATTTTTTCATGAATTAATGTTCACATTGTCGCACATATATTTAGAACGACACTAATATTCAAACAGTAAACTATAAAGTCTCAAATTCTAACTTAGAACACAAAATTATCTTTGCAACAAATCACTTACACAATCACATCTGTAACCACAGACTCAATCCTCTTTTTCTGAGTTAACAAATATTTGTACATTAAAAGGTATAAATTTTAAACATTCCGCCATGAGTTACATTCACAAAGGTTAGTACATTAACATATTTCTAATTTTTTATTGCGTTCATTCATTTACGTCATAATTTTTAGTACATCGGAACAATCAACTCTTCGCGTTTGGTTATGAGAGATCTTTAAGTTTTCAACCTTTATACTTTGCACCTTATACATTTTTTCTTTCTTTCGTTCTAATCGATTTAACAAATTTATGAAATAAAACAAAGAGCTAACAACGTACACTGATTAACCAGAAGTTTGTATGTACGTCAGAACTGTTGCTGAGAAAATAGTATTTTCAGACTGAAAAGGCCGAGATAATACTTATCTACGGCGAGTGTAGGAAAAATGCAGCACAAGAGTGCAGGCTGTATGCACGACGGCATTTGCGCTCGGCTCTGCCGACAGGCATAGTGGGGATGCGCCTTCTGCTCTCAAATTCACGTAACAATTACTTGAGAACCACTCGATGTATTACAATGTAACAAACGCCATTCTTAATTTTTTTTCCGTACTTTCAAATTAGCTGAAAATAAAATGGGATATCCATTAAAGAAAAAAACTAAGTTTGTGTTGAAAATCGTACTTCCTTACGTAGTAGAACGTATTGTGTCCATTAATTTCATGAGCCCCTCTCATACCTATATATCTGCAAAAGAAGTTTTTAAATATTTATTGTTGTTTATGAAATATTTGGGGTGCAAGTTTTAGGTGATTCACCCGGTATATATATTGTACATCTACGTGGGCTCCTTTCGTAACCCTCAAAATATCTCACTAGCATGCCAGGGGTGAGAGATTTGATGGCGTCACGAAGGTCACGTACAGGCGAAGTGTAGATCGTGTCTTTTACATGACCCCACAAGAAGAAATTCAGAGGGGTTATGTCCGGAGATGACCGTGGCCATCTGATTGATGCATCCTGTTGGTTGGCTCCCGTTCAAACACACGTCCGAACTGTCTTTGGACTGAAATTGGCGATGTCGTTTCCGCATGCGCTCTACCTTGTGCTATCGACATCGTTGCTAATTACTCCGCAACAAAAATAATAATAATAATAGAGGAAAAGGTCTAAATATGGGCCCCCATTTTTATTTTGTCATTTTCGGAGGAAAAAATTAATATATCGAGCACCTGCCTTTAAAATGCACATCTATGAAATATATACTTAAATGTAATAGATACTTAAATTATCTACAGTATAGAAAGTCTCCATTTTTTAAAAAAAAAGCAATTTCCAAAAAATGATAAAATTATGTATTGTGGTCTAAATATGGGCTACTAGTGGCAATATCACAAAAAGCAATTAAAAATTAGCCATTTATCGCTAAAACATTATAAAATTCATATTTATGAATAATCTGTTGTTTTGAAAATCACGCGGAATGGGAAAAGTCGAAATTAAGAGAAACATCCAAATATTTGTTGAAAGCGTGATCTCAACATAGACCTCATGTCATAGCCCATATTTAGACCATCACGCTATTTTTCTTCATCAATTTATTTTCGCTCTCTGTCGCATATATTTCACAAACAAATCATGGCATTAGAAAAGCCCACATTTGTTTTATGTACCGCTAATATCATAACATACACAATGCAGATGAGAATTCAGAAAATGCCCAGTTAAATCATACCTGCAAAAAGTTTTAGGTCGCAATTCTATAACAGCGTCCAAGGCCGAAACTAATCAGCACTTTCTCTTGCGAATTGGCGCCGCAACCTTTGTCCTTGACATATAATGAGTTCCAATAGCTTCTGCCAGGCTGCAGCACCCGGAAGCGCTGATAACTCAAAAACCTTATATTTAAACCTTCGCCCATATTTAGACCTTCTCCTCTAATATTAACATTTTCTTGAGTTGTAATTTGAAATCAGGGATTTTCCATGTGGACACCCTGTATTTCAGGGCGGTCTGATTACTTTTGGAGAAGTGTACGCAGTACATCGATGCATAAAGTGGGAGAACAACATCTAGAAAAGATTAAACGTAAAACGGAATTCGGAGCACGAAAGAAAGGCAGAATACATATATCCATTCCACCTAACGTTATCATTTTTTTTCTCCACGTCCGCTTTGCAAATGATACATTCCCACGCTTGAAAATCTACAATGCATCATTTCTTTTGGAGTATCATTACATTCCTCATGTACAATCAATCAATGTCAAATAACGGAAAGAGAAAGACAAATAATAAAGCGACATAGTCACATGAAGTGCTGTTGTGTTCTATGATGCATGAACATTCCATTTTCTTTCGGTTCAACAAAGCTATGTGTATGTAATTTCCGGTGTGCTTCTAAATTACATGATCATGGCGGTATGAAAAATGTATTGAGCCTACCCACTGTGCGAATTAAGCGTTTTGCTTTTTTTAAGCGTTTGCCCACTCATTGGCGTATTTGTAATTTCATTTCAGGAAGTTAGTTCTCCTTGGGTATGCAAATTTGTATGTTTACATACTAGGAGCGTATATTCCAGGCTATCTGCGAAGCCTGAAGCATAGAAAGTAAAATACTGCATAGAAATCTCTTAGAAACTGTGTGAATTAAGGTGATATTGAAAATAAGATAATTGCGATTCTGAAGTTGGCAACCTGAATTCTTAGGAGTTGGCAACCTGAATTCTTAGGAGTTGGCAACCTGAATTCTTAGGAGTTGTCAACCTGAATTCTTAGGAGTTGTCAACCTGAATTCTTAGGGGTTGTCAACCTGAATTCTTAGGGGTTGGCAACCCTGAATTCTTAGGAGTTGGCAACCCTGAATTCTTAGGGGTTGGCAACCCTGAATTCTTAGGGGTTGGCAACCTGAATTCTTAGGAGTTGGCAACCCTGAATTCTTAGGGGTTGGAAACCTGAATTCTTAGGGGTTGGCAACCTGAATTCTTAGGAGTTGGCAACCTGAATTCTTAGGAGTTGGCAACCTGAATTCTTAGGAGTTGGCAACCTGAATTCTTAGGAGTTGGCAAACCTGAATTCTTAGGGGTTGGCAACCTGAATTCTTAGGAGTTGGAAACCTGAATTCTTAGGGGTTGGAAACCTGAATTCTTAGGGGTTGGCAACCTGAATACTTAGGAGTTGGCAACCTGAATACTTAGGAGTTGGCAACCTGAATTCTTAGGAGTTGGGCAACCTGAATTTTTATAAGTTTGCAACCTGACTACCGTTGGGATGGCAACATGGCTTCCTTGAAGACGTCAAGAATGAGTCTATCCTAGGATCAAGTGTCATAGTGGGATAGCCCAAGTCTTAGACTTAGCATACGCCACTGTTCCATACATAAACTACTGTCTTGCAGTTCTAAGTACCTTTGGTTCTAACCTAGATCATTAGATCTTAGGATGATAATTACACATAACTTAGAAACACAAACTTAGTATATTTATATTGTAAGGAAACCCAAGCACGCACAAAACAGACCCATTGAACAGGTAACACCGTAAACTTAACCAAATTTATATTGCCAAGTTCAAACATAATGTCCATCTAATCTACCTACACGTGAAATATCAGCACTGAAAACATAAGTGGGAAACAGCCTGCTGTTGTCTCAATAAGGTTGGTCAGTTTCAGAATGGTTCTTCCACAAGGGTGCTGCATACTTTCCGGCAAGAAAATATTTGATGAATGAACACGAATGATTCTTCAATTGTGCATTTACACTTTACCCTATGCTTTCAATCATATTTTCTTTGAGAGGGTTAAAAGCATCTCTGGCGGGGTTAAAACTAATTTTCTCTACCGGGGGCATCCCCCCTTCCTCCCATTAATTTGCACATCGCGCCTTCCCGACAGCGTTGTGGCAGCGTAGTCGCCTTGTAATCGAGGGGTTCCGGGTACGAGGTGACACAAAGAATGCCACTCTAAACTGTACCTATGAACAAAAAAACCTCAAACTCATGAAATATATATTACATGCCCATGGTAGAATAAGAATATAATGGCTATGGTAGTATGAAAATCAATCATAAAAATTGCCGACAGAGCGCCTGAAACACTATTCAATTGGCTTCGGATCTATTATTGGGGGTGAGATCTTTACATATCTGATGAAAATCAGCCGAAATAGACAAACTTGACAAAGCATATTTTGACATATTTCACCAATTTTGCGTTTTTACAACATATTTCTTCAACTTTGTTGTAATAAGACATATTTCTGTATAATTTCGTAATTCTCTCGCACATAATCGGTTATTTCATATTTCTTTTCTTCGTAGCTTTAGCACAACGGATAGTTCATATTGTCGATGGCAGGATATGGAAATTACGGAGGAAGAAAGATGCCGTCTTTTCATAGTACAGAAGAATATAATACCCCACTTTTTTATCCCGCCGACAATTGATAGCCATGCAAACATTATTGAGGCAAAATGTTCTCTCTCATTGTTGCACGGGTAGTAAACAAGTTTCGTTCTCATTTCTTTGCCTTTTTCGCTTTTCACAAAAATCAGTCAAAAGTAAAAATAACAGTCGGTACATTACAGCCCCTACTCTACTCTATCGGGTATGGGAGAAATTCGAGAGTACTGTTGTGCATATTTTTGACTTTACTGGGAATATATCTGAATTTTTCTGACATATTTGTAATTTTTCATGACATATTTTCCAATTTATATGACATAATTACATACATATTTTACAGTTTTATAGGACATAAAGTACCGGGTCCTAATTATTATTATAATTCCCTTGAAATCTACAAATATTTAATTTAAATAGTGTATAGTTGTAATTAATTTTACTCCTTAGCAGGATTAAACATCTTGTGTAATAAGCTATAATGCACTGAGAAATTCATCTTCAGGGCTTGTACCCCCCCCCACTTTTCCTCCTGGACGAGTCCCCCCTGCCCCGAAATAAAATTCTGGCTACGGGCCTGTCCGAGGGAGTAATTTTGGGGAAGAAAAGATCCATATGAAACCGGACATATCCTCAGTCATCAGTGTCGGAACCTAAGGGCGAAATGAACGAGGCCCATGATAATAAGCGAATGATGAATCGTAGCTTCTAGGCTCATATAAAAGAACATGCGCTGATTGTGAAAAGGACTCACGAGCAGACTTCTCATTTCGCTTCCGTGATTGGATCCCGTGACCCAATCACATCCAATATTTGCATTCATCACGTTTCCGCTCTCCGAGTTCCGTTCACACGGAACAGACCGAGATTCCGTCCCTCCTGGATTAGACGGAATAAAACCATTAATTGCAAGCCCGCCCAATCCTTAAATATATTCATAGGATATTTTTGAAGATTGATAAGAAATGACAATGTTATTAGTCATTTCACAAATGGTTGTCACTACAACTAGTTCATATTTGAAAATGATAAATATCTCTCCTGTCCCTTTCGCAACACAAATATTTCCACCCTGCCGAACTTCGCATTTGATGAACAATCAATGTATCAAAGGAAGGAAAATGAAAAATTGTTGAATTGACAACTACCGGTGCCCAGGATAAAGCGATACCCCAGGTTAAAACGATCGTGCTAACTGTCTATTCTGTTAGTGGTGCCATCATGTGGTAAAATCATGAATCACCTCTTCATGTAAGTTTCGTTTAGCATCTTTTCTTAAAACTTTACAGCATTCAAAACCCTTTGATGTAAGGTTAGTGTTAGTTTCGCAGTTTGCCTGATTATTGCATTTTGTGTGCAGTTATATATTCTCCTACTAGCCTCCTCCTTAAAATACAAATTGTTTAAACATACGAGTATACATTGTAGAACATGAGTAAGGTGGGGTAAGACTGCGCGGCGGGTAAGACTGCGCACCGTTTTTCGAGGTGAAAATCACACACAGTTGGCACCACTGCCCCACCGTTACTTCGTCCAAGATGGTAGCTAGCTGTGGACAGTGGTGAAGATACGTTTGAAATTCGTTGTGCTGAGAGATGCAAGTGAAAAGATTTTGAGGGTGTTTGCTATTTATTTTAGTACTATGTGTTTTAAGTACTACGTCACTGTGAATGTATACAATATTACGATGTTGATGGATAGAAGAAGCTGTGTTAATGCCGAGTCCACCTGCGTATTAGTTTCCATTGCTTTGTTCAATGGCTGGGCAGCATCACGTGATTTGTTCTGGAATGCAGCACGGGGCACGACTGCGCACGTGCGCAGTTTTACCCCACAAGTGTGTGGCTTGCAAGGCCCAGCCATTAGACAGATCATTTTTTTGGCCACTGAAGTCGTTTTATTCATCTGAGTGCGATAAGTGGATGAGTAACCATCCGGGTCGCCCAATCACAGTTTTTCAAGTGGCATCCATTTTTACAAAGGCATATGGGAAGGCAGCTACAGTTGGGAATGCCATGAAGGGCTTTGAAGTGACTGGATTATGCCCTTTCAATCAAGACATCTTCACTGAGGACGAGTTTCTTCCCTCTACTGTGACAAATGTATCAGCTCCAACGCCAGGTGAGTAGTCTTCAACAAGTGGGGCTAACAATACTGAACCATCCACCAATGACGTGCCACATCAGGCAAATGTGGCTCATGCATCAGCTGAAACTCCAGGTGAGCAGCCTTCAACAAGTGGGGTTAACAATACTGGATCATACGGGCACATTTCCGTTAACCAGATTCACCACTTCCACGTGCAGAGCATATTCAGCACCGCCGACGAAAGGGAAGGCAGTCTCAGGTGTTAACTGGATCTCCATTCAAAGTCAACTTGGAAGCCTAGTTGGCTGAGAAGAGTAAGAAGGAAGTTCAGGGGAAACAGAAACGGAACATCGTTGTTGAAGAAGATGTAGCAAACAGAAAACGCCCGAAGAAAGAGTACAATTGCCCAGGTTGTAATGAGAAGTACAGCGATCCTCCAGTAGAGGATTGGATCCAGTGTTCCATATGTGACGAGTGGTGGCATGAAAATTGCACCTCGTATGAAACAGGAACCTTTATTTGTGATTTGTGTTAGCGATTCCTAACCCAAGTGAAGGACGAGAATAGTATCCCATATGATAGAAGAGCTTTTTTAGGTGATTTGTGTTTCTTTTTATACAAATGTGACTGTGTAGAAAGTGCGCATTCTTACCCGAACTTGATCGCAGTCTTACCCCGTGGTGCGGGTAAGACTACGCATTTGCATGGTGACGGTTTCGTAATTGTTTCATGCAGAAATATTGTTCATTCAGCTTTCGGAAATTTACTGTGAGTTATCAAAGGATAGTGCAATGTGTACTGCTTTTTTCATGTGTGTCTGAAGTTTCATAGCTTGAATATAAAATTATGAACTCAAACTGCGCAGTCTTGCCCCACCTTACTCTACCTAAGAATAACAATAAAAATGAACTATAAAAAACAAGGGATAGTTTTACCTTGTGGGGCAAAACAGTCATTTGTATTATCTTATATATGCTTTAGGGCCGCGGTGGCTCAGTCGGTAACGCGTCTGACTACCATGCTAAAGGTCCCGGGTTCGATCCCCGGCCGGTTCAAATCCGGGAACTTTTCTAGCGGCCCCGGCGCCCACCCAGCGTCGAATAACATGGGTACCTGGGGGAAACCCTGGGGGGTAAAGGTGGTCAGGGGCGTGATGCTGATCACATCTCCCCACTCACGACCGGATCAAGAAAGTGTGGGGCGTTACCCCCACACCTATACGCCTTCATGGCGTGGTGCTAAGCACAGGGGAGCACTTTTTATATATGCTTTAGTCTGTCATATTTCCAATTAATAAATGAAAAAAAAGTCATTGGTATTATTCAGTCACTAATTTCTTGAAAGAACAAATCTATTTAGATAGGAGTAAAATAGACCTGTATTTAACAAGTCATCCTAACAAAGGTGTTTTTAAGGAAGATAAGAAAAAGGAGATAAAAGAAGCGATAGATTAAGAGAAAAGGAGATGATAAAAGAGCCAGAGAGAGACAGAAGGAAAGAGAAAAGAAACATATGTGACCGAGAGACAAAGAAAACATAAATAAGCGAGACAAATACACAAAGAGAGAGGGAGAGAAGAGAAATAAAGACGCGGCAGAGAGAAGCGTGGAAGAGTAAGAAACGAAAAGAGTAGAGAAGAAGAGAGAAAGAGCAATATAGAAGCAGAAAAGGCAGGAAAAGACAGCGAAGGGAGAGGAATACCAGAACCGAAAGAAAGAAACATACAGAAAAAGACATGATCTAGGAGACAAAACACGAAGGGGTACTAAAGCTGAGAAAAGATCAAAACCCACAAAGAAGAAACAAGGAAAGAAACAGAGAGAGAAACAGAAATGAAGAGAGATAGAAGTAGGTAATTTTCCATTATTTCAATAATGGAGTCATGTTACCTCCCTTGACAATCTCTAAGGGCGCATATCATTGAAAATACTACCAGCAAAGAGAACAATGACTACTTCAGGCCTTAAGAATAGCTACTTGAAAACAATTTCCTCAAAACGGGACACTTCAACGCTTAAATCGAGTGACTTGTAATCATAGGAAAATGCTACATGAATCCACACTGCCATCTATGAACACATTTCTTGTGCTGATACTCGTAGGGCACCCAGCTTGCAACAAACGTCAAAACTAAATGCTAAAATCTCTAAACCTGGCCCTCCTAAGCGGAATTGTAAGTTAGAAGGGCCAGAAGGGTGTCTACCAAAATAACAAATCCAAAATTCTTGACTTTTTCTTGACCTTTCTTTGCTTTCTCTTCAACTTGTTTTTCCCTTCTCCTAACATTTACTTAATCGCTTCTACTTAGGTATAGTTGGCAATTAAGAAAATATATATTTTTATTCAATGAGAAACCCCTACCACAAGGAGGGTTAAGATGAAAACTGAAGGTGTACTTTAACAAGAGATTTAGACTTGCTTTAATTGTTAACGCATGTAAAAATTAATGCTTCAGACGTCATCCTGGATGAGGAATAGCCACATTATTTTCTTTAATATTTTTACAAAACTTCACACCTGCAGTGAGCTCGCCGGCCGACAGCAGTGTTACCCTGTCAAGAAAAGTGAAAAAAATGCGAATAAAAATTAATTAATTAATTTTCGGGACGTTGATGCAGAAAATAAAAATATTAATCAGTGGATCTCTAGAAACATCCTTTCTCAGTGTTCAGTTAAAATTTGAAAATTTTCTGTCGACTGGTTCTCGAGATAATCGTGACCAAAATACCCCATAAGCTTACATTGCAAATGCTCAAACTTTTCGCCAGAGTAGGAGATCGCCTTAAGAAATAAATTAAGCAAATCTTAGCCACAACTCAATACAATTTTAGATTTCCAAATACTCTATTTTATAAAATCCCAGTACAGGTATAAAACAATGTAAATACTGTAAAATTCTTGACCACAAGCATAATTTCTTAACTTTCTTGGCCTACCTGTTGATTTCTTGACTCTTTCTTGATTGGTAGACACCCTGGTACCTTGCCAGGATTAGAGCCCTTTAACATTTAGTTCTGACGCTTGTTCCAAGCTGGATGTGTCCCGCACCCAGGAGCGTATATTCTAGGCTAGTTAGGCTATGTGCGAAGCCTGAAGTCTAGAGAATAAAATACAGGGAAAAAATCGATCAGAAATTGTAAATAAAATTATTTATATTAGTTAAATGATGATGATGGTGCTGGAGTTGGCAACCTGATTTCTTATGAGTTGGCAACCTGATTTCTTATGAGTTGGCAACCTGATTTCTTAGGAGTTGTCAACCTGATTTCCTATGAGTTGGCAACCTGATTTCTTGTGAGTTGGCAACCTGATTTCTTGTGAGTTGGCAACCTGATTTCCCATGAGTTGGCAACCTGATTTCCTATGAGTTGGCAATTTCATTTCTTAAGGGTTGGTAAACTTATTTCTATTCATAGCCTAGGACCATGTGACATAGTGAGATCTTGGACCCAGTTAGTGGTATGCTTCTACAAACAGCGTTAATAATATTGAGAGAAGTATACTTACATCTCTCGAAAGCGACGTGTATACTACGTTCATTTTCTCTATCCATCTTAACTTTTCTAAACCTTAGATTAAATGCTGGGGTTAGTGTAACAAGGCGTTAACCAAACGCTAACTAACGACCTAGACCTACTCGTACTTTCAAAAGAACTGAATGAGTTGGGGTAGAGTAATTCAATTATAAAAAAATAAACAACTTTTCCTAGCCGAAGGCTTAAATACTTAAATAGTCGATTTTTTCTTTCCTGGCGAATGTTCACTTCAAGGCTGGTTATAAGTCATCAGTTTCCATCCATCGTTCTGCTACTTAGAGGGCGGATGTTTACATAAGTGGGTTTTTTTCTTTCTCTCGTAGGAAAGCAACGGACATTCAACAGATAAAACCAATTGGAGACACCGCCCCAGGCGGGATTTTAACACTTTTTAAGTGGGGGAAATATTTTATTTTAATTTTGACAGGAGTAACGTATATTTGCAGGGACACGTTTGCATGAAACTGGGATGACGAAAAGTAAAATTTTCAAAGGTCAATAACTAAGGACCTACACGTGGTATAGTATTCCAACATCAGTGGCGTGTACTGAGTCGAAGATTTGGGCTATCTCACTATGTCACGTGGTCCTAGGCTATGAATAGAAATAAGTTTGCCAACTCTAAGGAAATCAGGTTGCCAACTCATACGAAATGAGGTTGCCAACTCATACGAAATCAGGTTGCCAACTCATACGAAATCAGGTTGCCAACTCATACGAAATCAGGTTGCCAACTCTAAGGAAATCAGGTTGCCAACTCTAAGGAAATCAGGTTGCCAACTCATACGAAATCAAGTTGCCAACTCATACGAAATCAGGTTGCCAACTCATACGAAATCAGGTTGCCAACTCATACGAAATCAGGTTGCCAACTCATACGAAATCAAGTTGCCAACTCATACGAAATCAAGTTGCCAACTCATACGAAATCAAGTTGCCAACTCATACGAAATCAAGTTGTCAACTCATACGAAATCAGGTTGCCAACTCATACGAAATGAAGTTGCCAACTCATACGAAATCAGGTTGCCAACTCATACGAAATCAGGTTGCCAACTCATACGAAATCAGGTTGCCAACTCATACGAAATCAGGTTGCCAACTCATACGAAATCAAGTTGTCAACTCATACGAAATCAAGTTGCCAACTCATACGAAATCAAGTTGTCAACTCATAGGAAATCAGGTTGCCAACTCATACGAAATCAGGTTGCCAACTCATACGAAATCAGGTTGCCAACTCATACGAAATCAGGTTGCCAACTTATAGGAAATCAGGTTGCCAACTCATACGAAATCAGGTTGCCAACTCATACGAAATCAGGTTGCCAACTCCAGAATCACCATCATCATTTCACTTATATGAATAATTTTATTTACAATTTCTGATCGATGTTCCCTTGTATTTTATTCTCTAGACTTCAGGTTTCGCAGATAGACTAGATAGAATAGAATATACCCTCCTGTCAAACATATACGTAAATAACAGTAATTAAATGATTTTCACTCTATGTACTTTATTGTAAGTTGTATGCTCTTCATACGGTTACAAGTTTACCACAAATATGCAACAATATCCACTTATTATACATCTTTATCAGCTTCCCATTTCCAGGAGAGAGTGTGCTGAATAGAAGAGTAAAACAAGCTTCTTTTTTCCTCTCTTCTTTATCTCTTTTTCTTTCCAAGAAAGAAAAGGAAAGCAAAACAAAAGGAAATCAAATCAAAACAAGGGGAGTCTATCTATATATATCCAATCTATCTTTTCTCTAGAGAGAAGGAAGAAAAGAGAAATATATATACAGGGTGAGTCATGATGTTAACACTTAAAGCAAAGAACAGAAAGACGGTTGCATGTGTGTTATACACTTGTTATCATGCTGTTCACATTTAATTCTATAATGTACAGGTTGTGTCGCACTCAAGCTCAAGAACTGCCAAAGACAACAACAAATTACCCATTTAAACTCCGTACCAGCTAACTGTAGACCAGGCGAACGAGAACAAGTCTCTGCGCAAGTAGTGACGCGAGATGGCTCCACCAATGAACAGTGAGAGAAACGAGATTGTGTAATGGGCGACTGAAGTTTTCCCGATTTTCCCCTTCGCTATGCAGCGTTGAAAACTTTTGAAAGGGATAATACCGAACGCACATGGCAAACGGACCGTATTTTTGTCTCCAGGTCCGTGCGATTGGTTTAAGAATTTCTTAGGGAAATGTTAGGGATAAAACTGCAAGAGCAAATTTTGACAAGCCGTGCATTTAGCGTACGGACTAAGGTCTGGACCGTACGGTTGGCAACACTGCGCTTTCACCACTCTATTTTCCTCCTCCTCTGCCGCTATGCGCGGCCCTGCTCTACAGTTAGCTGGGACAGGGTATAAGTGTTAACATAATTATGACTCATCCTGTATTTCTGAGGAAGAGGAGGAAAAGAGACCAAAGGAGCCGACTCTCTCTTTATCTTCAGGGGGAGACACCTACCCCCCTCTCTCTCTCGCATTCTCTCTTCCCTTCTTTCCATTTCTTTCTAATTCTTCTCTTCATGTTTCCCAGATATAAAAGACAGATCTACGAAGATCGTGGATTTAAATATGTACGTAAATTTGCTTAAACCTTCAAAATCTAGTCAGATTTTAGATACTGTGAACAGTTTTCGAGCTTGGCCACGCGAGCCAATTGGGTCACACTGCCTGACGTCACAGTGATAAACATGTTGTAATGGCCGACATAACGGCATGCTTATTTTTAAAATAGTTATTTATAATTCCTCATTCTTGAGTTGGTTATCGTTGGTTAGTAGTTATTAAAGATTGCATAGAAAAATTGAAACTATTGAATGTCAATTTCGTATAACAGATCTAGAACATAACAAAATACAAGATGGCGAACGCATTATCAATGTGGAAATCTTTACCCTGTAGTGATGCGAGCAGCCATCAGTAATTCTAGTAGGATTTCTAGTAGGAATGCCCTAGTTGGCGCTGAACTGACTTTCTAGGTAGCAATCATGGCCGCCTGGCTGACTGCTTGACTGGTTTGGAGGAATAGGACATGTTCTAATTGCTACTTGCTTTCCTCGACTGGATTCTGTGGAACAGCCAATCAGAGTAAAGTTTCGCCATGTGAAGATAATCTGTGAGTGTGCAAAGGAGCGCTTTAGTCTGTGGTTTCCGAGTGTTACTCCAGCAATGTATAACGTATACAGCATGAAAGACGCGTTGAGTTACAGCATCTATGCTGAGTGCACGGTGTTGTTTACATTTGAAACAACTAAAATATTCTTCCATAAGTGTACAGTAAACGTTATAAAGTATGTATTTAAGCAGCGCCATTGTTTTGTACCTAATAACGTTTTATACGAAACGTTATTCCTCTCGGTTGAATAGTTATCGTCGTTTAAAAGTGTGAAGTGATACATTGTTTACATCTCACGCGGCCGCCATTACAACTTTCCTCGTATGGAAACAAAAGTCTATCGACAAGTACGCTGATAAGTATCGTGTGAGGCGAAAACTAGTAAATTGGTAGCCAGTCCAGCGCCAACTAGGGCATACATACTGCAAATCCAGTTCCGTGTGATGCGGGCTTAACTCTTTCATGGATAAAATTGGTAATTTCATTCTTTCATTACAAATTTGACTGTTTCATACATACATTAGGCAAACATGAAATTTCTATGGTGACAAGTGGTGTCTATGGATGATGTTTACACTACTGGTATCTAATAGTTTAACAGCACCATCAACAGATGTCTCTTCTGCAGGTATCATTGTACCTCTTCCTCATACAAATGATGTAATTCAAATGCCAAGTGTAATTCTGCTATTTTTAACATCTATATTCTTGTTTTATAACTTAGAAATGAAAAATCCAGTTGGATGGTAACTAAGAACCCATACAATACATGAGGCCAAATTGTTGTTTCAGTAGTTTTAAACATATTATTGAAATTCTGGAATTAATAAAAGTTTGTTTTGAAAAATTATTATTGCCGAATGCAATAATTCGTCTCACAACATTCATTCAAATAAATTATTTTTATAGTCTAGGCCCAAGCCATATGGCATCAACTACAGAGCGTCGTGAACTGCTGTTCACCCCTCTACATCGTGTTACTGCGTTCTGCAATAGTTTCGCGCCTCGACACAGATGGCAGCAGTGAATATATGACACGGCTGAGCACAGGGAGTAAACGGGAGTCGAGGTGTCTTTTCTGTACTTCGTCGCGAGTATCGTTGACGGCGTGCTTGGCCAGTTCGTCAGTGAGTCTGAGTCCCCGTGGCGGTCTGGACAACACCCCCGCTGGCGACGGTGGATCACATCTTGGAATAAGGCAGTCAGGATGCTGCAACGGTAACGCGCTCGAAAATGTTGAAGTTGTTCATGATGCTTGTCAACTTGCTGGAGAACTCAGTGCTGTGTGAACTTGCTACAAGACCTTCCAGATGAAATCTGCTTAGCTTTCCTTTCTCCCTCTCTTATTGTCTCCTTTCCGATATTGATTGTTGATTTATTGGATTTTTGTTGTAAGTGGACTTTATACACAGATGGGCTAATTGGGACTGGACCTACAGTTTAATTGATTGATTGAGTTGGAGTTTTAACTCCACTTTATGCACAGTAAGTGTAATCGGGAGTGGGCCTACAGCTTAAAGTGGGATCAGAGCCACTGTATGCCTCCACCGGGTATAGAACCCAGGACACCTTGATTACAAGACGACGACGCTACTATACAAGTTGGGTGTTCTCATCATTTAATGCAAACTGCGCTTTCTTCAGATTGGAATGTTTTCCTTTAGAGAAAACCAATGACCTTGAAGAACCAATGATGGTGGTCCAATCGGTAGACGACGTGGCCGCGGTGGCTCAGTCGGTAACGCGTCTGTCTACCATGCTAAAGGTCCCGGGTTCGATCCCCGGCCGGTTTAAATCCGGGAACTTTTCTAACGATGGAAGCGGCTCCGGCGCCCACCCAGCGTCGAATAACATGGGTACCTGAGGGAAACCCTGGGGGGTAAAGGCGGTCAGGGGCGTGATGCTGATCACATCACCCGCACTCACGACCGGATCAAGAAAGTGTGGGGCGTTACCCCCACACCCCCTATATGCCTTCATGGCATGGTGCTATGCACAGGGGAGCACTTTACCTTTTTTACCAATCGGTAGAGGCTCTGGTTGCCATGCAGAATGCCAGGGTTCGATTCCCGGCGTGGGTGTCTCAGGAAGGAATTTTCCTGTCAATGTACATAAGCCGATATGGTTGCTTGAGTTTAAGGGTGAACGGATCGTGATTATAATAACATAGAACATAGAGTATATGTGGAGTCTTACATCCATACCCCACTATGCACCTAAATTGACGTGCACTATACCGGGTTTGTTAGAACCTGTCCCGTTTCCCGCGCTAGCGATCGCTCGACAGTTTCAGCGCCAATGAGAAACGAGGAAAAAGTTGCGGTCTAACTCACGTGTTTTGTTTGTGTCTTGTTGAAGAAGCTTGTTTGGAAAGCGTGGTGCTGATTAGCCATTAGTGTGAGTTTTAAAACATCCAGGATAGATTTTACTTCTGGTGATATTTGCTTGTATCCTTTTTGCGTTTAGTGTCATCTTAGCTGGAACATTCAGGAAGGGGAATTGGGTATATTTGTGCACTTCTTTTCCCGCGTATTTTATTCACAGCCTGGCTTCGGCTTTCTCCAGCACGGGGATCACGCGGTCTGCAGCGGCCATGCCGCGTGGTAGAGTCGAATTACATTCGGAACATCTTCAGCGGACTACGCGAGTCTGTCTAGCGAACCTAGTGGGCGTGTAGAGCCTGAGCAGGGGGCTTAGCGATAGGTTCTGTGTTGAGATTACGTCAGCGGCTCACTTCGTTGATTGGCTGCGTCGAGAGTTGTGACTCGTTCCGAAGCTTCAAATGCATAACAGCTAAATATCATTGTCTAGTGCTTTAAACTATCCTAATTCTAACTCTACGTTTCGAGGGAGCACTTCTTCTCGCCATGTGAACAAATTTCTCTTTGCTGGTGGCGGGAATCGAACCTTCGACAGACCCGTGACCTTACTACAAATCCGGTATTCTAGCCAACCACTCCAAGCTCCGTCCATTGTGTAGTGCTCTTAGGGTAAAGACATGCCGAAGATGCCTCGCGGTCGCTACCTCGATGTCGCCTACATGATGACACAAACGCAGTGATTTAAATGGGTAAGTGCATGCCGGAGATGTACGCTACATTGCGACGTTGAGGTCGACCGCGGTGATGAACAAGCGAGTTTGTTCTTACATAGATGTCAAGCGGAAGCATCGCTGTGGCTCGTGTTCTCATTGGTTCTCCCAAGGTCACGAAGCGCTGCACGGAATACTATCTTCATTTGTTCAGAATTTCGTCTGCAGATGATTGTGTGTGTTTCTGATGCTCGAGAGGGAAGATCAGTAGAACGAACGTGTTTGCTGCAGTGTTGAATTTGATCATGAAAAGACATATTAATAGAACTAGTGAGGAATGTTCCAGCAATATGGGATAAGAGTATTTGAAAGTAACCACCATTTTATAATTGTAGACATAGAATCATTATCTTCACTGTCAGTAAAGTATATGGTTTAACTACACTTGAATTTAACCTTAGAGCTGGTTAGCGTATGGTTCACTATTTTTACGGTCCTCTCCGATGGCGCAGTGGGTCCCAGGTTCGATAGCCGGTGGAGGCACTTAGTGGATAGGACCGCACTTTAAACTGTAGGTCCAGTCCCGATTAACCTTACTGTACATAAAGTGGACTTAAAACACCAACCCAATCAATCAGTTCACTATTTTCTTTTCAATATATTTTAACTTGGTTGAAAGGTTGGATTAATTGATTGATTTTACTTCGCTTTTCTGCAACTTTTGGCTAATCGAGAAGATGAGGATGAACGTTGATAATATGAGATGGATGAAGAGACAATCACAGACATATAGGGACGATAAAACACGACCCCCCACAGAGGATTATATTGGCTGTGTGGCTGTGAGTTCAGGGTGTACTACGTAGAAGGGTTGAGAGGTTGGAGATTGCAAGGGTACGCTCAACAGCAAAAGTAATAGTAGGCGAATTGCCAATCACCGATTTCATTCAGTCGTGATTTGAAGTAAAAACGTCAAGGACATCAACAGAATCCCATTCCTTAAAACAACACAGGAAGTAGAACAAAAAAGAATGAAAACAGCTAATACTTTTGACGTTGGGTGTACAACACAGATGCATCGACCAGAAAACAAAAGAGGGAGAAAGAAAGTTCCGCGTCGAGAGGTGTGGAATGTGGAACAGCAGACAGGAAATTCAGACAACACGCAGATCCACGCTGCAGAGGATGATGGGAGCCGACAGCTCGTCTGCCCACGAGTGTTCCATGCAAAACCCAATTTCCTCTTCTTTCACGGCACTGATTGGGGTGAAAACAGTCTCCATGCGACGTGCATAAGCGACAGGAACGAGAGGTGACGCCCAACTGATGCAATCAAACACTTTATCGCCTGCCGCGCCGCGTAGACAAACAAACGCGCTTTTTTATTATCTATCAGTAAACTCTACCCGCTGATAAGATACTGAATGACGATAATGAAGTCTATTCGACAGGTATCACAAGTACTTTCACTTCATGGAACTTAAAGCTAATAAGAAATTCGTTCTGTGCTGCAGTTTGGTTATTTTCGTAATTGCGTGTATTGTTGATTAATCTAAAGTTTGGTTTTCTTTCGTAATTGCATGCGTTCATTGTTAATAAATCAAAAGTTTGGTTATTTTCGTAATTGCGTGCATTGATTGTTGACTAATCAAAAAAAAATCGTAATTGCGTGTGTTGATTGTTAATAAATCAAAAGTTTGGTTATTTTCGTCATTTCGTGCATTGATTATTGATTAATCAAAAGTTTGGTTATTTTCGTAATTGCGTGCATTGAGTGTTAACTAATCAAACGTTTGGTTATTTTCGTAATTGCGTGCATTGATTGTTGACAAATCAAAAGTTTGGTTATTTTCGTAATTGCGTGCATTGATTGTTGACTAATCAAAAGTTTGGTTACTTTCGTAATTGCGTGCATTGATTGTTGACTAATCAAAATGTTTTTGTCTTCGAAATTACGTGCGTTGATTGTTAATAAATCAAAAGTTTGGTTATTTTCGTAATTACGTGCATTGATTGTTGACTAGTCAAAAGTTTGGTTATTTTCGTAATTGCGTGCATTGATTGTTGACTAATCAAAAGGTTCTTTTTCGTAATTGCGTGCAGGCCTCCCCGATGGCGCAGTGGTAGCGTCGTCGCCTTGTAATCAAGGGGTCCCGGGTTCGATACCCGGTGGAGGCACAAGTGGTTCGGATCCCACTTTAAACTGTAGGTCCAGTCCTGATTAGCCTTACTGTGCATAAAGTGGACTTAAAACACCAAATCAAGCAATCAAAATCGTAATTGCGTGCTTTGATTGTTAATAAATCAAAAGTTTGGTTATTTTCATAATTACGTGCATTGATGCATTGATTGTTGATTAATCAAAAGTTTGGTTATTTTCGTAATTGCGTGCATTGGTTGTTGACTAATCAAAATGTTTTTGTTTACGTAATTGCGTGCGTTGATTGTAGATTAATCAAAAGTTTGGTTATTTTCGTTATTGAGTGCATTGATTGTTGTATAATCAAAAGTTTGTTCTCTTCGTAATTGCGCGCATTGATCTAATCAAAAAGTTAAAGAAGCAGATATATTAATCACGATTTGCATGGGGCAGCTTTACCTAAATAAAATAACAGACAATAACAAGTTACATACAAGAATGGAAGTCTAAAGAACAGGGTTGAGCTTAGCAGCCCCACCGCAACACAAACAATCATTTGCAGTTAAGAACATAATTAACGGAATACAATGTTTTCCTATAATTGGGCAACCATCGAATTTATTCCCAGAATCAGCCTTGCACTAATGTACTGTTATTGTCTAGTGCAAAACGTTTTACTTACTAACACGTCGTCTTGTATTGTCACACCTTTCCCCTTCTTCTACATAGCAGTATTGATTTGTTTGGTTTATTTTACTTCGCTTTTCTGCCACTTTTTCCTAACCGCAAAGATGAGGATGATAAGATGAAAAGAATGAAGGGACAATTACAACACAACACAAGTCCTACAGAGTATTATAATGACGTTTTCCAGTCAACTTGTGAATGCGGTTTCATTTCTTGCTCTCTGATTGGCTGTTGGAAAGTTACGGTGCTGTTATTGTGAGAATGTCTTGTTCGCGCTGTAGGTTAGGTTAGGTTAAGTTAAGTAAGGTAAGGTTAGATTAGATTAGGAAGCAGCAAATTTGCGCTAAAAATAGGAAATAAGACAGTCTCACAATCACAGCACCGTAACTTTCCAACAGCCAATTAGAGAGCAAGAAATGAAACCGCATTCACAAGTTGACTGGGAAAAGAAAATTCGCGTGCGGCAACGCTGTAGACAGCGTAACGAATTGCGAACGTCCATTGTTCATATCAGAAAACATGGTTCCCAATCGCTGTTTGTGTATCGAGAGTCATTGTGGTAATTGACAAGGTTATTTTACAACTTCTACACGTTATTTTACAATTTGTACACGTGAGCACCAAATCTTAACTGCAGATACGTCATCAGGACTCAATAATTAGTGAGTATTCGAATTATTAACGAAATTATGGCGTTTTCTGGTAAAATCATACCTTAAAAATAGGGGTACAGGGACGAGTACAGACAGAAAAAAGAGATGTGAATTTGTTAAAACTTTGATAAATTTATATGAACAAGGGGGGGGGGGGTAACAAGTAACATTCCAAGATGTGCGTAACCCTGGTTGAGAGAGACTGAAATAATCCAAGCAGAGGTACCTTATAAGTAACTTCACATACATAAAAAGGCATACCTTCAAGACATACGAGACTGCCATTGTCCAATTCCTGCCAGGCTCACACAAGCAACACTTCCCACATATGGAAACGCACTGACTAATCCCTCCGGAGAGGTGAAAACATGTAACACTCCCACACACACACACACTCGGAACTAATACTCCATCCCTCTGTTGATCCTTAGAAGTGGTTCCTTGACACACTCTCTCACCCCTCCCGGACCAGCCGTGACTTGTTACAAAAAGAAAAGAAACGAAAAAAAAGTCTTCAATCCGACCCTCCTAATCGCCTGCACTAAGAGGAAGCAAGACGAGGTTTTCTTTTAACATTGCCAGGGCGGGTTGGGATCACACTGTGTTCCTGTGTTGATAGCGGTAGCTCTGAAATTATTGTTACTTGTATTAGTGTCTTTACTTTACGTCATAGAGAACTGCGATGCTCCAGTCTGTGTCTGGCACGAGGGAAACCCCAGGTTCGATTCTCAAGGTGTGTTGTGATTTCGGGTACGATTTTTCTCCAGGCGGCTGGAACGCTGTGCTGATCACGTCATATCCACAAATGGCCAATATTACGAACTTCTGGAGCCAGTTCGAGGCAACGGATTGCGCTGACACTTGGTAAGAGAGGCTATGAAGACCATGGGGAGGCGAATGCTGACGAAAAAAAGTTAAAATTTTCACCACCAGGTGGAAATGTGGCGCTCAGAATTGTTTCCCCTACTCGGAGCCCGTTAGAAGCAACATATTGCTTTGAAACTTGGTATTGAGGCTATGAAGACCATGGGGAAGCGAATGCGGACGAAAAAAAAAATTTCACCACCAGGTGGAAATGTGGCGCTCAGAATAGTTTCCCCTACTCGGAGCCCGTTAGAAGCAACATATTGCTTTGAAACTTGGTATAGAAGCTATGAAGACCATGGGGAAGCGAATGCTGACGAAAAAAATTAAACTTTTCACCACCAGGTGGAAATGTGGCGCTCAGAATTGTTTCCCCTACTCGGAGCCCGTTAGAAGCAACATATTGCTTTGAAACTTGGTATAGAGGCTATGAAGACCATGGGGAAGCGAATGCTGACGAAAAAAAAATAAACTTTTCACCACCAGGTGGAAATGTGGTGCTCAGAATTGTTTCCCCTACTCGCAGCCCGTTAGAAGCAACATATTGCTTTGAAACTTTGTACAGAGGCTATGAAGACCATGGGGAGGCGCATGCTGACGAAGAAAAAGTTAAAATGTTCACCACAAGGTTGAAATGTGGCGCTCAGAATTGTTTCCCCTACTCTCAGATCGTTAGAAGCAACATATTGCTTTGAAACTTGGTATAGAGGCTATGGAGACCATGGGGAAACGAATGCTGACGAAAAAAAGTTCAAATTTTCACCACCAGGTGGAAATGTGGTGCTCAGAATTGTTTCCCCTACTCGGAGCCCGTTAGAAGCGACATATTGCTTTGAAACTTGGTATAGAGGCTATGAAGACCATGGGGAAGCGAATGCGGACGAAAATAAAATTAAACTTTTCACCACCAGGTGGAAATGTGGCGCTCAGAAAAGTTTCCCCTACTCAAAGGCCGTTAGAAGCAACATATTGCTTTGAAACTTTGGATAGATGCTATGGAGACCATGGGGAAACGAATGCTGACGAAAAAAGTTAAAAGTTTCACCACCAGGTGGAAATGTGGCGCTCAGTATTGTTTCCCCTACTCGAAGCCCGTTAGAAGCAACATATTGCTTTGAAACTTGGTATAGAGGCTATGAAGACCATGGGGAATCGAATGCTGACGAAAAAATAAACTTTTCACCACCAGGTGGAAATGTGGCGCTCAGAATTGTTTCCCCTACTCGGAGCCCGTTAGAAGCAACATATTACGCTTACACTTGGTAAGAGAGGCTATGAAGACCATGGGGAGGCGAATGCTGGTGGAAAAAAAGGTCGAATTTTCACCACCAGGTGGAAATGTAGCGTTGAAATCTGATGTACAACAAACATCACGCTAAACGCTTCCTGTCCAATGCTTCGAAAGGATCATTCACATTGACAGGGCATTTTGAACACTGCCGAACTCAAATTACTAGTTTACAGCGCCACATTTGAACCTGGTGGTGAAAATTTGAACTTTTTCATCAGCTCTCGCCCCCATGATCTCCATAGCATCTATACCAAGTTTCAGCGCAATCCGATGGTTTGAGAGCTCCGAGGAAGCAAAAATTTAATTTTAAACGCCACATTTGAACCTGGTGGTGAAAATTTAAACTATTCTTTTCGTCAGCATTCCCGCCGGTTTATCCACACACACCTCTATAAACCCTACATTTTTTTCACCCACAAAAGTCCATTTTGTGGTAATTTTAGGGCTAACTTCACCCTTATAGACCGTCCAAATGGAAAATTCTCCATAAGCCTCTGGGTGTTCCTTGTATGTTTATTTGAGTTATGTTTTTAAGTAGAACTTATGCACAGAAAGGATAATCGGGACTGGTACACCCAACGGCGAAAGAAACAGTAGGCGAATTGTCCACCACCATTTTCGTTCAGTCTGAATTACACAATGTGATAACAATAAATTGAAATAAAGACGTCAATAAGCAGAGAACAATGCCTGACTTCAATAAGCAAACAACAATGCCTGTTTCGAACCAACATAGTTTCATTCCTTAAAACAACAGGATGTAGAATAAAAAAGTAATGAAAATAGCGGTGGACAATTTGTCTACCATTATCTTTACCGTTGACTGTACACACATGCCCTGAAAGCACATTGGGTGATGTTCAGGTATAGAGCTCCTTATATTCTTGATTTCGGCCATACTTGGGATGATGTAATCAGCATCATGGCCGCCCGCCTTTACCCCCCAGGGTTGCCCCCAGGTACCCATTATTACGAGGCTAGGTGGGCCTCAGAGCAGTGCAAAAACAGGGAAATTACTGGAAAAATTCCTGCCCAGATCATCTGTCCCGGAATTCGAACCCGGATCTTCCGCGTGGTAGCCAGGTGCTCTAGCAACTTCTTTTCTCTCTTTTTCAAGGAAGACTTCTAAGCTGCAGCCTTCCACACACATCACACTCAATACATTAATCTCAAATGACGATTTTTTTTTCATTCATGGCAGTCAATAATAAATAGGCAGCGGAAGTTGATGACCTAAAAAATATAGGTATATGACCTAAAAAATGGGGAAAAAATTTCATGTTAAAAATTGAAATGAAAAGGAAATTAAACGAAATGAAATCTTGTTTTTTTTGTTTGTTTTTTTTTTAAAAAAGGCACCAAATGATACCACATGAACATTCAATCAAAACATGCAACGAGGATTTCCAATGGAAACAACCGAATAATTTAATAATTTTTAAACAATTTAATGAAAAAGGTAGTATACACTGAATGAAATGGTGTAAAATGCATTAATTTTCCGCATCTGTGATTGTAAATTGCAATCCTGCGAGATATATATATAGGCCCATGTTCATCTTGGTGAAAAGACTCAAGAATATTACCAAAATGAAACAAGTGATAAAATATGACGAAACAATACACCAAATATAGCGAAAAATGTCGAGAAAATACCGAAAATCGGGGAAAATGACCTAAAACCCGAAAATTGGCAAAAAAAATGCAAAAAATTGCACTTTAAAATTACCTTTTTTGGGTTCTAGACGAAGTGTAATATTGTGTATATTTAATGGGCATTATGTCCGAGATGTCAGAGAAAAAGATGACATTTCATCAACTTCCGCTCCCTAATAATAAACAAGACTTCCGAACCGAGATTCGTGTCACGGAAGCAGACATACTGAGCTACCGCGGCACTAATTGGGAACAGACCTAGAGTTTCAAGTGGGATCCGAACGCCTATGTGCCTCCACCGGGTATCGAACCCGGGACCCGCTCGATTACAAGGCAGCGACGTTACCACTACGCCATCGGGGAGGCCCCGGGTGGCATAATTTGCTTCTAGATATTGATTCAGCAACCGGCAAGAAAACAGCCAATCAGTGGTCGAGAAGAACTTCCCGAGGTTCAGCCCACTCGTTAGCATGTGCAGTTTGTCTGCTTGGATACTTTCAACATGGACTGTGAATAATATTTCCCATTGCCAGTTCAAACATACATTTGTCAAGATCGAGAAATTGTCACCTGAAAAGTTTTCGTGTGAATCTTACTTTCCGAGTCGATTATCATAATTGGTTGGCTACGTTTGAAATGAAATTCGAAAACATGGTGGATAGTCAGGACAGTTAAGAAGTGTCTTGACAATACTGATTGAAAATCCCAGCGCGCCCTTTTAATATGACGCCCTGTTGCCGAAAGGGCGCCGAAAAGATGGACTCTTGCTACAAGAACAACCTAGTTTTATGTATGCTATTATCTCGAAATTTTAGATGATTCTTTGACGCTGCAAAGCTTCTATTTTTTTGATCATAGATGGCGACACAAGATCATTGTGTTTGTAAGTTAGAAGCATCACGAAAAACTAGAAAGTTGATGTTATTCTACATATTTTTAATCAGATTTCTTGAGTTTTAAGAGACATGAGAAACATACTATGTATAATTGATTGGATGATGATAACAATTTACAGTTTTAATTCAACTCTTCTAAACCAATAGCTTCTCTATGAATACAAGTTAGCTTATTAATATCAGGACTACGTCAATTAGTTCCTCCCATCCCCTTAGCTATTTCTAACTGAGGTTATTTTACTCCAGTCTAACCTCTATCCTAATGCAATTCTAACTTCTTTGTAGGGGCGGATGATATTTTACGCAAGAGGCCGCCCTACCAATCAAATTCCACCACCCTATTGATACTCCCAGTCCAGGACTTGGTTGTTTTCTCGCCGGTTGGTGAATCAATGTCTAGAAGCAAATTATGCCCCCGGCTGTTCCTTTATAAATGTTCTTTGATCAATGTCTCCCCAATCGGCGTGATTAGCCAAAAGAGGAAGAAAAACGACGAAAAATATTTAAAAAAATACAGGGATAATTCATTTCCAAATCCTGAACGAAAATTCAATCTCTCGCTTCCGAGCGTGCAACACAGCCGGAAACTTGGGACTCTGAAACTGAAATTTCAGAGTCTTCCTGTTATCCTCTGAAACACCCTCAAAGGGAAGAGGGCGCACAAGGTAAGAGACCCAACAACAGGTTCCCTAACTCATAACGCGAACACCTCGCTCGTCTAACTTAAAATTTCATTTGCATAAGCAACAATGAACCGTGTTCCTTCTGAATAATAGCGGACCCCTCTGTGTGCTAATGCAACCTTGTTGAGAGCCCGCGACTCTCATTACCATCCAGCCTGGAACACAATCGCTGCACACGACCCCGTGTTACCACCAGCCCGTCTGGGAAGAGAGCATTCTTTGCCCAAAAGCTTCTGGTATTATGGAGAGTCAAATTAGCGGATTCGTTTCTACTGCACCATATTTCTTCTGGCAGGGTCTACCGTGATGCTACTGATATGTACGGATGCCTGGGGTAAGATTTCCACATGGCTACCACTCAGCTTGCATTCTGGATTCATTACGTATGTTGAGTTGGATGAAATTTCCTTACGTTCCTCATACTGAGAGGTCCAAGTTTCATTTCATTGTTACCTTTCTCGTCCTCCTCCTTCTACTCTGTTATTTTTCTTCTCCCTTAACTTTGCCGTTGCTTTTCATCCTGCTTCTATATATTTTTAATTCAATCACAGAAAACCCATTACCTTGATCAATTATGAACGAGCTTATAATGTCTCAAAACATTTATAATTACCATTCATTTGTATCTATCTTAGTGACGTGATTAAAACAGGTGTTACCGGGTTCTTCTTTCAGTGGGAACAAAGAAAACGCAGAGAAAGCCTTGTTCTTCGTCTAACATTGATACTAAAAGCAGTCGACTAATTGTTCTTATAATATTACTAGAAATAGCAACCGACTAATTCTTCATATAATATTACTAGAAAAAACAACCTACTAATTGTTCATATAGGTAATATTGCTAGAAAAAGCAACCGACTAATTGTTCATATAATATTGCTAGAAAATGCAAAGGACTAATTGTTCATATAATATTGCTAGAAAAAGCAATCGACTAATTCTTCATATAATATTGCTAGAAAAAGCAACCGACTAATTGCTCATATAGTATTGCTAGAAAAAGCAACCGACTAATTGTTCATATAGGTAATATTACTAGAAAAAGCAACCAACTATTGTTCATATAGGTAATATTGCTAGAAAAGCAACCGACTAATTGTTCATATAGGTAATATTGCTAGAAAAAGCAACCAACTATTGTTCATATAGGTAATATTGCTAGAAAAAGCAAACCGACTAATTGTTCATATAGGTAATATTGCTACAAAAACAACAGACTCATAGTTCATATAATATTGCTAGAAAAAGCAACCAACTATTGTTCATATAGGTAATATTGCTAGAAAAAGGAAACCGACTAATTGTTCATATAGGTAATATTGCTACAAAAACAACAGACTCATTGTTCATATAATATTGCTAGAAAAAGCAACTGAATAATAGTTCATAATTACTAGAAAAAGCAACTAACTAATTCTTCATATAGTACATGTAGTATTACTGCAAAACCAGTTGACTAGCTGTTAATACAATATTACTGAAAAAAAAACAGTCGACTGTGAGAGTATGTTCATCTTGTGCAGAAAAATAGTTGAACTGTTTATTTAATGTTTATCTAAAATCAGTATAGCTACAGAAAAACCGTCAACTCGAGTGTTTATCTAATACACATAAAGAGCTATTGATTAATGTTCATCAAATATTAGTGGAAAAAGTATTCACTGATAATTCACTTAAATAAGTAGGGAGAGCAGGAGCAGTTCACTAATACAGGGTGCGCCATAAGTCATGAAGTGTTTCCATGATTTAATAATGTCTCTGTTAATAATTGTAGACATTTAAGTGAAATTACTTTTCACCCATAAGTGTAAAGAAACCTCCTCTATGTAATGTGCATAGAACAACCCGTCAATATATTCGAACAATACATGCAAAAGTTATAAACTCTTGAAATCATTTCGTGACTTATGGACCACCCTGTATTAGTAGATGATTTTCATAAAAACACAGCATGAAATGACCCAAGATATGCTAAATCCATGGATCACTTCTCATCCTCATAAAAGACCTGACTACGCTTCCGTAATTCAACCTGTATTTGCCTCTCATAGGAGGGACATCAAGGCTCAGTGAACTAGCGACCGACGCATTTATCGCAAAGGAAATCACACGAATTAACTACACGCACTGGAGCAAAGCTTAACAGTTACTGAGAACAAGGGAGTGAGGATTTCAGTGTTGCCAAAGGGGAGTATTAAAAAGTGACTAAAACTAGCCCCCAAAATGGTAATTAAATGACTTGTCAAAGCATGGTGTGAGACAATGGACTCTAATGCAGCTAAAAGTTTTAACTCTTTCTATAAAAATAAAAAAAATATGTCGCCATATAGCAATTCCATGTAAAATCAATCAATGAAGAGGCACTTTTCAACCTGATTTTTTTAATAGTGTGGTTGATTTATTTCATTTCGCTTTTTGTGCCACTTTTGGCTAATTTGCGAAGATGGGGATGAGTGATGAAATGATGAAACTGATGAATGGACACTCACAAACATTCATGCCCAGGCCGGGATTCGAACCCGGAACCCCTGGCGTCGTAGTGCTGATCACTCCGCCACAGCGGCAGACTGGTTCTTTTGAAATTTTGCATACTCAGGTGTGAAAATATGCACAGCTACATATCTCTTGTATTTCCGAAATTAAATGAGCGAGATTTTGACCGTTATTTTGAACATCTTGGTAACTTAAAATTGAAATATTTCAGACGGCGCTAGAAAGGTCTTGAAAAGCTCTATCACGTGAGATATTACATGGCTATATCAGGGTAACAAAAGTATTGAAGGTAGTGTAAAGAAAATTTGGTAGCCATTATCTCAGAAACGGGTCTAAGTTTGGCTCCAAGAAATCAAGGTTGGCACGCTGGGTAGATATATGTGTTATGACTTACTGCACACAAGGAGAGGTGGGGTGAGAAAAGCGTACGGAGCTTATAATTTCAGAGAGAGAGGAACGGTTTTAACTTTTGTTCCTGTTGCTTGGTTATTAGTCTCGAGAGATCCTACCCTGATGATATTTGTTGTATACGTGAGGTAGCCTCTCGTTGCACACAATTGCCGCGAGAGGGCAAGTAACGGAGCGAGTCAGCTGATCGCCCTCCCGGCGGTCGTAAATATGAAAGTCCCGCTTCGAATCTCACACACTCTCACTTTTGCCCGGCTGTTTTTTTATCAGTAATTACTTTCCTCAAAATTATATTCGAAAATGATAACACCATCGGTACATACAGAGTGTTCGAAATGTCATGCAACAGAAATTTTGAACGTATGGAACATTTAAGGATGTCTATAGAGTGTCTCAACCTTAAAAGTATGGAAGTAAATGGAGTACTTCCCTCTCTAATACATGAGTTTTGCCAATAGCTCTGTCCTTCTCTACCACCGCTGCGTCGTCAGATGTTACAAAATTTACAAAATGTAAAAGTCAAAAATTTCAAACAGTGAAATCATTATCCTGTAGTTTTTTATGTTCTTATTTACTGACGGCATTATATAACCTGTCATAAATTCATATGATCTGAATTTTTCATAATTATGCAATTTTGCAAAACACTTAATTTTTTTTCTAGTAAATACTTTAAAAGCCATAAATATCAAACCGCTTGAACAACTTCGCCAGTTTTATTTTCTACGGGATCTATGATGTTTGTAGATATGATATTCTTCGCCTGAGTGAATTAATTTGCTAAGAGGAGAGTTATATATATACACATTGGATATTTTGTATAAATCATCAGACCGTAACACGAAAAAGTTGGTTAGCGAGAAACTTTTCGGTTTGTCGCGATACACATGCAGGCCAAGCGAGAAAAGTGTTGACCATTGTTTGAAGTTATTTTTAGAATGCATTGTTACTCCACAGCACCGTTATTTATTCCGCAATCGTAGTTTGTTTATGCGGGCTGTCTCGCGTATCAAATTCATTGCGCGCCACCAAGATTACAATTCAGTTGAAGGCAGGTGCCCCGGTTCGTTGGAAGTGCAGTGTGCTTTATTTTCCGTAAAAAAATGTATCTTAATGTGTGTTTTTGCATTTATTTAATTCTCTTTATGCAAAGGATACAGCATTCAACGAAAGAAGTAACAATACTTGCGTCGTGTATTACACATATAATGCAAATGTAAAATGGTAAATAGTTACGTCGAAATATAAACATTTACATGCAAATCTTGAGGTAACTATCGTGTTGTTGTTTTTTTCCAAAATGCATCAAATACATAGATTTTGATGATTTCCTATGCGATATTAAGGAAGTAAATTTGTCGCAATCATTATCGATTAACAGCGACTCGATGCGACTCCGTTTGTTGATCTGGCAACGCCGCGCTCCATTAAACCCATACTGACTTTTAAGGTTGAGACGCTCTATATCAAAAATAACAAATCCAAAATTATTGACTTTTTCTTGACATTTCTTCTTAACATTTATTTAATCGCCCCGTACTTGGGTATAGTTGGAAATTAAGATAATATATAATATAATAATAATAATATAATATAATATATATATATATATATTAGTCAATGAAAAACCCTTACCACAAGGTCGGTTAACATGAAAACTGAAGTTGTAATTTAACAAGAGATTTAGACTTGCTTTAACTGTAAAAATTAATGCTTCAGACTTCAGCCTGGATAGGAAATGGCCACATTTTCGTATTTTTCTTCACAAAATTTCGCGCATACAAGAATGTAATTCTTAGGAAAGAAAGTGAACAAATGTTAACCACAACTAAATACATTTTTAGATTCCAACTATTCGATTATATGAAATCCCAGAACAGATATTTAACAATGTAAATTCACTATACTGTAGAAAATAGCAAACATTCTTGACTACAAGCATAATTTCTTGACTCGTAGACACCCTGCATTTGTACAAAAAAGCAATAGCGACAAACTTACCCAAGTATTAACTTTGTCTATGTGGATATTTTTTAAACACTAAACAAGAAAATCATTCTATATATGAACGTTCAGTATAGAGAAAACGTTACTAAGCTGTAAAAAAAAAAAGTTTTGTATGAAGAAAAAACAAACATGGATAAAAAGACAGGTGTGGAGTTGCTTCCAAAAATTTCCGATGTGTATCGATGTGGGTATTTATCGAATTGAGAAAGAACGATGAATTGTTACCCACTTTATGCATTACAGACGATTTTATGGGGTTGATTATGGCATATTCGTAAAAAAAAAGTATGTTTTTTTTTTCGAAATTATGAGGTGTACTGGCAACATTGATCGTGTTAGAGGCCAGTACCAGATGTGCCCGGTTATGTTACTCAATCAATGCCCAGATGAGAGAGAAGATTTGAAAATTATCATGCAAAACGATAGCTAGATTAGTTTTTTGCCCCGTAGGCAGGGACCAGGAGCGTATATTGTAGGCTAGCTCGGCTATCTGCGAAGCCTGAAGTCTAGAGAATAAAATACAGGAGGAAAATCGATCAGAAATTGTAAAAAAAATTATTCATATCAGTGAAATAATGATAGCGATTCTGGAGTTGGCAACTTGATTTCCTGTGAGTTGGCAACCTGATTTCCTATGAGTTGGCAATCTGATTTCCTATGAGTTGGCAATCTGATTTCCTATGAGTTGGCAACCTGATTTCCTATGAGTTGGCAACCTGATTTCCTATGAGTTGGCAACCTGATTTCCTATGAGTTGGCAACCTGATTTCCTATGAGTTGGCAACCTGATTTCTTATGAGTTGGCAACTTGATTTCCTATGAGTTGGCAACATGATTTCTTAGGAGTTGGTAAACATTTCTATTCATAGCCTAGGACCACGTGGCATGGTCCAGATCTTGGACTCGGTATACACCACTGGCAGGAACCAACTAGTTTTGGCTTGTGACTTTTATTCGGACCGAGGTTCCTTGCCTCTTATTGGTACTTGGGGTCGGTCTCCATCCACCCTGCCAGTTTAATTCAAGGTCAAGATACAGGGTGTATCATAAGTAATAGCGCAAACTGACGCAATTGAAAGTACACGATAACAGAAGCAAAAAAGTCTCGGCAAACATGGGTCCGCAAACGAGCCGTTTTCGAGATAAGTGCGAATGTATGGTTACAAGCAGCCACTGACTTCATTGTTTGTAAACGTCGTCCTAGTTGGTAAAATGCTAATAATACAAGGTTATATCAAAAAGTAAGGTGAATTTGTCTGTAAAACCCAGAGTTTTTTGTGTAGCTAATTAATTTTTTTGTATGTGTCAGATACCAAGGTGATGCAAGTCTGGCAGCAATTACAGTCTTCTACGTCAACCCGTCTGGTACCTAGAGCAATTCAAAGATGGCGCAACGACTTGAACATTACTCCAAGGAGGAGGTGCGCAGTGTTATTAGTTTTTTATGGGCCAAGTGAAAGAAACTATTTGAAATTCATCGAGAATTGTTGGAGGTGTATAGAGAGAGTATTATGTCGCAGAAACAAGTGTATGTGTTGTGTAACTCATTTGCAAGTGGTAGGAGTAGTGTAACAGATGATGACACAAGTGGCAGACCAGCAACGTCCATCACCGACAGGAATGTGTGTGACGTGGATGCGATGATTCGTGAAGACAGAAGAGTCAGGTTGCATGGCTTTGCTGATGCATTGAACATCTCATATGGTTCAGTGAGGAGTATTGTCCATGACCAACTTGGCTTCAGGAAAGTGAGTGCGCGCTGGTTGCCCAAGAATCTGAGTGAGGACCAAAAACACCACCGAATGGGCATTTCCCTGACCCACCTCACACGATATGCCCACGAAGGCAGTGGTTCCTATGTCGAATTTTAGTGCGATACCATGTGTCAAACATACTACAATTTCATATTTTTTTGTATGCACGTTTTTCAATAAATCGAAAATTCACCTTACTTTTTGATACACCCTAGTACATTAAGAAAAGTCATTGGAGATCTCATTGCTTTTATTGAACATTCTGCTTACTTTAACAAACGTTAGTGTGTTACAATTACTGTACACTCGTACCCGTTAAAGGAGGTGTTCAAAGTGTACTGTACGCGATTCCGCATTGCGAACAACCCCGGTTCATTTCGGAATTGGTCAAAAGCATGTACAATTCTCTCTACTGATTGTATCCATCATGTTTGATTCCAACGCCACCTCTCGGAAATGTTCTGTTTTATAAACAAAGAGCAAACCTCGGCACGCGCAAGGAGTAAAACACTCGGCGTTTACAAAATGCAATCAATGACGGCTTCTAACCACATTCGCACACATTATTAGCATTTTACCAACTAGGACGACGTTTACAAACAATGAAGTCAGTGGCGGCTTGTAACCACACATTCGCAAATATCTCGAAAACGGCTCGTTTGCGGACCCATGTTTACTGAGACTTTTTTGCTTCTATTATTGTGTACTTTCAACTGTGTCAGTTTGCGCTATTACTTATGGTACACCCTGTATATAACCTATCTTCTTGCGAATTCCCCTTGATAGTCAACAGCATATTGTTTTCAATAATCATAAAAAGAGCTTTGTGTATACACAATCAAGCATCCACACATATAAGACGAGTTCATAATAGTTGTGATATTTGCCACAACCAGCTGCAACATTTCCCAGAGCAGTGTGTTAACTTTTTATCTGCAACTGTGTGATTACCGAGAGGGCGCAGACAAGCACTTCAGTCAAACTTATCTGGAGTAAAAATAGACGAAATGTAATGATTGCCTCCATAAAGATAAAAAGAAACTGGAAGATAATAACTTGTTGACTTTTGATGCATCCTACGAATTGGAGTCCTTGTATAGGGTCAATGAATTGACTTAATACGGTGCTTTTTTGTACAGTGTAGATTGATACACTTATTTTTCACTTTTTTTTATTACAATGAAAAATAAGATTGAAGGAATGAATATAAATTATGGCTCTATGGCATTGTATTTTAAATTATATCTTTTACGCTGTATAAAAAAGCATATCGTCCGAGCAAAGGAAGATCTAGGGGTTTTTTTTTTCTGGAAAGGGCACAGAAAACGTTGCAAGCATAATATGATGAGATGTAACACTGGAAATATAATGTGCAGATTTGTACGACACATTTAAAAAAGCTTCTACGTTTCGTGTGTGTGTGTGTGTGTGTGTGTGTGTGTGTGTGTGTGTGTGTGTGTGTGTGTGTGTACATGTAATACAGTAAACCCTCGTTAACACGAATCCCAAGGCACCGAAAAATCAAGAGTTCGTGTTAAAAAAAATCGTGCTAACCGGGGACTCAAATTTTATTGTTGCAATACAGTTCTTTCTACACATTAAACATTTACAATACGTATTAAAAAACACTAGTACAGCACTCTTCATAAAAGCAATAATGCCTTGATCCAAAGGTACTTGATGTTACTCGTACTGGCTACGTCTTAAAGAATAGAAAAACACATCTGAACACACAACTGAATTTGTTGGTTCAATACATATAAGCTCATTGTTGACGCGAATGTCGAGCAATTGCACCCAAGTTTTAATCTTGATGTTACTCGTACTGGCTATGTTTTAAAGAATAGAAAAACACATTTGAACACATTGTTGATCTGAATCTGTTGGTTACAATACAGTATAAGTTAATTGTTGACAAGATGATAGAGATTGTTGAGCGATTTCTTACATACCTAGCAGAGGGACGACAGAGAAACAACAGAAAAAAGTTATGAAAAACTTTGAAAGTTCGTGTTAAATTAGATCTAATGACGCAACGGACTAAAAACAGTTCGTAATTCGTGGTAACCGAAATTCTCTTTAACCGATAAAACTTTCTATAAGATATAATACATCCCTGCCGGGACCAACATTTTGTTCATGTTAACGAGGGTTTACTGTATTCACATCAATACAATGGTAGCACGATTAAGCCTTCTTTCCACGACAGAAAAAATACTACATATACTGACCAAGGCAGTCCATATTTCAGTTTAAAAAAACACTTAAAGTTACGTTTCATCCCTCTTATCACGATCTTTTTCAGACTTGAAACCTAACTAAAATAATTTTCACATACGAAAGACCCTGATAAGAGGGTTGAAACGTAACGTTAAGTGTTTTTTATTTAACTGAAATATAGACTGCCTTGGTCAGCATATGTAGTGGTCTTTCTATCAAGACAATTACAAAGGCTCGCTTTAGGTCAAATTTGTGGTCAGTAACCGGGACGACCTTCAAAGTGGTCCACTTTGAATGCGAACCACTGTGCAATATAACACCACCAGCAACAGTAAACGAACCCAGATTGATCACAAGATGATACCCAGTGGCGACGATTCGGTGGCCAAAACTGGGGAGGGGCAAGAACAGTTTACTTTGCCTCGGTAGACAAAGCTTACCATTAATAGTCCATGGTGTGGAGCAACTGACCCCTTGCACCCCATAATTGCAGACACTTATGCATTATTAGATTTTTGAGAAATAGAAGTCGTTGCACGTTATTTGTATTAACAATAATTACGCAAAGAAAGAGACAGGCTTGAGAATTCCCTTCTTCGGGTAAAACAGTCACCAACATGGGAAACATATGACCTAGAATCAGTGATGTGCGTCTACGCGTAAACAACGATAGTCTACATTCTACACGTAGACAATTTTATACACCTAGATTACGTAATCTATGTAAACAACATGGCGAAAGGTGATGACTTAGCAAAGGGCGCCGTGAAATTAAAAGAAAATTGTACTGCGTATCAGTCGCTGATGTGAAGAGAACTTTTCATACTCTTTCTTCCAAATTCGAACAATTTCTCACCTAAGCCAAGCGTCAAGTCAACCTTGCAGCAGGTTTTCGCATATGTAGATCCAAACGTGCGCGCAAGAATATAGTTCCACTGTGACGGGTTCTATTCCGACACAACTGCTTACTTGCAAGAAAACAGTTATTTAATTTGTAATATACAGACAAAATAATACATCCATTAGCAGGTATGGACTTAATTGGTTGCAATCACTGTGCAGACGAACTTAGAACCGCAGATTCGCCAACTGCAATGTGTATTGCGTGGAAGAGACACTGAAACTTTAGAGCGAGTCGAGCGAGACTGAATGCGTTGCAGAACGCGTGGAATCGGTGATACCAGTGTTGCACATCCCACTATTTTAACCCTATTTTATTTATTGTAGAGCGGCGAGAATGGCTGAATCTCGTGTTCAGCGCGCGGTTTTACCAGAATGTTATTTTGGGCTTCATCAGAAGGGAAATGCTCTTCTAAGTCAAGCAAGTTGTTTTAAATGCATAATCCTAATTGCGGCAACAAGATCAAAGTAAAACAGGGCGTGAGGTGAATGTGCGCACGAATTGTATCACGGGTCTTGAATGATTTGCGGTTTGAGTTTAGCAAGAGGAAACGATTGTTTGTTGTTTGACGACAAAAGAATCTCCGCGGTATTAAAAGATATTGCAGTGAGATGAAACATGTTTATTATTTGGACGAGACGTCCTGCAACTCGGTGAGTGGGGAAGGGGGAATAAAACATGGAAGGATACCACCATGCAAAACCACCGCCAGGGCTGAAGAAACCGACGATGAGGGTAAGGGGGAGGCTTATTGTTTCACCCACTGGCGGCAATGAAAGCTTTGTTGAAGGCGTATATTTACTGTTCCGCGCAAAGAAAGGGAAGGGTGATTATCAGCAAGAAATGGACAGACCAAGATTTGAATCCTGGTTTAGTGAAGTGGTTCATAAATTGAAACCAGAGTAACAGCGACAGACAATGCACCTGATTGCATATATCACCAATAACAAATCATGCTTTTTTGGTGGTATGTATAACTTGAATTGCGTGTGTCTTACAGGAACGGATGTATTGCGAAAGAAGCAACCAAGTTTTTCATAAATGTATTTCTTTCTAAACCAAAAACAATAATTTGTCATTAAATTCAAGAGGGGCCTATTGTTGTTTACTTTTATCTCCGTTTATTTTTCGTTTTGCGTGCTCGAAATATACACACATGCTCACATGTTTAGAAGTTATTTCGCATTTATATTAAGTAATGATACATTTATTAAATAATCTATGCTCAGAAAATTCTTTTAAAATTTTATGTTTCAAGAGGCAAAGATAAGCAAAAATACATTCCACTTGACATGCATGCGGGTTTTGATGTGTTGTGCGGTTGGCAATACTGTGGATATTCTTAGTGTCTGCGATGTAAGCAGCTCGGCGGTTTAGGAAAGACTGGCACGGAAGATTCTGAGCTCAGTTCTCGCGCGGATTGATACATAAAACCTGCTGCAAACTTAGCCTGACGCGCGGCTTAGGAAGAAACCTAATATAGGAAACATTCTAGTGTTTTATGGGAAAAAGTACCACTCTTGCCTCACGACTGCCATCTGCTGTCTTTTTTGCATACTACTTATCTCCTTCCATAGTTGATAAGAGAAGAGAAATTTTGTTGTAAATCCTTTCAGTTCGTTAGGAACCAATATACTTGAAAATGTCACTTTCCTTTCATGAAAGCCTTGAAAATTAATTTTAATGCAATTTAGATTGTCTACGTAGTATATGTAAACTACAACCCAATGTAATCTTAGATTACGTGTAGACAACGCATGTAGACGTAAACTTATAGTCTACGGCACATCACTGCCTAGAATGTTCTCGCTTTGTGTCCACCTGTTAACGTTATTTTAACCAACAAGCTCTGGATTCGATTTCCGTGTCTTTTAAATCTATTCTCGATGTAATGTATTTTTGCTAGACTTTGTTTTATTATTTTACCACTGCTCAAACATATTTAATCCTTGTAATATATGTATAATACGTATTCATCCATTTTGGGTGGGACACATGCCATCATGCCCAGAGGCGCAATGACGAATTTTTGTCTGGAGGGGAAGTACCGGGATAAACGTACCAATAATAATAATAATAACAATGATAATGGCATTATTATTACTACTAGTGTTTGTAGTAGAAGCCTAGTAGTATCAAAGACGTTATTATCCTCATAAATTACGCAAGAAGTCGGTGCTAAAGCATTTGTTTGGAACAAACGATTTGAAATATTTTTTCAACACCGTCAAATTCACATTAGCTAATAATGGAAAACAAGCACACAAACTGTATTCTTGAATGGCAGAAAATGAATGATAAATGCATTCCAAAGAGAATTCTCTTTGTACATATAACATGTATAACTTTCATTTGCAACATATGTTTTACCCATATGCAACATGGAGCGACATACATGTAAAATAAGAAAATGCATATGCAACATGCTGACACTAAATTGTGTACGTATTCCAAGTATATCCAATACATATATACAACGCATATTATTTAAATACATTACATTATAGAAAACAAATATATATTGCGATCGCAGCGAGCAACAACATTTTTAGATCCAATTCTTGCAATTGAAAAGATTTAATAGGGCACAAATAATTTCACTGGACGCAATGGCATTCTCTCTTTTACAACTTTTTTTTCATTTACATACATCGCTCAGCGCCCATTGCTGACTCCCGCCGACCCCTAGCAACGGGTTTGAACTTGACAAACTGAGAAAAGTGGGTATTGGGAGCTAAGCGAGCAAGAAAATTTTACGAAATGTACTTTTATTTGCATAAAATTTGAAAACCTCTGTGCCCCCCTCCAGGTGCCCTTAGCCGCCCCCCCTCTTGCCCCCCTAGAAATGACTTCCGTCGAAGGTTGGGGGGGGGGGGCAATGCCCCCTCTGTGGTTGCGCCACTGCCCATGCCCTTCCCTCTAAATCCGCCAAAGTGTACTAATTCAGATGAGTGTACAAGTGCTTAAACGTAAGATAGAAATGCATGACGTTAATATGCCAAATTAGAAAATTAAATTAATAACAAAAACAACAAGAACATATTTGTCGTATGCGCCGTCAGGCTATATTTACTTATCTTCGGATTCCTGCTGTCTTTTCGAAGCTGCAACGTCTTTGCATACATACTTCCTGGTCAGAAAGCGGATATGACGTCATGCATACGACATCCTCTGTGACAGTTTCACAACCCGCCCCTCTTTCTTTCTCGCTAGGAACTTCTCTAACGGTAATCATGTGATTTGATGTGCTCCCCTCATGATTGTTTTTCAGTTTATAGTTCTCAAGCAGGGAATCGTCAGCATTCGATGCCAGTGTTGCCAACTAATGGTTGCATAATGAAGCGAACAGTACTGTCTCAGAAAATCGTGCAAGGATTTGTCACACTGGATTCACGGCGAAGACGCTACCACTGCGCCATGTGGGAGGCCCTAGATTGACTTGGTTTAACGTACGTGAACCACTAGGCATACATCAATCAAGAAATATCGCAATCGAAATTCACGAAATGGTGACTTCAAATCAACTTTTCGTAATCAAAAATTCGCACACATAAACCAATAATATTCTTCCAAAAACTCTCCAAGATTTACTTTCAATGAAGGGTTTTTCCAATAGTAAGATTTCATCGGTTATGTCAATACTTCCTGTATATAAAACTACCATCACACAGGATTTTCATGATGCCAGAATATCTACCATAGATTTACTTCACTTTTCCTTTGTTGATCGAGTGAGTTTATTTTACTTCGCATTTCTGCCACGTTTGGCTAATCGCGAAGATGAGGATGAGTGATGATATGATGAAACTGAAGAATGGACACTCACAAAGAACACAAATGAATGACCCGTGCGGGATTGGATCCCGGGGCAAGGCACGTATCTAGAAATACACTTCAGAGGGGGTCCGACCAAGTGCTCAATAATAATAATGTTATATTAGTTGAATTAAAATAAAATTAATTTAATATGTAAATTAATTAATATTGTATTGTTAATACATGAATACGTAAAACTATGGTAAAAGAATAGAAGTATAATAGTACGTATTCATTACGTAGCTTACGTGTAGTTAAGATCGCCAAAATCTGTATAAAAACAACTGCCCTGGCAAAGGAAATTAATGTCAAATAGATAAAGAATTGAATATGTATCGAATACCAAGGAAAGGAGTTAGATTCAATTGAGGAAAATATAATATTTCATGCATATGATCATAGGATATTGTGTGCATAAATCTATGAAACTGTCCTTCAAAGCCGTATGATCCCAATTTCTCGCATTCCAATAAGTTCGGCTGTAATAAATAACCATCGATTATGTAACTAATGCAAAAAAAAGTATATTTTCATTATTTAAGTCTTTTGGGGGGCCGGACCCCCCCCCCTAAATACGTCCTTGCCCGGGACCCCTGGTGTTAACCACCTCGTCACGGAGGACGGCTACTTTGGCTTCGCGAGTGTCCCTTCATCAATTTCACATCATCATCATCGTCGCGATTAGCCAAAAGTTGCGGAAAAGTGACGCAACATAACAAAGTCATATCATCATTCATTGTCAGGATTAACTAAAAAGTGTGGCTGTACAGCAACATAAAATCTCACAAATACATTATTAGTACGTATATCGCATGATGGCAACTCCAACTTGTTGAGTTGACTTGAGTGGGTTTGTTGTGTTAAGTCCACTTTATGCACAGTAAGGCTAATCGGGACTGGACCTACAGTTTGATCCGAACCACTTGGGCCTCCACTGGGTATCGAAACGAGACCCCTTGATTACAAGGCGACCACTGCGCCATCGGGGGGGGGCCCACAACTCCAACTTGTCTTTGATGGTTTTGTAGTTAGTACACCCGGGGTTGCATTTTTGCAGATCAACGAGATTAGGAGGCCTCAATTAGTGAGTATGCCAAGTATGAAGAAAATCGGAGAGGGGTACGGTCTTCTTCGGTCGTTCCGAATTTTCCCTTTGTAGGTAAGGTTTAGCATAGCGCGGGGACAAAAGTGGCGAAAAGTGGGGGAGCAACTGTCCCCCGTAATGGCCGCCACTGCTCAGACCCGTCGCGATTGTGGATGAAATACGACGTAAGATAACGAAAGTAGAAATGTACCATCCAAGTTTATTTTAAATGCACTTTATGCTCAGTAGGCAAATCGGGACTCGGCCTACAGCTTAAAGTGCGATCCGAACCACTATATATCGAACTCGAACCCATTGATTTGGAGTTTGCATGTCGCTTATCGTATATGTACTTTTGTTATTTAGCGTCGGCTTCTTTTTGTCATTTTTGGCCAATCGTACCGATGAGCATGACTGATCATTTGATTGATTGATATGCTTTATTTTACTTCGCTTTGGTGCCACTTTTGCGAAGATGGGAGATCCCCCCCCCCCGCATCTCCTTCCTATTTGTATTTTCTTCTTTCTCTCTATTGCTCTTTCTCTTTTCTTACTCTTTCTCTTTAGCTCTTCTTCTTCCCTCTCTCTCGGAAGAGAGAGAGACAATTTGAGGGAAAGGAGGAGAAGACAAAGGTTTTATCCTTGCTTCCACTTCTCATTTCTCTTCCTTTCCCAGGATAGTGTAGAATGCAGGAGCGTATATTCTAAGCTTGTTAGGCTATCTGCAAAGCCTGAAGTCTAGAGAATAAAATACAGGAGAAAAATCGATCAGAAATTGTAAATAATATTATTCATATCAGTGACATGATGATGCTGATTCTGGAGTTGGCAACCTGATTTCTTAGGAGTTGGTAACGTGATTTGTTATGAGTTGGCAACCTGATTTCCTATGAGTTGGTAACGTGATTTGTTATGAGTTGGCAACCTGATTTTCTATGAGTTGGTAACGTGATTTGTTATGAGTTGGCAACCTGATTTCTTATGAGTTGGCAACCTGATTTGTTATGAGTTGGCAACCTGATTTCTTAGGAGTTAGTAAATGTATTTCTATTCATAGCCTAGGACCACGTGACATAGTGAGATAGCCCAGATCCTGGTCTCAGTATACGCCACTGGTAGAATGGTATGGTTGTAAAGAAATAAGGAAGAGATAAAGAAAGAGAGAGAGAACAAGAGATGTAAGGGAGGGAAGGGGGTTACATCTTTCTTCTTCCTCCACAGGAAGGGAGAAGAGAATACTGGAGAGGGGCATCGAATGAGAGAAAGGGAGAGAGAGAGAGTCTCTCTCTCTCTCTCTCTATTACACTCTCTTCTCCTGGGAAAGAAGAAGAAGCAGAGGAAGAAGAAAGGAGAATGGAGCAGAAAAGAGAAGATTGAAAGAAGAAGAAAATGAACTACAAGGGAGAGAGAGAATCCCCATCAGCTCCCTTCCATCTCTTCTCTTTCCGCCTTCTTCTCTTTGTTTCATTTCTTCTTCTTCTTCCCAGGACGAGATACTTCTTCCCTGTTCCCCTATCTCTCCCTTCTCTGTGGGTATATGCCTAATATGACGTGTCGTGGATGCGTGGTGAAATTCAGGTAAGTTTTCCGTATCCTGGAATCTCCAAATTTAAAAGTTTGGGGCTCATTTGGGGGCAGGTGACTCCGGCCAATTTCTAATATGCCTTTAACAGGGACCCTATAGAGAAAGACGAGGAGTCGGAGCGGAGGCGGGGCCGCGGTAGCGGTAGGTCAATTACCCCAGGGCCGGAGCCCGGAATCGGTGGGAAATTTGTACTAAAAAATATCAAACAAAAATAATTTTTAGTTTAAATTTCCCACCGATTCCGGGACGGATAGCCCCAAAAACCATTCTCGGATAGCGCCACGAAACATTACAATTTTCTTCGTAAAACAATGCGAAATAGTTTTTTTTTTAAAAAATGATCAGATGAGCTTTGTTCACGGGTATTTCTTGGGTTCCGAAGGCTGAAACACTGCATAACGAATGAAAATCGACAAAACACAAGCACGACGCGCGATTATGTAGAAAGGTGTACGCGCCATATTGTGTCTCAGGCAGGCGAAAAGACTACTTGTAATGTGAAAAATTGCAATTACTTTCATTAAAAAAAACGTGAATACACCCTAAAGAATTTTCCGCAAAGCAGATAGGTAAGTACAAATGTCAAAAATTGACAAAACGAAGAAATTATAGGTGTCCGGGGAATAGTAGATTTTTACCAATGAGATATAGAGAAAGAAAGAAAAATATCACCCTCGCCGCCCCCCCCCCCCCACGCTCTCTCTCCATCCCTTTCTTCCTGGGCCCTACCCTCACACTCCCCTGAAAGAAAAAGGGTGGAGAGGAAGAGAGAGAGATTGTGGGGAGAGTAATCCAACCCAATTTCTCCTGCCCTCTTTCCTCTCTGTCTCTCGGTGGGCCAAAATGGGAAGGAGAGGACATCTTCCTTTTCTCCTCCCTACCACCCAATCTTCACCTCCTTTCCCCCCCGAGAGAGATTTTTCTTCTTTCTTTCCAAACACTTTATAACTTCTCTCTCTCCCATTTTTCTTTCTCTCGTTCTCTCTCTCTCGGAACCCTATCCACCTGTCCCCTCTCTCATAACACATGATTAAGTTCGGTTACTACATTTTTGTTATGAAGCCATATCGGAAATCTTGACGTTTGGCATGATGGCATATGCGGTAATTGCGCCGCAATAGCGGGTCTTAGGCGATTTGATTGATGTATACAGTTTGAAGAAAGAAAAACGTAAAATTACTTTGTGTTGAGTCAACAGTTACTTCTGAGGCATCAAAATAACTTTTCAATTTAATTTTTCTAAAATTTCTGAAGCTTACTATTGTACCGTAACTTTTTTAAAGTAATACGAGTATTGTATCAATAAAAAATTAATGAAATGCAATAATCGTACTGTTTTGCTTCTTTTAAAACTGACAAGCAATATACTAATTAATATTTGTTTACTTAAGCGAGGAAATTTAACATTTTCAAATCTAAAAGGCCTAGAACTCAGTGTTTTTAAGTTGTTGTTCTTTAATTTCCGGAGGAACGTCTCCGGACCTATTATAAGCTGGGGGATATTCAACACCCTCAGGTACATCATATGCTTCTCCCAGAGTCTGCCCCCCCCCCCCCCCCAAGCAAAAGCTCAAACTCCGCCCATGGAGAGGAAGAAGGGAGAATAGTGAGACAGAGAGATTGAGGACACTCTATCTTCCGGCCTTCCCCAACAAGAAAGAAAATAATTTCTCACACTCACCTCAGAACAATCTGATGCGACATCGAGTCGACATTAAGAACTTGAAAACCACACTGACACTTCGCACTGACACATGCTGTGGAACAGCACTACACGGTTCCCACGTCGACCGTCGTGAAGACGCGGGTACACCACGGTGATCCATCCACATGCGAGAATGCAACAAGTGGGGAAAACATGACTGGTACAGAACAACCAATTCGACACACTCCTTTACAAGCCACAGCGAGGCACTCGCGACTGTAAACACAACGCCACTGCCATGCTCGTCTGACTCACGTCTGAACCACTGCGCGCACCAACAGAACAAACCTTGCAAGTGGTGCTTGTGGGTGGTACTCTTGGTGCTTCCCAATCCCGAACGTGACTGAAGCCGTCGGCAGAAGTTGTGGAGAAAAAAAAAAGCATCGAGAGAGTCGTTCACGGTGGTAAACTTTCCCTCCGTGTTACGTCACGCTTTGTATACAGCTCTAGTGTGTGTCCTTGTCCAATTGTCCGCGTCACTGTGACTCGGCCGATCTGAATCACGTAACCGGACTGGTGGAAGGGGTGCAGCGGGAAGGAGGGTGCGTGTCCGCTTAATGGTTTCATGCGTTACGGAGTACATGCAGAGATTGGCTTGCCTGCAATCGTGTTGCGAAGAGTTTGTATTAATGTTCTCGCAGCTCTGTGAAGAACCGCCTATTTACTCTCTGGAGAGAGTCGTTAAAGAAAGAACTTTACTCCTGCCCTCCGTGGTGCATGCGTCACGTCAACGGTCCTGCAGCAGGGAGCCATATTCCTCGATAATCAACGTGTCGTAAAGGCAGAGCGTGTAGCTCAAAGAACGTGCTTCGGATTTGTTGTGGTTCGAAGATCGGTTCATTTTCGAGAACGGTTCATTACCGTGAACGGTATCGAAGATCGGCAACTTTATTGGTTCATAGTCGTGCGTCAACCATAAGAAACAGTTTCAAATATCCGTTCATTGCCGTGAACGATTCCAAAGATTGGTTCGTTCATGGCTATGAACAGTTTCAAAGCAGTGGCGTATATTGAAGTCAAGACGTACGGGTGCAGTGTTTCCATTGAAAAAAGTAGCCTACTGAAAGTATGTTAGTGTTCAAAGGGGCATCTTCCTCTTTCACGATGTGTGATTAAAAAATTGGAATTGAATTCAGGATTGATTGATTGAAATCAAAAGTTTCACCACTTATATACAGGGTGTATCATAAGTAATACCGCAAACTGGCACAGGTGAAAGTACACGATAATAGAAGCAAAAAAGTCTCAGTAAACATTGGTCCGCAAACGAGCCGTTTTCGAGATAATTGCGAATGTGTGGTTACAAGCGGCCACTGACTTCATTGTTTGTAAACGTCGTCCTAGTTGATAAAATGCTAATGATGTGTGCGAAGCCATCACTGATTGCATTTTGTAAACACCGAGTGCTTTACTTCTTGCGCGTCTCTTTGTTTACAAAACAGAACATTTCCGAGAGGTGGCGTTGTATGGATACAATCAGTACACAGTCTAATCGTACTGTGGGAGTCACGTGGTAGTGAAAATGGAACCTTACAGCAACGAAGAGTAGCTACATTTTACCAACTAGGACGACGTTTACAAACAATGAAGTCAGTGGCGGCTTGTAACCACACATTCGCAATTATCTCGAGAACGGCTCGTTTTCCGCTCCATGTTTACTGAGACTTTTTTGCTTATATTATCGTGTACTTTCAGCTGTGTCAGTTTGAGCTATTACTTATGATACACCCTGTATACCCTGTATCAAGTCTCTGGAGCAAGTCCGGCAGAGCGAAGCAGAACACTCCGCTGGGAAGGATGGTAGCTGCAGTCGATCCCCCTTCCATGCAATCTCGTTCGTTTTACGTGTTCATTGGTGGAGTCGTCTCGCGTCACTGCTTGCGCAGACTTGTTTTTCGTTTGCCTGTTTCAGAGGTAGTTGGACCGTACCTGGTTAAAAGCTAAGCACATATAACGCCAAAACACAGAACAACCGTACAAAGAATTATACTGGCCGTAGATCCAGAAAGTCTCCGGGTTTTGCAGACAGCCTAGAATATATGCTCCTGCTTCAAATACATATTTATTGTTATTAACAGTTCCCTCTAAAGAGGGGCACACAATTATAAACGATTGCAAATGTGGGTTCGTTGTTGTGAACGGCTATAAACATTAATTCATAATCGCAAACAGTTACAAAGATCTGTTCATATGCATGAACTGTTCCTCTGAACGGTTCACTCTAGTGAACGGCTCCAAAGATCAGGTGGTGATGAACGATTCTCATGTTTGGCAATTCCTAAAAGATTCTAATTGTGATAAATATTCAGGTGTGCACAAAATGTTTTTACTACTGGTCTTGCCTAGCAGAAGTATGTAGCGTAACGCTATAAAAAGCAGGGAATCCTAGGTTCGATTCGCGCCAATTTCTACAAGATTCCAAACTCTTCGCCATAATGCCAACCAATGTGTCGAAGAATTGGAAAATGGCAACGTATGGTTTCCGGCCCCGAAGTCGCGTAAGCTGTCCAACCACCTGGAACGGTGGGAAAACTTTGGCCAGCTGACGCAATGAATGAACACGCGAGCCACGGAAGGGGAATAATTACAGTCTCTCACCTTTGAGAAAATGGAGTCAATTTTCAACAGTAAAACTTGGAGATTTTTACATTTCCCATTACATCTTACTGGTCTTACGATTTGATGTAAATAGAAATTGTGTTTTATTATTATTTAGCTTCGTTTTTATTTAACTACTGGCTATTCGCGATGGTTCATGGTGCGTCAGCACTTAAGCTATCTGCTCCCGTCATCACACACAAGCCCCGGTAACAATTCCTTATCGCCAACCTCCATGGCCGAGTAGTTATCACAGGGCGCTACGGCGCTAGGGGTCCTGGGATCTAATCCCGGCCTGGGCATGGGTGCTTGTGAGTATCCCTTCATCAATTTCATCATATCATCACTCATCCTCATCGTCGCGATTAACCAAAAAGGGCACAAAAGTAAAGTAAAACAAAAAAAAAAAAATCTCCCTCGAATGGTGGAGTTGCAACTCTGCAGACTTGTAATCAAAGAGCCGCGGGTTCGAACCCTGAAGGGGGTACATTGCACAGTGGCTCCGATCCCAAGTAGACCAAAAGAACATGTTATGTTCACGTTGACCTTTAAAATGTATTATAAGTTGGCGCTACTGCATGTCAAACAGAGTTCTCTGCTTTAACATATAAAGTAAACATAATGCGCCGAAGTTCTTTCTTGGACATTCTGTACATCAGTGAGAATGGTTAGAAACTAATACAAGGCTATATCAAGGAAAGTTTGAGTCTTTAAGTCCACTTTATGCACAGATAGGCTAATCGGGATTAGGCCTACAGTTGAAAATGAATTCGAACCACAACGTGCTCCCACCGGGTTTTGTAAACTTACTTCAAAAAAATTTCCCCGGAGGAGGGGCAACAACCCTAAAATTATGTCGTAGCAAAAGATTTATTTTTTCCTTGTTTAATTTATGTACATGTTCGTTTGACCCAATGTTATTCGTTCATTGCAGTACCGGTTTTTGCCTATTCGCACATTCGCACGTGCACACCCAAATAAATCTGCAATGCAATTAATTTTTATTATAATTTACTTATTCACTGAACACTATCTCCTCCAAAATATCAAACGGTTGCACGCCCCATCGGCGACCATATCATCGTACGAGCGCCTGCAGACTGGGGTGTGTTCATTTCACACAAGTCGCAGTGTGTTCATTTCCCACGTAAGGGATTGGCGTGTGTAGCTTGCAGTATAATGGGCTTTAGGAACACTGCTAGTGCTGTGTTCACAATGCAACGCTTCTGACGCAAGTCTGAAGTGCACACCCATAGAGTCAGACCACCAGCCGCCACTGGTTCATTGTATAACACGGGCCTGTATGGTCATAGAAGATATATAGTGTTAACACACACTTAGGTATGATATTCGATTACCACTATGCGATCTGGGTGACCCTTTTATTTATTAGAAGAGAAAAATTGGTTAGATGAAGACACACACTGCCTTTCACACAAGAAGACTGAACACCTTGAAGAAGCAACCTTGAGGAGAAAAGAGGGGCACATAAATACGACAAAATACGTCGAGTGCTTGGAGGAAATTGTCATTTCCCGTCAAGGGCGAGTGCACAAGAGCTCACTAATTATCGCAGGGCACTTAAGAACAGTTTTTACTCTTTTACTTGTTCGTAATCATGTCGAGTTTTGCCCTGAGCAATCAGGACACAACCCACGATCCGCACACCAAACGCTATCTCATACAGCACACAAATGTCTGAAAGACATCCAGTGAATATCCCTTGGGTATTCGTGTCGTTCTAAATATCCAATAGATATCCAGGAATATCCTTAAACATCCATAGGAGGTTCCCTGGATATACTGTATACTTGAATTGAAGTGTTGTTTTAAGTCCACTTTGTGCACAGAAAGGCTAATCGGGACTGGACTTACAGTTTAAAGTGGGATCCGAACCACTGTGCCTTGCACCTCCGCCGGTATCGAACCCGGGACTCCATACTGTATATTTGTCCACGTAGGTGACATTCAGAAAAGCAGTAGCGTAACTAACACGCTCTGCCTGTACCCCCCCCCCCTCCCCCGCAACTTTAAGATGTGCGCCCCATACTCGTATTAAAAAAAAAACTGTCCACTCTAAAATATTAATTCACTCTTACATTTATATTACGAGGGTCACTATTTATATTTTGAGCCTTGGCAACACTGATTGAAGTTAGGCGCGATTTGACGTTTGCACGGAATCGTCTGGCATTATTGACCATAACGTACTTCAAATGTTTTGTCAATAGCTTCATTTGTGTTGTTTATGTTGCCTTGGAGATTGCGCGACAACAATAAAATGGAATTAACTCGTGAACATTTTCGTGCGATGATTTTTTTACGATTTTCGAAATGGATTATCAAGACAAGAGTGCATCGATCAACTTACTTCCACATTTGGCGATGAAGCCCCATCTTTTGCCACTGTGAAACGCTGGTATAACGAATTTAATCGTGGCCGCCATTCGCTCACCAACGAGATTCGCGAAGGTCGTCCAAAATCAGTTGTTGTTCAAGAAAACATTGATGCTGTGCAAAACCTAATACTGCAAGATCGTCGTGTGACATACTGTGAGATTGAGGCAACCATAGGCATTAGTTCCACCAGCATATATAAAATATTACATGATCATTTAGCTGTGAGAAAGGTATGTTCTCGTTGGATCCCACACAATTTGACAAAAACTCAAAAAGACGCTCGCGTCAATTGGTGCAAACAAATGCTCAATAAATACAATCGTGGTGCTTCAAAAGACGTATAAAAGATTGTAACAGGTGACGAATCATGGATATATGCATATGAGCCGGAACGTAAACAGCAGTCGACTGTATGGGTGTTGTGCTCGAAGCACATCGAAACAAATGGTCGCCTGTTTTTTCGGGAAAACTGGTCATGTGGCAACTGTGCCTTTAGAGGAACGTAGAACGGTCAACTCTGAATGGTACACAACAATTTGTTTGCCAGAGGTCTTCGGTCAAATACGGAAAACAAACAAACGCCGTCGGATCATTCTTCATCAAGACAATGCCAGCTGTCACACATCTCGTCTAACAACCGACTTTATGAACAGTCAAAAAATCCAATTGATGGGTCATCCGCCGTACAGTCCTGATTTGGCACACAATGACTTCTTCTTGTTCCCGAATGTCAAGAATAAATTGCGTGGACAACGATTTTCGTCGGCGGAAGACGCCATTGATGCGTTCAAAAACCATATTATGGAGGTGTCTCAAGAAGATTGGAAAAACTGCTTTGAAAAATGGTTCGAACGAATGCAAAAGTGTATTGACCATAAAGGAGAATACTTCGAAAAACAATAAAGCAGTTTTCAATGCCAAATTCCTGTTTTTTCATTGTTAGGCTCAAAATATAAATAGTGACCCTCGTAGGTATACACAAACATGAAAATGCATCCACGTAATTTGAATGAATGTAAAAACTGGTACGAAAGGTCAGGCAACAAACTGTAAAAAATATATTTATAATTATGTATGAAAATACATGATGTTCAGAAAATTCGCATCTACCTTATACGTTCGTTACATCTTCTGTATGTCCCCTGGGAGTCAATTTCGGAGTTCCGACATTTTCGACACCGTCATTTGTGACACTAAGGCAAAAACTGTTTTTTTCCCGTCATAAGCGACAATGCTTGGATTTTCCCCTACGATTTCTAATTTCTTTACCAGAATTAGCGACAATTGCGTTATGTGCAGCAGCAATAGCGTCTCTGAAGAAAGTATTTCCAGAGGCTCAGATCAGTGGTTGTAATTATCACTTTAACCAATGTTTGTGGCGAAAGGTGCAGGAGTTGGGACTGACAAACGATTACAAGACAGATCCAGACATGCGGCTGTGTATAAGAATGTGCTCCCTGTGGCTGACGTCGATGATGGCTGTGTTTGATGGAAGATGCGCCAAACCACGACATATTGAGAAAATTTTTGCATTATTTCGTTGAACAGTGGATGAACAACTCTGTTTTCGACATTTCCATGTGGAACTGCTCCCAACAGCGGCACAGGACTAAGAATGCAGTCGAGGGATGGAACCATACATTTAATTTAGTGTATTGACGGAAAAGTCAAGTCCTAACGTGTACCAATTAGTGAAGACTTTAAGATTAGAAGCTGTGTACAACGACTACTTATGTGAGAGGAAGGTCTTGAATCTTAAAGGGAAACGTAGACGACGTCAGTACATTACATTAGATGAGAGAATACAAAGAGCATTTGCCGACTATGAAATGCATAGAGATCTTAAGCGCTTTTTGAGGAGAATGGCGTACGTTCAGAAATTAGAATGAAAATAGTAAGATGTTGGTTGAACTACAAGAGAAACGACGCATTCTACATTTCTACATTGACAAGGGATTGCAGTCTGCTCCTATACTGACAAGGGATCTAAAAAATCCCTCATTGACAAAGGATAGATACATCCAGCTTTTAAACACCCAGCTTCCACGATGCCAGTGTGAAGGAAAACTAATAAAGGTTTTAAAAAACACACCAGCTTCCATGATGCTGCCAGTCCTAAGCCTGGATAAAGTGTGACGGGAAGCTATTTACACTTTGTGTCGCATACGACGGTGTCGCAAAAGTCGTGGATTCGTAAATTTCCAGGCTTGACACTGTTGTTATTACATCCAAAATTCTTTTAATGATTTCGCGCCATTTATCCAGACTTTGTTGCAACATTGTTTGAACATCTTTATGATTTTTCCAGGCACTATCTGTCATATATGCATTCAAGTGAATTTGGCACATTTCGTGTTCTTTGATATTTTTTACTTATACCTTTCCAATCATTAATTTTCCTTTTAAAGTGTTTATCGAACCAATAGGCAAACAACCAGCACTTTCACAATAAACAGCGTCTAAAATAGAAGAATAACATAACCAAAATTGTTTTAAACATTTCTCACTCCATTAACAATTAACAACTAAATACAAAGGAAACTTAACAACATAAGGGAGCAGCACAGTTGGGAGTCCATTTTCTTGCCTGTCGTCTACCCTTCGGCGACGTAATCAGTGACTTCAACTATTCAGATAATGAAGGTTTTCTTCTAATCTGGTAATTCACAATCTACATTCCCAGTGATAAATGTTTTCTGTTTGCAACAGTTGTAGGAGCATAAAAATATATGTTTAGTTGAAAATATATTTTAACGCCGAATGGGAAACTATCGGTCTTTCTTAACTGGGCGCAGTAAGTTGCGCGGGGGTTGCGGGAGCGTTATTTACACCACTGCAGAAAAGTATATGTTGTGGACATATCTGTAGCACTTTTACACGTTTAGGACATGAATGTATTTTGTATATTGGATTGATAATAAAAAAAACATTCCATGGATCACTTTTAGATATATTTCGGGACTTGATTCATGTGAATTGGACATTATCCGGATCTTATAATTTGATTGTGGATAAAGATATACAAGTTTATGCTGGAATTGGACCTAATCCAGACATTATCCTGATATTTTTCACATATACTTTGGATACGAAAAGAACATTCCTGGACTGCATTTATACATATCAAAGATCTCGTGCAGACGTGCACACATATGTTTATAAAATGCACTGCTTTATCTGCTGTCTCTCTTCACTCTTTCCCTCACACACACACACACACACACACAAACACACAATATGCACAGACGTCCACCAACACAAGTCTACACATTCCAAAAATGTATTATATTGACACTCAAGTCCATGACACGTAGGCTATGCTGTGACCTTATTCTTCAAGTCCACTTTATGCACAGATAGGCTAATAGGGACTGGACCTACAGTGCCTCCACCACAGGGTATCGCTTAATTATAAGGCGACGACGTTACCACTACGCAATAGAAAAGGCTACACTACCATGTATTCAACAAAAATTTGAAGCAGTTTGAATCCTGCTGTCGAAAAATGATTCACTCCATAATTCTTTGAGTCATTTTGGTTCAAGGGCAATTATGTTTGTATTTCGGTTATTTATCATTTCTTCTGTACTCCACTCGTATTTACGTCATCAGTTCATCACTCGCTCTGACGAGTGGAGTACAGAAGAAATGATAAATAACCGACATACAAACATAATTGCCCTTGAACCAAACTGACTCAAAGAATTATGGAGTGAATCATTTTTCGACAGCAGGAGAGTATTGACATGCCTTTTATCTCTTATCTGTTGAGGATAGTTTTCGTGCATTCACAGATAATGCGATTAAGCATGGATTCCAAGCTAATGACAAAGATAAATTTCTCTTTTAATCGGCGCCAAAAACAGGCGAAAATAAAAATGCTTTGAAAAGTGTAATAGAAATGTTCAGATTCTAATTTTGTGTAAAAAAAAAAAACGTTAGTAAAACATGAAAACTCAACTATATTTCCTTTTTTAAGGAAAAAAAAACACATGATATTGAGACATGTGGTTGCAGGAGACAGTATATACACGGTGTCGCAAAAAAATGTATCCACACTTTAACAGCTGATAACATAATTCTCTGACTTCTTAAGCTTTAACCAATTTGAAATAACGGGTGAAAACACACCGAGCTTTGAACAGAGGTAATTAATCTTGAAGTGTTACTGAGAGTTTGAAAACGAGAAAAGGAAAGTTTGAAAAAGGAAGAGAGAAGGATGATAAAAGAAAAAGGGAAAAGAGAAAGGAAGAGGGAGTCCCCCTCCTCTCTCTCTCTCTCTCTCTCTCTCTCTCTCTCTCTCTCTCTCTCTCTCTCTCTCTCTCTCTCTCCAAGGGAGAAGAAGAGAGACACGGGAATATATTTCTGAGAGAGGGGGGTGGTGGGAGGGAGCTGTAAAAATGATGGAGGGAAGGAGAAAGAATGATTAAATGAAAATAGAGGAAGAGAGAGAGAAAGGGTGAGAAAGAGGGAAAAGAGAGATAGAAGGAGAAAACTTTTTCTCTCTCTGAGAAAGGGGGGAATGGGAGACAATGAACGTCAGAAGAGAAGAGGAGGAAAGAAAGAAGTATAAAATAGAAATAGGAATTAACAGAGAAAGATTGATTGATTGATTTAGTGTTCTAAGTCCACTTTATGCACAGTAAAGCTAATCGGGACTGGACCTACAGTTTAAAGTGAAATCCGAACCACTATGTGCCTCCACCGGATATCGAACCCGGGACCCCTTGAGTACAAGGCAACGGCGCTACCACTGCGCCATCGGGGAGGCCCTTAAGAGAGAAAGAGAGAGACCTCTCTCTTATCAATTCAATGAACTAAAGAAACAGGCAGATTTTACATTTCTTGTGCTTAAAACCTGTTTCAAAACAGTTCGAAACAAATTACAATGGTAGCGTCGACGCCTTGTAATCAAAGTGTCCTGGGTTCGATACCCGTTGGAGGCTCATAGTGGTTCGGATCCCACTTTAAGCTGTAGGTCCAGTCCCGATAGGCTTACTGTGCACAAAGTGGACTTAAAACTCCAACTCAACAACAAACTAGAATGACAGAAATTCCGGACAGAACAAGTTCATTCATCCGTTCTTCCCAAAGACTGTTAGCAATGTATTTGAACAACGCCTAAGGTAGAGACATCTGTTGGTCTGCTGCTAAACTACTAAACAATTATATACAATGCTTCTCGAGGGTGTTTGAGGCGTCTTGTTCTCCACCGTCTTTGGGTGCATGAGAAATGATGACGAGAGGCAGAAAAGAAGGGGGGATAGGGGTGGATAGCGCTGCGCATCACCATGGGGAATCGAAGATGATGTAGCGCCGCTATCTAGTGGCTGTGCTAAAATATTAACAAAGGGAAGGGATGTTCGCGGAACTGCAAGACAGGCCGCACTTTCGAATTTTCACCCATGAATTCAAAACTCACTCATTTATTCATCCATGCTTTCACTGGTGGATGCTGCACAGAAACCTCCCTCCCTTTGGGTCTTTCCTTATTCTTCATTCTCCTTCCATCTCTAAATATTCTCTTCTCTAAATATTGCACTTTCCCTTTCTCCTTTCAATCACTGTTCATCCTTATCACTTTCCATTTCTCTCCTATCGTGTTCTCTCTCTGTCTCTATCTGTAATTCTCTCCTGTTTCCACCTCTCAAACTTAATGTCTCTTCTAGTCATCTCTGTCCAACTATCGTCCGGCTCTTTCTCAAGGACTACACAAGGGGCGGAAATATTTCGATGACAGTAAATACAATTTTGATATTAAATAAAAAACAATGGTATTGCTCATTTTTCTACCTCTTCCCTTATACTCTCTCTTTCTGTCTCTTCCATTTTCCTTCCATCACTAATTATCCCTTCTTCTACTTCAACTTCTTACTATTTCTCCACTTATTCCCCCCCTCTCTCTCTCTCTCAATGTTTCTCCTCCACTCTCTTTCTATCTACTTCTCTATCCCTAACCCTACTCTCTCTCTCTTCACCCGTTCCTCTATCTCTTCTTTAATGTATTTCTGTTTCTTCCCTCATTCTCTCGCTTTCTCTCTAGTTTGTATCTTCCTCTATCTCTAATTCTCTCCTTCCCTCTTCTTCAATTTCTTTCTATGACTCCCCTTGTTCTCTCTTTCTTTTGTCTCTTTCTCTCTCTAATTCTCTCTCCCTCCTTCTCATCCTTCTTCAATTGTTTCCTACCTCTCCCCTTAGTCCCTCTGTTCTGTTCCTCTCTCTCTCTCTCTCTCTCTCTCTCTCTCTCTCTCTCTCTCTCTCTCTCTCTCTCTCTCTCTATCTGCTCATCTCTTCTATTTTGTTTGTCTCGTACTCTCGTGCACGTTAATTATTCCTTTCTCTATTCTTATTTCTTTCTAACTAGGGTAGATAAAACTCATGATCTTTATTTTAAAAAAACATTTTTGATTATTTTTCTTATTTAAATCGATTTTTTTAAAAAAAATACGCTAAAAGTGCTTTGGTTTGTAACACGATACATGTTCAATTGTACATATATGTATTTTAAGGATATGCTTTTTCTAGTAAACGGCCCTCCCTGTAACATATTTGAACAGTTTGATTTAATCCAAATAAAAAAAACATATGTAAATATACATTTTTCTGTTTCTGATACTGTATATATGAACCTACTATGAAAATGTTTGTTGAGTGTGTTAATGAAACTACAGGGTGGCTCAACAAGTTCCTTAACACCCTCAAAACAAGGCAAGGCCATCTTGATGTCCGCCATCTTGAATTCAACTTCAGAATTTTAAATTGGAAGGGGGTGATATGATATATCAAATCAGGCTAGAATTTCACGAGAAATGCAGTGGTGAAGGCGTTTTCGACGTATCTTCAACCAGTAAAAAGGTATGACTGAATTCTTGTACCAATTTGCTCCTTTTCGAGGTGTCAGAAATTAACATTGAAATGTCTTTAGCGCGTTAGTAACTTTCTTCCAGTGAAAATAAACATTCTTGATGTACTCTTTAATTATAACTAAAAATATTTTTTGTAGTCTTTCTGGCAGAATTTTTACAATATTTTTAAATGGTACTTTGCAAAATATCAGCTGGCATGTTAATTTACAGTTTAATGATAATTACACTATTTACTGTTTAATTACGATTAAAACACCATTAAATGTTTACTAGTTCTAATTATCCCAATTCCCCACTCCACACTTTCTCGTCGAAGAAGTACGCATTCTCACCCTTGGTTCGTGCGGTCCGGGTTCAATCCCCATTTGGAGCGCCCGAAATTTCAGTGTTGACCCAGAATAATGAGAACAATTGTAGCTACTTAAAATACTTGAAAGCAGGCTCCAGTGCTTGGCAAGCTTTGTCCCTCAGAATTGGTTTACAATTCCTTCTGGACCAGCATAATTTCCATGTGGCGTGCACACGCAGTTGTCTCTGAAACGGAAAACAAGTTTACGACGCTAATTCATTCGTAAATTGAAATTTATCTTTTACTGCTGTTGTCGCAGTCAAGGATGACAACAGCCGAAAAGTGCAATGTTTGACCTTAAGATATCCTTCCCGTTAAAAATTGTGCGTTATCTTTGTGGCGGTTTCAGCCCATATTATTGCAGCACGGATGTCGCAATAAATCATGTTCCGAAAGGACCACGAACACTCAAGGCCGGTCATCAAATTTCATAATGAGAAACGGCCTGCCATAAAATATAAAGGCATGGAGAAGAAAACTGGGAATTCCTCCATTCTCAAGTAGAAGAGGAAGAGGAATATATTTGGGAAACAGCGAAAAGCGAGGAAGAGCCGAAAATTAAATTTAAAAAAATGGTGATAAGATAGCTTGAGAACGAAGCCGGATAATATACGGTCCACCAGGAAGGAAGGGAGGGGTGTCGTAAATATGGCTGATACGGGAAAACAACGAAAAGGCATAGATTTCTTCAAGCAGTGGGAATTTTTGAGGGTATGCCTCATCGCACTTAACTCAAACACCTTCTCGGTCAAGCGGCGTATTTCGTGGTTAGGTTAGACTTGTTAGTTTTAAACCTATTAGCATAACTACACAACATTTAACCTAAACGAATGCATTTAGCCTGACGTCAGAAGACGAAAGTGGCATAAAAGCGAAGTGAAACAAGCCAAAACAATAAAGAGAAGGGTGATTGGTTCCTTCTGTTCAGTATTATACCCTGTCCCGGGGATCCCTTGAGAAAGCGGAAGAAAGCGAGTCTCTGCGCAAGTAGTGAATCGAGAGACTCCATCAAGAAACGCGTGAAAGGGAACGTGAGTACATGGAGGGGAAAACAAGGCTGCAGCTACCAGCCGTTTTCAGCAGCGCGCACTGCTTTGCTCCGTCCAATCGCTTTCTCCCCTTCTCTACCGTTATGTGCGGCATTGCTGCACAGATCCCTGTCCTGCAATATTTTCACGCATTTTTTTCTTAAAACTAGACCAATAGGAGAAATTATTATGCTCTATCGGTACGACAATGCCATGTCTACCAGTTAAGAAAACATCCTACTTAAACACTGTAAAAACTACAGTAGTCTCGTGGTATTTTTTCTCCTAAATATACATTTACATGAAAGTTCCAAGAGTTTCCTAGTTTTAGGGGTGTAAGGGGTGAACTTCAGACTAGCGAGGTTCTGGCGACTGGCCCCATGGCCAGTATAATTCTGTGTGTTATCCTGTCTTTTTTGTCCCTATGTGTGCTGAGTGCCTCTTTACAGCCTCAGGTTTTAACCAAGGTAAGGATTTTTTTAGTTTTCAGACACGGTTTATTTTGTTATAATAAGGGGCTGGACGCCACATAGTGTGACGGGTGCAAAGTAGCATAAGTGCTGACGCACCCAAAAAAATTTAAATTGAAATTCAAAAAGTTTCCTAGTTTCATTCCTTCGAAACAATATTCTGAAGAAATGTGCTACTAGTGTTTACATATCTAGAAACATTCACACAAGTTTCATTCCTTCGAAACACTATTCTGAAGAAATGTGCTACTAGTGTTTACATATCTAGAAACATTCACACAAGTTTTATTCCTTCGAAACAATATTCTGAAGAAATGTGCTACTAGTGTTTACATATCTAGAAACATTCACACAAGTTTCATTCCTTCGAAACAATATTCTGAAGAAATGTGCTACTAGTGTTTACATATCTAGAAACATTCACACAAGTTTCATTCCTTCGAAACAATATTCTGAAGAAATGTGCTACTAGTGTTTACATATCTAGAAACATTCACACAAGTTTTATTCCTTCGAAACAATATTCTGAAGAAATGTGCTACTAGTGTTTACATATCTAGAAACATTCACACAAGTTTTATTTCTTCGAAACAATATTCTGAAGAAATGTGCTACTAGTGTTTACATATCTAGAAACATTCACACAAGTTTTATTCCTTCGAAACAATATTCTGAAGAAATATGCTACTAGTGTTTACATATCTAGAAACATTCACACAAGTTTTATTCCTTCGAAACAATATTCTGAAGAAATATGCTACTAGTGTTTACATATCTAGAAACATTCACACAAGTTTTATTCCTTCGAAACAATATTCTGAAGAAATGTGCTACTAGTGTTTACATATCTAGAAACATTCACACAAGTTTTATTCCTTCGAAACAATATTCTGAAGAAATGTGCTACTAGTGTTCACACAAGTTTTATTCCTTCGAAACAATATTCGACAGAAATGTGCTACTAGTGTTCACACAAGTTTTATTCCTTCGAAACAATATTCTGAAGAAATGTGCTACTAGTGTTCACACAAGTTTTATTCCTTCGAAACAATATTCGACAGAAATGTGCTACTAGTGTTCACACAAGTTTTATTCCTTCGAAACAATATTCTGAAGAAATGTGCTACTAGTGTTCACACAAGTTTTATTCCTTAGAAACAATATTCTGAAGAAATGTGCTACTAGTGTTTACATATCTAGAAACATTCACACACAAACTCGACACCTCAGTCTCGACCGCAGCAAGCGCCGAAAGACACAACCGCGCCATGTAAAATACCCAGGAACAAATACACATTTCCTTCACTACCCACGTAATGCATTTATGTCCATGTCAGACCGGCTTCTGCATGTCCTGTCCCTTTGTCTTACACACGACAGGCACGCGTTAAGATCACCGAAGCAGACTTCCAAGTAGGAGGAAAAAGGTCGGTCGCTTCCTTGGAACATCCGACGAAGCACCAGGTCAGGATCACCCGCAACAAAGCTTGCATACTGAAGTAGTTGCAACAACAGGACTTCTGGAATGAGTTGGTTGTTGTACTTGCTGGTCACGTCGGATAGGGTGTTCTGGTACAGTGGCCGGACTGACCACATTCTGGCTGCAATGTCAAGGTGCAAAAAATAATTGCCGAGAGGAGTGAATTAAGGGTGACCAACAGCCAAGGAATGTAGTGTTTTTGTACTGCATTCTTCATATTTTGGGGCCGTTCTGAACCTGTTAGTAAGACCAGTGTTGTTAAAGGTTCACGAATTTTAAATAAATTGTTAACCTGTGCTCTGGTTGCGATTATACTCAGAATAAGATCTCTTCTTTTTTGAGGGCTTGTAGCCTCGAAACGAGGCGTCCAACAAACAAAAACATTATTGATATAAGTTAGCTTCCTTACTGACATCTATACGCCGCAAAAGATTATACGGTGACTAGCTGTACATGTTCTTTGTGCTAACATATGAGCATACAAACTATGATAAATATGTTTGTACTAACATCCATTTCGAGTATTTACAATTCGAGACGTGACCGAGAATCAAGTCTCGTCTATTCTCGATGCCTTCAGCCGAGAAGTGTATGTAACGTGTAATAAGGAGATCTTCGGATTTGTTCTAACGAAAAAAAGGCTATCCTAAGATAGAGACTAAATCCGTTTTTTCCAGGAAAAAATACTCGAAATTTGAAGTTTAAATTACATTTTTTTTTAAAAAAATTAATATTTAACTTTGAAGTACAGTTTTTTATATTGTGCACAATTCCTCCCCTTTACTTTTAAGAATATTCCTTGGAAAAATGTTTATAAAGTCTGATCTTACCGCAAGTATTGAAACGTATTTTTGGAAATATCCCAAAGTGAGTCATATAAGTCGTATGCGTTCACAGCATGAAATACGTGGCCATTTCTCTGTGGTGCCATCTGTCGTAAAATATCACCAGAATATCGGGAATTCCCCTCTCTTCTCCGTGAAGGGGGGAAAACTACATTAACTTATCCGTGGCTGAGGAAGCTGTATTTCATGAAGTGACTCGCAGGAGAAATTCACGTCATATGGCGGGATTCGAACCAGCTGCAGCTGAAGCCCAATACCTTGGCACAGGTAGTCGCGTTTCAAAAGCAAAATAGCTACAATGTAGAACTAATGATTATATTATAATCGTGTAAGGCTTGCACGGCGATTATATCCAGAGAGCGTATCGCTTTTGAAACTTCCACGAGAGACCGCTTCCAGTGTGTACGGCCCTAAGTGATGGTCAATTGACATGTTCATGTGTCCTTTTAAGAAAAGTCAAGTTTCAAGAGGGAGAGACAAGAAGCAAGAATGAAGCAATAAAGAAGATAAAACAACAAAAGAAAGAGGAAGAGAAAAGAAGCAAGAATGAAGCAATAAAGAAGATAAAGCAACAAAAGGAAGAGGAAGAGAAAATGAAGCGAGAGACATAAAGAGTAGACACAAGAGAAATAAGCAAACAAAACTAAAAGAGAGAGAGATAAATTGAGAACAGAAAAAAGAGAAAATGAAAAATAAAGAACACAAAGAAAAATAAAGATTGCACAGAAAGAGAGAAAAGAAATACAAACAAGACAGAGAAGAGAGAGAAACGTTGTGAGATGAAAGAAGCGAGAGAAAGAAAGAAAAATATAAAGAAAATAACATCAACAGACAGAGTATAAAAGATCCATTATGATAAAAGGAGAGTAAGGAAAGAAAAGAAAAAGAGAACAAGGAAGGGAAAACATAAAAAGAAATGATCGAGAAGAGAGAAAACCAGAACGGAGTTAGAAATAAACAGCAAATAATACATTCATTTTTTTCCTTTTTCCAAAGTGGAAGAGGGTCTCACCTATGTAAAGATATAAACTTATTTATATCATTGCAAACGGCTTACCCTTTCCTGCAAGAATATGACTCAATTCAACCTCTGTGGATATGGACACTTACCTGTAAGAGAGAAGAAAGAAACAATTAAATTAAAAAGTGATGTGGTTAACGATCATGAAAGTTAATTAAACAGACTATGTATGCAGTATATCTTTTTCACAATTTATAATACGTGTATAAAATGAATATTTATCATATTATTTACCGGGTGTATTTGTACGCGTACAGTAAACGGTGGTGATGACTAGGGAAAGGATTTTGAGGTGCAGCACCTTTCCAAAAAAATAGCTGTTTTCATATCTATCGTTTGAGATATAAGAATTACCTATATTTTAGGACATGAAATCTTGTAAAATGAACACACTTTGTTGCACGCTTCAGCACATTTTCCCTTCCTTTTCTTTCATGCTTTGTTAAAAAATTGGACAGAAAAATAAATGTTTTTTCACTCTTATTGAGCAGCTACATAAAACCATATAGTCTCATTTTGTAGAGCAGGACGAGAGCTACAAAATGGTATAATATGATCATTGCAGCCCCAATAGTTCTCAAGATAATGTAGCAAAACCCTAGAGAGAAAACACAAAACTTCAACAAAACCTATTCGGCAGAACCAGTTCTCTACGCGGTCCGCGCGCATTATATACAGAAGGCGCAGATAAAGAGAGCATTGAATAAAGGCATTTTATCAGCACCTTTTCTCGCACCTTTTTGAAGACATTTTCAGAATCTTCTTTTTCCCTTTCCCGACCATAATTCAACTTAGAATACTTTCCCTAATGATGACGAATTCATAGCTCATACAGAAAGTGTACAGGGCGACATCCGTCATGAAATAATTATGTTGCAATATGGTGTTACACAAACAGAGGCGTCGACGCATACGTCCCCGATGTTGTGGTGGTAATGCTGTCGCCTTGTAGTCAAAGGGTCCCTGGTTCGATCTCCGGTGGACGTGCATAGTGGTTCGGATCCTTCATTAAACCAAGGTTGTTAAAAGTCCAGGAATTTTAAATGAATTCAATTCCGGTCCAGGAGAGAAAATCAGCAAACGTAAATGGGTTCTGGACCGTAAAGAACTTTTTTATCTGTAAAGTATTTAAATTCGGTCCAGGAACCTTTTTACCCCATCAATTTAAATTCGGTCCAGGAACCTTTATTCCAGAAAGAATTTCAATTCGGTCCGGGAACCTTTATTCCAGAAAGAATTTCAATTCGGTCCGGGAACCTTTTTTCCAGAATGAATTTCAATTCGGTCCGGGAACCTTTTTTCCAGAAAGAATTTCAATTCGGTCCGGGAACCTTTTTTCCAGAATGAATTTCAATTCGGTCCGGGAACCTTTTTTCCAGAATGAATTTCAATTCGGTCCAGGAACCTTTATTCCAGAAAGAATTTCAATTCGGTCCGGGAACCTTTTTTCCAGAATGAATTTCAATTCGGTCCGGGAACCTTTTTTCCAGAATGAATTTCAATTCGGTCCGGGAACCTTTTTTCCAGAAAGAATTTCAATTCGGTCCGGGAACCTTTTTTTCCAGAATGAATTTCAATTCGGTCCGGGAACCTTTTTTCCAGAATGAATTTCAATTCGGTCCGGGAACCTTTTTTCCAGAATGAATTTCAATTCGGTCCGGGAACCTTTTTTCCAGAATGAATTTCAATTCGGTCCGGGAACCTTTTTTCCAGAATGAATTTCAATTCGGTCCGGGAACCTTTTTTCCAGAATGAATTTCAATTCGGTCCGGGAACCTTTTTTCCAGAAAGAATTTCAATTCGGTCCGGGAACCTTTTTTCCAGAATGAATTTCAATACGGTCCGGGAACCTTTTTTCCAGAAAGAATTTCAATTCGGTCCAGGAACCTTTATTCCAGAATGAATTTCAATTCGGTCCGGGAACCTTTTTTCCAGAAAGAATTTCAATTCGGTCCGGGAACCTTTTTTCCAGAATGAATTTCAATTCGGTCCAGGAACATTTCTTACGCGAGAATTTCAATTGGGTCCAAGAACCTTTTTTCCAGAATGAATTTCAATTCGGTCCGGGAACCTTTTTTCCAGAAAGAATTTCAATTCGGTCCGGGAACCTTTTTTCCAGAATGAATTTCAATTCGGTCCGGGAACCTTTTTTCCAGAAAGAATTTCAATTCGGTCCGGGAACCTTTTTTCCAGAATGAATTTCAATTCGGTCCAGGAACATTTCTTACGCGAGAATTTCAATTCGGTCCAGGAACCTTTTTTCCAGAAAGAATTTCAATTCGGTCCGGGAACCTTTTTTCCAGAATGAATTTCAATTCGGTCCGGGAACCTTTTTCCCAAAATGAATTTCAATTCGGTCCGGGAACCTTTTTTCCAGAATGAATTTCAATTCGGTCCGGGAACCTTTTTTCCAGAAAGAATTTCAATTCGGTCCGGGAACCTTTTTTCCAGAATGAATTTCAATTCGGTCCGGGAAACTTTTTTCCAGAAAGAATTTCAATTCGGTCCAGGAACCTTTATTCCAGAATGAATTTCAATTCGGTCCGGGAACCTTTTTTCCAGAAAGAATTTCAATTCGGTCCGGGAACCTTTTTTCCAGAAAGAATTTCAATTCGGTCCGGCAACCTTTTTTCCAGAATGAATTTCAATTCGGTCCGGGAACCTTTTTTCCAGAAAGAATTTCAATTCGGTCCGGGAACCTTTTTTCCAGAATGAATTTCAATTCGGTCCAGGAACATTTCTTACGCGAGAATTTCAATTCGGTCCAGGAACCTTTTTTCCAGAATGAATTTCAATTCGGTCCGGGAACCTTTTTTCCAGAATGAATTTCAATTCGGTCCGGGAACCTTTTTTCCAGAATGAATTTCAATTCGGTCCGGGAACCTTTTTTCCAGAAAGAATTTCAATTCGGTCCGGGAACCTTTTTTTCAGAATGAATTTCAATTCGGTCCGGGAACCTTTTTTCCAGAATGAATTTCAATTCGGTCCGGGAACCTTTTTTCCAGAATGAATTTCAATTCGGTCCGTTAACTTTTTTTCCAGAATGAATTTCAATTCGGTCCGGGAACCTTTTTTCCAGAATGAATTTCAATTCGGTCCGGGAACCTTTTTTCCAGAATGAATTTCAATTCGGTCCGGGAACCTTTTTTCCAGAATGAATTTCAATTCGGTCCGGGAACCTTTTTTCCAGAATGAATTTCAATTCGGTCCGGGAACCTTTTTTCCAGAAAGAATTTCAATTCGGTCCGGGAACCTTTTTTCCAGAATGAATTTCAATTCGGTCCGGGAACCTTTTTTCCAGAATGAATTTCAATTCGGTCCGGGAACCTTTTTTCCAGAATGAATTTCAATTCGGTCCGGGAACCTTTTTTCCAGAATGAATTTCAATTCGGTCCGGGAACCTTTTTTCCAGAATGAATTTCAATTCGGTCCGGGAACCTTTTTTCCAGAATGAATTTCAATTCGGTCCGGGAACCTTTTTTCCAGAAAGAATTTCAATTCGGTCCGGGAACCTTTTTTCCAGAATGAATTTCAATTCGGTCCGGGAACCTTTTTTCCAGAAAGAATTTCAATTCGGTCCAGGAACCTTTATTCCAGAATGAATTTCAATTCGGTCCGGGAACCTTTTTTCCAGAAAGAATTTCAATTCGGTCCGGGAACCTTTTTTCCAGAATGAATTTCAATTCGGTCCAGGAACCTTTTTTCCAGAATGAATTTCAATTCGGTCCGGGAAACTTTTTTCCAGAAAGAATTTCAATTCGGTCCGGGAACATTTTTTCCAGAATGAATTTCAATTCGGTCCGGGAACCTTTTTTCCAGAAAGAATTTCAATTCGGTCCGGGAACCTTTTTTCCAGAATGAATTTCAATTCGGTCCAGGAACATTTCTTACGCGAGAATTTCAATTCGGTCCAGGAACCTTTTTTCCAGAATGAATTTCAATTCGGTCCGGGAACCTTTTTTCCAGAAAGAATTTCAATTCGGTCCGGGAACCTTTTTTTCCAGAATGAATTTCAATTCGGTCCGGGAACCTTTTTTCCAGAAAGAATTTCAATTCGGTCCGGGAACCTTTTTTTCCAGAATGAATTTCAATTCGGTCCGGGAACCTTTTTTCCAGAATGAATTTCAATTCGGTCCGGGAACCTTTTTTCCAGAAAGAATTTCAATTCGGTCCGGGAACCTTTTTTTCCAGAATGAATTTCAATTCGGTCCGGGAACCTTTTTTCCAGAAAGAATTTCAATTCGGTCCGGGAACCTTTTTTCCAGAATGAATTTCAATTCGGTCCGGGAACCTTTTTTCCAGAAAGAATTTCAATTCGGTCCAGTAACCTTTTCCCCGTATTAATTTAAATACGGTCCAGGAATTTTTTCCCCGTATTAATTTAAATACGGTCCAGGAACCTTTTTTCAATGAAACAATACGCAACTTGGACCGAATTTAAATTGTGCGAGACAAAAGGTTCCTGTCCTGCAGCGGAACCCAATAGAACCCATTAGAATTTAAGGATTCCTGAACCTTTTTTTCAGGATCAATTTAAATACGGTCCAGGAACCTTTTTTCAATGAAACAATACGCAACTTGGACCGAATTTAAATTGTGCGAGAAAAAAGGTTCCTGTCCTGCAGCGGAACCCAATAGAACCCATTAGAATTTAAGGATTCCTGAACCTTTTTTTCAGGATCAATTTAAATACGGTCCAGGAACCTTTTTTCAATGAAACAATACGCAACTTGGACCGAATTTAAATTGTGCGAGAAAAAAGGTTCCTGTCCTGCAGCGGAACCCAATAGAACCCATTAGAATTTAAGGATTCCTGAACCTTTTTTCCTGAATGAATTTAAATACGGTCCAGGAACCTTTTTTCAATGAAACAATACGCAACTTGGACCGAATTTAAATTGTGCGAGACAAAAGGTTCCTGTCCTGCAGCGGAACCCAATAGAACCCATTAGAATTTAAGGATTCCTGAACCTTTTTCTCAGGATCAATTTAAATACGGTCCAGGAACCTTTTTTCAATGAAACAATACGCAACTTGGACCGAATTTAAATTGTGCGAGAAAAAAGGTTCCTGTCCTGCAGCGGAACCCAATAGAACCCATTAGAATTTAAGGATTCCTGAACCTTTTTTCCTGAATGAATTTAAATACGGTCCAGGAACCTTTTTTCAATGAAACAATACGCAACTTGGACCGAATTTAAATTGTGCGAGAAAAAAGGTTCCTGTCCTGCAGCGGAACCCAATAGAACCCATTAGAATTTAAGGATTCCTGAACCTTTTTTCCTGAATGAATTTAAATACGGTCCAGGAACCTTTTTTCAATGAAACAATACGCAACTTGGACCGAATTTAAATTGTGCGAGAAAAAAGGTTCCTGTCCTGCAGCGGAACCCAATAGAACCCATTAGAATTTAAGGATTCCTGAACCTTTTTCTCAGGATCAATTTAAATACGGTCCAGGAACCTTTTTTCAATGAAACAATACGCAACTTGGACCGAATTTAAATTGTGCGAGAAAAAAGGTTCCTGTCCTACAGCGGAACCCAATAGAACCCATTAGAATTTAAGGATTCCTGAACCTTTTTTTCAGGATCAATTTAAATACGGTCCAGGAACCTTTTTTCAATGAAACAATACGCAACTTGGACCGAATTTAAATTGTGCGAGACAAAAGGTTCCTGTCCTGCAGCGGAACCCAATAGAACCCATTAGAATTTAAGGATTCCTGAACCTTTTTTTCAGGATCAATTTAAATACGGTCCAGGAACCTTTTTTCAATGAAACAATACGCAACTTGGACCGAATTTAAATTGTGCGAGAAAAAAGGTTCCTGTCCTGCAGCGGAACCCAATAGAACCCATTAGAATTTAAGGATTCCTGAACCTTTTTTCCTGAATGAATTTAAATACGGTCCAGGAACCTTTTTTCAATGAAACAATACGCAACTTGGACCGAATTTAAATTTTGCGAGACAAAAGGTTCCTGTCCTGCAGCGGAACCCAATAGAACCCATTAGAATTTAAGGATTCCTGAACCTTTTTCTCAGGATCAATTTAAATACGGTCCAGGAACCTTTTTTCAATGAAACAATACGCAACTTGGACCGAATTTAAATTGTGCGAGAAAAAAGGTTCCTGTCCTGCAGCGGAACCCAATAGAACCCATTAGAATTTAAGGATTCCTGAACCTTTTTTCCTGAATGAATTTAAATACGGTCCAGGAACCTTTTTTCAATGAAACAATACGCAACTTGGACCGAATTTAAATTGTGCGAGAAAAAAGGTTCCTGTCCTGCAGCGGAACCCAATAGAACCCATTAGAATTTAAGGATTCCTGAACCTTTTTTCCTGAATGAATTTAAATACGGTCCAGGAACCTTTTTTCAATGAAACAATACGCAACTTGGACCGAATTTAAATTGTGCGAGACAAAAGGTTCCTGTCCTGCAGCGGAACCCAATAGAACCCATTAGAATTTAAGGATTCCTGAACCTTTTTCTCAGGATCAATTTAAATACGGTCCAGGAACCTTTTTTCAATGAAACAATACGCAACTTGGACCGAATTTAAATTGTGCGAGAAAAAAGGTTCCTGTCCTACAGCGGAACCCAATAGAACCCATTAGAATTTAAGGATTCCTGAACCTTTTTTTCAGGATCAATTTAAATACGGTCCAGGAACCTTTTTTCAATGAAACAATACGCAACTTGGACCGAATTTAAATTGTGCGAGACAAAAGGTTCCTGTCCTGCAGCGGAACCCAATAGAACCCATTAGAATTTAAGGATTCCTGAACCTTTTTTTCAGGATCAATTTAAATACGGTCCAGGAACCTTTTTTCAATGAAACAATACGCAACTTGGACCGAATTTAAATTGTGCGAGAAAAAAGGTTCCTGTCCTGCAGCGGAACCCAATAGAACCCATTAGAATTTAAGGATTCCTGAACCTTTTTTCCTGAATGAATTTAAATACGGTCCAGGAACCTTTTTTCAATGAAACAATACGCAACTTGGACCGAATTTAAATTTTGCGAGACAAAAGGTTCCTGTCCTGCAGCGGAACCCAATAGAACCCATTAGAATTTAAGGATTCCTGAACCTTTTTCTCAGGATCAATTTAAATACGGTCCAGGAACCTTTTTTCAATGAAACAATACGCAACTTGGACCGAATTTAAATTGTGCGAGAAAAAAGGTTCCTGTCCTGCAGCGGAACCCAATAGAACCCATTAGAATTTAAGGATTCCTGAACCTTTTTTCCTGAATGAATTTAAATACGGTCCAGGAACCTTTTTTCAATGAAACAATACGCAACTTGGACCGAATTTAAATTGTGCGAGACAAAAGGTTCCTGTCCTGCAGCGGAACCCAATAGAACCCATTAGAATTTAAGGATTCCTGAACCTTTTTCTCAGGATCAATTTAAATACGGTCCAGGAACCTTTTTTCAATGAAACAATACGCAACTTGGACCGAATTTAAATTGTGCGAGAAAAAAGGTTCCTGTCCTGCAGCGGAACCCAATAGAACCCATTAGAATTTAAGGATTCCTGAACCTTTTTTCCTGAATGAATTTAAATACGGTCCAGGAACCTTTTTTCAATGAAACAATACGCAACTTGGACCGAATTTAAATTGTGCGAGAAAAAAGGTTCCTGTCCTGCAGCGGAACCCAATAGAACCCATTAGAATTTAAGGATTCCTGAACCTTTTTTCCTGAATGAATTTAAATACGGTCCAGGAACCTTTTTTCAATGAAACAATACGCAACTTGGACCGAATTTAAATTGTGCGAGAAAAAAGGTTCCTGTCCTGCAGCGGAACCCAATAGAACCCATTAGAATTTAAGGATTCCTGAACCTTTTTTCCTGAATGAATTTAAATACGGTCCAGGAACCTTTTTTCAATGAAACAATACGCAACTTGGACCGAATTTAAATTGTGCGAGAAAAAAGGTTCCTGTCCTGCAGCGGAACCCAATAGAACCCATTAGAATTTAAGGATTCCTGAACCTTTTTTCCTGAATGAATTTAAATACGGTCCAGGAACCTTTTTTCAATGAAACAATACGCAACTTGGACCGAATTTAAATTGTGCGAGAAAAAAGGTTCCTGTCCTGCAGCGGAACCCAATAGAACCCATTAGAATTTAAGGATTCCTGAACCTTTTTTCCTGAATGAATTTAAATACGGTCCAGGAACCTTTTTTCAATGAAACAATACGCAACTTGGACCGAATTTAAATTGTGCGAGACAAAAGGTTCCTGTCCTGCAGCGGAACCCAATAGAACCCATTAGAATTTAAGGATTCCTGAACCTTTTTCTCAGGATCAATTTAAATACGGTCCAGGAACCTTTTTTCAATGAAACAATACGCAACTTGGACCGAATTTAAATTGTGCGAGAAAAAAGGTTCCTGTCCTACAGCGGAACCCAATAGAACCCATTAGAATTTAAGGATTCCTGAACCTTTTTTTCAGGATCAATTTAAATACGGTCCAGGAACCTTTTTTCAATGAAACAATACGCAACTTGGACCGAATTTAAATTGTGCGAGACAAAAGGTTCCTGTCCTGCAGCGGAACCCAATAGAACCCATTAGAATTTAAGGATTCCTGAACCTTTTTTTCAGGATCAATTTAAATACGGTCCAGGAACCTTTTTTCAATGAAACAATACGCAACTTGGACCGAATTTAAATTGTGCGAGAAAAAAGGTTCCTGTCCTGCAGCGGAACCCAATAGAACCCATTAGAATTTAAGGATTCCTGAACCTTTTTTCCTGAATGAATTTAAATACGGTCCAGGAACCTTTTTTCAATGAAACAATACGCAACTTGGACCGAATTTAAATTGTGCGAGAAAAAAGGTTCCTGTCCTGCAGCGGAACCCAATAGAACCCATTAGAATTTAAGGATTCCTGAACCTTTTTTCCTGAATGAATTTAAATACGGTCCAGGAACCTTTTTTCAATGAAACAATACGCAACTTGGACCGAATTTAAATTGTGCGAGAAAAAAGGTTCCTGTCCTGCAGCGGAACCCAATAGAACCCATTAGAATTTAAGGATTCCTGAACCTTTTTTCCTGAATGAATTTAAATACGGTCCAGGAACCTTTTTTCAATGAAACAATACGCAACTTGGACCGAATTTAAATTGTGCGAGACAAAAGGTTCCTGTCCTGCAGCGGAACCCAATAGAACCCATTAGAATTTAAGGATTCCTGAACCTTTTTCTCAGGATCAATTTAAATACGGTCCAGGAACCTTTTTTCAATGAAACAATACGCAACTTGGACCGAATTTAAATTGTGCGAGAAAAAAGGTTCCTGTCCTACAGCGGAACCCAATAGAACCCATTAGAATTTAAGGATTCCTGAACCTTTTTTTCAGGATCAATTTAAATACGGTCCAGGAACCTTTTTTCAATGAAACAATACGCAACTTGGACCGAATTTAAATTGTGCGAGACAAAAGGTTCCTGTCCTGCAGCGGAACCCAATAGAACCCATTAGAATTTAAGGATTCCTGAACCTTTTTTTCAGGATCAATTTAAATACGGTCCAGGAACCTTTTTTCAATGAAACAATACGCAACTTGGACCGAATTTAAATTGTGCGAGAAAAAAGGTTCCTGTCCTGCAGCGGAACCCAATAGAACCCATTAGAATTTAAGGATTCCTGAACCTTTTTTCCTGAATGAATTTAAATACGGTCCAGGAACCTTTTTTCAATGAAACAATACGCAACTTGGACCGAATTTAAATTGTGCGAGAAAAAAGGTTCCTGTCCTGCAGCGGAACCCAATAGAACCCATTAGAATTTAAGGATTCCTGAACCTTTTTTCCTGAATGAATTTAAATACGGTCCAGGAACCTTTTTTCAATGAAACAATACGCAACTTGGACCGAATTTAAATTGTGCGAGAAAAAAGGTTCCTGTCCTACAGCGGAACCCAATAGAACCCATTAGAATTTAAGGATTCCTGAACCTTTTTTTCAGGATCAATTTAAATACGGTCCAGGAACCTTTTTTCAATGAAACAATACGCAACTTGGACCGAATTTAAATTGTGCGAGACAAAAGGTTCCTGTCCTGCAGCGGAACCCAATAGAACCCATTAGAATTTAAGGATTCCTGAACCTTTTTTTCAGGATCAATTTAAATACGGTCCAGGAACCTTTTTTCAATGAAACAATACGCAACTTGGACCGAATTTAAATTGTGCGAGAAAAAAGGTTCCTGTCCTGCAGCGGAACCCAATAGAACCCATTAGAATTTAAGGATTCCTGAACCTTTTTTCCTGAATGAATTTAAATACGGTCCAGGAACCTTTTTTCAATGAAACAATACGCAACTTGGACCGAATTTAAATTGTGCGAGAAAAAAGGTTCCTGTCCTGCAGCGGAACCCAATAGAACCCATTAGAATTTAAGGATTCCTGAACCTTTTTTCCTGAATGAATTTAAATACGGTCCAGGAACCTTTTTTCAATGAAACAATACGCAACTTGGACCGAATTTAAATTGTGCGAGAAAAAAGGTTCCTGTCCTGCAGCGGAACCCAATAGAACCCATTAGAATTTAAGGATTCCTGAACCTTTTTTCCTGAATGAATTTAAATACGGTCCAGGAACCTTTTTTCAATGAAACAATACGCAACTTGGACCGAATTTAAATTGTGCGAGACAAAAGGTTCCTGTCCTGCAGCGGAACCCAATAGAACCCATTAGAATTTAAGGATTCCTGAACCTTTTTCTCAGGATCAATTTAAATACGGTCCAGGAACCTTTTTTCAATGAAACAATACGCAACTTGGACCGAATTTAAATTGTGCGAGAAAAAAGGTTCCTGTCCTACAGCGGAACCCAATAGAACCCATTAGAATTTAAGGATTCCTGAACCTTTTTTTCAGGATCAATTTAAATACGGTCCAGGAACCTTTTTTCAATGAAACAATACGCAACTTGGACCGAATTTAAATTGTGCGAGACAAAAGGTTCCTGTCCTGCAGCGGAACCCAATAGAACCCATTAGAATTTAAGGATTCCTGAACCTTTTTTTCAGGATCAATTTAAATACGGTCCAGGAACCTTTTTTCAATGAAACAATACGCAACTTGGACCGAATTTAAATTGTGCGAGAAAAAAGGTTCCTGTCCTGCAGCGGAACCCAATAGAACCCATTAGAATTTAAGGATTCCTGAACCTTTTTTCCTGAATGAATTTAAATACGGTCCAGGAACCTTTTTTCAATGAAACAATACGCAACTTGGACCGAATTTAAATTTTGCGAGACAAAAGGTTCCTGTCCTGCAGCGGAACCCAATAGAACCCATTAGAATTTAAGGATTCCTGAACCTTTTTCTCAGGATCAATTTAAATACGGTCCAGGAACCTTTTTTCAATGAAACAATACGCAACTTGGACCGAATTTAAATTGTGCGAGAAAAAAGGTTCCTGTCCTGCAGCGGAACCCAATAGAACCCATTAGAATTTAAGGATTCCTGAACCTTTTTTCCTGAATGAATTTAAATACGGTCCAGGAACCTTTTTTCAATGAAACAATACGCAACTTGGACCGAATTTAAATTGTGCGAGACAAAAGGTTCCTGTCCTGCAGCGGAACCCAATAGAACCCATTAGAATTTAAGGATTCCTGAACCTTTTTCTCAGGATCAATTTAAATACGGTCCAGGAACCTTTTTTCAATGAAACAATACGCAACTTGGACCGAATTTAAATTGTGCGAGAAAAAAGGTTCCTGTCCTGCAGCGGAACCCAATAGAACCCATTAGAATTTAAGGATTCCTGAACCTTTTTTTCAGGATCAATTTAAATACGGTCCAGGAACCTTTTTTCAATGAAACAATACGCAACTTGGACCGAATTTAAATTGTGCGAGACAAAAGGTTCCTGTCCTGCAGCGGAACCCAATAGAACCCATTAGAATTTAAGGATTCCTGAACCTTTTTTTCAGGATCAATTTAAATACGGTCCAGGAACCTTTTTTCAATGAAACAATACGCAACTTGGACCGAATTTAAATTGTGCGAGAAAAAAGATTCCTGTCCTGCAGCGGAACCCAATAGAACCCATTAGAATTTAAGGATTCCTGAACCTTTTTTCCTGAATGAATTTAAATACGGTCCAGGAACCTTTTTTTCAATGAAACAATACGCAACTTGGACCGAATTTAAATTGTGCGAGGAAAAAGGTTTCAGGTCCTGCAGCGGAACCCATTAGAATTTATGGATTCATGGACCTTTAAACAACCCTGCTTTAAACTGCAGGTCAGTGATGAATTCAGGGGGTTGCCCAGGAGAAAAATCCCCTCCCCCCAAGAGATAACTGCCACCGAAAAAATTTAGAAACCTGGGAACCATATTCACTTTGGTTTTCTTTCATTCACTTTAATTTAACATAGAACGTACTTTTTCTGTTTTGTTTGTTTCATTTGCTGTTTTGAGTCCACTTTATGCACAGTAAGGCTAATTGGGACTGGACCTACAGTTTAAAGTGGGATCCGAACCACTATGTGCCTCCACCGGGTATCGAACCCAGGACACCTCGATTACAAGGCGACGACGCTACCACTGCGCCATCGGGGAGGCCAACCTATTCTGTTTTGTTTTTCGTTGTAATGACCAGTGATTCAGTCCTCTTTATAATTAAAAGTCAAAATAATGAACGAATTTAAATTATCGTCCGTTCTGTTAACTGCTAAATTAAGAAATATGATTGAACTGGATACGCTTCAAGCTCTTGTGAAGGTGTCACTGAGTGGAACGAAGAATCCACAAATTGTTTCATTGATGATGATGTCATCTGCATATAGAAACCTTAGACGCCATAGTTTGCTGTAAATGTAAGTTATCGTATGCAATAATAATATATTATTGATCCTCATTCTTAAAATTATAGTTAACTGAACCTAATTACAGTTAATTTAATTTAATAGTATTGATTTATTGATATTATAATTTTATGCTTATGATAGCCCCCCGGAGGAAAGTGTCTGGATTCAACACTACTGTAGGTTCAGCCCTGATCTGCGCACGAAGTTGACTTCAAACAAACTTTGACATAACAGAGAGAAGAGAGAAAGAAAGTTAAAGAAAGAAGAGCGAATGAGGAGATACAGATAAAAAGAAACAGTGGCGGATCCAGAAAAATTTTGACGGAGGTACACAAGATAGTAAAATTCTTTCTTGTAATGGATTGTTAAAAATCCTCACTAGATGGTCAAAAAATATACGAATATATATCATATAGTTCTAATAATAATAATATAGTTTTCTTATAATTGGGCTTTTAAATTTGATTCGGTAGTGGTTTGAAGTGTTCACCCATTCTTGATAAAGCCACACCACAAGTTTATTCAAACGAGATCAGTTAGACAAGTCCTGCTGTGTAAATAATTATGCACCTTGTTTTTATTCAATTTATCATCACTAAACATTTACTTTATGGACAATTAGAAAATAATATTGCACAGACGTTTTTGTACTGTACTTGCAGCAATGTGTTTTTCTTAAACGATGGTGTTGTAACGTACTATGATTCTCAACATCCGCATTTCGCAACTTCACCCAAGTACAGGTCTGTCTTCATAATGATATCAAAGTGCTACAGTTTAGCTGGAAAGCCTTTTTGCTTATGGCTAACTCAGGCGAGAGGCCGAACTACATTGTCCGATACAAGAAGAGGAAGAATGATAGAAAGAAAGGGAAGAAAATATAGAAACATGAAAAGAAGGACAAGAGGATAGAAAAAGGAAGACAGAAAGAGATAGGAGAAACAAGCAAAGAAAAGAAGGTAGCGAAACAGAGAAGAGAAACAAGAAAGGAAAAGGAGAGAAACAGATGAAAAGAAATACTGCAGGAAGGAAAGAAAATAAGATAGAGAGAGAAGAGAAACAGATGAAAAGAAATACTCCAGGAAGGAAAAAATAAGATAGAGAAAGAGAGAAGAGAAACAAGAAAAGAAAAGAGAGAAACAGATGAAAAGAAGGCAGCAGAGCAGGAAGAAAGAAAGATAGAGAAAGAGTGGGAAGGAAGAATGGAAGACAGAGAAAGAGAAGGAAGAAACAAGGTATGAAAAGTAAGAAACACATGATAAGAAAGACAACACGACAGATAAAGAAAAATAAACTAAGATAAGGGAGAAATAGAGAGAGTCAGATAAAAAGGCAGACAGCAGGGCTGAAAGAAAATAAGATACAGAAAGAGAGGGGTGAAACAAGGAAAGATAAAAGAAGAAAGAGTGCAGCATAGAAAAAGGAAGATAGAGAAAGCAAGGAAAGGAAAGAGAAACAGATGAAAAGAAAGACAGCAAGGAGAAAATAAAAGAAGATCGAGAAAGAGAGAGAAGAAATAAGAAAGAAAAGGAAGGAACAGATGATAAGGAAGACAGTGAGACTAAAAAATGAAAGGAAGATAAAGTAAGAGAAGGGGAGATAAAAAAAGACAGGCAGCAGAGCAGAAAGAGAGGAGTTAAACAAGAAAATAAAGAGCTGAAAAGATAGACAGCAAGTAGACCGAAAGAATATAGAGGAAGAGAGGACGAAACAAGGAAAGAAGAGAGAGATTGACAGATGAAAAGAAAGGAACATAAAGAAATAACGAAAATCTTATAGTGTACGGAAACACTGAAGCAGGGCCCAAAATAAAATATTCCTTTCACACACACACGCACAATCCCTTCATACCTAGAGCTAGAGAGAAAAAAGCGTATTTTTTCATTCCTTACTTAGTTGTTAAGAAATACTAATCAACAGGTGGCGCTGATAAGTCTTAATACTGCAACACGCTTAAACGTTCAAATACAGGTCAACACCTCGGTAGAAATTTACAAGAGAATAATGGAACTATGAGCTCATTCGCAGCTGGAAACAAAAATACACCTACTTCAGTGTAGGGAAGTAAACGTTATTTGATTACATAAACCCCATCACTACTTTCTAATGTGAAGGAAATGAAAAGGAAATGGTATGGTCATACTGTAAATACAAAATTCGTGAATGCAACCGACATTTCTAATTTTATCTGATTCAACGAACTTACGAGCAGTGCTGCCAATGTTCATGTATTCCAGTGAAAGTTTACGTGTTTGTGACTTATTCTGAAAGTCCATTTTAATTATTTCCAGCATGTTGGTTATCTTCAATCGTTTTATATCACTTTCCTATCACCTTTGGCTAATCGCCATTACACATGAGTTCCCGATGACTCGAATAGTGATATTGATAATAGTTATAATAGTGAATCTTACTCAAAATAACAATTATCATTAATTGACAAATGGTAGCTTGTCTGTGTGTTATTACAGTAGTGACTATTATTTACAAAATGCTTGATTAAAAATAGTATATGCAAAAATATAATCGGTGAAAGCTTTGCAGCCATTCCCACTACAAAGAAAATTATAGGGATACAATTTGCGTAGAATTTTGTTATTTTTCAATGTGTCCTTATGAAAAATTCACATACATGCAGCCATTTACAAGATAAATGTAGACGCCCTACGACGTCAGGGGTCCCGGGTTCGAATCCCGGCATGGACATTGTAAGTGTCCCTTCATTCTCATTTTCGATGTACTGAAAAGTGGCAGAAATGCGAAAATAAACCATATGAATATGTACGGTACATATACTTCTAGGTATGTCAGTTCATATGTCCCAGTGGACAAGTAAATAACTGTGAGGTGCGGGTCTCCCTTATCGCACAACGCGAAGACAACCTTGAGTTCTGACGTCACACGAGGAATGCCTACGTTGTTAGGTTAGGTCTGCTGTGTTTGGCTCTCTTAGCATAAATACACTGTAAATGTATTATTTATGCTAAGGGGTTTGGCTCTTAGCATAAATACACTGTAAATGTATTATTTATGCTAAGGGGTTTGGCTCTCTTAACATAAATACACTGTAAAAGTATTATTTATGCTAAGGGGTTTGGCTCTTAGCATAAATACACTGTAAATGTATTATTTATGCTAAGGGATTTGGCTCTCTTAGCATAAATACACTGTAAATGCATTATTTATGCTAAGGGGTTTGGCTCTCTTAGCATAAATACACTGTAAATGTATTATTTATGCTAAGGGGTTTGGCTCTCTTAGCATAAATACACTGTAAATGTATTATTTATGCTAAGGGGTTTGGCTCTCGTAGCATATATACACTGTAAATGTATTATTTATGCTAAGGGGTTTGGCTCTCGTAGCATATATACACCGTAAATGTATTATTTATGCTAAGGGGTTCGGCTCTCATATCATAAATACACTGTAAATGTATTATTTATGCTAAGGGGTTTGGCTCTCTTATCATAAATACACTGTAAATGTATTATTTATGCTAAGGGGTTTGGCTCTCTTAGCATAAATACACTGTAAATGTATTATTTATGCTACGGGGTTTGGCTCTCTTAGCATAAATACACCGTAAATGTATTATTTATGCTAAGGGGTTTGGCTCTCTTAGCATAAATACACTGTAAATGTATTATTTATGCTAAGGGGTTTGGCTATCTTAGCATAAATACAATGTAAATGTATTATTTATGCTAAGGAGTTTGGCTCTCTTAGCATAAATACACTGTAAATGTATTATTTATGCTAAGGGGTTTGGCTCTCTTAGCATAAATACAATGTAAATGTATTATTTATGCTAAGGGGTTTTGCTCTCTTAGCATAAATACACCGTAAATGTATTATTTATGCTACGGGGTTTGGCTCTCTTAGCATAAATACACTGTAAATGTATTATTTATGCTAAGGGGTTTGGCTCTCTTAGCATAAATACACTGTAAATGTATTATTTATGCTAAGGGGTTTGGCTCTCTTAGCATAAATACACTGTAAATGTATTATTTATGCTAAGGGATTTGGCTCTCTTAGCATAAATACACTGTAAATGTATTATTTATGCTTAGGGGTTTGGCTCTTAGCATAAATACACTGTAAATGTATTATTTATGCTAAGGGGTTTAGCTCTCTTAGCATAAATACACTGTAAATGTATTATTTATGCTAAGATAACTAAACCTAAAAACTTAGTCATTTAGCCTAACAATGAAAGTATTCCCCGATGACGTCAGACCGCAAGGTTGTCCTCGCGTTGTGCGATAAGGGAGACCCCAACCTGTGGTACTCAGTCAGGGATCAAATTAGGTTTCCTAACAACTATATGACTTATACTGAAGGGGGTTGTGGTCTACATTAAATATAGTTGGAATACATGCATAGGCGTAACTTGGCGGTCGCAAGGGGGCAGTTAAATAAATAGTTATATTTGTGATTTTGTAAACATCACAGTTATTTATCAAATAATCCTGGAAGCTATTTTTATGAGATGGAAAACTTTTTCGAGTATTTCCCCCACCGATAGGTTCCAGGGTTGATTCTGCCCCCTCAAATTTAGTCTCCAAGTTACGCCCCTCAATACATGTGTTGCGTAATGTGAAGAAACCTATGTCTTTAGTTTCTATCAATTAATAGATTTTAATATTATTTCAAGATAGATTGAAACTTTCAAGACTTGAATCTCTTTATCGAGACGAGACGAGAATATTTCAACTCTCGTCTCGTCTTGCTATATGGCATCATAACTAAACGCAACGTTCTTAGCGACCTGAAACACTTGCCTAACGGACTCCGTAATCAGAGGAGTTCATCAAGATGTTTCTTTCAGATACTACTCAAGTGAATCAATGGTAGGGAAGGCAGAAGAGGAAAAGATCATTGGTGCACATCAATAAGTACCATCCGAGGCCAGGCCTTGCAATCAACGGGTCCCGGGTTCGACCCGGTGGGGTCACAGGAGTGCGCACAGCAGCTGAATAGTAAGGGCAAAAGCCTTGGTGGAGGTTCAGGGCGGGGAAGATAAAAATACGTTCCATTTCCCTGTATACAAATTTAGATGAGTAGAAAACACGGGCCTTTCTAGAGTTGATCCGGATACCCTGCAAATTCCTGTGTAGGTTTAATGTATATAATTACTTCTGAAACTCTTATTTACTCTAAGCAAAAGAAAGGTGAATCTAAACAAAACGCAGGCTCATCTAAAGCAAAATAATTCACACACATGCTTGGGAATTGAATGCGGTTGCAAATACTGGACTGTACATGGAACACTGTTGATCCAACGTTGGAATGAACAGTCTCAAGAAAATTCATATTCTTCAATGTTTGTGTTCGTTCAGTTGGCACAAGAGTTTTAAGCACCTGCAGTTTGTCACCGACATATCCAAATAGATAGGAAACAATTAAGGAACCGCACAATTTGTATCCCTGTCTAGATATTATTAGAATAATTAAATCAAGAAGACTTAGGTGGGCAGGCCATGTGGCACGAATTGGGAGAGGAAAGAAGAGTTTACAGGATTCCTGTTGGGAAACCTGATGGTAAGAGACCTTAGGAAGGCCAAGACGAAGATGGAGGGATAACGTTGAGATGGCCCTAAAAGAAATCGGTAAGGATGGAAAAGATTGGATAGATCTTGCCCAGGATATGGAAGGCTTGTGTTGCTGCAGCCATAAACCTTCAGGTTTAAGAAAGCTAGAGAGTTAGTTAGACCCTTGTAGATTGGAACTTTAGTCGGCTCCAAAATGTTTCATCTTAACGGTATAATACTGTTTATTAACGGAAATAAAATGTATCTACATTAAATTTCTAAGTTAAAATATTAGGAGGGGCAGCTCGCCTCCACTTGCACGCCTATGGTGGAGAGACATTGCACAATTGTTCGGATTGCACTTTATACTGTAGGTCCAGTTCCGATTAGCCCATTTCAGCATATATTGGACTTAGTGGCGTTCTGGGTTCAGGCAATGAATGGTCACTTCTTCCAACACCAAACTGAACTCCTTGACGCAACCGAAGTCCTGCCACGACTATAGATGTCGACTCTGAGAAATACAATGACGAATCGCTGCTTGAATTGCACTATCTGCGATAAGATTAATCTATGGAATTTGTTTCACTATCACACATTATTCTATTTATCCCGTGAAACATTATTTCGGTACATCTTACAACCATTCTAGCACTACAAACAGTAATCTAATTACCATAATATCTTTTTTTTCTATTTGGATTATATTATAGTCTAAATTCAACTCGCTATATTTCAACATTCCAAACCAATGTTATTTACGGTGATGGACAATTCGGACAATGTTTATTTTCATACAGAGATAACTGTCGTTTCTTGCAACGCCTTGTTTTATATTCTGCCATTACGTTTGTTGTTGTTATTATTGTTAATTGTCGAGTTCATCATTATAGAAGTTAAAGAATATTTATGACATCGAGTCATATGACATTGAGGTTGTTGATTCAATAAAACCAAATTAATGATATAGTTATAAGTCTTGCGAGTATAATAATATAATCATCGATTTCCCAGTTAGTATTAATTCGAATTTCTCGGTGTTCAACATGCAACATGCGAATGAAAACCAGCACTTACTAAATTAATTTAATGATGGTTGACAACTATTTCAAAAATAATTTTATATTTATCAACAACCCTAGACATAGTCGTACTGCTTATCATTATGTCGTAATTTATTTATTAATATTTAATTTCAAGGGTACATATTAATTAATGAATAAAGTTTTCAAAAACTGAAAGATATTTACGAGTAAAATTGTTGGGATGAGGGCATCGATATCTTATAAAAAGAATTTACCAGGCTGCGGTCTAATGAAGTTTGAGATCCACTGCTCTAGTGAGCAATTAGTTGAAGAAAGTCACGTGGTAGTAGAAAAGGACAGTTGTTACGAGTGCCATGCATGTAAGAGAATTAAATGGTATATTTCTTTTTACCTTTGCTTTCAATTAACCTACAGAGCTGAAGAATACTCTCATTCGCGGCTGTACTATATCCGAAGTAACGATAGTACGTAAAATTACAGCTCTACCCCTTTGATTATGTCACAGTTCAATGGTTACAGTTAACAGCAGGAGACAGTGATGAGCAAAATTCCTTCGGGAAACTTGCGAAGGTAAACAACCCAGACTCCCACGTCAAGTTATATTTTTCCTCCTCATTATCTTTTGACACGACTTTCCGCTAGCAATTCTCAGAAGTGATAGGCATAATCTACTAAAGGTGAGTTTACAACCATTCTTTTCTTTAACCCTTGGATGATAACCGCGCGTATCCTAGTTTTTCTTCTGACTCAGTTTCAACTTATTGCTTTCGTTTCATGTATTCTAGACATTGCCTTCGGTAAATATTGACAGTAAGTGTTTGTTAACGATATCGCTTGTTTGCGATGGGATGGCACCTTATTACATTCAAATATACAGCCTTTCCTTCTTTCCAGTGGCGGCGATTGCGTTCCAAAACTGTGGGTGGGGGGAGTTTACTTTCCCTTGGTACAAAAGGTTTAGCACAGTGCGGAGGCAAACGTGGCTTCTCTCCAGTTCCTCTGTTCTATACACTACATTTTCAGGTTTTGGAAAAGTAGTTCGCTCCAATATGTGCATCATTGACGTCAAAGCCGTTTGAAATATTACTTCATTTCTTGAAAAAGTCAGTTTTCAATTTCAATTCCAAATCAAAAGCTATACGTACTTTCCGATTTTCCAGTTCAAAAACAGGATTTGATTTTCTAAAAATTGGTTTCCTAATAGATAGAAAATGAGAGTTTAAAAACATGCAGAAAAATTGACATAGTTTGAACGCATTATACTTAATGCATGTGGCTAAAGTATATACAGTATAACCTCGTTAATCCGGACCCCATAAGCGGAACTTGGGTTAATCTGGACAGAATGCAAGGTTTTAAATGTAGCTACAAGTCAACAAGAGAACTTCCCATAGAAAAGACAGTCAACCACTGATTACATTCTATTTCCAGCAGACTTTATACTGTGTATAGTGTATTTAGGCCTATGCCCTTTAAATACACCATAATAAACGTGTCTTGTTGCTATAAATGGAGTTTTAATGCACTTTCTATTGTTCTTTTAGGTTATTTCAGATAAGTTAATCCGGACTTTCGTTAAACTGGTCAACATATCCCCCCATTAGTCCGAATTAACAAGGTTTTACTGTAATTGCAATGTGGTCATATTGTGTGACTGCCATGCAGATATTGTGTTGCTGATTCATTTGCTTTACTTTGCTTCGCTTTTCTGCTACTTTTGGCTAATCGCGAAGATGGAGATGAAAAGTGGTATGATGAAAATGATGAAAGGACAATTATAAACACATATTAACAGAACGCAATATAATCGCGAGATAGGATCATACTAAACTGTGAGTCAAGACGCCAGAGTCTCGTTAGCCTACAAGAATGCAGTCCAGGGTGTGCTGCGTGGAAGAGAAGATATTTGGGATATTAGTGTTGCCATCGGGCTCAGTCCCGATTAGCATATCTGAGCATAAAGTAAACTTTAGTCCACGACAAGAATAATTAATGTACAGGGTGTGACATAAAAATGTTTCTCTTTTTTTCTTTTTGTTTTCGTTGGGTGAGTGTGTCTGTAATGGTGCTTGCAAACACTTATTGTTTGCATCACCAATGTACATTAGAGCAGTAGCGGCTCGTGCCTAAAATAACAGGTGAAGAAGTATATTTATAGGCAATGAAAACAAATAGTAAGTGCCAGTGCCCCCCCCCCCCATTTAAAACGTATTTTTTGTCTTCATCCGTCCATCTGGAAAATGGTGTCTGCAACAAATTACACACTAAGTCATTTACTGGGTTCATTGTAGAAACCACAGCTCAACACATGAACACAACACACGATAGGAAACGCGAAACACACACGCGGAACAAGATCTCGCGAGAACGCGAAGATTTTGCCACAAGCACTGGATGCGATGTTTTCTCCGACGAGAGAACTGATTCACGTAGAGGGCGACACCATGTTCAAGGCCAACGCTAGGTGACGTCACCGTTGCCATGACAACCGGCTAAGTCTTCCGCACCCTGGCGAGGTTTGCTCTTCGACGAACTCACGTGCGTAGCGCAGAGCGGCGTAATTTGAGTATTATCGCGTACGTTCTGCTGAGAAATAGTTTAATTTAACAAGCAAATGAAAAATGACAATATTAATTTGAAAATTAGGTGAAAACATCTGCACTTGTTGCACTTGGCCAGCCGCCACTGCATTAGAGATCAATGTGCTGTAGCTCTGAGCGCGTTCTACAAAAATGGTGGCTCTGTTGCAGCTGCAAAACGAGAATGTCGACGTTATTTTAAATCTCTATGATCCTATTCCATTGCCCAATGCAATTGTACATCCAATTGTCCAATCAGGATGTAGGTGAATAACTTTGAAGCTATGGGGAGTGCATTGAAGAAGCAACTTACAGAAACATCCCTATTCGGATTGTCTGAGTGTCAATGACGAAATTGTGGTCACTTGAAGGTGGATAAAAAATCACAATTTTTATTTATTTAAATCGATTATTTTAAACACGCTTAAAATTGCTGGTATGGTTTTTGTCACCATACATATATATATGTTGATTTTTTCTATAGAAAGGCCTTTTTTCTACTAAAATGGTTGTGTAAAAATTTGAACAGTTTGATTAAAGCAAACAAAAAAAATGTACGTAAATATACATTTTTCTGTTTCTGATACTTTATACATGAACCTACAGTGTCCGAAAAGTCACGCAACCCGGTGTTTACGACCGTATAACGGAATAGCGAAACGGAATGAGAAGAAACGCTTTCTGCCAAGAGAATGCCCTGTATATTGAAAAAATTTAGAGAGACAAACATATGTAAGAACATGCATGTTTTAATAACAAATAAGATTGATGCACAGACCTCACTGAGGTAAATTATTGCAACAATTCACAATACCAACGAACAATTTGGATGGCCATCTATTGACAGACAGAACAAGAACTTCGAGGAAGTTTCAAAAACATTGCAGAAGGGAATAAATGGGCTGTTCCAAAAATCGATGTTTTCACAATATTACGAGGGACACTGGCAACACTGTTGCTGTCACGTGTCACTAACAGACGTGTTTCACCTCAGGCTATCACAGTAAGGCACTTTTAACGACAAATCAGAAAGTTGGTTATTCTCGAACATATGCAATAAATTACATACATGGAAATGTTTGTTGAGTGTGTTAATGAAACTATAATAATTCATTTTCATTAACTTTTCTTCCAGTGAAAATAAAACATTCTGGGTGTACTCTGTAATTGTAACTAACTAAAAATATTCTTTAATGTGTTAAGACCGCTTTAGACGAAAGAATTTTCGTTAGAATTTTCCTTAACATTTACGCCATGACCAAAATGCTACTGCGTAAAGTGAGAAATTTTATGCCATTTCATGGCATTTCTCAAGGATAGGTTCGATCCTATTTCCGTAGCATGTTTCGTAGCATAACCAATCAGAAGCGACCTCTAGGTCACGAGTGCAGCTGTAATGGCGGCCGCGCAAGATGTAAACAATGTATCACTTCACATTTTTTAAAGCCGATAACTATTCAACCGAGAGGAAAACGTTATTAGGTACAAAATAATAAATACAGCGTGTCCACAATGAGACTCCAACATTTTGAAATTCTATAACTTTTTCATTTCAGATTGTACAGCTGTGATTCCGGAAGCAGCAGAAGCAGAAACTCAAAAAGTTTATGTGGTAACGTTTTAGTGCGCGCAATAGCCGTAGTGGCGCTGCAACAATCGATTGTTTGAAAATGGAGATTCCAAACGAGCGTGCACAGGCTGTGTGGTGGTATGCAGAAACGAAATCACTTATTCAAGTGCAACGAAACTTTCGTCGTGTGTACAATAAGGATCCTCCGACATTGAAGACTATAAAGAAGTGGTGTGATCAGTTTTTGGCGACCGGCAATGTTTTGAAAGGACACGGTGGTGGTAAACCCAGAATCAAGGAACAGGTTGTAGAAAATGTGCGGTCATTCGAAAGGAGTCTCCACAGACGTCAGTAAGACAAGCAGCAAGAGAACTTAGTATGAAACGGTCGACAGTTCACACAGTTCTTCACTGCTTGTCTTAGTGACTTCTGTGGACTCCTTTCGAATGAACCTGTGCACGCTCGTTTGGAATCTCCATATTCAAACAATCGATTGTTGCAGCGCCACTACGGCTATTCCGCGCACTAAAACGTTACCACATAAACTTTTTGAGTTTCTGCTTCTGCTGCTTCCGGAATCACAGCTGTACAATCTGAAATGAAAAAGTTATACACTTTCAAAATGTTGGAGTCTCATTGTGGACACCCTGTATATCCTTTACAACATTTACTGTGCACGTATGGAAGAATATATTAGTTGTTTCAATTGTGAACACCGTGCACTCACCATAGATGATGCAAATCGACGTGCCTTTCGTGCTGTATATGTTATACATTGGAATTGCAAAAGCTTACCGAAATTTTACATGAAATGCTTCCGTGTAAAGTACCTTCTGCTCTAAGATTTTTGGAAGCATTTACGTAGCATTTATGCTAGCAGAAATGTTAAAGGAAATGCTTTCGTCTAAAGCGAGCTTTAGTAGCGAATTTTGGCAATTTTGTTTAATGATATTGTGCAAAATATCAGCTTCCATGTTTATATACAGTTTAATGATAATGTTTTCTACACAAAATGTTTGCTATTTTTGTCTATAAAATTTACTGAATTTTAAATCAAGAGAATATAAGTGTGTTTACAGTTTAGCTACATCTTACAATTCCTTTCGTACATCAACTTTTTTCCTTTCTCTTTCTTTACTAAAGCCTAATAGACACTATTAAATGATTACGAGATTAATGTACTTTCACCAAAAGTGATTTTGATATCTACAAAATCCATATTTCGCAAATGGCAATGTGTAAGGATGTGGTTGATATATTTATATTTTTAAAAAATAAAACGTATTAATTTCGTTGCATTTAGAAAGCCCATTTTTATGCCGCACCCTGTATAATTTTTAGTCAGCTGTTCGAAAGTAGCTGTATTGTAGGAAGATCAGCACGTGCCTGTATTAAAACATAGCTAACTTGTGCATTATGCAGGCTGAGTAAAGATTATTTACGAGACGCGAGAACAAGCACTCCTTTGCAAACTTCCCGCTATTGAATGAGCAAACACTGGTGACTCTCCATAAAGAAACAAGTCAACACACGCCTGAAAACGAGTTGTTTGAAAGCTTACTTTAAATGGTCGGTGATTGTTTACAGGACAAACAGCAGAAGCTCTCAGAAGTTTTGAATCTGTGCAGGGAATACAAGCGTCAGCTAAGCAATGCAGATGACGCTATAAACATCACAGAAAGGGACAGATTTGAATACAAGGGTTGCAAAGATGCCGTTGAATTAGACTTTTCCATGCAGGGCTTAAAGTTTAATGCTATTCTCATGTCGTCGGATGGTTATATCTATCCGCTGTGAGGCGCTAATGTCACGATTTCGTTACCCCCTGCTTCTCAGCTTGTTGGTAAAGATAAGTGGAGAGTTGTTATTTCATAATACAATGCAATTTTGAGTTGAAAGCCGGTTTATTCGAACGGACATACACACACAGAGGTTGGAGGATTAAAAAGACAGAAGGGAGAGACATCTATACTCAGAGAAACGAACGTGGTAAAACCTGCGCTGTTGCCACATCTGGATTTGTTTGGACGTTTATGACAATGTCTGTTCTCGTCTTGTAGTCAGTCTTTGTCAAAAACGTGACATAAAAATGACAGCAAATATTTATTGAAAATATCGGGAATGACAGCACTGTATTTCCCTTTGGAAGGAGATTTGAAACTAATACTAGGCAACACTGTGAGGTGGACGTTGCCACATCGTGTGCTGAAGCATGCAATACTTGGCTTTCATTCGCTAAGCCTTTGCCACATGTGGCACCAGTGCACTTCTACCCAGACGCCGTGTCATCTCGTGACCCACTGGTAAAGAACTTGTACAACCAATTAACGTAGGCGTTAATGGCTTTTGTCACACCTTGATGTTTAGCGACATAATCCACTCCGCATCTCTCCTCTTCAACGCGATTGGCCCAAAAGTTGCAGGTTAACAAATAGAAATATTTCCACTGACTGTAATGTAAGTACAATAATCAGGATTTAAGTTCAGCAGAGATTCTTTTTAGTCCTTTTTGTGTAATTAAAGTTTGTTAAAAGTCAGAAGCTCTCGCTAAAGAAGTTCCCGAGTTCGGTAATTTAATCTAATCAGCCTCATCGTCACGATTATCCAAGGTGGCGGAAAAAGCGACGCAAAATAACAAAATTACAGGAAGTCCCATAGAGTTACAATTACTTGAAATTCTGTCACTCAAGTCTTGTGGTGAATTCAAATGGGCGTTGTGGGAATTTTTATACGCGAAATTTTGGTTCCATATTCCCCAATCATAACAACGTTAGTGTACAAAATTAAGGCGCTGCATGTCACAAACTTGACCCCGCCCCCCACCTCTCTCCGTTCAGTGATTTGCGACTTTTTACCACACCTTTCGCCTGCAGTAACAGTAATTGGCGTTCGTAGTAATAAAGCTATTATGTCCCAGCATGCAGCGTGACGTAACGAGTTACCAGGGTTACGCAAGTGAGAGTCAGCGATCTGTGAACATCCTCTTCCTGGCTCGGAAGGAAACTGTATCTCGCTTTTGTCCCACTGGCAACCCAAGTCAGCATCAGAACATCTTGATAGCCTTCTGACCTACGATTGGAGAACAGGTTGCTGTCACAGCATTCTGTCGACGACTGCTAAATGCTCCTTTCCCACCTTAGGCTTTGAGTACAAGAGGAGAATGAATGTGACTTTATGGTTAAAAGGTCTTCCTAGTTGACGGCCGCAATCTGTAGTTGGAGAGAATTACTTTAGTCGAGTTACTTTTTTTATGATCTCTTTCTCTCTTTAATTCTCGACTTTCTCGTTCGCTCGTTCTCTTTCTAACGCTGCTTTCTTTTTCTGTCTCCTCTTCATTTCTTTACCATCCTCTTCTCGCTGCTTTTCAGTTTTCCAGTCGTCTTTCCTTCTCTTATCTTCATCCCCCTATTTCTGTCTGTTCTTTACTTATCCTATCTCTAAAGAAAGAAAGAAAGAAGGAAAGAAAGAAAGAAGGAAGGAAAGAAAGAAGGAAGAAAGAAGGAAGGAAAGAAAGAAGATAAAGAAAAGGAGAGAAAGAAGGAAAGGAAGAAAGAAAGAAGCTTTCTTTCTCTTTTCCTTCTATCTCTCCTTCAGAGAGAAAGAGAGAGAGAGAGCTATCTCTCTCTCCTTTCTCTCTCTCTTATTCTATCTCTTTCTTTCTTTCCTTCTCTCTTTGTTTCCTTCTGTTTATTTCCTTCCTTTTTCTTTCTTTCCTTCTCTTTCTCTCTTTCTTTTCCTCTTTCTTTCTTCCTTTCCTTCTTTCTTTCTTTCACGAGAGAGAGAGAGAGAGAGAGAAAAAGAAAGAAGGAAGACAGAAAGAAAAGGAAGAAAGAAAGGAGAGAAACTCTCTCTCTCTCTCTCCCTCTCTCTGCCCTTATTTTCTCTCTTCCTCTCTCTCCCTCTCTCTCTATATATATATGCTCTTTACCTCCCCTATCTCTTTTTCTCCCTACTTTAGATTTTTCTTCTCTCTGTCTCTCTCTTATTCGTTTCTCACATTCAGTGTCTCCTTACAACCCTCTCTTTCATTTCTCTATCCTCTACTGCAGCTTTTTGTAACGCTTAGCCTCTCCATAATCTTCAATGCTCCAATCTTCTATCTACGTATAACTCCAGTATTCATAATAAGTCCAATACTGTATTGGGTTCTTGACTAACAAAAAAACAATTCTATAAACTACCTATTAGAAGGAACATTTTTTAAGAAAAAAATACGTTGTGTAATATCAGAAAATATTCCATACAAAACCATCTTCAAGTGAATTATCATTCGCTCTACTTTAACATAAAACATAAAAGTTCCATTGGTGCATCTTATGCAGAACAGTGTTGCTACCGAGGATGGGGGAGGGGGGGGGGGCAAGCCTCCATAAGAAATGTTCAATATAATTTCTCTAGTAGAGCAAGAGTACGAGAAACAGAAAGAAGGGAAAAGGGAAAGACATGACGAGATAATGAATCTGAGAAGGATAGAAAGACAGTTAAACAGAGAAAGAAATTGAATCAAAAGAGAGGGTGGAAGAAAGGGAGGAAGAAAGACATAAAATAAAAAAATAGTAATTAGCAGTGGCGTATATTGAATCCAAGATATGGGCTATCTCACTATGTCACGTGGTCCTAGGCTATGAATAGAAATAAATTTACCAACTCCTAAGAAATCAGGATGCCAACTTATAAGAAATCAGGTTGCCAACTCATAAGAAATCAGGTTGCCAACTCATAGGAAATCAGGTTGCCAACTTATAGAAAATCAGGTTGCCAACTCATAGGAAATCAGGTTGCCAACTCATAAGAAATCAGGTTGCCAACTCATAGCAAATCAGGTTGCCAACTCATAGCAAATCAGGTTGCTAACTCATAAGAAATCAGGTTGCCAAATCATAAGAAATCAGGTTGCCAAATCATAAGAAATCACGTTGCCAACTCATAGAAAAATCAGGTTGGCAACTCATAAGAAATCAGGTTTTCCATCTCCAGAATCAGCACTATCATCTCACTGATATCAATAATAATATTTACAATTTCTGATCTGTTTCTCTCCTGAATTTTATTCTCTAGACGTCAGGCTTCGCTGAACTACCGTTGAACTATTCCCGCAAACGAAATTCCACAGCAACATCATTGCAGTGTAGCCAACCAAGTATTTTTTCTTTTACTTAACCTCACTTTTCTGCACATTATTGCTAATCTCGACGGTGAGGATGAGTGATGGTTGGATTGATGAATGGACACTCACAAGCACCCCTTCGCATCCCCCTGTTCGGGGGAGAGCTCGAAAACAACTCGGGCAGTGTAGCCAAGTAAAATCACTCAAATCTACCAGTATTGAATATAAATTCACCGAGTAGTACAAATTCCATCAGTAAATCTGCGGATTCTGTTCTCTTCCTCACCTAAGAAAGCTCGTAAGGAAACTCACAGCTATCCAGCTTCTTCGAAAACCAAGACGGAAAAACGAGAGAGAAGAGATATCAGCATCAAATGTGAACCTTGATTGCAGCATCCAGACCGTCACGTGTCTTGGTCAATGACAGCAATCCATGCAGACGCTTACGAGAAGAAGCTACAAAGAATTCCTCCTCGCCCTGTGACCGCAGCACGCAAGGGAGGGGGGAGGGGCTTTTATTGCCTGTCTATACGACCCCGGAGGCTTTGATACCAACAAAATAAGCTTCGGTATCTCTGCGTTGCGTTTCATTGCACTGTCTTTGCATGGCGAGCCGAGATAAGATACAGCCACCGCATCTTCAACGGAGATAACTCAGTTAATACTCAAGATAAAGGAGCTAAGATTCAGGTTAATCAATAATCATGTATGATGCTTCAAGGAATTTAGTGGTATAGCCAGGTTAATTTCTAGCTGTCTCATTCTCTTTATTCTTTTCTCTTTTATACTTTTCTTCTGGTAAAGAAGAAGAGAGACAGAGAGAAAGAAAAAATAGGCCCTAATTATACAGCAATACGCTTTATAAAGTAAAATATTAGACCACTGTTATAACTTACACACAAATAAGATGCCCCAATTTTCCAATATATATATAGCCCCAATCCCACCACTCACTCACTCACTGACATAAATGTTCTCCATGAAGGAAGCCCCGGAGGCGAAAAACGCCCGATTACGACCCCCCATGAAATCGTCCCAAAAGGCCGAGAAAATTCAAAAATCTCTCAATCGGCCCTTCCTTAAGGGTGAAAATGACCTTTTCTCACGTCCTTAGCAACAGTTGCCACGGGCATTTCTTTTGCACACATTGTTTCCTTCAATTCTTAATTGTCGAGATACATTATATTTCTCACAGATCAATAGCACACAGATGAATGAACTCCTGGCTTTGAAAAGGTGCCTGAAACAAGGGTGACATCTACATAATAAGGAGTTTCAGCCCAAATACAATTACGTATATATTGTTATACTCAATGCGTAAATATCTACATCGTGCTTGTTTTAACTAAATGTTTAGGGGGTATAATGACATGCAATTCCTTAGAGCTTGCCTTGCCTGTTGTTGTCCATGGAAACGGACGTTGCTAGGGAACTTTCTTTTTTTCACCCCGAAAACCACTGTAAGGGAATTATGCTAGACTCTTCGAATTTCAAAATGCGAGCATCAGAATTTATTACAGAGGCAAAGTAGGCAAAAGAGGGGAATGACGGAAAACAGTTATTATCCAATTACGTTCAAAAATGTGAAAATGACAAAAGAAGTAAATATAACATTTTCAATTTAGTGTCGCAATTTAATTCGTAAATGCAAAACATCCAACTACTTATCTTGAAACGGTTATTACTTACTCAGTATCATTATTAAGAAAATAGACAATAATAGTTTGAATATTTGTACCTTATTAGAGCCCATACACACATAAAGTTACTTTCTAAACTTTTCAAACTAATACATATGTTCCCCATCATCCAATACAACATGCAGACATTTTCAAAGTCATTAAGATCTATGAAGAACCCCATCTATAACATGATTGCGACCACAACGTTGCCGAAGGTCACGCATGCGAGCGTACAAGACGTGGCCAAAGGCCACGTCGAAAGTACGCGAGTCTACAGTATAGCTTCTAATAACCTGTTTGCTTAATGAACTCAGAAATGACAAGAATATCACTTACCATGTTATACACCGAAGCAAAGAAAGAGGAGAAAGAAAGACAGGAAAAGAGGGGAACAAAGTGAAACAGGAAGAAAGAGAGAGAAGGAAAGAAGAAAATAAACCTGAAAAGAGAAAGAGGAAGATATGAAAAAGAAAGAAAGAGATTTAAAGAGCGGTAACAAAGTGAAACAGGAAGAAAAAGTAAAAAGGGAAGAAGAAAAAGAAGAGAAAGAAAGGAAAGAAAGAGAGGGAAATAGGTGAGCAGAGTGAAACAAGAAGAAGGAGAGAGAAGGAAAGAAAAGAAAGAGGAAAAAGAAAAACACGAAGAAGGAAAAAAGAAAGAAGGAGATTTAAAGAGGAAACAAAGTGAAACAGGAAGAAAGAGGAAAAAGGGAAGAAGAAAAGAAGAGGAAGAAAGGAAAAAGAGAGGGAAATATGAGAGCAGAGTGAAACAAGAAGAGAGAGAAGGAAAGAAGAAAAGAAACAGAGGAAAAAGAAAAACACGAAGAAAGAAAAAGAAAGAAGGAGATTTAAAGAGGGGGTAACAAAGTGAAACAGGAAGAAAAAGTAAAAAGGAAAGAAGAAAAAGAAGAGAAAGAAAGAGAGGGAAATAGGTGAGCAGAGTGAAACAAGAAGAAAGAGAGAGAAGGAAAGAAAAGAAAGAGGAAAAAGAAAAACACGAAGAAAGAAAGAAGAAAGAAGGAGATTTAAAGAGGAAAGAAAGTGAAGAGGAAAAAGGGAAGAAGAAAAGAAGAGGAAGAAAGGAAAAAGAGAGGGAAATATGGGAGCAGAGTGAAACAAGAAGAGAGAGAAGGGAAGAATTAAAGAAACAGAGGAAAAAGAAAAAACACGAAGAAAGAAAAAGAAAGAAGGAGATTTAAAGAGGGGGTAACAAAGTGAAACAGGAAGAAAAAGTAAAAAGGAAAGAAGAAAAAGAAGAGAAAGAAAGAGAGGGAAATAGGTGAGCAGAGTGAAACAAGAAGAAAGAGAGAGAAGGAAAGAAAAGAAAGAGGAAAAAGAAAAACACGAAGAAAGAAAGAAGAAAGAAGGAGATTTAAAGAGGAAAGAAAGTGAAGAGGAAAAAGGGAAGAAGAAAAGAAGAGGAAGAAAGGAAAAAGAGAGGGAAATATGGGAGCAGAGTGAAACAAGAAGAGAGAGAAGGGAAGAATTAAAGAAACAGAGGAAAAAGAAAAACACGAAGAAAGAAAAAGAAAGAAGGAGATTTAAAGAGGAAACAAAGTGAAACAGGAAGAAAGAGACAAGGAAAGAAGAAGAAGAAGGAAAGAGGAAAAATAAAGAAAGACAGGGAAAGAGAGAGGAACAAAGTGAAATAGAAACATTGAGAGAGAGAAGGAAAGTAGAAAAAGCAACAGAGCAAGAAACAGGAGAAAATAAAGGAAGAGAGGGAAAGAGGGAAACAAAGAGAAAGGAGGAAACAACAAAAGAGAGACAGAGGAAGAAGAAAAGGAACGGAGAAAGAAAATCAGAAAGAGAAATTCGTGACCGTTCAAAATTACCCATTGGCTTGGGCAGGTATGGGAACTTCAGAAGATGCCCAATTATTCAGAAATATTTATCAATACAAAAAACTTTCGGACTAAGGCTTATATTGTAAAACCTTGACTTAATTTTTGTTATTTAGAGGCTCTGATAGTAATATAATAGCGCGATTCAAAACACAAGGTGTGGCAACGTATACTTTTTAAAAACTTCTTCTTTTCTTGTTCGATCTCTGGCTTCTCTCTAGCTACGGGTATGCATTTAGAGAATGCATGGCTATTACAATCCATTTATTTACTCATCCATTTCGAATATTAATTCATAATGTCGGTTTATTTGGTGTTGCCTCTCTGCCTCTACAAGTTAATGAAGATGAAAGTACGTTTAGATAATGAAGTGGATGATATGTTAATCACACACACACACACATCCATGACTTGCCCACGTTCGAAACAGGAATAAACACATTGGAATGAGACAGGGATTGGTGTAAGTGCCCGTATCGAAATTCCAAGTATAAGGTTGCCCAAATGAAAGTGAGACTCTTGGCTCTTTTCTGTAATTATTTATTGGTTGGAATATATGAACATATAGGAAGTAAAAGTGATCCATGGGTGACATCATATAGTCAGTCACCTTGTCTGTTCAAGCAAGTGTCTCAGCGCGTCAGAAGGGTATGGATACCCTGAGCTAATAACTTTGGTGGTTGACTGCGGAACCAATCTTCAACGGCGTCACGCACCTCAGCATCGTTGGCGAACCGACGGCCCTTCAGACGTTTTTTAGTGGCCGAAGATGTGGTAGCAGCAGGGCGAGAGATCGGGGCTGTAGGGAGGATGGTTGAGGACTTCCCAGCGGAAACGCCGCAGCAGATCACGGCACACCTGTGCAACATGAGGGCGTGCGTTGTCGTGCAACAGAAGAACCCCATTTAACAACATGCCAGGTCGCTTACTCTTCAGGGCCGATAACACCTTCTGCCTTCAAGAATTGAATAACTGCTCGCTGGGCCCGATTGGACGAATCCATGTTGTGAACGTGCTTCTGCACATGTAAACAACACACTGCGCCGTCAGACCATACCAGGGTCATATGATGTATGCTTTCTTGCATACAATGCCACCTAGCAGAGAAAACACAAAGCTCTGCGTAGTTAAGCTACGTCACTACGACAAAAGACTTAGTTTCATTTGGGCAACCCTTATATTTTCTATGTAAGTTCCGTAGCTGCTGCCTCGAAACAGTACTACAGAGACAACACGAGATGTCGCGACGTGCAGTTTGAGAACTCCGGTGGAGTGTATTCGCTGGTTTGATTGGTATCCTCCACATCCAATAATACCAATAAAGGAAGGGTTATCTCGCATGTATAGCAAGCCCACTTTTTCTTTCACCTGATCCATAAATGGATATACTGTTTGATTATTCTTATCTCTCAGAGAGCAAATACCATAGGCGTGGTATTAAACTCTTATCTTCCGTTAAGGGTTTGACTTCCCATGTATTAGCAATGTGGATGGGATCACATGCCTCCCCCCTCTGAAGTACTACGAAAAGCGATAGTGTTCTTTTATCCCAACGAACAAAAAAGTTTTGAGCTACATGAAATAAAATCCTAAATAGCTTCTTCCACAAAGTATCATGGCGTAGCCAAGAATATTTGGGAGGGGGGCCTCAATCTTTGATAAAGTGTGTTGGAAAACTGTTACAGCGGGGGAATAGTACTGAAAAAAAAAACTTGTAATATATACCACAATTTTAACGTCTTAGTACTTTCTACAAAATGTTAAACTCACATAATATTTCCAATTTTCGCGGAAGAAGGTTAAAATTAGCGAGAACTTAAAAATGAAAAATGTGTTTAGCATGTAATTTTATTAATATATAAGGAATTGCTAGCAACGATTAATGATTTGCCAGTGTTATTGTCCCCTACATATGCATGCATGCAATACAACATTTGCACATGGTAGACCTTATAGCAAGTGGTCTGTGCGAAGATCAAGACGAAGGTGATTGAAGAATGTTGTAGTACCAGTGGCATGCCCAAGGGAGGAGGGTTGGTGGGGGTCATACCCCCCCCCCCTTTGATCTAGTATTCCCAACAAAAAAGAAGGAAAGCTGGTGTTGCTATGGCAGCAAACCTACGGGTTTGAGAATGCCAGAGTTCTTAAGGTACAATCACAGACGCTTGTAGTTTGCAACGACCCTATTGACTTTATATGGCGTAGTTGCATCCAGAAATGTCCTGACTGTACAGAACTAGGGTTAACATAATTGGAAATTTACTTGAAAGTACTTACGCAACTAAGTAGATGGGCACTTCAAATGTAAATGCAGCCACCACACGCACAACAACGCGTACACGCAAATGCAAAAATCACACCCCAACCTCGCAGCAGACTAGCAACACACACACACACATGCACTCCGCATGTGGTAACACTCACAATGAAGCATGAAAACTGAGGTGACAAGCCGATGTTCTATGTCGTAATCTCCTGCTCCGTTACCTAGATACCGCACGAATGAGAGGCATGGACGCTGTTGTCTTATCTCAGAAGAGCAAAGATGAACGCACACACACACATGACACCCGACGCTGTCTATCCTTTCCCGTGGAATCCCACAACACGGCGTTATCCTCGGGCATTGACAAGGCTCTATAGGAACTTTTCCCTCTAAGCCCACGTTTGTTTTATCCTTGTCAGAAGTCCCAACAACATGGGGGGAGGACGGTTGTCAAAATAAAGGTGGGCCTGTGGAGATCCCAAGGCGTGACGTCACTTTCGAGAAACTCCTCCTGGGTTCTCTTTTTCAAAAATAGAACTTCCAGACGGGAAGGAATGGAGGATCTTCTGTCAAGTGCTGGAAGCATCCTTCTATTTCTCTCTCGCTGGAGAATTCCAGAGATGCCGTGGTGACTTTTTTGTCGATCTGCTCTTCATCTGTTTGGAAATGCCCGATGAAGGCTTTCAACTTCTAAGAATTAATGCAGTGTGGTACACCACCAATTAAAAGAAGAAGAAGTAAATATTTACAGCGGCTGCTTCGTACTCTGACAACCACAGGTTCAATCTCGAAAGGAAGGTAGTTCGAAAGTAAGACTGAGGTTATCGTATGTTAATATGCTAAGGTAATGTATGTGACGAGTAAATACAAACACACGCCATTCAGATTATCCAACTGTATTTCAGTAGACAATCCATGCACGCCATCTCTTGATCAAAAGTGTTCACAATTGTATTACAGGAGTTGATCAGGTTCGTTTATAAGACATTATTTACAGGAGCGTGTTCGCAGTTTGGGATGATTATGTGTAGGGCCCTTGTACGTTACAGTACTCGGTCAGCATCTGAAAATACTCTTGCGTTTCGTTTACATCAAATTGCAATTTTTTTAAATATTGTGACTAAAACCCAAGAATAAAGCTATCATAGTGAACAGCAAGGAAACTATAAATTAGGCTTGAATTCACATAAAGTATTTTAAGTGCTGGAGGAAAAATAAATGCACCACAATTAACATTGTCAAATTGTCAGTTAAAATAATATTGTGCATTTCCATTTACCGTATTTTAGATTAATGGCGAACTTGCTTAAAAGGCCATATCAGGAAATTTAAATATACAAATTATGCTAGCAAATGGGGGCGGTGGAATAATCGCGAAATGGATTAAGCGCGAAACCGAAATTGAACACCGCAATAACCGCGAAAGGAATGACAGCGAAAGGGATTAAGCGCGAAACCAAAATTGAACACCGTAATAAGCACCAAAGGAATAACAGCGAAACGGATTAATCGCGAAACAAAAATTGAACACCGGAATAAGCACCAAAGGAACAACCGCGAAACAGATTAACCGCGAAAATGCATTTAAAACTCACGAAACAACAGGGAAGAATAAAAATAAACCTAAAAAATGAGAAAAATGCAATAAAGATTGCAAAAAATACTGTTATTCACCTAAAAGCCAAGAAATGCCGCAAAATAAAAATAATGTTTTTTTGGTTCTAACTGAAAGAAAACTGACTACCATAAGGTTTAGCAATGTTTTCAAGACTCGGGAAAAAATATGATTTTTCAACTTCTGAGTCCTCATTATGTGTAATCTTTGTTTTCAATTAACAATTTTTACAGTAAAAACAATCAGCATATGGAAATATTAGCATTCACACCTGGGTTCACTTTATAATGCCTATCCTAGTGAGAACTCTTCGTTATCTTTTACGCTCTTGAAGTTGCGTGAAGCTTGATTTACACTCTTCCGAATTCCGAAGGTTTAAAACGCACCGGTCTAGACAGTTTTTCTGTGTGGGTAGAGGGATGTGAAGCAATACATGGCTGCGTCCCTTCCGTTTTTCTCGCATGGCTAAATCCATTATTCTGTGGAAACTAATTAGGTTCTGTCGCCCACTCGAGAGAAGAAGAAAAAATGGGAAATTGAAATTTGCACGTTGATCTGTAGATCTAGTCGCAAGGGAGATAAAAGAAAAGCGGGAAAGCAAATCAAACCCGTGTTCTCTGTTTCAGTAGTGTATATTGAGGGGTTCAAAGTAGTACTTAGTAGGTATCCTCTTTTTTTATCAATTGAATATCATTTTTTGACATACTTTGACAATTTTTTGTTGATGTTTTAGCGTTTAGCGATTTTTCAGTGCAAATTTTCACTATACTCATTTTTCCCCCACTCGTACTTGGTAGGTATATCATGATCTTACGTGATACAACTTAACCTATCCTTTTTTTACGATTATTTAATTTTTTTTACGATCCTAAGTGATATAACTTAACCTATCATTTTTTTTATTTATGCACTGTTTGAACGTTATTATTTGAGGATCATATTTTGTAGGTATTTTTTTTTTATCAATCGAATATAAGTTTTTGACATATTTTGACAATTTTTTGTCGATGTTATAGCGTTTAGCGATGTTTTAGTACAAATTTTCACTGCACTCATTTTTTTCCCACTCGTACTTGGTAGGTATATCACGATGTTACGTGATATAACTTAACCTATCTTTTTTTTTTACGATTTTTTAATTTCTTTTACGATCCTAAGTGATATAACTTAACCTATCATTTTTTTTATTTACGCACCGAACTAACCTACAAGGGGGACTCTGTTTGTTTTAATATTTCAGTATTATAAGGTTTTCACAAATTTTATATAACCTAAAATGTGTTGGATGTTGATTTTTAGTATGTGGCAATTTTTTATGAATTTTAAAACTGTTCCGTCACCCTCTCGTTCTTCACGTCGTGGACGAAGGACTTCTCTGCAATCAGGATGACGCTGCATAGAGTATCGGCAGGCAGCGCGTCGTGGAACTCGCAGACGATCTTGATGTTGGTGCGATCGTTGACCACCACCTGCCTTCTCTTAGATGTGTTGATGACGGTCATGGGTCTCCGTGCTTTGAATTCGCTGGGCGTGTAATACATGTCCACGCTTCCCTCGGTCACGCGTTTGTAAGCCGTGTAAGCTTCGTAAAGTTTGAGGTAATCGTTTTTGGTCACGTCGAGGTTGTAATTCTCGCGCGGGAACACTTCGTTCCTACCGTTCTTCAGATAAACGTTCTTGATCTTGCAGTCGTCGAACTTGCTGGAATCTTTTTCCTGATTCTTGTCCCTCCCGGTCTGAAAAAGCACTACGACGAAATCTGGCATGTCGAACTGTATGTTGTTGAACTGCGTCGTCACGTCGAATTCCATGTGACTTCCCGACGCCATCTTCTGCACGCACTGGTAACCGTGAAAGTGAATCGACACCTGCGGACTTTTCAAGATCTCCGCTTTGTACTTGAGGGCGTAGTTCGTTTCGTATTCCACCACCGGCATTCTCAATTCCATGCTTCGGATGACGCATTTCGCTGCTTCGGGTAAAGTGTTGGCTATCGGCGTGGTGCCGTCCGGACCCAAAGTAGCGTATCGCATCAGTGCGTCGTTGTCGTTGGCTGCTCTTCGAAACGTGATCCTCAGTCCTCCCTTCCACATGATCTCCTTGTAATCGGAGAAGAAACCAGGCAGCAGACGCATGGGAAAGAGCACCGTGTGACTTTTCGTCGATATTTTGGTTCCGGCTTCGAATCCCCCGGCCTGGTAGTACGCTGCGTCCGTTTTGGATAATTTCAACGTTCCCACTGCCGTCGACGTGATGCCTGGATAATCTATTCTGTCGATGACGGTGTTGTGTTTCCTCACCTCCACCTGCGAGAACAGGTAAGGCACGAAGTTGTCCACGAGTATCAAGTTTGCTGCTGCGGGAAACGCGTCTCCGCTTTCTTTCTTCACCACGTCGAATTGAAGGTAGAGGTCCGCTCTGTGAGGATGAATAAACCCATCGCCTACGTCCACGTCGTATTCGATCTCCCTGTTTGCTTCGTTGAGATTGGCGAACGTGCGACGGTTGGGAGGGAAAGATTGCAATTCGTAACTTTCGATTTGCTCCATTTTACATGTATGGTTATTTATTATACGTTGATCTCCACGATGGCTGTCGTAGTGGCACCTGCGAAATCCACCACGTCTCCTTTCTCGTTCGTCACCACCAACTCTATGTCGTCTATGCGGTTGCGACATACTGGAAAATAGATCGGCGAAGAGGGCGTGTAGATGATCGGTTCCATGAACTCAGAACTTGGTTTGAAAGTGGCTATGATTCCCGTCTGCTTGTGACTTCCTAACAATCCGTCCGAAGATTTCGTGATCATACCTTCCGCCACGTTGCAGTGTACGTTCAGAGTCTCTATGGCCAAGAATTTAGGAATATTGACTGCCGTGTGCTTGATGCCAGCTTCGAGTTTGGTGTCGTTCTCGAAACCTAAAAGTTCTCCTATGGTGCCCAGGTCCACGGTCTCCGTCGCGGATAGGATTTCCACTCTGTGCGTGACCGAATTTTGAGAAAGGTATGTGCCTTTGGGTAATTGAGCTTGCAAAGTGGAAAGATTGTATTGTCCTGGCGTGACGACGATGTGTTCGCTTCCGACGCTAATTTTGTTGTTGTGCTGCGTAACATTAGGTATGAGGTACATGCTGTAGAATGCACGCAGAGCCACGGATTTAGGATAGACGATGTCGTCGTGCAGCGTGAGTTTCAAGATCGAAGATTCGCTCGTGAGATGGAACACGCCCATCCTAGTGATGCTGTTTGAGGTTCCACAATGCTTTCTGGAAATCCTCGATCGTAGGGTTATTTATTTTAGAGAGAAACGCGAGCACGGAGAGGCAGAGATGACCGCAGTTCACGTCTCCGAAATTTTGAATGCGCTCGTCGTTGTAGTATATGGAGGTTTTGTTTGTTTTCAGATAATGAATTAAATTTGTAGGTGGAACACCTCCGAAAGAATCGAAAACGAATGCTTTGTTATTGTCATTTTTGTGGTAACATATCCAATGCGTGCCTGGATTTTCTTGACCGTCCAAGTTGACTACTCCGCATTCTCTTTTTTTGACGCTTGAAGGTAACGAGTCGGACATGAAAACTCCTCTGAAGTGTTTGATTTGTAACGGTTCGATCAGAGATTCAATGTCTCGGTTGGTGAGTGCTTCTGTTTCTTTTTTTTAAACTTCTTCATCACGCCCTTCCCCTTCTTCTCCATGGCCAGGTTGTGACGTTTCTGTTCTTCCAATTCCGCCTTGTTCTTCTTCGAGTCGATGACGGTTTTCGCGATGGCGGCACTTCCGCCGGCCAAACTTCCAACGGCCCCCAATGCTGCCAGGATGGCCGGGATGCTGAATATGAAACCTCCGATCTTTTGCTGTTTCCGCGAACGCTGCAATCTTTTCAATTGAGGTGTGCTGAGCAGCAATTTCATTCCGTGTCCTTTCGACAAGCAAGAACGTTTCTTCTCGCGTTGTTTCTTGGTGAGTAACCCATCGAGGGCACCTAGATTTTTAAGATTGGAGTATGGTATCTGGTACACGACACCCTTGGGCTTCATGTTGATGCTCTATGCGTTATTTTCACGGTATGTTATTTATATATATATTCTGAGATTTTTTTTTGTGTAGTTTTTTACGGTATGTTATTTATATATTTTCAAGGCCTCGCAGTCGTTACACAAATTCTATTACGTGCTTCGTTTTCTTGCCAAGAAGTTCCTTTGTCCCCTTGTATACGATTCGAGTTTTGTTCTCGATTAAAATAGATAGCTTCTCGTCGGATAACATGTTAGCGTATCGATCTGGTAAAAATAGACTGTATTGTGCGTTGAGCAACAGGCGTACCTTGGGACCATACTGGGTAGAAACGATTGAACCGGAAGTTATCGTGTAAGGTTTGTCGACTTCCAATTCCTGAATTTTTACATACTCGACTGACAAATTTAGCATTTGTTTTAATGCTTGGAGATCGCTCATTTTTTCAGTTGTCAGAGTGTTAGAGAGAAATTTAATTGCTTTTTTTTTCACTATGTGTGTTATTTATATATACCAAAAATTATTTTTTTACGATGTGTGTTATTTATATATCAAGTTTTTTTTTACGGTATGTTATTTATATACCCCACCCCAATTTTTGTTTCGTGTTCATGGCGATGGTGGTACCCAGTGCGGCGACCCGTTCACCCAGCGATGCGTCTCTGCTCACGAACCTTTCGAAAGCTGCATGTTCCAATTTTTTGTCTGCTTCGTGACGTGCGTCCAGATCCGTCCGCGTGGTGTTGTAGGCGATGTCGTGATCTTTGCATGCCGCGTCCAACGGATTCACACCCTTGTCTCCTCTCTCCAATCTTTTCTCGAGTTTGGTACCCGGTCCGCAGTACTGGTAGCCAGGTAAATGCATCTCGAAAGGTAACTTGTTGATGATGTCGTTTACGAGTCCCTTTCCTTCGGCCACGTTCCAAAATTTAGGAGGCAGCGTGTTGATGATTTTGATCAGGTAACCTATGCCCTTGTCGTCGTTCACGATGAAGTTGGAAAGTTTCGTGCTGATCATGTCCACGATGCCAACCTTCTCGTTGTAGAAATTACGGTTACCTGCATTTTCTTCGCCGGCTATCACCAACAATCGGTCCACGAGTTTCCTAACGTCGTCCACCCAAACGAATTCTTTGGGTAACGTGTTGTAGCGTTTGACGCCGCTGCCTGTTTTGACCTGGTTCCAAATTGGTTTGATGAGATTCCTGTACTTCTCGACGCTGCTCGATTTCACCCTATTCTGCGAGGCGTCGTTGTTCTGGTACAAGGCATCCGTCATGATCAGAATTTCCTTGTAACTTTGGTAATCTTCGTCGGTGTAATCTTTCGGCTGCTTTTTGGCGACGAGTTCCCACAGTCCCACCGTACCCGGATATCTGTTCCAACTATCCTTGTCGCCTAAATTGACTTTAATGTCGTTGCCTTCGAAGGTCACCTTCGATTTCCCAATCTTCCACACCACACCGCCGCCTTCGCTGGTTTCCATGCTGGGATACAATCCGAACACTTCATCCTTGTCGAATTTCCCCGTGCTCAGGTAGTCTCGTGCCAAAGGTCCCAACTCGATTTTATCCGAAGACGACGACGTGCTACCAATAGCTCGACGTCGTGCCGGTGCATCCTTCAGTTCGAACGGCGTCGAAGGAATGCTTGAAATGGGTGTGGGTACGGCGTAACTTTTAGCTGCGAGCGGTACGAGTTCGTTGATCAAATTTTTATTTTGTTCCGTGACACTTTTAATTTCTTTACCTAGACTGCTGATGGCATCGATCACGGGTTGATCCTGACGTTTCTTCTCTTCGTAGAATCCGCGATTCTCGGATTTCCAACCTTTGAAGCGTTTCGCGAGGTAATCGCGAAGCTTGAGATTTTCGTCCTCGATTTTTCGTTTCGTCATGACGTTATTTATATACGTCGTTTCTCACAACGTTGCAACGTTTAGAAAGTCGTTGATTTTGTTTCTGTATTTTCCGTCGTTGGGTTTCCTCGTCATGTCGATCGTCGCAAATCCGAAATCGTCACCGTTCCAGCAAGAAGAGCAGCAGCGTTCCGAAAATTGATTGTAGTTCATGTCTCCGCCTACGTAGTCATCGTACGCGTGCTTGAGGTTGGTGTGATCTTGACGAAACAAACATATGAAATTGGCGTTGTCGCGTACTAACTGTTTTGGAATTTTGGAAAACGTTTGAGCTAGGTAGAAGCAATCCATTCCTTTGTGACGACCTTGCGTGAAAAAGTTGCGAATTTCATTTTGATTTTCCAGGATGGCGTCGTCGAACACAACAACTGAATTTTCACGACAATCGTCGAGTGGTTTTATTTCCGAGGCGAACGTTGCAATGTCCAGACCATCGTACAGTTTCATCAGTTGCTGGTATTTGGATTGCTCCAAACTTTTCGAGAACACGTACAGGTGCCTGTTCTTCCAATCTAACCAATTCGGTGCGAGGAGAAAATTGTCCACGAGCAGTGTCGTTTTCCCACACCCCGAAGGACCTACGATCAGACAGCGGATGCTGTCGGGAAGTAACTCGCCGTTCTTTTTTTTTCTCGTTTGACTTTCCGGATCCGGTAGACGCTTCACCACGTTCCACGTACTCACAAGATCACTTCGTCCGCATCGATCCAACTCTTTTCCGGAAGTCCCAGCCATTTGACCAAAAGTTTGTCACCTTTCCTACGCAATACTTTCTCGATGAGGTACGTGTCGGGGTGTTTTGTTTTAGAGAGTTCCTCTTCGTAAAATCTTCCTTTCAAAATCTCGTCGCTACTATATTTTATTATATACGTGTGTCGGTTTCCAGGTAGAACTCGAACCACCGTAAAGAGTTCCGTGCTCCAATTTTTTGTGAATCCCTTCTCGAAGGTGCGTTTGAATTTGCTGATCCTCACCTGGTCTCCAATTTTGTATTTAGCTTTTTTTGTCGTGGGTGTGTACTTTGGACAGTAAACTGTAGAAATTAAACGCTGCTCGTCGGACTTGGCAACGTCAGCTGGCTTCATGCCTATCGTTCTGTGTACCGTTTCATTATAGGTGTCGACGAGTTCCGGCAGGATGTCGACCCATTTGTAATTTCCCCGAAGCGTGAATCGTTTCCACATGTGTGTTTTCAAGGTTCGATTGAATCTTTCCACGATGCTGGCTTTGATGTGACTGAAGCTCGAATAATGTCGAATCTTGTGTTTTTGAATAAACTTTTGGAATACGGCGTTGTAAAATTCTTTACCGTTGTCCGTTTGCAGAAACCGTGGTTGTCTGCCGCCGCTTTCGCGAAAAATTAATTTGAATGCTTCCGTGACGCACGTTCCCGTTTTCGCCTTCAAAGGTAGAGCCCATGCGAATTTCGAAAATGTGTCTATGACGGTGAGGAGGTACTTGTTGCCCTTGTTCAATTTATGTACGTTTTTCAAATTGCCGCTACTCATCTCCACGAGGTCGCTTTGCCAGAGGTCGTCGATGCCCTTGGTTACCACAGCCAAACGTTCGTAGTTACGGCGCGCAGGTTTATGCAATTCTTCGACGATGGCTTGCCTAGACATTTTTTTAGAGATTACGTTTCAAGAGAAGCACAAGCGTGATGGGATTCAAAGAGGGTGGCACTTCGCTCGTGTTTTGAATGATCAGCTTATCGCCGACACTCACGTCGAAAACGGTGAGATCTTCGTCTTCGTGTATTTCATATATGTTGCGCGGTTCGTTCCAACGTGCCAGAGGAATGTTTCCTGCTTTCTGGACACCACGATTCGATATCAAAGTCATGGTGGGAACGCTAGCTTTTCTACCGTGAGACCAGTACGAAAATTCGTTTATCTGAATCGTGCCATCGAGGAGAAACTTGTAGTACGGATGATAAGGATGCAACATGTACAGTTTGTTACCTTCGACGAACGTGGAGATTCTTTGTTGATTGGGTACGCTGTTGATTTCGATGGCTTGCAGAGAATGCAGTTTAGCGAATTTAGTGTCGACGCCGAGCAGATTACTGTGAACTTGTCCGAGTTTATTTTCGATGGGCAGCAAATGCTCGACTATGGTATCCGTTACGGCAGAAAACGACGGTTTGATTTTCACTTCCACGTTCAACTGCTTGTAGTTTTCGTTGAGTTCTTGCAACTTGGCACCGAAAGAAGCCAGCGTCGATTCCTGCGTGGATTCCAGCACTCCAACTTGATCTCTGATGTTGACGACAATGTTCTGAAGGTTCTCGACTTGATTCAATTTCGAGCTCTTCTCGGTAAGATCGTTCACGATCCTTCGCATCTCTGTAAACTGCGTGTGAAGGTCGGCGACGCTCTGCGAAGTGGGCATCGTCGACACCAGCGAACTAATTTCGTCTCGAATCTGTTCCACGTTCGCCGTTTCCGTTTCTAGTCGTTTCAGCATTCGAGATATGTTTCTTTTCAAAGCGTGCAATTCTTTGGAGGTGGGGAGATTGGCCACTTTACTCTCGAGATCGCTCAATGAACTTTTGATGTCGCTCGAATCGGATAGTGCCGTCACCGCCGTTTTCAATTTTTCCAAATCTTCGCTCGAAGGCACGCTCGTCCGTAACGATTCCAAGTCACCCTGTATGTTGTCGAGTACGTGATGAAAATGAGCGAGATTCGTTTCGACGTTCAAATTTTCTAAATATTCGATCTTCTGCTGAACCGCGCTCAACGTGTCTTGAATGCTCGTCAACGCTCTCGCTTCAGCGTGAATATTTTTAATTTCTTCGTTGATCAATTCCAAGGACGCCTGAAGCGTAGCGATGGTGGTTTGAATGTGTTCGAAATCTCGATAGGCCTCCAATTGAATTTTTATGTTCGCGACGCTTTTACCGATGACCTGCAGTTCGTCCGACGATGGTAGGTTCGTCATTGTATCTTCCAAAGTCTGCAACTTGGATTTAATTTCTTCCAACGTGCTGGTGAATTCTTCTTGTAATTTGGAAACGACGACATGCAAGCGTTCTACATCAATATCGTTCACGACGGTTTGAAGTTCAGAGAAATTCTTTTCTATTGCGGAAGTTCGTTCTTCGATTTCGAGTTTCAATTTTTCCAAATCTTCATTTTTCGATTGAAATTGCTGTAATTTGGCCAAATCATTTTGAAGCGAATCCACGCTCAACTGTATATTTTGAACGTTGTTGTAAGAAGGTACGTCGACATAATTTTTTATGAGCGTTTTCAGTTCGGAATCGATTTTCAGAATGGGGTCGAGACATTGCGTTTGGAGCGTAGCGATTTCCGACTCTAAACTTTTGTTTAAGGTTTCCTGCAAAGCGATCAAATCGGTCCTTAACTTCTTAACTCGAATGTCCAACATGAGAATATCTTCTGCGTGGTCCACACGCTTGGTGTTGCCGAAAATATCGTTAGGCATTTTTGGTTAACGGTTATTTATAATAGGATAGACGATTCGTAATTCTACGAAGAGAGGAATAAGTTTGTCGTAATCTCCGAGGAGTTCCACGTAAAGATAATCTCCTGCAGACACATCGTACGACATGTTAGAAAGTATCTTGTCGTGCTTGATTCGAAAAATGTTCTTGCCGGTAGAAATTTTGATTTCGCCTGCGTTTTCCGGATTCACGGTGATTTGAAGTTTCCCGTCGATCGGAATTTCGTAGAAATGTAAATTGTTATTAAAAACATAAAACATCTTGCCCACATCGTCATTCAGTTTCGTCCAAATGCTGTTGAGGTGAATAATCAACAGACCGTTGAGTTTAGGTAACACGGAAGGTAAGACTTCATGATCTGGTATGGTTTCCATAATGATCTGTTTTTTGAAACCGAACAAATTCATAGGCATGCTGGTTATTTAAGAATACGGTCAAAGTTTTATTTTGTAATGACAGTCAAAGTGTTTTTGTTTTTTTTACTGAGTAACAAAATGTTTTTTTTTTGAGTTAGTGAAAATTGTTGTGTGTGGTGGTGAGTGCTAATTATTTGCACTGTGCGCAATTCTTATTTATTTCTAAACGACGATGTCCCCAAGGCAATGTGTGAATACCACACTCGAGGACGCACCTCTTATCGTCATCGGGATCCAGCGCAATTTTTCTAACTTTGTTTGTGGTGATGATATGGTCGACGCTCTGGATTCTTTGTTCTATGCTTAGTATCGTCGATTGTGAGTAAAGGCAATCGATGTAATCGTGGAAGGTGAGTTTGTTCTCCACCGTATTTTTGCCCACACCTTTTGCTTTCTTCGTGACACTACTCTCTGTTCTCATGGCATACATCTTCGAACGCAAACCCGCGAACTCGACAATAATATCACCGTTACATTCATCTTTCAGCTTACCTAGGACTTTTTTGTTGAGGGAAGGAATCCCAAATCTGTTGGGTTGAGGATACGCAGAAGTATCGAAATACTCAAGCATGGAAGGATTTTTTATGTCTTCATAGAGGTTAGGTGTTTGTATGCTGTAAATGAAGCTGTCGGTGTCCGTGTACAAAAGTGATATTTTATCATTGTAGAAGGGTTTCATCACGTCATAATGAAATTCGAACATGTAAAGTTTCGACAAGTCGAGAACCGTTGCGCCAACGTAAATTGGTTTTCTGAATTTCATCAATTTTATATCCAGATTGAAAAGTGCCAAATTCTCGTTGTAAATTTTTCTCGACTTGAATCTAGGATCGGCTATCCACTTCCGACATTTATTCTTATCGGAAATTAATTTCACGTCTACGTGCTTTCTAACATTCTCCATGGTCTTTCCGTACACCGCATTGTTCATTAATTTAAAGAAGTCCTTGTCTAAATCGGAAGTGGCAGCTGTTCTATGTTGTGTGTTAGTTTCTATGTAAGATCTTAACCACGTGGAATGTTTAAACTTTAGTATTCTTCTAACATTTACTATCTGAACACCCTTCCCAATCAAAAACCGGAGATTCTTGTAGTGGACGACGTATCTCTGTTTAGGGTCCAATGTTAACAAAAGCTTGTCTTGAACCGAGTCGGGTGGACATTTGATTTCGGGAGTCGGAGGCAAATCCGAAAACGTGTCGTGCAGGTGGTCGGAGAATTGGAGATCTACCTCTGCGAAGAAACCACACTCGCTATCGTCGAAATGAATAATATCTATCGAAGTGGGATCTAACCATTCGAATCCCCCGTAAGGAAGTTTTTGAACCATGGCATGTCCGTAGAGATTATTAACGTCGGCGTAGAAGATGTAATTCGATGCTCGATTTGAATCGTAATCTTCTTTCATGTGTACGTTATTAGCTTTTGCATGTCTCTGTACGCATTGCACCATTCCACCTCGTATCCCTCTTTCGATGAAAAGTAACATGTCAACGTCCGATATCAGTTCCAGCTTGACCTTTGTCTGGAATAACATTGCCGACCACGCTAATCCCGGTAGACTGTAGAAATACGCTGGATCTAATTTATAAATATTCGTTGCCGTTTTCCTGAACGCTTGAAAAACATCCGCGAGTATCGTCACGTCCAGTTTTAAGTATGCGTCGTGGTAGTCTCCGAGTGTCCTACATTCTAATTTCTCCCACATGAGTTGTGCGTGTTGGTATTCTTCTTCCGCGATTCCTTTCTCTCTGAGTCTGCTGTAAAATTCTCTTGGAAGTGGAAGAGCGTCGTCGTTAAATTTAGAACCATCACTAACATATTCGTAAGGATAAACTCCTTTACGTCTAACGAGTTCTATGTCTACGTTGGGAAAACTAGCTCTAGTTATTTTAAATTGATCGTCGGTGAGTTTGTTCGCTAAAGCATCCAGACTTGCAGAGAGAAATCTATACGAATCCAGAAAGCGCATCTCGATTGTATTTTTCGTTCCCGGAATCGACACTTGCTTGCTGAGACTAATGTAGCGTTCTTCATTCTCGGCCAAGACACCTATACGTTTCGGATCGTAGCCAAGATGTCTCACCAGGTGGTGAAAATCATATCCGCTTCCGTTGTGAAAGAATATGGGGATGAATTTAGGTTTCTGGATTTTAAGATTGCACGTGTTGCAAATTCCACCTATGTAGTTTCCGCTGAAATGATCGTGGTGGAATATTTTTTTGTTCTCATCAGTGAAACTTTGATCACATACCGGACACACCTCAGTGGAATTGTAATTTTGAAGTTCATTTTCAGTTAAAGGTGCCATCGGTTTTGATGTAAGCAGTACGCTACCAATTACCTCAACCTCCTCCACCATTTTTTCCAGGAAGTGTTCGATTACATTTGGCCCGCGGTATATATATGCTTCATTTATTTTATCACGTCGCACAACAACATAGCCGAAACTATTAGGTTGATGAAGCTGGTACGGCGTTGTGGAGGAAATTTCAGGATCCGGTTCGCAGTAGGAGAGTGGTTTCAGGAAAGACTCGAAATCTGCGACGATGATTGCGGGATGTTCCAACAATGCCTTGTGCATTTTGAATTCTTCGACTTCGTTCGTTTCGGGCATCAACATTCTAGCCGGTCTGTTGTCGCCGCAATAAATTTTATGTTCGGCAAGTTTCTCGATAGCAATTTGACGTCCGGTGTAATTTCGATAATCGAGTTGTTTTCGATCGTCGAACGTGGTTAGGCATCTCGGGCAAACTTCGATGCAATTTTTATACTTGGTAGTTTGACTTCTGACCAAACGTGATAGTGAACGAATTAGCGTGTAGTGATGAACATCCTCGTTTGAAATTAGAAGAAGATTAATCACACGAGCATCGTCATCGTCGATATCGCTTATCCTGATGGGATGCACGAGATATTTATCTGACGTGAAGGAATATACATTAATAGCGATGCGTTTTCCTGTACGATTTTCGAACTTTGTTATATCCGACAATGTCACCGGGTATTCAATGTCAGACATTACACTTTCAAACTCGATCTCGTATTGTTTGTAATGAGAAACCTGTTCTGGATTATTTGACCAATGAACAGGATGCAGTGCAGCCAATATACACCAAAGGAAACACTTTTTATCGCTGTTCTGTATATTTAACACAGCCCTCTTGTGTTGAATGTTCGGTGGAAGAGGAACGTAGCTGGATGCGCGAAGAGGCGAGAATCGGTTCACGTAAACGCTTAACGTGTGAGGACTTCCACACAGAGACCATCCCGACCCTTTAGCCTCGAAATCGTCGTGTTTCTTAACCAGCTTGTTGGAAAGATCAGAATAAAATTCGTCCAAATTATCGACGTCCGCCAAATGAAGAGCCTGGTTTTTTGTTCGATGATAAAAAATACTTGTTGTACCATCGACTTTTTCGTATTCGGAAAATAGATCAACGTATACTTTTATGGAATTATTTTCCAATTTATTTTTTAGAATATTTATCACGGATGTTTTCGTTTCACGTAAGAAACTAAGAATGTCCCGGCCTGGTTCCGAAGTAAAAAAGAAATCCTGAATATGACGGTTGAATGCAGATCTAATTGGTTTGCGTTCATCAGATAATTTAACTTGTTTGGAAGTGGAAGCTTCCGTTTCTGAATTATCGATTTTCCTTTTCGATGTTCCTTGTTCGGTCGATGGTTTGCAAATTTTGAGATGTTTACTTAAATTTGTAATGCTGATCATTTTTCCGCATCGAGCACAGGGCTTAGAAGGTAACGAACGATTAATTCTCGAACCTGTTTCGCTACATCTTGCCCTGTGTACTGATAAATTGTTCCTTGAGATTAGCTTCCCACAAGTAACACATTCAGTTTTATCATTTTTACGATTGAAACTGGTGGTGGATGCCATTGCTTTCTCCAAAATCACAGAAATCAAAAAGTCTAGTATATAGCAACACAATTTTCAGGTATGTTATTTTATATAGAATTTCTTGGAGTGATTACAAAACTCAAAAATTCAATCTACTGTAAATAGAATTTCAGGTATGTTATTTATATAGAATTTCTTGTGTGCGAATACAAAAACTCAAGAATTCAATCTACTGTAAATACAATTTTCAGGTATGTTATTTTATATAGAATTTCTTGGGGTAATTACAAAACTCAAAAAATGAATCTACTGTAAATATAATTTTCAGGTATGTTATTTTATATAGAATTTTCTCGGGCGTTCAATATTGTCAACGGTATTATATTTGAGCACGTCGCTTGTCGCCTAAACACTACAGCTCACAGGTCGGGAAAATCTGACATGAAAGCAGATAATACGCTTATGCCTTATTTATATATAATTTTCACGGGGCGTACAATATTGTCAACGGTATTATATTTGACCGCGTCGCTTGTCACCTAAACACTACAGCTCACAGGTCGGGAAAATCTGACATGAAAGCAGATAATACGCTTATGCCTTATTTATATATAATTTTCACGGGGCGTACAATATTGTCAACGGTATTATATTTGACCGCGTCGCTTGTCACCTAAACACTACAGCTCACAGGTCGGAAAAATCTGACATGAAAGCAGATAATACGCTTATGCCTTATTTATATATAATTTTCACGGGGCGTACAATATTGTCAACGGTATTATATTTGAGCACGTCGCTTGTCGCCTAAACACTACAGCTCACAGGTCGGGAAAATCTGACATGAAAGCAGATAATACGCTTATGCCTTATTTATATATAATTTTCACGGGGCGTACAATATTGTCAACGGTATTATATTTGAGCGCGTCGCTTGTCACCTAAACACTACAGCTCACAGGTCGGGAAAATCTGACATGAAAGCAGATAATACGCTTATGCCTTATTTATATATAATTTTCACGGGGCGTACAATATTGTCAACGGTATTATATTTGAGCACGTCGCTTGTCGCCTAAACACTACAGCTCACAGGTCGGGAAAATCTGACATGAAAGCAGATAATACGCTTATGCCTTATTTATATATAATTTTCACGGGGCGTACAATATTGTCAACGGTATTATATTTGAGCGCGTCGCTTGTCGCCTAAACACTACAGCTCACAGGTCGGGAAAATCTGACATGAAAGCAGATAATACGCTTATGCCTTATTTATATATAATTTTCACGGGGCGTACAATATTGTCAACGGTATTATATTTGAGCACGTCGCTTGTCGCCTAAACACTACAGCTCACAGGTCGGGAAAATCTGACATGAAAGCAGATAATACGCTTATGCCTTATTTATATATATTTTTCACGGGGCGTACAATATTGTCAACGGTATTATATTTGACCGCGTCGCTTGTCACCTAAACACTACAGCTCACAGGTCGGGAAAATCTGACATGAAAGCAGATAATACGCTTATGCCTTATTTATATATAATTTTCACGGGGGCGTACAATATTGTCAACGGTATTATATTTGAGTGCGTCGCTTGTCACCTAAACACTACAGCTCACAGGTCGGGAAAATCTGACATGAAAGCAGATAATACGCTTATGCCTTATTTATATATAATTTTCACGGGGCGTACAATATTGTCAACGGTATCATATTTGAGCACGTCGCTTGTCGCCTAAACACTACAGCTCACAGGTCGGTAAAATCTGACATGAAAGCAGATAATACGCTTATGCCTTATTTATATATAATTTTCTCGGGCGTTCAATATTGTCAACGGTATCATATTTGAGCACGTCGCTTGTCACCTAAACACTACAGCTCACAGGTCGGTAAAATCTGACATGAAAGCAGATAATACGCTTATGCCTTATTTATATATAATTTTCACGGGGCGTACAATATTGTCAACGGTATTATATTTGAGCGCGTCGCTTGTCACCTAAACACTACAGCTCACAGGTCGGGAAAATCTGACATGAAAGCAGATAATACGCTTATGCCTTATTTATATATAATTTTCACGGGGCGTTCAATATTGTCAACGGTATTATATTTGAACGAGCCGTTTGTCGCCTAAACACTACAGCTCACAGGTCGGGAAAATCTGACATGAAAGCAGATAATACGCTTATGCCTTATTTATATATAATTTTCTCGGGGCGTACAATATTGTCAACGGTATTATATTTGAGCACGTCGCTTGTCGCCTAAACACTACAGCTCACAGGTCGGGAAAATCTGACATGAAAGCAGATAATACGCTTATGCCTTATTTATATATAATTTTCACGGGGGCGTTCAATATTGTCAACGGTATCATATTTGAGCGAGCCGTTTGTCACCTAAACACTACAGCTCACAGGTCGGTAAAATCTGACATGAAAGCAGATAATACGCTTATGCCTTATTTATATATAATTTTCACGGGGCGTACAATATTGTCAACGGTATCATATTTGAGCACGTCGCTTGTCGCCTAAACACTACAGCTCACAGGTCGGGAAAATCTGACATGAAAGCAGATAATACGCTTATGCCTTATTTATATATAATTTTCACGAGGCGTACAATATTGTCAAGAGCGTCAGTTTTTGTAGAGCTCTCTTTTTCCATCTTTCCTCTATACAGTGAAGCTGTAGAAGACACAATTAGCTAACCTAGCATACAACATACCTTCCTAATTAATATGGATATTGTCACACATTCCTCTTATTTTATACTGTTGTAAATAGAAAAAATTATGTACGGTAAATGTTTTGTACATTATAGGAAAAAAATGCAAAATATCCTCCAATTTTAATTCGAATTTTATCGAATTTTTACATATTTCCACGCCGCCACATATTGTCCTATTTGCTTCTTTTACTTGCCTGGCTTAATTAACTCTCGCTAATTAGCATTTTTTTGGAAGAAGTCAACTAGAACAACATATGGCGGTATGAGAAATATGCAAATCAAAGAACATTTTAGCAATATATGGGCCCTAGCAATTAGCTTTCTCGACTAAGAGTACTCTTTCAAACGTCTTCTGCTGATCGTATTACTAAACGAGGACGTTTAAAATTTTTGGGTGTTGAAAAAGTTTGACCCTACTTTTTTATTTCTATTGTTTGCTAATAGATGGCGCTAATAGTACCCCCTCCCCTCCCCTCTCCCCTCTTCTCCTCTGCTGTATGACAAATAGCACAAACATAAAAATCAAGATTTTGGAGAGCAAAACATAAAATTTGCATGCATCTGATGTCGAACCGGGAACTTTTATCTTTCGGGGAGTCAACATTATTTTTTTACTCAGTCGTCATATAACATGAACACACGCAAATATTCACATGTGCTTTTATTATTTTGTGTTCGGTAAGTACAAGTATATTCTTACATAAATTATTGTTTAATTTAATAAATTGTAAACTCGGAGCCTGCTATACTAACACTCCTTTCTGTCTATTGAAAGCGAATGTTGCGTGCACGCGAAAATAGCACAGAAAAAAAAACCGGATGGAAGCAATTTAAAATCACTGGGGCAAGGTCAGTATTACGAGAGCGTAAAAAACACGTGCTTCCATTCAACTTCGAAAAATAAGAATGAATGTGTGCATACAGAACACATATGCTTTCTTTTCACAGTTGTAAAATCATATAAATTGTGCATGAAGTAAGTTGCGAGAAGGCTCTCTTTTTTATGTCTGTGTATATGTTGTACAATTAGGTACAAGTATTGTACAATTAGGTACAAATTGTTGTACAATTATTTTCCCCAGTTGTCCAGTGGAGTTGGGGGGGCATAACACTAGTATTATTTGTAATCACAGTGCTTACTCATGTATTTTGTTTAATATTTTATTTCAAATTCACTGTCAGAAACTAGTGTTGTTAGTTTCTGCATGTAGGTTTATTTACTCTGTTGGTTGTCACTGTCAAGTTTTTAGTATTCGTACAGCATAAAAAGTTATAACCCCCCTCTCAAAATATATACATTGTATACGCCAAGATGCCCAATAGCCTGGCAACACATCATGAAAAAACATGCCAAGAAGACCCAGTGGGTTTATAAGTCAGTGCTGCCAATTCCTATTTGTAGGTTAGCTTAGCCAGTGAAAGATCATATAGTAGAATTTTTGTAGAGTGGGTGTTTGCGAGTTCCACGACGCGCTGCCTGCCGATACTCTATGCAGCGTCATCCTGATTGCAGAGAAGTCCTTCGTCTACGACGTGAAGAACGAGAGGGTGACGGAACAGTTTTAAAATTCATAAAAAATTGCCACATACTAAAAATCAACATCCAACACATTTTAGGTTATATAAAATTTGTGAAAACCTTATAATACTGAAATATTAAAACAAAACAGAGTCCCCCTTGTAGGTTAGTTCGGTGCGTAAATAAAAAAAATGATAGGTTAAGTTATATCACTTAGGATCGTAAAAGAAATTAAAAAATCGTAAAAAAAAAAGATAGGTTAAGTTGTATCACGTAAGATCGTGATATACCTACCAAGTATAAATGGGGAAAAAAATGAGTGCAGTGAAAATTTGTACTAAAACATCGCTAAACGCTATAACATCGACAAAAAATTGTCAAAATATGTCAAAAACTTATATTCGATTGATAAAAAAAAAATACCTACAAAATATGATCCTCAAATAATAACGTTCAAACAGTGCATAAATAAAAAAAATGATAGGTTAAGTTATATCACTTAGGATCGTAAAAAAAATTAAATAATCGTAAAAAAAGGATAGGTTAAGTTGTATCACGTAAGATCATGATATACCTACCAAGTACGAGTGGGGGAAAAATGAGTATAGTGAAAATTTGCACTGAAAAATCGCTAAACGCTAAAACATCAACAAAAAATTGTCAAAGTATGTCAAAAAATGATATTCAATTGATAAAAAAAGAGGATACCTACTAAGTACTACTTTGAACCCCTCAATATACACTACTTGTTTCCATAAGTTTGTTGGTATCCATGGGTGTCGGGAGGGGTTAAAAAGTTCATTTTTATTGTTAATAATATAAACACAGTTCACAGCTCTTTTCAGTTCTTACGGCGGGTGCTACAGAAACTGGCAAGGGAAGTGGGGAACGAAGAATTCGCCGGAGACCAACCAGAGAACAGCGGTGGCGCCGAGAGATTCGACGTGGTGGAAATAAGTACTACGTGAACCTCGTTCTACAGGCTGCTGCGATTCTTATCGCGCTGGATTGGTCACTTCCCTTGCCAGCTTCTAGAGCGCCCGCCGTAAGAACTGAAAAGAGCTATAATTACTTGACATTCGAATAGAATAACGACGTACAAATGTGTTAAATAGAAAAAAATGAGTGTAAAATATATATTGTCATATTCTGCCGTGTACTCTAAACAATAAATGGGTTCACAGTTTTCAAAAATTCAAAAAATTAGAATTTTTTGTGAGAGATCACACAACACAGCGTAACCCATGAAACTAAAATCACTCCACTGCTTCTAAAGTTTGTTTATAGAAATAGGAGTGTAATAGTTAAAAACGAAATTGAATAAGTATGTTAACAGCACATAATGCAAGAAAACTATTAATAATAATAGGTGGTCTAATAATAATGGCAAACAAATTTCATCCCATATTTATTATTATTTCATAATTGTTATTGTTTCATAATAATCATAAGATAAAAAAAGGTAAAGTATTCCCCTGTGGTTAGCACCACGCCATGAAGGCGTTACCCCCACACTTTCTTGATCCGGTCGTGAGTGGGGGTGATGTGATCAGCATCACGCCCTTGACCGCCTTTACCCCCCAGGGTTTCCCCCGGGTACCCATGTTATTCGACGCTAGGTGGGCGCCGGGCCGCTTCCAACGTTAGAAAAGTTCCCGGATTTGAACCGGCCGGGGGTCGAACCCGGTACCTTTAGCATGGTAGTCAGACGTGTTACCGACTTTTTTTTTTTTTAAAAAAAAAAAAAGGAAATACCCCCTACACGGAGGTATCCCCCACCATTCACTCTTTTTCTCACTTTTACACTTTTCAATTCTGACATTTTCTTTGTTTCTTATCAACTGGACGAACACAAATACCCATGCCTTACCCGGGACTCGAACCCAGAACCCCTGGCGTTGTAGCGCGCTGACTGAGCCACCGCGGCCACTTAATAATCATAAGCGTGATCATAATAATAATTATTGTTGTTGTTATTATTTTTATTGTTCAAGTCTTATCAATTGGCCCTGATCCACCTCTACAAAAATATCTGGCGACGCTCATTTATCTTTCACACAGCATGAGAGAAATAAAGGAATAATATAAGCACGTTTGAAGGAATTATTAACATTTGCTTTTATCGATATAATAAACAAAAACAACAAAAAAAAAACGTTGCTTATTGTTGTGCACGCTGGATGCCCTTCCTTATGAACATGACTTACCACGTGAAAACCTGGGAACGGATTTACATGTGAATACATATGATGCCAAAATCAATGTTATTTTGATAGTGGAGTTGCCCCTACACTTTTTCCCCTCGTACTATGGCCTCTTAATGCTAAGCTTTGTCTACCGAGAGAAAGTCACCTGTCCTTGCCCCCATTTTGGCACCCAATCGCTGCCACTGTAGACAATACATCTGCTATTTTAAAATGCTTGTTAACAATAGAGAATTTAAACTCAGTTTTCCCTGTTGAAATCCATTGCTTAACCCAGCTGTTCCCAAAGTATGGTTCGCTTATAGAGGCGCCGTTATATGTTCCAATATTTTCACTGAAATTACACGTACTTCCAAATATATGTTTATTTTTTAAGATAAGGCATGCAAGTAACCTATCCACACTAACTGAGCGTTGCAAGTGGTAGATAGGTCTACGTTCTGACTTGGGCGCCGCATGAGCAATTAAAAGAAAGTTTTGGAATCCATTGTTTTGGGAACAGAAAATAAAGCACATTTTGTACTTAAATTGTGCATTATAATTAATGTCATGTAAGCCTAGTTGTTTTTCTTAGCTAGGAGGTGACAACACTATTATGAGGAAAATGTGCTTCCCCCCTCCCTTGGAAAAATACCTTGCTTACCCCTCCCTGGAAAAAGTCTTGCGGACATTCATAGCTAGCTATACGTTAACTACAGTACCGGCGATTGGATGCCAAATTCGAGAGGCAAGAACAGTATACTCTTTCTTGGTAGACAAGGCTTAGCATTAGACAATTTGGTAAATATGCGATATCGCCCGAACGGATTTCTTCAAATTTACAGGAGAAACTACTTACTGAAATCAGTTTCCGTAGCATTGTCGAAGTTCTTGGAGGTATTTTCTTTCGCGGAAACTGAAAACTTCACCATAGAATGATGCAGAACAAGAAATAATCACTTTTTATGTAACGAACTTGCATTCTCTGTAAAGCGACAACATTATGCCGTTGTTTTCATTATGTACCTGCAGATGGCGCGAGCGTCGAAAGTCACGCGGTCTCGACACTGTTTCCAAACGTGCCTTTTTTTTTACGAGATTTTTTTTTAAACTATGCTTACCTAACCTAACCCAACCTAACCTAACCTACCCTTGCCGGAAATGGTCCGTGGGGCTATCGTGAATGGTTTTGGGGGCTATCCGTCAATGGTTTGTGATGACATAATGAACACGAAAGTAGGTATGTTTCGGTGAAGAAGGTTGAAACACTGCATACCAACTCCAAATCGACAAAACACAAGCACGACGCGCGATGATCCATGACGAGTGCACGCCATATTGTCTGTTACCCAAGCGGAACAAGGAAGACAAATAATGACTCGTAATATGAAAAGTTGACACTATTTTATGGAAAAAGGCATAACTTCACCTTAAATAATCTTCCGCAATGCAGAATAGGTAAGTATCAACGCTAGAATTAACGAAATAAACGAGTGAGATGTGTTCATATCGCACAATTCTCGACAATTTACTCAATCTCTCACGGTGATATCCATTGCTTAATAAAAAGTGGAATACTTAACAACTGCCCACCACGCCATCCTTAACCGCCGCCATTGGCTAACTATATAAAGTAAGAGTTCAAGAAATCTACAGCTTTACCATATAATCTTAAATAAGGCTAGAATATGGTAGAGAATATAATAATATTGTGTGTAGAAACATGGAATATTAATATGTTCCATTGAATTGTGAAAAGGGAGACATCTGATATTAATCTTTTAAACACAGACAACATTTTGCACAAGGGAAACAATAAGTGTGGGATTTTACAATCTTATCATGAAAGTATGTTATCAGTTTATATCACACATGATAACATGCATGATAGACCAATAAAATAAGCTCCCATCACCATCACAATGCACCCAGCTGGGTTCAACACTTTAAATGATAACAACTGATATCATTATAAACAATCAAAATGTTAATTATTTGAAGGGGGATAAGGACAATTCCCCCTCTAGTTGCTATCTTTGGCTCTTGATAGAGAAATTGTACATATGATTTATAGAATACACTGATCCATCAAGAGTAGCACACCCAACCACGCCTCGGCGCCAGAAAAGTGAGCTCATGCTGTGAACACAAGCGGGCAGTGAAAACACACGTTGTGAACCTCACAAAGTAATTACATGTTTCTCGTTTCGCGAAATCTGTGCTCTGGATAAATGTTTATTGGTCTGCATTCCGGGGATGTTCACGTCAGAGTGAGAAACAACCCCTTGACATAGAATTTCCAATAACATTGAGGCAAAGCGAACGAAGGTGATGGTGGGGATGGGGGAGGAAAAGAAACGTAAATAACACGAAAAAAATGCTGGTATCGATTACCACCGACACGAGAACGAGGCGTCGACCAGAGAAACATTATTAGGAAAAATTGTTTGCCTTAATGACCCCATTCTCACCACTGGGCCTCTTGGAGACTGTCTCGAAAAAATAAATTCGAAAAGTTGTCTCGTTCCGAAAAAGCATTATGGTATTTCAAATTCGGAAGAGCTCATTTGTTTCTCTCTGCACCATCTAAGTGAATCTTGATGTGATATGTTTCGACTCTTTTCTGCATATCTGTATATTCGTGATGACGTAATCATGTTTTCTACCCAAGATTTCTAAATAGAAACGACACTACTATTGCTTCACGAATCTCGGAAATGGATCAACAAGAAAAGTTTTCACCAATCCCCTAGCAGCTACGTGAGAGATAGTATGATTCGATAAAATGTTTATGTTCAACCAATGAAATTCGATATAGAGAAGTAAATCTTGACATATACTCAGAAAATAAATTACATTCAAGGCTATACAAGTTTTTAAAGGTACGCAGGATCTCACTAATAACTGGAAATGAAGTAGAGTTCACTCAAGTTCGAATTATCTGTGCTTTAAACTCGCGGATAGTCAGTAGACCTATAATACATACTTGCTTACGTATAGGATAGCTTTCTACGCATGCGCCTCAGCAGCCAATAGGAAAGGGACTTCCTACAACGTTAAATTTTACTAACGCTTCGAATCTTTGCCGTAGGCGGAAAGGGATTATCGGGGCCGAGTGCATTAGAAATACTGCCAGATTACATTGCTCTACAAATAAAGTTTGTACAAAAACATAATTAGCCGTTACTTATATATCTTTAACATTATTTTTTGTCGAATTGATCTACTTTCATGTTATATAGAGAAGATTCACTGAAACTACACGCAAATAAGAGCCATATATTTCACAGAAAAACGTTACTCTTTGCCAGAAATTGTTTAGAAATTTAAGTGCATAAATAACATGTAAACACATTTTCATGCATTGAGAGTCGCAAGTAGTACCTAAGTTCTCTCATAGATGTCACCACAATTGGCATATTTATTCTGTTGGGCTCGCAACAAAACCAGAATATCAAGTTTTCGATAAGGTATTGAAAGAAATTTGTATTTTATAAATACAGTAGTCATAATTAATATACTTAATGAAAGGTACATTACTAGTTGTTATTTCAGTACTATTTTCCATCAACAACTTTCTAAATCGCTGTATCTCTTTTTCATCAACAGTTGGAAAGAAAAACCTGCTTGAACATTCAGAGGTCCGTTCCAGAAATGATTCAGATATACCGACTAACATGTGAGTTCATTTTACTACCCATTACTACCCAGCACATAATACCATCCGAATATACTAGATATGGGGGAAATATACAGGGTGATCGAGAAGTAACTAGGCATTGAAAATTTGCTGTAGTTTTTCTAATATTTAAGCAATGTGAATGAAACTTTCCGATCACATTGCTTAAATATTACAAAAACTACAGCAAATTTTCATTGCCTAGTTATTCTCGGCCACCCTGTAGTTCTGTCGCACAGGTTGAAAGTGAAATTTGCGCATTTAGTCATTTCATGGTCAATCCTTGTAGTGGTTATACCACCACACGTTCAGAATCCACAACACATTTATGGATACTCCAAATATTTTTCTTGCCTTGCTTAGTTTCTTAGCCTCCCGATAGCGTAGTGTTAACGTTGCCGCCTTGCAGGGGCGGCGCCAGGGGGGGGAGCACCCCTTAATTTTATTCCGCACCCCCTTCAGCACCCCCTACGTTTAACTGAAAACACTAACCCATAGAGTGTCATACATATTACGTCATGTCGTCATATTGCGCGCCGAATGTTAGGTACTGAAGTAAGACCCTTATTATTGTATACAACAGACAAGCTCTGAAAGAGATGCCAATACACTGTTCATACTTTTCTGTACTGGCGGGAGCCTCTATAAAGATCAGCTGTCCTTTCTTTTTCTATCGTCAGCATTGTTGTTATGCATTTTTTATTCTTTTGTTTCTTCAAGAGGTCTGTTTGTGGTTTTCGATAATTGCTTATAGCTCGGTGGTTCTCAACCTTTTTCAGTCCGGGACGCACCTTGAAGAATATTACACTCAGTGATGTGCGTCTACGCGTAAACAACGATAGTCTACATTCTACACGTAGACTATTTTATAAACGTAGATTACGTAAGCTATGTAAACAACACGGCGAAAGGTGATAACTTAGCAAAGGGCGCCGTGGAATTAAAAGAAAATTATACTGCGTATCACTTGCTGATGTGTAAGAAGAACTTTTCATACTCTTTCTTCCAAATTCGAACAATTTCTCACCTAGGAAGAAACCTATTATACGAAATATTGTAGTGTTTTATGTGAAAGAGACCACTCTTGCCTCACGACTGCCATCTGCTGTGGTTTTTGCATACTATTTATCTTCTTCCATAGTGGATAATAGAAGAGTAGAGAAATTTTTGTTGTAAATAGGATTCTTTTCATTTCGTTAGGAACCAATATAGTTGAAAATGTCACTTTCCTTTCATGAAACCCTTGAAAATGCACTTTAGATTGTCTACGTAGTTTATGTAAACTACAACCCAATGTAATCTACGCGTAGATTACGTGTAGACAACGCATGTAGACGTAAACTTATAGTCTACGGCACATCACTGATTACACTTCACGCGACCCAAAACCATGGGCGAGGGCACAATTGCTTGTAGGAGTGTTACATCTAACTAAACACACATTCTAATAATTGAAAACATTTTCTATTCTTTTCACTCACCGAAACTAATGTGACTGTTGGGATGCCTTTTCGGCATAAGCCTGGGTATGTTGGGTTCAATGTTTGTTGAGTTGTAAATCTGAGTGCGTGTCAAGTCTATTTCTGTACTTGCTGTTCACTTAATCAGAGTTGAAAATCCCATTTCACACAAATATGAGGTGGAGAACGACATCACCAACTTTAATGACTCATCCGAAAGTTCAGGATACTCACCTCTTAAAAAGATATTAAAAACTTTGTTAAGTATGAATCCAGAAGTTTAGTTTTAATGGCAGAACCACAGCTGATATCACACAATTAATCTCCTAGTTTTACTCTTAGGCTTGTAAGACAGTAAATAAATTTTCGAGCTCGACTTCGCGACCCACCAAACGACCCCTCGGGACCCAGCCGTGGGTCGCGCCCAGTGATGTGCGTCTAGGCGTAAACAACGATAGTCTACATTCTACACGTAGACTATTTTATACACGAGCCTTACGTAATCTATGTAAACAACATGGCGAAAGGTGATAACTTATCAAAGGGCGCCGTGGAATTAAAAGAAAATTATACTGCGTATCAGTTGCTGATGTGTGAGAAGAACTTTTCATACCCTTTCTTCCAAATTCGAACAATTTCTCACCTAGGTAGAAACCTAATATAGGAAATATTCTAGTGTTTTGTGCAAAAAGACCACTCTTGCCTCACGATTGCCATCTGTTTTTTTTTTTTTTTTTTGCATACTATTTATCTTCTTCCATTGTTGATAATAGAAGAGAAGAGAAATTTTGTTGAAAATAGGATTATTTTAATTTCGTTAGGAACGAATATAGTTGAAAATGTCACTTTCCTTTCATGAAACCCTTGACAATGAACTTTAGATTGTCTACGTAGTTTATGTAAACTACAACCCAATGTAATCTACGCGTAGATTACGTGTAGACAACGCATGTAGACGTAAACCTATAGTCTACGGCACATCGCTGGTCGCGCCCCATAGATTGAGAAACAATGCTACAGCTTAATATGAGTTATGTTCTCTTTCTTTTTGGCATTGTTGACAAACGGTTTATTTTCCGCCTACTTGTTCTTCCTCGTACTGGAGAAAATATTTCAGTGCTTTCAAGGTATTGCCAAGTTGTGCTCGGGAAATTATTTCATGCGAGTTGTAACGTGAGGGGTAGTTTTCTTGTTAATAAGTTCTATGTATTTGTTCCACGTGGCATGTCTAGTAAACGTACCATTTCAAGCTTTATCAAAAACTGTTAGGAAGAGGCCGAAATGTTCACGAAGAAAGTTTACAGTTCTTTGTTGGGGATAGTGGGGCAGAAGGGATTTTAACGACGACGAAGTTACACTTCGCGTTTTGTCCTGAAGTGGCAGACGGAAGGTACAACCAGATTATGGTAGGCAAATTGTCCACCGCTATTTTAATTACATTTTTATTCTACATCCTGCGTTGTTTTAGCGAATGAAACTATGTCGGTTCGAAGCAGCCATTGTTCTCTGCTTATTGGCGCCGCTATTTCAATTCATTGTCATCACAACGTGTAAAAAAAAGACCGAACTAAAATGCTGGTGGACAATTCGCCTACTGTTTCATTCACCGTCGGGTGTACTTGGATACATTGAAAAGTTCAAAAATTGTGTTTTTAGAGGCAAGGATAATTTCATTTTGTATTTCACTACATAGTTCAATAAGACTGCAAAGTGTATATGAATGTTTACACTGTATGACAACTTTCTTGGAGTATAAGACTTAATGCATAACATCATGGACGTCCACGGGGTGGGCAAGAGGGAAACAGCCTCCCTCTGCTTTTTGCTAGTTTTGTTCCCGCACTATGCTACGCACCATGCTAAATGCTAAACCTTATCTACTAAGAGAAAGTAAAAAACTGTCCTTCCCCCTCTCAACTGTTTTGGCACCTTTGAAAGGTTGCATGTGTGTTTCGTGTTTTCGTCATTTTCAGCATTGCACACCCTAAATTTATTTCCGCACCCCTACATGATTAATCCTGGCCAGTGATGTGCGTCTACGCGTAAACAACGATAGTCTATATTCTACACGTAGACTATTTTATACACGTAAATGACGTAATCTATGTAAACAACATGGCGAAAGGCGATAACTTAGCAAAGGGCGCCGTGGAATTAAAAGAAAATTATACTGCGTATCACTTGCTGATGTGTGAAAAGAACTTTCCATACTCTTTCTTCCAAATTCGAATAATTTCTTCACCTAGGAAGAAACCTAATATATGAAATATTCTAGTGTTTTATGGGAAAAAGACCACTCTTGCCTCACGACTGCCATGTGTTGTTGTTTTTTGAATACTATTTATCTTCTTCCATAGATGATAATAGAAGAGAAAAGAAATTTTGTTGTAAATTGGATTATTTTCATTTCGTTAGGAACCAATATAGTTGAAAATGTCACTTTCCTTTCATGAAATCCTTGAAAATGCACTTTAGATTGTCTACGTAGTCTATGTAAACTACAACCCAATGTAATCTACGCGTAGATTACGTGTAGACAACGCATGTAGACGTAAACTTATAGTCTACGGCACATCACTGATCCTGGCGCCGCCGCTGTCGCCTTGTAATCAAGGGGTCTCGGGTTCGATATGTGGTGGGGGTAAATAGTTCGTATCCCACTTTAAACTGTAGATCCAGTCACGACTTAAAAAACAAAACACAAACAAACAAACGATCCTACGTAATACATTAAAGTGCAGAATGTAATGTGACAGAGTCCCTATTCAAATTCTACTAAATTTTCATCTTAGCAAATAAAAATTTAAGAATTGTTACCAATCTACTTCAGTTATATGTGACAAGTATTAATTGCACTGCAATGGAACTTAACGGATTATAATTATTTTAGTCAAAGGTATTTACCCTTCAATTTATTATCAGAAAATCTGGACGTTAAAACGTGCTGTATACATATATATACTTTTGCATGGCTGGAATTGTCTAATGCAACAAATTAGACGCCTTTAAATGTCTTCTTCGAAGTCATGCTTCCAGAAAGACCGACAACACACACACAAATACATTACTTCTATCAATACGGATGTGTTATATTATTTTCGTAACATTTCTGAATGTTATGCATTTGCAGCTTGTGAGCGAGTCATAACTCCCGAAACATCCAATCAACGCACGAGCCGATGACGTCATCTCAACACAGCACCAATCGCTAACCCTGTTGCTCATGCTCTAGCCTGTTGGTAGGCTCACTAGTCAGCTGGAGATGTTCCGAAAGTAAACTGACTAGAAAAAACTACAAATGCGGTTTGAAGTGGAAACAAAAGCTAAAAGAAACTAAAGGCATTGAAAAAAAGAAAACAATAGAATGTCGAATTTACTCACCGGCATTTTCTCACGCTGAAAATCGAGAATCTTGATTGTTCCATCACTTAAAACTCACACGCAACGATTTATCCGAACAAGGTGGCAATCCGTTACGCTCGGCCATGTATTTATTTATTTTCTTTTGTTATAATCTTGTTTAAACTGTGTTTATTAGAGAACTGAGATGGAGGACTATCACGCGAACTTCCCGATACTGACGATCGGAAGGCACAGAACACGTTTCAAAAAATGGAACGTTATTAGGAGTAAATCAACGCAGCAGTGTTGCCAATTACAAAAATTAATAAGTCTCTAACAATAATGAAAGAAAGGGAGAAAATTGTAACGTTCTCCAGAATTGACCTTATAACAGATTTGGTGTTTTAGCAACGGTCCGTTTCAGGATTCGGCCAGGGAAGCTAGGGGAATTTATGAGCCAAGAGCTCGACCTAACATTACCTGGTCTTGTTTACCCGTTGCATTTACCAATGATCAGGTATTAATTTCTAAACCCTGCAGATAAGGGAAACAACTATAGATTTTAACATATTTAATTAATAAAGACATAAACCTAACATACTTACACAAGCAAAAGGATACACTTGTTACACATGATTGGCGCTTATCGCCACACACGATTGTACACTTATAACACAATACTGTCCCGGGTTCGAACTCTTATGCACACACTCTACCGTGTAAGTTACTCTACTCCAAGTCTCGTCACGCACTTTGGAGGATAATGTTCCTTTTCGAGCCTAGTCGGGCACTGTTGGCGGGTACTCTGTATTTCCAGTCTCGTCACACACTGTTCTTTCTTTCAAACTATTTCACCAAAACTGTAGCTTTTTGTTGATCACGTGTCCCCCTGGCCCAATGAAATCGTTCGGCGTTGTTTTTACCAAACCGTGAGAACAGCATCTCCTGGTCATTCCCTGGATCCTCCAGTTTCTGCCACATGTTACCTAAATTAGTTCAGCGACGATGGGCAGTGTCCAGTCGAAGGGATACAGGGCTGGCTCATTTGTCACTTCTCCCATTCCTTCGTCCTGGTCCCTCCATGGCTGGGAAGAGAAGAGCCCACACAGGAAGAAACTTGGTTCCCAACTTTCCAAAGGAAAGCATTCTCAACTTTGAGCAACATAGAATTGCTATATATTCCCGTTCCCCCGGGGAAAAATTTCTGAACTTGTGAAGAAATTTTTCAACCTTTGTCTTTCACTAGTCGAACACCCTGTATATAATCACGTTAAACTTTGTTCATTCACTTGGTGGACACCCTGTATATAGTTCAGCTGGACTTTTGTCAATTAAGTTCTGTAACACCATGACATCTTCTTCTTTCTTCATTTGGTGAGGTAAATTTAACTTAATAAGGTTGAAGGGTATATTTGTCTTCTCGGTTAACAGGGATTAATAACTGCCGATGTCTTCGCAAGTCGTTGGGATGGGAAGGAAAGAAGTATGAGTTATTCTCTCTTCTTTCTATCTGGAATGCCAAACGTCACTGGGTTTGGACTTCATAACGTTTTGGTGTTCTCAGGTGTCTACAGAGGAAACCATTCTTTTGTCACTTTGAGTCTATGGGGAACTTCTGGAAGCTTTTCACAAATTACACCACGTCATGTCGATTAACTGGATGTGTGGGTTAGGGACACGTGATTTTTTCCGCACCACTGATGAGAGTTCATCTCCTTGGCGAAATGTTCAGATTGTCTCCGATGAAATGTCCTATCACCATCACTTCACTTAATGTTTGTTTAGCGTTTAATCACATTGTTATTTAATGCCAATAATTGTCTATCCTTAATACTTCATCACTATGCATTACGAATATACTCGTTTTCATTTACTTCATTTTTCCAAAAATTGCAGGATATATTATACACATACCTTTTACTTCTACCGTTCACACATAGAGAGATAATGCTATTACACTTATCATGATTACACCTAGTAGAGAATTCTCAACTCGAATATATTTATTGAAAATCAGAATATGAATAATGTGACCATATCAGTTATAATAATATTATGATAATGGTGAACTCTAATAACACTATATTAAATTTCCTTACTTTATAAATGGTCATTTTGGAACCTGAAAAGTACATGAATAAATGTTGAATAAAAGAAGCAACGTGAATACCAATTGTATACAGTTAATTATAATTATCCTTCTCCTCAGCAATTACCTGACCATTACGATGATAAAATAGCGACATTTTCATAATTCTTTTTACAATAACCTCATACACGTAAACATAAAAAATGATCAATAAAATACACTAATAAGCAAATGAAATTTCAACATTTTCCTAACATCAGTAAATTCTAAGCATAACATATGGGACACTTGAATATCACTAAAATGAAATTAAAACATTTTGAACTCAATCACCTCATGAACACAGGTGTTGATTCTCATGCACATACACCTATTTGAAAATAAACAACCTTCTATTTAAGTTTCATTTTTAAAACTACCAGATAACACATTTATTTTGAAATTGATTAAAACTATGATATTGAACATAATAAACAGTCAAGAGTTCAAGATTTCATTTTTTCATGAGTTAAAAGTTGACCTAATACTCATATTTTTAAAATATAACATATCAATAATTTTTTATTTTTTTTGTTAATTAGATTTCTATCTGGTTAATAAGATTTTTCATATGATCATTCATGAAAACTTAAGAACAAAATACCAAAACATGACAATATGTAAATACTTTTTACCCTTCAAACATACCAACATAAAATAGATTGACAAAATATAAATACGTCAATGGTATGACCTCGTATTGGCCTATCAACATGTTAATAGTGATTAGTTCATTTTTATTCAGTAAGTTTGCGACCGTCACTTTTATATGTATAGTTTTTTCTATTATAATAAGCAAACACAATACGTAAAAAGACAAGTTTGGTCTTTGCAAATTTACCGTGACCATCATTAATAAATTTTCTTCCTAAATAAATTTATTTCAGCACATACTTAACACTTTACTTACACTCAAATTTAAGTTTTTAAACTACTACTGAAAAACATAAAATATGCTGATAGCAGAATAAGTACATATTACCACGCAGATAAAATCCCAAACATCATAATTGTTGCTTGTTATTCGTACTGAAACAATCGTAATCTTTCTCAGGCAATAACCCAAACTCACATCTTAATATTACGTTTTTCACAAGTTTATCAAGAGTACTGGAAAAAAGTATACATAACTTATAACTAAAAACCTCTTTCTACCATCTATTACTTCAAGAAAATACCTATTTTATTGATAAATTGACACACAACAAAATTTTCATAGATACGAGTACAATAGTATCTGTTAGAAAAATATGTGTACACATCCTCAGAATCCGTTCTTAACTAGTTTGCAAATAATAACGTATATGTGCATTTATTAATCAATAAAAGTTACGTAAATCATCTTAAATTTCATAACATCCTCACACAAATTAAGTGTTATAAATATCAAGTGTAAACACGCAGCAACTCATTTTCTTATATATAAGAAATGCTATTTTGAAATGAATATGGAAACTAATGTGCTAACTTCATTGTCATAAAATTCTATAAAATTCTCTTGATCCTTTTCGACCTAAGACTAAATTTATCTTTCTTACTTCACCCTCTCTCTCACCAATTAGTAATTAATCACGTGCAGCTCATGCTTTGAGAAACGTGTCAGGAAATGCATGCTCATTTGGCATAATGCAGCATAGGCAATGTTAGTTTTAATACAAATGTCTAGCATAATCTTATGATCAATTCCTATAACTACTTATACTTAATAACTTGTAGCAAATGCAATGAATACAATAGACATTCCTATAAAGATATGAACTAATACACAAGCAATAATAATACGCTAAGCAATCCCAATCGATACTTGTTTATAAAGTAATAACTATAGCACTACTGAAATACATTCTTCTAGCTACTACTAACTATTTTCTAGAATAACCCTTATTATTTACTTTCAAATCAAAATACTAAAATAATATGATTACCTACAAAATTAAATTACCTTCTATCTGGAATCTCCTCTCTCTCTTTTACTGACCGACTTACTGATTTACCTATTCTCCAATTTTCCAAATTTATAGAACATAATAGTCTGTTTGCCCGTGAAGAACCTGTTCCTTTAACAAATCCTAGAAAATCACTCTGAATTCTAAACAAAAACAAATGACACTTGTTGCAACACTAAGTATAGTTAACTAGATCAGAAGAGCTGTTCTGACATAATTTCCTTAAAATTAAAAAGCTAAATATGAATATCCTTATATTGAAAAATTAAATAACATAACACTTAAAATATAACTTTGATTATATTTAACTATGACACTTTGAACCAGAATGCTATCCTTCGAGCCAGATTTGCTCTTCAAGGAAACTGTCACTAGGGTACACATCCCCTTTTTTCGTCGCTGTGACCTTCACTTCCGCCACCCCAGCTGACTGACCATTCCTACCCTTCAGGGGGAGGGGTAGTTACGAAACGGAAAGTTCTCCTCTTTTGCCTGAAAATCCATAAACCTGGCCTTCTAGGACCGTGATATTCCTTTACACACACAATAATAATAAAAATCACAAAAATAAAAGAAAGTAACTAATTATATGATAACTTCAAATATTTACAAACATTTACTAGCGATATAGTACGTACCAACTGCGTTATATATTTTTTTTAACAACTAATAATCATTTCCTTGTCATGTGCTGTAGGTACGAGTGCGTTGTGAGAGAAAGAAAAACATTGACCTGCGAGGGATGGTTGCTAAAAGACCCTCTCTTCTTCCTTTCCTTTTTCTTACCAATGTATCCAACACCTTTCTTCTTCCGAATCTTTAAATTGATATAACCTTTGTAACGACTGACAAATTTATTGGTGGACCCTAGACCTTCTTAATCTAATTTTAAAAAGTAAATTTGCATTAATTGACGCTGCATATAAGTAACTATAAAATAATTCCAACTTTTAAATTTCACTGCCGAGCATATCTCAAGCAAAGTAAAACAAATTACATTTATCTTATAATATTGTGCACTATCCAATTGACTAATAATATAATTTTCCATTTGTGACATTAACATCGAAGCACATTTCAGCATGTAACTCATTCATCCTGAAATAAAAATCGTCGTATATTCCCCATACTCTAGTAAAATATCCCTACTTAGCATCGTTCCTACCAGCGGAACTCGCACACAAAATAAACCCTTCGCTCTCTGGCGGACACAATAATAAAATTCTTCGCTCTCTGGCGGACACAATAATAATAATTACTCGCACTCTGGCGGTACTAATAATAATAATAATAATTCTTCGCACTCTGGCGGTACTAATAAAACCAACTTCATCGCTCATTGGCGGACTTAATACAACAACCTCATCGCTCATTGGCGGACACAATATAAAAACTTCATCGCCCATTGGCGGATACAATTAAATAAATCTCATCGCTCTGTGGCGGATTCAATAAAATAACTTCATTGCTTTCCTGGCGGACACAATAAAATAAACTTCTTGCTTCTTAGTCACATCACGTCGTCTCACTTTAAACTTAAATTTCTCTTGAATGTCACAGCATTACATTTTTCACATTACTTCAGCTTTCAAAAATGAAAATATGCACACATTTCTTAACTCTTAATCGAAGTTCACTTATTTATGTACTGAATATTTCCTTTTTCACAGCGTTTAATTATCATACTGTTGGATCACGGGTCACCACTTAATAGGTTAAATCTTCATTCATCGTATAAACTCACGTATTTTAGATAATTTTTACTCATTAAACGCATTGCGACACTCGCACAAACACTTACTATCAATTAAACAAAACACACTAATCACTCGCTTAATACAGTATCACTTTAGCGGACGCAGTAAGCACTTAATTAATTTCGCTTGATAAAATAACGCAATTGGCACAGAAAGAAAATTTACACTAAGCTTAACTATCATTTTATGACATATTTACATCTCAATATCTTGGCCCCTTCGTTATGACTGAAATGGGCGGTTCCCTTGGTAGTGTAAAGGACCATTTCCGGTAGAATCCTTATCATGGACTGGACCACCAGATGCATTTTCAGATATGGGCGGTTTCTTAGATGCACTCACTGTTGCTTGCCTATGGTTATAGCCACCACCGCGATCAGCCTCGTGATTTCTTTGTGGAGGGTTGGGTCGCCGCTCTCTTGGGAGACCCTCATACCAATGCAAATCGTTCCATCTCCTTATCCTAGTCCACCTGTTAGGTCCATCGGTTCCTTTGATATTGCTCAAATAAAACTTCCTTTGCCCAATTGAACAATTCCGAATCTTCATGTGACTGACATGTAGTTTGACACCAACTTTACCTATCTCGCAGTCGGGTAATGCAAACGTATTTGGAGTTTCTTCCTGCAAGCAATAGTAAGGGTATTCGTATGTATCACAATACCTTTTGGTTCCTTGTTCTAGCAAGCTACTCAAGTAATGAGTCTGCGAGAAAGCCAGAGCAAGATCTTGCATCTCAGGTCTGTAAGACCACGCTTGGCTTTGTTTTGCTTTTCTTTTCTTCTCTTGACACTCATTATTAGTCTTCGTTAGTCCCATCTTTATTTCCCTCACAGAATTATCACTATCATCAAGCTTTTCATTCAAACCTGGACTCTCATCTTTTCCTGTGAAATTACCATGCATATCATTTAACTTTATTTCAATTTCATTGGTGTTTTTCTCTTGAGTGTCAAGTTGCTCTTCTAGCTTGTTTTCCAATGCTTGAAGCATTTCATTTTGTTGCTGAATTTTTTTGTTTTGTTCCTGAAAAATTCCCTTAAGTGGGGAGACGGCTGCTTCGATTTGTTCCCTAATAAATTTCGCAAGATCGGCGTCCATGGCGCGAGTTCTGGGCATAACTAATTAATAATCAAAATTTTAAGTCTTCTCTAACAGTGAAAAAAAATCCTTTTTAAATTTGAAAATGTTACCACATCTCGCGAATTATTAATATTTAGAAATTTTAATTGGGTCACTCCCTATTCTCATTCCTTACTTATCGCCTGTTTTATTCCTCTACATGCTGTGAGGATGACGCGCATGCAACACTCCCGAACAGACGGCAAATTAAGACCTGATCATGATAATTATAACGGTCGAATTAATTTAGGTCCCTGTTCAAGGGCATGGCCATATATAACAGATTTGGTGTTTTAGCAACGGTCCGTTTCAGGATTCGGCCAGGGAAGCTAGGGGAATTTATGAGCCAAGAGCTCGACCTAACATTACCTGGTCTTGTTTACCCGTTGCATTTACCAATGATCAGGTATTAATTTCTAAACCCTGCAGATAAGGGAAACAACTATAGATTTTAACATATTTAATTAATAAAGACATAAACCTAACATACTTACACAAGCAAAAGGATACACTTGTTACACATGATTGGCGCTTATCGCCACACACGATTGTACACTTATAACACAATACTGTCCCGGGTTCGAACTCTTATGCACACACTCTACCGTGTAAGTTACTCTACTCCAAGTCTCGTCACGCACTTTGGAGGATAATGTTCCTTTTCGAGCCTAGTCGGGCACTGTTGGCGGGTACTCTGTATTTCCAGTCTCGTCACACACTGTTCTTTCTTTCAAACTATTTCACCAAAACTGTAGCTTTTTGTTGATCACGTGTCCCCCTGGCCCAATGAAATCGTTCGGCGTTGTTTTTACCAAACCGTGAGAACAGCATCTCCTGGTCATTCCCTGGATCCTCCAGTTTCTGCCACATGTTACCTAAATTAGTTCAGCGACGATGGGCAGTGTCCAGTCGAAGGGATACAGGGCTGGCTCATTTGTCACTTCTCCCATTCCTTCGTCCTGGTCCCTCCATGGCTGGGAAGAGAAGAGCCCACACAGGAAGAAACTTGGTTCCCAACTTTCCAAAGGAAAGCATTCTCAACTTTGAGCAACATAGAATTGCTATAACCTGGATCTTATTATTTGCTAATATGAATTCTGCTTATTCTTTACATCTGAGCGTTACAACTAAAGAAGAATCATTGGAATCAGCTAGAGAGATAATTTTTATCTAATTTCTAGGGTTTGTACAGAAATTGAATTTTACGTCGCTGTCACTTTTGACTAATCGCGACTATGAGGATGAGTCATGAATAGATTAAACCGATGAAGGGCAAAGAACACTCATGCCCAGGTCGGGATTCGAACACAGGAACTTCATAGACGAGATCGAAAGTCGACCACTTGATTTAAGCTACTTGATTTGCGCATCTGAGCATCAAGTGGACCTTAGACTAACTGCAATTTCTTCGAAACATAGGTTTCAAGTGTATTTATTTCATGAAATAAGTTGTATATTCTAGTTCATGAAAGTCAAAATAAGTGACTCGATATCACTACATACAGAACCGAAAGTGTGTCAATCGTGACTCTAGTAACACATTAAAGTGCATAAGCTGCTAATGATTTACTATTGGTGCACAAAATTACACAGAAAAATGCATCGAAGAGTACATAGATAAATGCATCAAAGGGTAACTAGAAAAATGCATTGCAGGATACCTAGAGAAATGCATCAAAGGGTACCAGAGAAATGCATCAAATGGTACCTAGAGAAATGCATCAAAGGGTACCAGAGAAATGCATCAAAGGGTACCTAGAGAAATGCATGGAAGAGTACCTAGAGAAATGCATCAAGAGGTACTTAGACAAATACATCAAAGGGTACTTAGAGAAATGCATCAAAGGGTACTTACAGAAATACATCAAAGGGTACTTACAGAAATGCATCAAGAGGTACTTCGATTTGATTGATTGAGTTGGTGTTTCAAGTCTACTTTATGCACAGTAAGGCTAATCGGAACTGGGCCTACAGTTTAAAGTGGAATCCGAACCACTATGTGCCTCCACCGGGTATCGAACCCGGGACTAGAGGTACTTAGAGAAATGCATCAAAGGGTATTTGGAGAAGTGCATCAAAGGGTACCTAGAGAAATGCATCAAATGGTATTTGGAGAAATGTATCAAAGGGTACCTAGAGAAATGCATCAAAGGGTATTTGGAGAAATGCATCAAAGGGTACTTAGAGAAATGCACCAAAGGGTATTTGGAGAAATGCATCAAAGGGTACTTAGAGAAATGCATCAAATGGTATTTGGAGAAATGCATCAAAGGTTACTTAGAGAAATGCATCAAAGGGTATTTGGAGAAATGCATCAAAGGGTACTTAGAGAAATGCATCAAATGGTATTTTGAGAAATGCATCAAAGGGTACCTAGAGAAATGCATCAAAGGGTAACTAGAGAAATGCATCAAAGGGTATTTGGAGAAGTGCATCAAAGGGTACTTAGAGAAATGCATCAAAGGGTATTTGGAGAAGTGCATCAAAGGGTACCTAGAGAAATGCATCAAATGGTATTTGGAGAAATGCATCAAAGGGTACCTAGAGAAATGCATCAAAGGGTACCTAGAGAAATGCATCAAATGGTACTTTTATCAGCTTCAATTCAGTGTGATGAACCGATGCATCGATTGACAGGATTAAACGTGTCAAATAAACCAGACTTACACGATTAAATGCGTCGCTTGATGAATGAATTTCAAATTACCTCTCTTTGTGCATAAATTCATAATGAGAGCGATAAAGTTCATAAATTATGCCATGATGTAGTGACTAGTTGCTGAGCTGGCAACACTACAGTCCTTCCCCCTTTCTGAACAAAGGTTGCGGGAAACCACTTACTTTGAAGAACTTCCAAAAATGAAAAAGAAAAAAGAAAGTTGGATAGTTAGCTCCCCCATCTGGTAATTTGTCCATGACTTTTAATTCGCCTAACGTAGGAGTTCCGGCTACTTGTCTGCTGAAACGCATTATAAATTAATACAGGCACGGTTACCAACTTGGCATAGCTAAGGAGATAATTATCACCAATTTTCGGCAGGCGCACCCTGTAGAAAAGGTCAAAAAAGGCTTGGCTGCTTACAATGAAGATGAGGAACTCGGTGCGGTGGAGAGAGGCATTATGGGTAGTCAGTCTCTGGGTGTGTTCTCAATGGGAAAACATGTTATTCGTGTACTTAAAAGCATGGCTTTGATAGTGAGCCCCCTAATTACACATAATCGAAACTCGTCTTGGCAAGATATTTCAATGCTGCAAGCAGGGTTGTATCCGCTTCTGAGAAAGTTGCAAAGTCGTGAGCAAAGAAAAATACAGAGAAATTCACTCGAACCCGAGTCCCTGGTATACCCTGCTCATAGTCGCCGACTCCATGGGGCTTGGGGGGCTCGAGCCCCCCCCCCATGTTAACGATGTGGGGGCAGAGGCCCCCCAAATAATTTTGCTTAAGAGGGTCTAATGTATTATTTTGCTTCTCTTGTAAAGTTTACTCTGAATTGTGTCACATGAACTTAACTTTAAATACACATTTGAAATGTTCTAGACCATCAACTTTGGGGGGGGGGGGGCTATGAGCAGAGAAAGCAAAACACATGACTTAATTACCATATACTAAGTATGTAATGATGAGTATTGTTAAAATTTTTACTAAAAGAGTTTCAAAAGACGATGTGCATGAACTAGGGTAGTGCATGGGACGTTCGGGCTACAAATGGCTCTCACATGACATTCAGAACGAAATCATTGATATATTAGGGAGATCTGTTTTGCGCTCCGTGGTAGCAGATATTAAAAATCTGGAATATTTTGCTATTAAACTTGACGAAACTTGTGACATATCCATCCGTGGATAATTTATATTCTGCATTCGAATTGTGAATAAAAAATTTGATATTTTTGAGGAATTCATGGGCTTTTATGAGATTCCGAACACTGAGGCCAAAACTTAAAAAAGTAATCAGAGCCCCCCCAATAATTTTGACAAGTCGGCGCCCCTGACTCTGCTACTGCACGATAAACTTTGTTGTTTTAACTGTGTTTCCAATCATTTCGCTAAACCAGACTCCAAGACTTTTCAAGTTCTCCAGACATAAAGCAAGTAAGTACTCCCCTGTGCTTTGCACAACGCTATGAAGGCGTATAGGGTGTGTGGAGTTAGAACTCTACGCTTTTCTTGATCACAGCCAAAGATGGAGGTGATGTGATCAGCACCACGCCCCTGGCCGCCTTTACCCCAGAGTTTCCTCCAGGTACCCATTTTATACAATGCTGGGTGGGCGCCGAACAGGCGGAAAAAATCCCGGTTCTCCCCCGCCGGGGATCGAACCCGGGTCTCTCGCATGGTAATCAGACGCCCAAACTACTTGTTTTTATATACAAAGGAATGCCCCTCTTCGGTGGTATCCCCCGTCATTCACACTATTTCTCAACATTCGTACATATCAGTTTTTCTCTTTATTCTCGGTTTTCTTATTTTACGGACAACAGAAACATCCAGGTCCTGGCCGGGATTCGAACCCGGGACACCTGGCTTTGAAGCGCGCTATGCTAACCACTCCGCCACGGAGGACAAAGCTTTTCGGACAAGGGGGTTTATTTTCAATTAAATTTCGAGGCTATCAGTACTGTTTCAACACACTTTAAATATGTTAACAGAAGGTTTAAAATATGTGAAAAATGCATATTCAGTAGAAATGCCACCACACATAGTGTATTCGTTTCTTTCCCGAATAGACTGTGCATGAAGTAGGCTTTTAAAAACTATTACGATTCTATTATTAAAAACTTAATATTTAACGTTGTCTTTCACCACATTTATTCCAAAACATACGATTCATTACGCTTAATATTAAAGATGTACGCATAATCAAAGGTGGGGATAGTTGATTTGGGGTTGATACACTAGTTCTTCAGCTCCAAATGTGGGGCGTGTAAATTTATTTAACAATAAGAAACAAATGTTTCATTCTGAGACACAACACTCTTCAAGCAGTGTGATTTCTGCCGCTTTCCAAGAAACCTGCATTTTGAAACACGCCTGCCATCTAGTGACAGACATCAGACACAAAAGCAGCGAGCAAGCACGGTAAAAAAATAATTAAGACTCGTTGCACCGGATGTGCCTTGACAGGAAAAAAAACACAACACCCTACTGGGATAATATGTACTAAAGAAATAAACCAGAACAAAGAAAAGACGTAAAAATTATATGTCCTGCATATTTATCCTTAATTAGAAGCTCAAAATGCTGGTTCTGAAGAACATGTTTCCCAAGGATACAGAGGTTAGGGACTGACTAGAATATTGGCTGTCAACGGCGCCACCAAGGGAGCAAGGGGGCACTTGTCCTCGCCCCCTTGAGATATCTGTGTAAAGTTAATGTGATTGAATGGTGAAACAGTAATGATATTTTATTACAAATAATGTTTTCTGTAATTTACAGCATTTAATTGGCATGTCCAACAAAATAATGAAAGTTTTCAACAGATACATTAGAATCATGTTGGCTGCCGTAACTATGAGTATGCGGGACAGAACTTTTTTTTTTGTTAGGACAGGATTGGGAAAGGAAATTTTTACAATCCCGACATTCGAGACTGAAAATATTTGCCATTTCGCCACAATGTCGGGGAATTTTCTAAAAGGGAAAATTTCGAATTTCCTGACGGGGCGAAAATCTCGAATTATACACACTATTTCCATCTGAAGTGATTTTTTTAAAAAATTTCTGGGATAAAAACTGTTAATTTCAAGAAATTTCAGACATTTATGGTGCAGAAATTAATAAGAATTAGCCAGATTAAAAATACGATCATTTGGAAGTTATCGACTGTTTGGAATTATGTTTCTACGACTGAAGGGCAAGCCTCCCCGAGAGAAAATGCTGCCCTTGTTGGCTGTTACTTTAAGCATCACTAATCTAGGACAAAGACATGTTCCTGAAATATATGGATATTTATGTTATTAAAAAAGCTAATTAAACTGAGGTTCTTGACCATTTTTCTACTTAATACGAGATATTTGGCAATACATATTTTCGCCTTTTCAACGTACAAAGAACTTCCATTTACACTTTAGCTACCAACAAAGTGAATGCAATTTGTGCCTCCTGGCCTGTCGAATTTCTTCTTGCTGACAACAGAGCCACCTACATTTGAAAACATAAACAAATCAGTCATTAAACACAACCTCAGCGCCTCTGAAGTGAACTAGCAGAAGTATGTGAAAATATCGTAACAGATGGACTTGAAATTTGGAACACAATAAGGTAGTTCTCCATACCATCAGATTTCATAAATTATACTTGTTTCTCTATCTACAGGGTGGCTCAAAAAGTCACTTATCACCCCCGGTACAAGGCCATTGCAGAGCGCAACGTGGAAATGGTGATGACCAATAGTTGCCAGGCCAAGGGGGAACCACATTGACGCCACCCGCACGGTCGGGGGCCATCTTGATGTCCGCCATCTTGAATTCAACTTCAGAATTTTAAATGGGAAGGGGATGATATGATATATCAAATCAGGCTAGAATTTTACGATAAATGCAATGGTGAAAGTTTTTTCTTCTTATACAAATCGTACAACCCACGGAGAAAACATAATTGGAGTGTAATTTGCTTATGTTTTGCGTTCCTTGCCTCAATTTATTGCGGTTTGGTTTCTACCGCTCTCTTTCTTTCCCAATTCTTCCATTTTGAGCTTCACATCTTTCTTTCCACTCCATCTCTCATCTTTCTGCGATTCTTCCCCTCCCCTCTCTTTGATGTATTAATTCTTCCTTCTAATTCCATGCTCTCTGTTTTGTTTTCCCCTCTCCCCTTTGTTTAGATTGTTCTAGTTTTGACTCTTTCCTTCTCAAGTTTCCCTTTTCTGTATCTATGTTCTCCACTTCTTTCCCTTTTCTCATATCTCTATTTTTCTCTCGCTGCGATTCTTTCTTCTCTCTCTCTCTCTCTCTCTCTCTCTCTCTCTCTCTCTCTCTCTCTCTCTCTCTCTCGTACTTTCTTTTTCTCAAATTCCTTCCTACTTTCTCCGTTTTCTCTCTTAAAATTTTCTTTCTCTTTTCTCTCATTCCCTGTTTCTCCTCTACTCTCCATTTCTTGATCTTCTCACTTCTCCTTTGTCTCATGTCTTTACTTTTGCTTCACTCTTTCCACTCTCTTTCTTTGTCTTTCCAGTTTCCATATTCTCTCTTTCTTTCCTTTCCATCTTACCTATCTTTTCTCTCTCTCCCTGTCTCTCATGCATTCTTTTTCTCGCATTCTCTCACGATTTTATCTTTTCTGTCTATTTTCCCTGCTCCCCTTTTCCGTCTCTCTCCCTCAATTTCCATTTTCGCTCGCTCTCTTTCTCGTACACGCTCTTCCTGGAGGTGCGATGACATTTGAAAGGGGCTTAAGCCACTTTCGCCCACGTGCCTGTTACGTATAACTTCTTTTTCATCACAAACAGGGGCGGCTCAGGGGAGCGCTAAGCCGGAGTGTCCTCCATGAGAAGCGCCAACACCTTAATTTTATTTATATGAACGTCAGGCACTTATATAGAAATATATTCGGGGGGGGATCCGAACCAAGTGTCCCAATAATAATAATAATAATAATAATAATAATAATAATGTACAAATTAAAATAATTAAGTCATAATTATATTTAATATTAATTAAAATATGCAAATTTATTAATATTGCATTTTTATTATTACATGAATATGTAAGAAGATGGCATAAAAATATAGATTTAACATCAAATATTTATTATCTAGCTTGCGTGTAATTAAGATCGCCAAAATGTGTATAAAAATAGGGAAAATTAATGTCAAATAGATAAAAAATTGAATATTTATCTAATAATAACAAAATGGCGAAAAGTAAAGTTCCTGATTAATATTTTATGCATATTATCATACGTAGTAGTATGTATAAATCTTCTTTGGTACTGTCCTTCAAAGCAGTATGTTCCAGATATAATAGTAAATAAATATAATAATAATAACCCTTGCCTTCCAAGTTCATAGGAAATAAATAACTATTGATTATAAGCGTGGCTATTTGTTTCAAAAAGAGTTGTTACAAACCATATATTTTATATTGGAAACAATAACACGAGATGGGAAGGAGTTTCGAAAAATAAACACAGATGGCAGCACAATATAAGAAAAGTATAAATGAATAGTTGGGAGGATAAGTATCGATTTAGTGAACGTTAAAGTATGACAATAAGTTCTAGAAAAGATTAAAACAATGTAGAAAAATAGATGATAGATGAGAAGGAAAATGTAAGTGGTTTTCGATATTCAACAGGTTAAAGTGTATAGTCAATTGCCAGGCACGGATAAAGAAGTAAAAATTTAGAATCCAAAAGCATAGCTCGTAGGTATTTAAGTAAGGTGGATTTACAGATAGTATTTTTTAATTTACTGCTGTGTAACATAATTTATACGTTGCAAAATTATGTAGCAATTTAAGTGAAGAGATTAGAGTTATTTTGATATCATTATGTAGGTATTATATAAATGCATAACTACGATAAACGTATTGTTTAACAGTAATGGTTAAAGTATTTTAAAAATATGGCTATTATTATTCCTATTTAAAACTGTAAATATGTAAGATGGTCAAGGTTTTATTGTGAGTGAAAAGTAGGGGGGGGGTCCAAGGTGGAAAGTTGGGAGATGCGCCAAAAAACCACCTCGCCCCGGGTGGAAATTTTATCTTGAGCCCCTGTTCACAATAGACTTATTTCTATTACATATGCTATTGTCGTTGTGATGATATCAAGAGTCGCTACGAGAATGAGACAGAATTATTACACGGCCCTGCATTTTTTTTTTAATCTGATGTTTTCAAATCAATATGTGATTCTGGAAGTATTTTGAATTCTGATCACGTCAGGATTTTTCCCTAGGTCAGGAAAACAATAACAGTTACAAATAATACAAAGTTCAAATCAGCCTACCATATTATAACATGTGTGAAGGACATTTTTATGAGGGATTTCGAAAATAAAACTTACGTAATCAAAGTCCATACAATTTTCAAGCCAACTTGTCTTGTGAAGGTATAGAAGATGTATTAAATCCTTTCTGTTCTACATGCATTTACATTTCAAAATTGGAGGATTTGTATTGTGAAAGCCAATATTTTAACACTATCTAAACAGAGCTATCTATTGGGAAATGATGGAACTACACACTTTATTGTGAAATTAAGGCACTTTATCTATTGCAGTTTTCTGGGGGGGGGGAACGACGTGATGGGTAAAAATGGACTTCATCTTTGGAATCAGCATGCTGGAATTATTCAAAGACAACAGCCACCTGCGAGGCAGGCAACCAATTTATCTCCACGAGACCAGCACTTTAATTCGAGACGAGCTTTCTCGTTCAAGACTCGTCTCGTCTCCGTACCCCCAAGGAAAGAAATTCAGCAGAAAAAACAAGATCTCCCAGGGTAGGAAAAATGTCTGTCAAGACAACGGCATTCCTCACAAAAACACGTGCGCAGCGGAAAAAATCGAGCATAAAAAAGAAAGAAGAAGATAAACACCTCGTTCAACTCCCTCTACCTGCCTACCGCAATGACCTTCAAACTTTCAGAGTCGAGTTTCATTTTTTACGACTGCGGGGAAGGGAATTCTTTACTCCTGGAAGTTTTGGCAGAGCAGGAAACACAACACCTGACTCGAAGCACCGCAGATACAAACCATCTGCAAAAGGGAGGGAGTAGGATGTCCCCCCAGAGGATACGCCTCCCTCCTTTACATGGTATACTCGTTGGGCTGATCCCAAGAAGACAGGCTATTAGGCAATGCTTCAAGTCATAAGGACAAGGCGCTGCGCTCGTAAAAGTTGAAGGAAGGAAATTCTAGTCTGGGATGTTCCGTTGAGGGAAATTTCCGCAGGAGTGGGAAAATTCACAGGAAAGAGGGAAAATTTTCATCAAGCAAATTGTCCATCACTATGTTTAATATCTTTGTTTTACCCAATGAGAACAAGAATTGATAACAAAGCGCCACACCAACAGCTGACAATCTCTACACAAGCATACGCAAGAATAAACACGTAGGATGCAAGAGAAAACAGTCACGGACGATTTGCCAATACTTGTGCATCCCCACTGTACACCCAACGGCAAATTTAATAAGCAAATTGTCCATCACCATGTTCAATTATTATGTTTCCCGCAAGGTGGGACTAAAAATTTGAAAACAAATAATCCGAATCAACAGATGACAACAACTCCATTCCATAAAAACACAAGAATGAAGAAAAAAGAAAGGAAATAGTGATGGATAGAAAAAATCACTTATGTTCAGGGTTGGCATGTTTACGTTTAAAACACAAGGCTTTGTTTTTATTACAAATGTTTAAAACGTTTAAGGCAAAGTGTTTAAAGCATGTCTTTTTTTAGGCTTGATTAAAACACATTTTCCTTACTTGATGTTTTGATAGTATGTGGTTATTTGCAGGTTTTGTAACTTGTCTTTTCATTCATTCCCAGGGCCGGACTGGGACACCGGGCAAAATACCGGTAAGCCCTCTCAGTAATCTTCCGAAAACACACATTCGGCGCCCTTCTTCTATCCCACTCTACTAGGCCTTTCGAGACTTGTCGAGTAGGAATGACTACAAAATCGGATAACGGATATCTGGATTTCAAATTATCCAATATCCGTTCCGGATGTAACGGATAATTCGGATAGTACAGATTTGAAGAATGTATACAGTGAAATACGAAAATTACGAATAATCCGAATATCTGGATAATCCTAATATCCTGCAAATTCGGACAACCCGAATATCGGATATTCGGATAGCCGGATAATCCGGAAAATTCTATATCCGATATCCGTAAAAAAACGTTTTCCTCATTTGTCTTCACTATTGTCGAGACGAGATGAAAAACAAGAGAGCTGTAAAAATCGAGATGAGGCAGTAATTTGTTCTACCGGACTATAAAAATTTTATTCATATCCAGATATTATTAGAATAATTAATTAAATCAAGAAGACTTAGGTGGGCAGGCCACGTGACACGAACTGGAGAGGAAAGAAGAGTTTACAGGATTCTTGTTGGGAAACCTGACGGTAAGAGAGCTGTAGGAAATCCAAGACGAAGATGGAGGGACAACGTTGAGATGGTCCTAAAGGAAATCGGTAGGGACAGATGGAAGGCCTGTGCTGCTGCAGCCATGAACCTTCGGGTTTAAGAAGGCTAGAGAGTTAGTTAGTTAAACTAGAAAATTTGAATGTAAATTTCATGAAATAATTTTGCCACTTCCAAGCCTGAGGGAGCTGAACGGTTGACTCACGATCTCATAACCAATGGTTCCGAGTCGACCTAATGAAGAGTTAATATGAAATGTATCAAAATTTCTTCCGCAGTACAGAAGGTGTTTGCCTGATAAATTACTTGTAAAACTAGTTTGTGTGTAGCAAATTGCTTCAGAGGCGAGGGAGAGCTTCTGGCTGCTACGCGGAAGAACAGGGTTTGATTCCCAAGGCGGGCGATTTAATGTATATATTTTTTTCAGGAATATGAAGCTGCTCTGAGGTTCACAGGGTGGCCGGAGCGTGGTGCTGATCACACCCCTTATATGCCTACATGGCGTGTTGCAACGAGCATTGGGTAGCTTTATATATTTTTACAGAATTTTTTTATGTTTCTATTGTATGACACTTTACTAATTGTTTGTTTGCTTTTATATGCGTTGCGTTACTATTACAGTATAACCTCGTTATTATGGACTAATGGGGGATAGGTTGACCGGTTTAACAAAAGTCCGGATTAACTTAAATAACTTAAAACCACAGTAGAAAGTGCAATAAAACTCCGTTTATATCAACAAAACACGTCTATTATGGTGCATTTAAAGGGCATAGGCCTTAATACACTATATAGTACAATAAAATGTAAAGCAATACTGTAGATGCAATGCAGTACGTAAATACGTGATACCCATATTATGATGATGTGCTCGACGGACCTGGCTCTTCATCACACTCTTTTTTGCCTTTTGCCTGTCCGGATTAAGCGAAGTCCGGCTTATCGGGATCCGGATTAACGAGGTTTTACTGTACTTCGAGATACGAGACCACAACGGAACTTTCCCCTCAACGAGACAGTTTTACCCATTCACTAGACGTGACGAGACGGTATATTCTATTGGAGAGAAAAATTGTCCATTTAAGACTGGAATTTCAAATGTGGAGAACATTATCCGTCGAATATAAAAGTGTTCCTTGGAATTTCACACGACAAGGGACATTTCTCCTCGAGGACAAAATTTTCCCTTCAAATTTCCCACAGAAGGCGGAAATTTCCCATTGAGGACAGAAATTTCCCTTATCAGACGAACAAGCTACATATTGAAGACGACTATGCCATTTGAGGATGCAATCTCTAAAAGAAGATCAACATTATTCATCAAGAATTAAAAAAAAGTTAGAAAACAAGACAAGGATAGATAAAAATAGCATGGACATACTTTGAGAAACAAATGCATCACAAAAGTTAAGCAGAAACAATGACCTAAGTAATAAGATAAAGCAACTGTATATAGAAGCAGAACAATGTAAATATTAATCCAGTGACGCAACTACATGGGGGCAGCGGGGCATTGTCCTCTTCAACCTTCGACGGAAGTCAATTCTAGGGGGCAAGGGGGGCAATCGTTGACGGCCAAGGGACCCTGCAGGGGGGGGGGGGAGCACATAGGAGCAATTGCACCCCTCGATTTCAAATTTTATGCAAATGAAAATACATTTCGTAAAATTTTCTGTCTCGTGAAGTTCAGAGCGGGAAACCGGGAGTCGGCCATGGACGCTGAGCGATCTAAATGCAAAAAATTGTAAAAGAGAGAATGCCATGACGCCCCTTGAAATTATTTGCACCCTATTAAATCAATATTGTTGTCAGTTGCAAAAATTGGATCTAAAAATTTTCTTACTCGCTTGGCTCGCAATATCATTGTTTTCTGTAATGTGTTTAAATAATATGTTTTGAATAAACTTTGAATACGTATACAATTTAGTGTTAGCATGTTGCATATGTACTCTATTATTTTATATCGCTCCATTTGTGCATGTGTAAAACATAGCTTGAACGTGAAAGTTATACATGTTATGTACAAAAAGAATTATGTTTGGAATGCATTTATCATTCGTTTTCTGCCATTCAAGAATACAGTTGGTGTGCTTGTTTTCCATTATTAGCTAATGTGAAATTGAACGAGTTGAAAAATATTTCAAATAGTTTGTTCCAAACAAATGCTTTAACACCGACTTCTACACCATTTTGCGTAATTTATGAGGACAATCACGTCTTTGATACTACTACTTCATCTAGTAGTCATTATTGTTATTAGTATTATTATAATTATTATATATTAATATATTATATATAATAATTATAATTATACTAATAACAAGATCAATAATAATGACATTATTATTATTATTATTATTATTTGTACGTTTATCCTGGTACTTGCCCTCCCCAGACAAAAATTCATGGTTGCGCCTCTGTCCGTCTGTCTGGGTCCGTACCTTGCCACAGAGGATTAAATATTAAAACTTCTCTACAGAATCTAAACGTACTGGAGAGCACGGCAGTGTGTAATGACTGAACTTCACACCTAACCAACCTTTCATTCGTTCCTTACGTAAATATTTTTTTATTTCTTGCAGAAATTTTTGATTATTATTTTTGCCAGAGTTATTAAAATCTATTGTATCGGACTTGTATTATTGGCTTATTAAATACATGTTATTTTCTTCTTTAATAAAGTTTCGTACTTTAGTTCATTAGCAATGTCTCAAAAAACAAGTTCTATCCGTTGTTTATGGTTCTGCCTGCCATCTAGCGAGTTAAATCAGGTACTTCGAGTATACTGTAAAACCTTTTATTTCAGCATTCATTGACACTGAATCTGATTAAGTAGAGAAAATTTGAAAATTTTGAAGTAATTTGGAGGACTTGGCCACCCTTAAAACGTACGAAAAGAAGCAAATATATTAAAGTAAGACCAGTCTATCTCCGTGGCGTAGTGGTTAGCAGAGCGACACCAGGTGTCCCGGGTTCGAATCCTGGCCTATGCGTTCTTCCCGAGGGTCCTTTAATTACATCATATCATAACTCTTCTTCGCGATTAGCCAAATGTGGCAGAAAGGAAAAGTACGAAGTGCCTTAGTGTGATAGCCTGAGGTGAAACAAATCTGCTAGTGACACGTGACAGCAACAGTGTTGCCAGTGTCCCTCGTAATATTGTGAAAACATCGATTTTTGGAAGAGCCCATTTATTTCCTTGTGCAATGTTTTTGAAACTTCGTCAAAGTTCTTTTTCTGTCAAATTCAATAAATGGCCATCCAAATTGTTCGTTGGTATTGTGAAATGTTGCAATAATTTACCTCAGTGAGTTTTGTGCATCAATACACACGATTTGAAAAAAAAACAAAAAAAACACGCCTTTGGCAACACTTTGCTTATATGTTACTAAAACATGCACGTTCTTACATATGTTTGTCTCTCTAAATTTTCCCAATATACAGGACACTCTCTTGGCAGAAAGCGTTTCTTCTCATTCCGTTTCGCTATTCCGTTATACGGTCGTAAACACCGGATTGCTTGACTTTTCGGACACTCTGTATAATTAAACCCAATCAATCAATTCAAAATATGAACAAGGCAAAGGCAATGTTTATTGGAAAGAAAACAAGGAAAATTAACGTCAGAGGCGAAAGAATTGAATAGGTTCTCAGCTTCTCATACCTGTGACGCGAGCATGACACGAGTCAGGAAGTTATAGTGAGAATAGCAATGACGAAGGATGTCTTTACCACCCTAGAAAGTCAACGTGTCCTGTACCATTGGTCTGCTGGACTTCTGATTTATTCAGTATTAAAACCAGGGTGCGAAATCCCGGGGGGACAGGGGGGAATTTCCCCCACCAACGATCTTGTCCTAAAATTCCCCCACCAAACACACAAAAAGAACGAACAACAAAGAACCTCCTCATCTCTAAGGACACTGAGACCACTAAAACCCAGAACACAGAAATTAGTCCGGCTTGTCAATTCTTCTCCATTTCTCATCACCTTTCGTCACCTACCGCAAAGTATATAAATTTATAAATAAAAACTGTAATAGCATTTAGATGTGAATTTTATATCGGAAACTATTATCTTCTTATTGTCTCTTAATTTTTGCCTCTCCCCATAGTCACACAAATAACCGTTCATAGCATTAGTAGAAAATTAAAATCTTCAATTTGCAATCGTATTTTGAATGATATAATATATTGTATTTTATAATTTAATTATTTAATAACTGACATATATTTATTGACAGTATATATATATATATATATATATATATATATATATATATATATATGAATATATGGAGAGGAAGTTGATGAAATGTCATCTTTATTCTGACATCTCTGACACGATGCCCATTTAAAATACACAATACGAGTATTACACTTAGTGTAGAACCCAAAAAAAGGTAATTTTAACCCTTTATGGACAGTTGTTGCATATTTGCAACGTTTCAATGTTAACGGTTTTCTGAACATCCAACTTACGTTTGGGTGAAACGGCCGCTTGTTGCATATCTGATACGCTCCATTGTTTGCATGCAACAAGTGGTGGCACCTTGCGGCTTTTGTGTGAAATATACAGACTGGCTGAATTGTTCGCAGAGTCACGCATGCGTAACTGCGTTATCCATAAAAGTGAGTATTTTTTTATTCTTTCTCATGTTTATTGTTAGTTATTACAAAAAATATTATTTGTTTGTGCTAATATCATGTTTAAAGTTTGCAATACGTTTTAACGTCTATGTCCATGTAGTAATTTTTTATGGGCATTTATCTTAATGTTACATATTTGATACATCCGACAACTAACCATTGTTTTTTCCTTATCCTTCATAAACAATTGTGAAACTCAATATTTTCCAAAAATTTCTTCACGTTTAGTTATTTTCAAAGTAAAAGAATATTTGTTTAATTTTCAAGAAGTGATATCAAAGTAAATTTCTTTCTATCACAATATGTTATAGTGAAGCTGAAGATGAATTCAGGGGCGGAGATATTAGGGGCTCAACACAGTTGTAGCAAATTTATATTTCACATTTCAAACAAATATATAAGAAGCTAACTGCAAGTTTGCTTTCAAAACAGATGCACTAATGATTTGAAATGTGCAGGTTCGAATCCTGGTGCTAGTATTCTTCTGTTACTCGAAATATTTGTTTGGGTTCTCAGGAAATATTTGTGAGATCACCCTATCATCAGATAAACCAAATTTTTATCCCAAGGGTCTCTGACTTCACTTTGCAGATTTATTGTCCATACATTATTCAGCCATTGATTAGTTCTTTAATTTGTTTTCCCATCTTTTCAGGTAATGGACCCCTCATTGTTCTATGGCAAGAAGAAAGTGGTGTCCCCACGTCCTGTAGGAGGAGAAAATGGTGAAAGTGAAGACAGTTGTCTGAGTTCATCTGATAATTGTGATGACATTGATTATGTGCCTTCAAGCAATATTGAAAGTGGTGCGAGCTGTGATGAAAAAGTTCCTGAAACAGTTCCTGATAAACCATCTTCCAGTAGCTGTGCATCTGGGAGGAAAGAAAACATTAAGTGGAAAAGTGTTCGTCCAGAAAATAGTGAAAGGGCTATTCCGGAGTGGTTAGGAAATATACCTCCTTCCATGTCAATTCATGAACCAGTGCAGTATTTCAAGAATTTTTTTCATAATGATTTAATTAGGCACATTGTGGATCAATCTAACCTTTTTGCAGTTCAGATCAATCCTGGGAAACCACTACAGTTAACAAGTGCTGAATTGGAGCAATTCTTAGGTGTAATTCTGTATATGTCGTTGATTAGTGTTCCACGTACACGACTTTATTGGTCTGATCTGTTCAGAATACATCAAGTATGTGACATAATGAGTAGGGACAGGTGGGAAGAAATAAAATCTAAATTACATTTCAATGACAATGCATACATGCCACCTAGAGAGGATCCAAAGAGAGATAAACTATATAAAGTGAGACCTGTGATTGATTACCTTCTGCCCACTTTCAAAAACATCCCCATGGACAGGATGCTAGTTGTTGATGAACAAATGGTGCCGTTCAAGGGACATACTAGCTTGAAGCAGTATATGCCCAAAAAACCAGCTAAGTGGGGTTACAAATTGTTTATTTTGAGTGATTACAGGGGTATAGTTTACAATTTTGAAATATATTGTGGACATGTTGATCCATTACAAGGAATGGAAAATTTAGGGGTAAGTGGTAATGTTGTACTTCGTTTGGCTGAGGTCATTCCTCCAAATGTCAACCATTTGTTGTATTTTGATAACTGGTTCAATTCAGTACAACTAATGAATGAACTTGCAAAGAGAAAAATTTTCTGCTTGGGTACAGCACGTCCAAATAGAATTGGGAACTGTAATTTCCTAAGTGATAAAGAACTGAAAGTAAAAGGTAGGGGAGCATTTGACGAAAAGCAAGCTATAATTGATGGTGTTAGTTTGCGTGCAGTAAAATGGTTCGATAGTAGGCCTGTTGTTTTAACATCAACATTTGCCTCAGCCCAACAGGTTGGAAAAGTAAAAAGATGGGACAGACAAAAAAAAGAGAGAATTGATGTTGATTGCCCTTCCATTGTACTTATGTATAACAAATTCATGGGGGGGGGTTGACTTATTAGATTCTCTAATTGCTCTGTATAGAATTACGATCAGGTCTAAAAAATACTATCATCGTTTATTTTTTCACTTTCTGGATTTGGTGGTTGTTACTTCCTGGCTATTATACAGAAGAGATTGTCAATTCTATGGTGTTCCACAGAAAAATCAGCTTTCACTTTTTGAATTCAAAGCTTCAATTGCAGATAGTCTTTGTAGGGAAGGGAAAAGCTTGTTGAAGAGAAAAGGACGTCCATCGACAAATGTAGACAGTGAGTACACAAGAAAGAAAATGAAGGGACATGCTTCAAAACCTATTCCACAGAAGCAAATCAGAACTGACCAAATTGGCCATTGGCCAGTTTGTTCTGATAAAAGAGGGCGTTGCAAATTACCCAATTGCAAAGGCATGCCATACATACAATGCCAGAAGTGTAAGGCATATTTGTGTTTAGAAAAAAAGAGAAACTGTTTTCTGATATTTCACACAGAATAAGGTAATTCAGGAACTAATTTAACAATTTTCCATGTTGGAGGTGCCTGATGTCGCATATTTGTAACATTTCAAAATTTCATTTGAAAATGAAATATTTTGTATTTTTCATGTATATTTTTTCAAATGGTCCAATAATAAATGTAATGAGGCAGAAATTTATTTTTTTACAATTTTGATTCATAATGCCGTCCATAAAGGGTTAAAGTGAATTTGTTTTGCATTTTTTAGCCAATGTTCGGGTTTTAGGTAATTTTATCCGATTTTCGGCATTTTCCCGTCATTTTTCGCAATATTCGGTATATTGTTTCGTCATATTTTGTCACTTCTTTCATTTGGGTAATATTCTTGAGTCTTTTCACCAAAGTGAACATAGGCCTATATATACGTATCTCGCAGGATTGCAATATACGAGCATTTCATTAAATTGTTTTAAAATTATTCTGTTGTTCCCATTGGAAATCCTCGTTGCATATTTTAATTGAATGTGCAAGTGCTATCTTTTCATTTGGTGGCATTTTTTTAAAAGCAAAGATTGCATTTTGTTTTATTTCCTTTTCATTTCAATTTTTAACCTGAAACTCACAAATTTAATGATCATTTTTTGCATTTTTTACGTCGTTTTTTCCCATTTTTAGGACATTCTATAGGTCATATACCTATATTTTTTAGGTCATCAACTTCCGCTCCCTATATATATATATATATAGTGTGTGTGGGGTGGGGGTGGGGGTGTGTGTGTCTGCTCCTTCCCCCCACTAATCTGCAGTGATTTCGCAGCCTATATTTTGCAAAAACTATAAACTATTTTATTTACTACAAAATTCAGTAATTACTTCCAAAATACGTACATGAATAACATGGCAGGAATGTAAAAATAACATTTTTAAAACTCTTACGTGCACTCAAAACAACACTTTGACTGGTGCTCACCACACATGGCTTTGAATCAACGCCAGCAGAGGAATCTGCTCATCCTTCGCTAGCTTGGGGGGCAGGATGCACAAATCTTCCTTCCTTCTTGTTGTTGAGCAACTGCATTAGTTTTCTTCCATTTTCACATTCAAGATGAAGTTGTTTCGGAAGTTTTGGTGAACGTAGGCCTAAACGACGCCAAATTAAAAACACACTGAAGGAAAGCTTATAAATTGGCACCAATACTTCCATGTCAGTCTCTCCTATCCAAATGAAGGTAGACGGACAGTGGCGTGCCCAAGGGGGAGGGGTTATAACCCACCCCCCTTTGGCCCAGTTTTCCTAAAAAAAAGAATGTCAAAGGCAAGAAAATATGACAAAATGAAGGCTGACTCCTAAGAAAAGTATACGTAACCCCTCCCTTTCGAAAATCCTGGGCACGCCACTGTAGACGGAACGGGGAGCGGAAGATTTTAGTGGAAGGGGATGAAGCAAGAAAACTGCCCCACATGCGTAGTCTGCCGGACGACACATTAGGATAATAGAACAAGAAGAAGGATTAAACCCAGCAACTTTACTCCTACGATATGTTTGCTAGGATGATGTTGCTCCGTAGCATATAATCGCTTTTAGTATGTTTACCGACAAAAAAATAACTAACAGTGGCAACCATGATTCAACGTTAGGCGCTTTGAAAGTTTGTAGGAACCTGTGCTGTAGTTGCAGTCCCGATTAGCCTAACTGTGCATAAGGTGGACTTAAAACAAAAACTCAAGTTAAACCAAAGACATCCTGTACAGCGTATGCAGAGGAGGGGCTGATGGGGCTACAGCTCCTCCGAAATTACGAGAAGAATTCGGGGGAAAACACTGGCAAAATTCAACCTCTACTTAAAATGACCACAAATAAACATGTTTGAGAGTGAAAAGTTCTACATGTACGAGATATTTTAGGTGTATCTCGGCCCCCTAGAACGTAACTATGTAATATCCACATTTACAAGTCCAGTGTTCCCGAAAAAAAAATCCTTCTAACCGGATCTACTGTGGCATCATCTATCTAATAAAGAACTAATTTAGTGATGAAAAATGGATTCCGTGGACGAGACGCATGTGGGCGAAGCGCACAAATGGAATTCGGTGGGTCAGGTCGTGGGTTATTCTTCTGTACAAGCAACTTGTATATTACTAGAATGACTAAGCCTAATCCACAAATACAGTCAGAAAATATACAAATATTTCCAAAAATGACATCCCCATCTACAGAGATAACTTTTACTTTTCTGTAGAATAGTACAACCAACTTGTACAAGCGGCCTGGTGGCCTTGTCAATTGACATGCTATAGACTTAAAATTATGGCACCATATGTAAAAATGTATATACAACATGGCGTTTTTCATGTCGTGTCGCACAATGTGTCATAAGTAATTACAAAATGACATCATTTACAGAGATAACCCTTATTCTAGCTTCGTAATATACGCCAATGTACGTAAGCATTTCAGCAAATCTCCTTCCAAGTACATATTCAGAACCCTCTGTATTCGTTGGTCAACCTAACCTAACCTAATAATAATATTCACGGGCTCAGTTTCAGTCCGGGTTAACCTCACTGTGCATGAAGTGAACTTAAGTCACCAAATCCATTAATCAGTCAATAACAATATTGTTTCTATACTATAATTATATAATAATAATACTAATAGCACTCCTACGACTGACAACTCCTACAACCCTCCACTCTACTATCTTAGTCATACGACCGGTTCCGCGAACCGGAAGTTAGATGCAGTCAAGGTGCGCTTCAACTACTGTGGGCTTCGCCCACGGCACCGAAAAATGTTTCTACACTGAAGTAAGAACTGGAATTTCTATGCGCGTTCGCTTTAAAGATACCTGCAAACTGAGGGATTTTTTTCTCTTAGTAACGGGAAATTATCCAGTTGGGAGGGAAACTCTTGAGAGACAACGTGGCAACACTGTCATCAATCCGTTAGCTTTGTTTCTCGTTTCATTCTCCACTCCCATTTTTTGTTCTGCGTCTGCATCGTTTGTTCTTGCATTATGTCAAAGACAAGAGAGAGAAATAAAGGGAGGTATCAGCATGGTAACACTGGCAGAAGGAAAAGTCTATTTGTCTGAGCAGTTAGCTCCGCGCGTGGCTGCAAAGTTGGATGATGAAAAGCATAAAGGGAAGAGGAAAATGAGATTGAAATACAATGCACAAAACAGACAAAAAAGACAATTTCATGAAAATAACACAACGGGACAGAATGGTAGAGACTACATCACCAAGTTAGCCAATGACATCTTGACAATCAGTTAAGATTTCCTAAGAGCTTTCATCTTTTTTTAAAAAAATATTGAAAGCATGCTTAAGTATAGCACTGGCGTTTAAAAATAGAAGTATCCCCCTTATGGAAGTACCTAGGCGCGCCATCTATGCAAGTGAAAAATAAATTGCGCATATCAAATCCAAATTTGCAAATTATAGGCCGATACCACAGGGATCGGTATCGTAAAGTATCGGTTTGAATGTATTTACCGATACCGATCTATACTTATCCGGCATTTTGATCTTTCACGGGCTCCGAAGAGTCTAATTATCCTGGAAAATTGATTTTTTTTTTGAACCAGTGTGAAAAAAGCTTAATTTTGTGATGACGTAACGTGTAATTTAATATTCTGATGCATTTTTTGTTAAAGCAAAATTCTTGGTCAATTGATTCATTGGAATACTTGCACTCTATTCCGGTAATCTCTGGAGCAAGTGACTCGAAAGGGCTCGACCAATGAACTCGTGCCATTTGCAGAATCGCTCCACCAATTCGCAGCCACAGATACCCGGAATAGAGTATGCACACTACTGATAATGAATATATTGAATAACTTTTAATTATTGCAATTTTCAAGTATCGGCATCGGTATCGGTTCAAAGCGGTATCGGCTCAGCCCTACAAAAAAAATACAAAATACAGTAAAACCTCGTTAATCCGGACTCCGATAAGCCGGGGAAAAAATAGAGCAGAATGAAAGGTTTTAAACTGTTCCAACAGAATACAGATACAGTAGTACTTCAAACCAACTTCCACAGCAAGAGTTTCGAGTCAAGCAGAGCCAGGTTTGTCGGGCACATCATCATGTGTTACTACACAAACTTATTAACGGTATTCTTGAGTGTGAAAATCTCTTACAGTTGATAAACTTTAATGTCAATTATAAGGTATCAAGAGTAAGACAGCCATTTTACTGCAATTAATCAAGCACAAAATTCCATCAAGTTTCTCAAATCACTAGATTATTAAGTAAACACAATAATATTGTCTCGAATGGAATTGATTTGGATTTTGTTTTTAATATTAAAAACTTTTTATATAGTTTAAATAACATTTTAGATATAATATACAAATAAAACAGATCCAATTTTGAAGTGATATATTTATAGTCTCAAATATAATTTGTAGCTTTTATCTCAAAAAAGACATAAAGAAACTAACGAAGGACTAGAATTAAACGGTGTGACTCAGTTGTTAGCATATGCAGATGATGTAGACTTATTAGGGGATGATGTAAATACAATTAAGAATAATGCTAAAATATTTTTCAAAACTGCTAAAGAGATAGATTTGGAAGTTAACAAAGACAAAACTAAATATATGCTTACAGGCCGAAACCAAGTGTTAGGTAATAATCAAAATCTAATATTAACAAATGAAAATTATATTAAAGAGGAAATAAAAAGTAGATAATTCAGGAAATGCATGTTACTTCTCTCTTCATAAACTTTTGTCTTCTCGTTTAATATCTAAGAAACTAAAAGTTTAAATATACAAAACGGTAATTTTGCCTGTAGTATTATATGGATGTGAAACTTGGTCCCTTACATTGAAAGAGGAACATAAATTGAGAGTATTTGAAAATAAGATCCTTAGGAAAATATTTGGACCTAAAAGGGATGAGGAGACAGGTGAGTGGAGATGGTTACATAATTTAGAACTGCATAATTTGTGTTCATGTCCAGATATTATTAGAATGATTACATCAAGAAGACTTAGGTGGGTAGGCCATGTGGCACGAATGGGAGAGGAAAGAGGAGTTTACAGGATTCTTGTTGGGAAACCTGATGGTAAGAGACCTGTAGGAAGACCAAGACGAAGATGGAGGGATAATGTTGAGATGGACCTAAAGGAAATCGGTAGGGATGGAAAAGGGTATATAGATCTTGCTGAAGATAGCATGTATTGCTGCAGCCATGAACCTTCGGGTTTAAGAAGGCTAGAGAGTTAGTTAGTTAGTTTAGCTTTTATCTCATGTATCTATAATCAAAATTGTATACATATAAATGAATTCAAATTTGAACCTTGCTTTGTATTGATTATTGCTGTTTCTCATTTAAATAGTGGTATTTGTATAATTTGTATAATTTCCTTATTCTTCTCAAGCTTTTATAGTTTGTTACTTTTCCTTCTTTGTTTATTTCTTGTTTCTTCTGTTCTTTAGTTTTTCTCCTCTGTCTAAAATTTGCAATACATATATATGTAATTGTTGTATTTGTGTAACTTTTGTATTTGTATAACTTTTTGTATTCGTATCTATCTAAGGTTTTGTGTAACAACTACTGTGTTTGTATTTATGTATTTGTATTTATGTAAATTATATTTGTATATAGGAAATTGTAATGCCTATTGTAATTGGAGCATTCGCTCTGTCATAGGCGACTGGTTAATGAATAAATAAATAAATAAATAAATAATGTGGGTATGGCGTATGTACATACTACATTGTATGCACAGTATTGCTTTACATTTTACTGTACTGTATAGTGTATTTAGGCCTATGCCCTTTAAATACGAAATAATAAAAGTGTTTTTTTGCTATAAACGGAGTTTTAATGTACTGTATACGGTTCTTTTAGGTTATTTCAGTTAAACCTGTCAACGTACCCCCCCCCCCCGCATTAGCCCGGATTAACGAGTTTTTACTGTATAGAAATAGCAGAAAAGAATGAAGGATTCGATTCGAAAAAAACAAAAAAGAAACATGTTTGTGTGGAAAATGGTTGAAATGAAGTGTCTCCTGGGTGGCGCAGTGGTAGCGTCGTTGCCTTGTAATCAAGGGATCCCGGGTTCGATACCCGGTGGAGGCACATAGTGGTTCGGATCCCACTTGCTGAAGAAGGAATACTGTTCGCTTGTTTGTTATGTTATTTAGCGTCGTTTTTCTGTCATTTTTGGCTACTCGCGACGATGAGGATGACTTAAAGGTTGGATGAAACGGATGAAGAGAGAAGCACATTGAGCTACATGCCCAAGTCGGTAACTGAACCCTAGAACTTCGGTGGAGAGGTCAAAATTCGATCACTTTATCCTTTCAACCACACAGTCGGTAAAAAGGAATATTTACACAATACTGTATGTATAGCAGACATTGGGGAAGGGGGGGGGGGGAATGAAGAAGAGTATTCCGTTAAAGTAAATGAAAATATCAGTCAAGGATTTACTTTTTAACATATTCCGGGACCCTTTGACCTGCACCAGCCAAGCTTCTTTCGAAAAAAAACGCTTTGATACTCTAAATTATAGATCTTAGATCTGCTTTGAATTCCTTCTATAGCACATTCGTGATAATTTTCGTGTAGGTTTATTGCGCTGCTGTCTAGATGTCGGGAATGGAAAATAGGCTAATGTAGTCACTAAACTATTGGAAATATACAGACGACAGCAAGATTCGCGGAAGGAATTCCTAAGCAGATGTACACTCATTGGCAATAAAATGGAACACCCTGTGCCTTTCACCACGCCATGAAGGCGTATAGGGGGTGCGGAGTTATGGCCCCGCACTCTCTTGATCACGGTCGAAGGTGGGGGTGATGTGATCAGCACCACGCCCCTGGCCGCCTTTACCCCCACACAGTTTCCTCCAGGTACCCACTTCATACGACGCTGGGTGGGAAAAAATCCGGGTTCTCCCCCGCCGCGGATCGAACTCGTCTCCTGTATGGTAGTCAGACGCCCTGACGACTGAGCGGCTGTCTAAACTTTGAAAAGTTGTTATTAAAGTTTCCTCATCGCCGGACAGTTAGGCAACACGCACAACGCTTTGCAGGGAAACCGGTGTTTCAGGATCTAAACGTCCCGTTTATTGCCGGTGAGTGTACGTTTTGAGATTTTCGAATATCATGGCGGTTTTCCCGAACACTGGCGTTGGCCAATTAGCGTGCCGATTAGCCAATCTGATCATAAACTGACGAACTTTTCCACATCACACCCGCCCATCCTCAGAAAGCAAATCCACATTACACACCACGATGACAATCCCAGAACAGTTCCATAGGGGGAGAGAAAAGTAACGTAATTCACAGAGTGAAGGACATTTACTGGCGCTTGTTCTGGAAGTGCTGATCCCAGTCGCCGCATGAGCGCATGACGCCTGTTCCCGCAGGCCCTGCTTAATAAGGCAATCGCCTGAGGGATCAGGGGTCAAGTGGAAATGTCGATAGGCCAGGTCAAACGCAGCGCCCAGCGGACTGCGTGACGTGATCCAGAAACACGAGAAACTCGCGCTGCGACACCATCACACATACAGGATAACACAAAAACAAGAGAGAACCGAAAAAGAACGTGTACAGCACCGTGCCATGAATGCACATTGAGGGGATGTGTGGGTAAGGCCCCAATTCTCGATATCGACCAATTTCCCATTCGGGGACAAGGCCGGAAAAATTCCGACCTTGGATCACCCACACCGGGAATCGAACCCGGGTCTCCCGCGTGGCAGCCAGACGCACTACCGACTAGTAAAACTGTAATTGGAAATAGTTACTTACACACTAATATTGATCAGTATTTTCAACAACCTTTAATTACTGTAATTTCCAAGAATCGGTACTATTATGAAATATGTTCCTACGTATTCGTGATGTTACCTGTTAAGCCTTCTCAAGGAAGGCCACCCCCCCCCCTCAAGATTAATTAGTTCTAATTCAATCTTGTATTAATTAATAAATCAAATGGTTTAATATCATATTTCAAAAAATGTGTAGCAACTTTTACCATGGTTGGATTCATGGCTTTCTTTGATCGTACTTGAAAAAAAATCTGGCTCCTGAGAAAATGGAGTTGACCCCTTAATTAGTTTTATTTTTTATATTTATTTATTTAAAAGTGAAGGGGGACGGACCCCCTGGACCCCCCCAAAAATACTTACTAATTACAAAAATTTAATAATGAAAATATACTTGTTCTTTAATCGATGTTTATTTATTTCCGACAAACTTATTGGAAGGCAAGGATTATATTGTAATCATACTATTTTGAATGACAGTGGCAAAGTAGATTTATGTTAGATTCATTACTAGAGGAGAAGGTCTAAATATGGGCGAAGGTTTAAATATGGGTTTTGGCGTTATCAGCGCTCCCGGGTGCTGGAGCCTGGCAGAGGCTATGGGAACTGGTTATCTGTCAAGGACAAAGCTTGCGGCGCCAATTTGCAAGAGAAAGTTCTGGTTAGTTTTGGCCTTGGACGCTGTTATAGAATTGCGACCTCCGAAAACATTTTGCAGGTATGTTTTAACTCAGCGTTTTCTGAATTCTCATCTGCTTTGTATAGGTTGTGATATTAGCGGTACATAAAACAAATGTGGGCTTTTATAATGCCATGATTTGTTTGTGAAATATATACCACAGAGAGCGAAAATAAATTGAAGAAGAAAAATAGCGTGATGGTCTAAATATGGGCTATGACATGAGGTCTAATGTTGAGATCACATTTTCAACAAATATTTGGATGTTTTTCTTAATTTCGATTTTTTTATAATGTTTTACCGATAAATGCCTGTTTTTAAAAATTTTAATTGCTTTTTGTGATATTGCCACTAGTAGCCTATATTTAGACCACAATTTTGAAATACAACATTTTACCATTTTTTGGAAATTGCTTTTCTTTAAAAAAAATAGAGATATTCTATACTTTAGCATGCTATTACATTTAAGTATATGTTTCATAGATATGCATTTTAAATGCAGGTGTTTTGATATATTAATTTTTTCCTCCGAAAATGACAAAATAAAAAGGGGGGCCCATATTTAGACCTTTTCCTCTACTTATAACGTAACATTCATAAAATACACCAGGAACTCTACTTATGGATCCATTGACTAGTAAAGTTCCGCCATCAAAGCAAGCCTTTTCTAAAGCAAGATATAAGATTTGTCATACAGGTTTTAAAGAATTGTTTGGAGCTAAGCCTCCTAACAGCCTATCAAGATGAACCTGAGTATGGAACTTACAGAGGTTGCAGACTGATTGCAACCCATCTTTTTGGCAATACGACGAAAGTGTGTAACTCACTTGTAATAAGAAGAGAAGTTGCTATTATTGTTTTGTTTTTCTAATTAAAATTTAATATAATATAATTCATCTTATGTAATAATATGTACCTCTCTTTATAATTCGTCAACGGATCTAACAAACTTTATATATATATATATATATATATATATATATATATATATATATATATATATATATATATATATATATATCAAATATTCAATTCTTTTTCTATTTGAGCCCGACCCTGTGGCCGAGTGGTTAGTACATCGCGCTGCGACGCCAAGGGTCCCGGGTTCGAATCCCGGTCGGGCTTGGTTGTTTGTGAATGTCCATTCATCAATTTCATCATTTCATCACTCATCCCCATCTTCGCAAATTAGCCAAGAGGCACAAAACGCGAAGTAAAATAAACTAAATCAATCAATCAATCAATCAATCAATTTTTCTATTTGACATTAATTTCTTTTCCAGGGCAGTTTCTCTTTGTACAAATATTGCCGACTTTAACTACAGGTAAACTACATAATAAATACATGCCGTTATATCACCATTCTTACACCGTCCTTTTACCTATTCATATAATAAAAATATATTAATTAATACTATTTTAATTAATTTAATAGAATTATTATTTTTGTTTAAGCATTAGTATTATTATCATAATAATTATTATTATTTTGAGACATTTGGTTCAACCCTCCCCTCCAAAACATATTTCTAGATACGTACCTGATCCCTGGTTAAATATTATTTTTATGTGGTACTTTGGTTAGTGTATGATTTCAGTAATTTTGGGGCCGGCCCCCGTGGCGTAGTGGTTAGCACATCACGCTACGACGCCAAGGCTTCCGGGTTCGAATCCCAGCCTGGGCATGGATGTTTGTGAGTGTTCATTCATTAACTTCATGTTATTACTCATCCCCATCTCCGCAAATATATAAAATAAAGCAAATAAATCAATCAATCAGTAATTTTGGATATTTTTAAGTATGTCAAAACAATCCATGAAGGATTGGGGAAAATCTGATTAGTTGCTTAATTGGAAGCACCAGCGTCCTATAAACTCATAATAAACCGTACACATTTTTTTTTAATCAGGCGCGGTGCCTCGAACCGCACATCATTACCATATTACAACAATAAGTAAATGATCACTTAACACCAGCGCACACACATAAACACAAGCAAGTAATCATAAAGGTTACTTATGTAACTATTCGCACTCACCATCCTTCCCGCAGTTGAAGCAACAACACATTTCTCCACAGAGCACGCAACAAAGAACCCACGCGCACAAACACTATCGACAGCCAGTGCTACAGGAGAGACAATCTACGCGCCACTTGTGCTGAATACACATCACACGTCACTGTCGCTCGCACAGGAAGCTAAGGCAAGATCAGCAGAAAACAAACCCATGCAACGATGATCTCGATCAGCACATAATGCCCCCTCCCCCACTCCCATCAGCAAGCATTCTGTCTTCATATTTCTTTGGTCGCACATAGAGCAAGTGGACACTTGCAATGCTGCTCGACATTTTTGCAAAGTTCATGCATTAGTATCCAATCAACATTGCAATAACTTTCAAGATCAAATGTTTGCAAAGAATTATGCACAAAAATATACAACAAAGTATGCAAAAATTACATTTGAAATAAACGTGATGATTTTTGGCAAATTACATTAGCGTCCATTTTTTAATTGTAATGTTGTAATGAATAAAGAAAGCCTATAAAAGTTCAAAGAAAAAATTCTGCCATCTCTTGAGCACCTAGTAAGTTTGTTTGGAACATTAGCCTTACTCAAATAATACTACGATATATTTCTATTGTTCCTACGCAAAGAAAGAAGCACATGTACGTACACTGTAAATTTAATTTAATTCTTACGTAGTATGTGGAAGAATATCCTAGACTTACCAGCAGCCGAAATGTGATAATGACGTTGTGAGATATCTTGTAAAATTACAACTTGAGTGAATATTATGTTTATATTTTGTCGGATTTTCAATTAGTATTTTTATTAACTAATTAACTAATCTACTTTAAAAACTCAAGAAAGGAACTAACTTTAACTGGCGTGAACACTGGAGTTGCAGATGTACTTCAATTTGCAGTTAAGTAACATGTCGGAACAAGTTCGAACAAGATTTCGGGATATCTACCCAAGGTACCACGGATTGCGCAAATGAGGGTCAAACTTGCAGTGGTACCAGGTACGAAAACAAATTTTTCACTGCGCCTCCTATACAACACTATAAATTGAGGCACAGATAAACGTATTATAATATTATAATAATACGTTTGTCTGTGGTTGAGGTCTATATCCAAGGCCGCTAGCAGAAATATTTCGACCGGGGGCCGAAGTGTTGTGAAGTTGGATATATAATAATTTCATGAGAAAAGAAACATAGAGAAAAGGTGTGAAAGAAGTAGATACGTAAAAGGAGTTACAGAGAAAAAGAAGGAAAAACACAAAACGAGGGAGCGGGAGAGAAAAGTGAGGCATATAAATAGTTGGGGATAGGTTAGTGTATGTACTGTCTTATCATTGTGTTATGAATGTGTGCGAATTTGTATATTTTAAGTGTTCGTTATACTTATCGCCACCAGGTGGCAGGACGGTAAGCTACGTAAAATAAACCTAATTCAAAGCATGAAATACTTCTCACTTTACATTGTTGTTACTAATTAATGCTTCCTTCAGTCATTTGTTTTTCTTGGTGTCCGTTATTTCGTAGAAGCATTATGCAAAAAAGCAAGGGCGTATTTTGAGACTTACGAGGAGGGGGGAAAGGAAAGGGGTGGCGGCGATTAGGGAGGAGGGGTGGGGGTAGTTGCCCCAACTTTTGCCCTCGCACTACACTAAAACTTATCAACCAAGGGAAAGTAAAATGTCCTTGCCCCTTATTTTTTGCACCTTCACCCCCCCCTTTTGGAACCCAATCGCCGCTACTGGTTATTGGCGTTGTTTAGTTTCCTAGGAAATAAAACGCATATAACATTTTTTTCCACAGGCAAAAACAGCGTTACTTTCAAAGTACTAGACAATGGAAGATATTCTAAAACGCCTTCGCATACAAGTCTTACGCAGAAGTTGTGAGGTTGTAATTTGCCTGTTCCCCCCTTCGTCATTAAGTCATTAGGTAAACATGCAGGCTCACTGACCTTGAATTCCACGCCAATCACGGTGCACCTCCTGCGTTCGCAGGAAAAGTGGCAACGTCTGAAAAATCCTATCTTGTTCGACACAGCAATACGAGGCTACAACAATGATGTGCAGATGTCTCAATCACAAGCTCCGATTGATTTTAACAATCCAATCTGTGGTGTGAAATGCCAGATGTAATTCAAAAGCATGTAACTGCAGATTTCTTGGGCTCACTTTATGCATTTCTAGCACGAAACGTATGACGGCGTTCCTCAGCATTGTAGTCCCAAAATGTCCACAGGTTATGTGCTAAGCTTCGTGAAAAGTTTAGTGCAGGCCATATTCCCATTACCTTTGGATAATATTTCCATTAAATAAATGGATTAAAGCATTTAATTTATACCAAAAATGTCATTCGCGGTAGAATACTGATGATACTATACAGGCACGTAGCCAGGGGGAGGGCTAAGGGGGCTGATGCCCCCCAGAAATCCTACAAATATCTAATTTAAATCGTGCATAGCAGTAATTAATTTTACTTCCTTAGCAGGATTAAACACTAGACGAAAAAAAGTTTAGTGTATAATAGATGAACCAGATTATATTTTTATATTTTACCATTTAATCCAAAAAATACATGCATCCACAGCTCCTTTCCTTTGCGAGAAGTCACACAATATAAACTTTATGAGTAAAATGTTGGCCCTAACTTTTAAAGCCTTTTTTAACGGAATGTGTAAAAGTTAATAACAAAATAGAATAACTATGAATTTCAGTACACTAACTGTACAAAATGTAAGAAAAATAATGGACAACAGTTGTGTTGGATATTGACTCATACGTCTCTCTATTTATATAATAATAATAAATTTGAATTAAGATTGGTTTATTTTTATAACTTTGATATGATCCACATTTTTATGTGACGTCACCAGTAGAAGATATGTCACTAATGTACGTGGGTGACACTAAAAGTTTTTAGATGCGGCAACACTGATTGCAGCAATACATTGTCTCTAGGATATGTTGAAGTTAGTAGTCTGTGAAGTGTGATAATGCTGCAGAATTTATAGTTGTTAATTGTTGTGTGCCAGAAATTAGTCAATTATTGTCGTGTATGTACAGTAAAATGGATTTAACACGGGCGCACTTCAGAGAAATGATTTTTTACGATTTAACAGCAGGTTTAACGCAGCAGCAATGTTATGAAGGGCTCCGAAATGCATTTCAGGAGGAAGCCCCATGCCGTGCGACTGTGTTTAATTGGTTTTTAGAATTTCGACGTGGACGTCAGAAACTCAGTGATGAATTACGTGATGGTCGTCCTGTGACAGCAACTTCTCAAGAAAACGTCGACAGAATGCGTCGCATGATAGAGGAGGATAACCGGGTGACATATGCAGTTATTAGTGCAACACTGGGTATTGGTATGAGTCAGGTTCAAACGATCCTGCATGACCACCTTGGTGTCAGGAAGATCTGTGCTAGATGGATCCCACACCATCTTACTCAGGAGCAAAAGCAGGCACGGATCACATGGTGCATGAAAATGCTGGACAAATTTAACCAAGGACAATCAAATGCAGTGTATGACATCGTAACAGGTGACGAAACTTGGGTGTAGCTACTGTTATGAACCCGAGAGCAAACGACAGTCGACGCAGTGGATCTTCCCGGATGAAGACCCACCAACAAAAGTCAGGAAGGGACGAAGTGTTGGCAAACAAATGGTTGCCACTTTCTTCAGTCGGACGGGCCATATTGCAACAGTGCCGCTACAGGGACGTCGGACCGTTAATGCTGAATGGTACACTACGGTTTGTTTACCGGAGATCGTACGGAAAGTTCGTGAAAAACGCCCACGAAGTCGCATTATTGTGCATCAAGACAATGCGCGCTGCCAACAAGCAGTACGAACAATTGAATTCTTCAAAGCCTCCAACATCGAAGAAATGACTCATCCTCCTTACAGTCCCGACCTCGCCCCTTGTGATTTCTTCCTGTTCCCTAAAATCAAGGATACATTACGAGGTTCTTCATTTCCTACTCCCGAGGAGGCAGTCACCGCCTTCATTCAGTGCATTCAAGAGGTGCCTGCAGATGTGTGGTCCCAGTGCTTTCACACTTGGTTTGAGCGGATGAACAAGTGTATCAACTGTCATGGAGAATACTTTGAAAAATTATAGCATTCATACTTTTGGTCTCCAGTGTTTTACTTGCGCGTGTCTAAAAACTTTTAGTGTGACCTATCGTATTTATTTTTGTAAAAGAAGGCGTAATTTCTTTGTTATTATATGTAATATTGCACCCTGTTTGTAATATATATCTTTTGTTTAATGTTTATTGTATTTTATGCTTTGTTATGAGTAGTTTAATGTATCTTCATGTTTGCAAGAGTGCACTATACGAATTTGTATTTCTAAAGATGTATAGATGTCAGTTTTGTTGATAGTATCCTTTTGTAGATAGTGAATGATTCATCTGTACTTTAATCTGTGTTCTCGAAAATAGTATAAAAGCGAGGATATCGCGTAAGAATCATCATACTTTTTCGCCACGGATCGACGAACCTTTTAAACTTAAAAATAACTCCTCGGTGTTGTGCATACATCTTGGTATGGTAGTTCGGGGCGCAAGCTAGGCCTATGTGATCATAGGTACGCCGATAGCCATGCATTGATGATATGCACAATACTGCAACCATTCTACGTTAAATAATAAAGTTAGCCTAAGGATTAATTTGGAAATAAAAGGCTAAAGAGCAAATATTGGCTCAGTTATCATTGCATATCTCTTGGTGTGGTAGTTCGGGGCGCAAGCTAGGTCTATGTGATCATAGGCATGCCGATAGCCACGCATTGAGTTTATGCGTTTTTACTTGAGTCAATTCATCGACAAAGCGAAATCCTCGCCTTCGTCTCAAGTATAGTTGCATTATAATTGCAATAAATAAAGAATAAAACTTTTCAGTTTATACATACGGCAGTAATGTGGTTTTATTTCTCTGTGCTGTGAATATTGTCTTTGCCTAACACTATCCCTGTACCTGAGAGGAGTCTGTGTACTTCACCGAGTCTCATCGTTCACCGCTGAGTATTATTAAGTTAATATTAATAGTATAATAATACGACGCGTGAAGTAATTGTGCTTAGAACGTATCAACTTATAATAGTTATTATTGTAAAATGACAATTATAACCATGGTAATAATTATTATTGTCATTATTATTTCTACTAATCAAGTTTCATCAGTGGCCTGCCACCCCTACAAATATTTCTGGCAACGCCTGTGCTGGTAAAGAATGAGTCCTCCGAAATAAAATCCTGGCTACGGGCCTGATACTATATCTATAAATGATATTAAAAATATATGAAACCCCTAGCATGTTATTGCATTTTATTTTCTTGTTGATATTGCTTTTGTGAATTATCAGTTTGTATATTTTTAATAATACTTACTTACACTTAAATGAACGAAAAAATAAACCGAAAAAGCAAGAATTATGTACAACCCCCTTCCGAAATTGTGAGAAAATGAACATTTTCAAACAAAAATAGTAAAGAACTAGGAGAAAAAATCAGCGTTAAATGCAAACTCGCCTTGAGGCAAGTTCTAAAAATATGAAATATCTTATTGTGTATGCTGCCACCTTAGAAAGTAGCTATGCATTGAGCCACCTTTACAATTCCAGCCCCACCCGAAAGAAAGATCTGAGTACGCCATTGTTGTAAAGCTATGTGACGTTGCTGCTATCTGGTGGAGGAATGTATGAAGTAAAAACTTGCTTCTTGAGGCTTCAAGGTTACGCACAAAACATCCATACATGCTGCAATAAAAATAATATACTCGTGTTTGTAAACCTAAGAGTTTTTTTTTTTCCGACAAAGCTGTACTGCGCTGCTCCAACCTGTAGTACTTTTCATTCTCATTCCGCTAACGGAGCACAGTTCATTTCTGCAGCGAGGTTATGCATTCAGAGAAAACAACATGAGTGTGCTGTAAAAATTATGGAGAGAAAACTGTTCCGCAACACTCCACCCTTACCGGGCCGCTTCTAGCAGGGAAACCCCAAATAAACAACTAAATAGGTTCGTTAGTCCTGGGTTCCCATCCCGTTCCTCACCAGAGCGCTCGGAACCAAAGAATCAATCACAGGCAATAACTTACTGAATTAATGTTGCAGGGTGATTGCTGAAAACTCGCAGAAATGAGCTTTATACATTTATTTACAATTCAACAAAACAAGAATCGGATTCTTCCAATAATTCTCTAATTTACATTATTTACATTTCTCTAACTTGAGCCCCATGGAAGAACTGCCAAGTGGAAGTTAGCATCGGCGAAACCGCCTCGGGATGCTCTTTCTCATGGGAGGCCACTGGAGACCGAAGATCACTCTCCCTTCTGCTATCCGGTTCATAAACACTCTCTGTCCCGTCCTCTGTCAGAGGCCATATTTATACTTCCTCCCGCGTCTCATAGTGGTGGGCTGAAAGTTTAAATCTTATTGGCTCTTTTAAACTACACTGAACCATAGAAGAAACCCAAGCATACAGTGTTAAACACAAAAAAGAAACAAAAAACAAATACTGTTTGTAACAGTATTATACTCCCCTCACCGAAAAAAAAAAAAGGCTTACCCCAGGTAAGTCTGTGTACCAATTCCATATTGACATGGAAATTGTTATCGAAAAGGCAACTTCATTTTCATTTTGGTTCAGAAATGGTAGGTCCAATATATATTGGACAAGGACTACCACAGGGAAGTCCTCTGAACCCATTTAATGTTTATTTATCAGATATTAAAACAATAATAGATTCCCCATTTCAGTTTCTATGTATTTTATTTAGACTCAAACAATCACTTAAAATATTTTTCAATGTTTGAATATAAATTAGAATTTAACCAATGGTTAAAGCAGAAAAAAATATCAATATCGTTAGAAAAGTCCAAAATAGTAGTATTTAAGAATAAGGGTCTTCAAAATAGTTTCAACATGATCCCTAGGAGATTACAAATTCCAATTGTTTCACAAGTAAAATATCTAGGTGTATACTTTGATGCTTCATTATCATGGCAGTATCAAATAAATATGATGAAAAATAGACCCGAAAAAATATTTCATTTATTTAAAGCTATGGCGAATACCAAATGGGGAGCACATCCTACCAGCATGCTTATGTTTTATAAGAATTATTATCGAACAGTATTAGATTATGGATTAATGGTCTTGTGTAATCTTCCAGTAACAAAACTTTCTCCACTAGAAGTCCAGCAACGAAAAATTCTAAATAGATGTTTGGGATTAATGAACAGTACTCCTAATATATATGGAGTCAGTAGAATATTAGGTTTTTATCAGGATAAAGTTAATCGCAATAAAAATGTTATTCAAAATTCAACATTCACCATGGAATCCTTTCAATGATGTTTTATTAAATCTCTTAGACCTGCATGATTCAGGGATAACCAATCATACATCAGCTACGCTTTGGGTACAACTATTTAGTAAATATCACCATGAATGTAGTCAAGTACTCATAGCAAGAACATTGCCAGTGTACTCGTTAGAATTTCCCACACAACCAATTCAAAATATATATTTCCCGAAATATAATCAATTTCTTAAAATATAATCATTCAGCTGAGTTTAGAAAATCTTGGGAAGACTTTTATCACATATATACAGATGGGTCTAAAACTGAAAGTGGAGTAGGAGCAGCTCTTTATGATACTGAAAGAAATATATCAAAAATGTTTAGGTTACAAGTGGAGGCATCAATATTTACAGCAGAAATATATGCGGTATATCAAGCTTTGATTTATATTGGTACAGTTCCTGAACAGAAATTTCTAATACTAGTTGATTCGCAAAGTGTTTTACAAGCAATACAATGTAATTATAAAAAAATATTCGTGCAACTAATAGCTTAATTAGCAATGGAAAAGTAGTTCATAATGTGTGGGTAAAATCACACATGAATATTTACGGAAATGAACAAACAGACAGATATGCAAAACAAGCAGCTCAGATGAATGAAACAATCCAGTTACCATTACATTACACAGTGCCGAGGGTTAAGAAGAAAATTTTTGAAGAATGGATCTTATGGTGTAATAATTCATTAGAAAGTGTTGGTGAAAGTTATCGTCCTTATGTTGATTACACTAGGAAAAAACCTTGGTTTTTATAATTGTAAAGGTTCAAGAAATGCAATTGTTTTAATAAATAGACTAAGAAGTGGTCACGCGAAAACATATCATCATTTATTTAAAATACACATTTTAAAATCTCCGAATTGAGACTGTGGTGATTTAAGGGGTGATGCTCAACATATTATTTTGGAATGCCCAATTCACTCAGAGAAAAGAAAGACTTTATACAAAACATTATTAAAAATTAATGTTCCTTTTCCCATAAATATGACTTCAATGTTGCATGCTACAGATGTTAGAATTGGATATGTTATACTTGCTTTTTTGAGAAAAGCTGATATAAAATTATAATACATTTCTGTTACAGAATGAGTTAATGTAGTTATATAAAATTGCATTTAAGACAGTTTTTGAACTTTGTTTGTAAAATTTATATTAAAAATGTATCTTATGTACGTATAATGTATGCTGGGCATAAACAGCCTCCAATAAAACTTTGTTGATTCACATAAATTTGGCTTCTTTCTTACATGCGAATTGAATATATTTCACTTGCATTTTTTTAGACAAAATGATATAACATGGTAATGTATATTTCTAAGGTTTCATATAGGTAGGAGTGTATTTGAAATTTGTTTGTAGATTTTATGTAAATTGTATCTTATGTAAATAAAATATATAATGGGCAGAAACAGCCATATGCAATGCTGTAAGTCCAATAAATATATTGATGATTATGATCAAAACAAGACAAAGAAGGTTCGTAAATTTATTTCGGTTGGAAACTTTGACAAACATCCTAATAACGATTTTTGTTCCGCCAAATATAGTGCACTTCGTAAAATAATTTGGTGACATGGCAAGGCAAGATAAGTGTGAACATTTTGTAGGAATATGCATTGTAACTTTCAATGAGCTTAGAGATTTGTGTACATAATGATATTTTATAACATTGGTTATTTTCTAAAAATAATCATGTGAACAGCAAGGAAGTAGTGCCACTTAGTAATATTGCCTGACTTGTCCTTAGAAAAATAACATGGTGAGTTCTATGCGTGCGGGAAGGTCTCCGTGTTCTCCGAGCAAGGACAGCCTTTGAAAAGGGGCGAGAAACAGATTCTACTCAATATTTATGTAACGTTCTGTCAGTGGTATCTTGAGAAACCAGTAAAAGAAGTGGTTAAGTTGGTATCCCAGTGCAGTGGTGTGTCAGTGCCTGCAGTTTTAAGGGTTATGAAAGAGAGAATGACCGGGAAAGTAACAATGTATGCGGCTGCATATTCGTCTGATGTTTTGAGAGCGGGTTCTCACATTCAGGGGCTCTTATTTAAAATGAATTGGTGCGGCGAACTATGAGTGTAAGAACAGATGATTGCGGTCATGAATCAGCTGACGCGGAGTGATACATCGAATCGGTGAGACGGTTTGTTTACAGAAGATCTCAGGCTTGGTGATTTACACTTTACATATTCAACTTACGTTCACGAAATAGGAGGCAAGTACTGCAATCTCGTGTCCCACGGTGTTTTGTCCTTGCAGAAAGAAAGAAAAGACCGTGACATGGCTGGGGTGACACATCACCTGACAGAAAACCGTGTGAGCGTTTCCACGATTCATGAAGGCGCTCTGTCAGATGATGACATAGCACCCTCAGAAGCTCAGACATCGAAAGGAGCTACGTCACCAATGAACGTTCCCGAACGAAGAGATTGTGAGACGATAGTTGAGGTGACACACCACCTGACAGAAAATTGTGTGAGCGTTTCCACGATTCATGAAGACGCTCTGTCAGATGATGACATAGCACCCTCAGAAGCTCAAACATCAAGAAGAGCTACGTCTTCGAGGCATGTGCATCAGAGAGGAGCCAAACACTGCAATTACATGTCCCATGGTCTAAAGTATCACCGGAAAAGAAGTATGCAACTTGGGAAGACTGAGGCCACGACGCGTCGACTGGCAGAAGGCCGTGCAGAACCAGGCACGGAAGAAGGGAGAACTCCTCCAGTAGATGCGTTCCTGACCGCAGACACTCAGGATTCAGGAGACGCTATAGATTTACCCGGAAGAGAGAGCGCAGTTTCCGAACCAGCGAAGGTAGCTTCCGATATATCGCTGAGAATTACAGAACGCTGCATGGCATTAAGAACTGAGATTGGCTACGAAGGGGACAAAGGAGAGAGTGTGGAAAGACAGGGACCAAAAGTCACAGGAGATGATTTCAAAGAAAGCGACAATCGTTATTCCATAGTTTCTCTTGATAGCGGAAAGAAAAGGGAATTGGACAAGAATGCGGAGCTGCAAGATGAAGAACAAGGGTCGGGGAAGGAAACTCGCCTGAGACGAGGGGAAAAATTCATACGGACATACATTAGTAAAGAGTGGAAGACTACGATGAAAATAGTTAACTCAACCATTGAAACTAAAACATCCTCCGCAATGAAGTACGTGAGAAAGAAGATTTTGAAGGATGGCGCGCTCTCGGTTTTCCAGGAGCAAGTTGGCAGCTTGGGAGCCGCATTAGCATCGAAATGCATCGAATATCAAAGTAAGCAGGAGGAGGAGCTTCAGCACTTCGTGCTCTCCAATGCCAACAACAGCGTGGATAGCATATTAAAGTTCGCAAGATTCCAAAGAAAAACTGTGAAAGGACTGCGAGAGGACCTCCTGAACGATTTGAGAACTGGCCTCATGCGAATATGTGAAGAGAGCAGCTTCTACGAGAGAAAGAGGCCGAAGAAGAAGAAGGAAGAAACACAGTTCTGTGGGATATCCTTCAGCTTCGCCGACAGCCGAAAGACCACTCTGACCACGGCCGAGAGGAACCAGTCTCGGTTGACGGGGATCCGTGGGAAATCGACCGCGAGGAAAGGCGCCGAGGTAATAACTATCGCAGGAAAGAAAGGCGAAATGGTTGTCGTTGAACGCGTAGCACGGAAGACAAGCAGGGGAAACGGCAACACTGAAGATGAAGGAAGCGACGATAAGGCTTTCTCCGTGCTCGCCAACAGCGAATGGGAACGCGTTCAGGAAGAACTGAAGAAGTCCCTGGACGTCCAGAAATCCTCGCTGAAGAAGAAACTGCACTCTAGTACCACACCATTGAGGTTCGATAAAGAAATCAACGATTGGGAAACAGAGATTAGCAAGAAGCTAGCGGAAGAAGGCATTGTTTTAGGAAACCGGCTTCGATGTTATTTCCTGCATAACAGACGTCTGGATCATAATCATGCTGCACAGTTCTTGACCTTTCAGTTCCAGTCAATCCATCAAACAAAGAGGAACTTGATGTTAAAAGTGAAGTTCGGACATGACAGAATCAAGCATGAGATGAAGTTCTACAAGTGCAGAAAGGGATGCTGGAACACATTTTCATCTTTCTGCTGCCGCCACTTATGTGTGTCGTAGTGGTCGGTAAAGTCTATAGTGTCTAATGGAGAACTGATAGAAGTGGTAGTTACCAATTCGCATATTGGCGATGCATAGATATGCAAAATTTATAGCTTTACCAGTAAATACATAACAAGCATTCGAACTGAAAAGCAAGCGTCCGCTTGAAATTGTGTAGAAATTAATTCTGTGTATATAAGCAATTAACAAAATTATTCTGTATTCTCTGTTGTCAAATTAAATATACTCAATATCACATGCCATGGTTTTTGTTGCTTCAATTACATCTTGATATTGATAATTATGAAGTTTATGACTTTGACGTCAACTACAGATTTGGTTTTGGTTAATACATCATATTATAACGGTCGAATATTGAGTGACAAGTAATTAATCTAATTGCCCGTTAGTAGGAATTAATTGCAATTGGTAATATTAATATCCGTCGCGAATACAGGTGTCTAGCGAACTGTCTTAGCCAGCACTAGCTTGCTCAACCACCGTTTTCGCCCGAATTCGGATTTACATGCATTCTTATGGGAATATCAAGAAAAATGCAACTTCTAAACCAATGGACCGAATTGGATGAGATTTCAACCAGCGGTAGAACACATCATCAAAGTACTGATTCCAAGATTTGAGCCTAATCAGAACAGAACTACGGGAGTTATGAATTATTAAAGATTCATCGCTGGATTGAAAGGGAGAAGCTACCCTACTGAGATGTCCTTGCTTTTCGTGACTGAATACAATGGAGGAAGAGTTAGCCTAATCTCTGCGCGAGGAGCTGCTACCAGGGGTTAAGGACCGGAGTGAGCATTGACCAGGATAGGAGGACAACGGTCAAAGCACCAGAAACAATAAACAAGCACCTGATCATAGAGGGTACCGCGTCACTACGTTCAAATCTGGAATAAAAGGGATGATTTGGAATAGCGAGACACAGTTTTTGCACAGTTTTGCCTACAATCACCACCGGAGTGTGAGCTACGCGCGACCGAGCTGCGAGTTGCAAGCAGACTCGAGGTTTGGATTTGTTTTTCCTCGAGTGAGTGTTTCAGAGCCATGGAGTAGAGCAGAATAGAACCAGGGGGTCCTTCTCCCCCTCGCCGTCTACGCATCCGTGCACATACGTGTGGTTATGTGAGAATAACGCCAGACACGTCCGCCTGTGTCAATCGTCCGAAACAACGTCCAAAGTAGTAAAAGTTAATAACATTTGATATTCATGTGAAACCGCGAATGGCTCATCGCGTATGTTCGTCTCATCGCCCAAGTCACGTATCTGTACTTACGAGTGACCGCGAAGAACTGACCTATTATTGCGCAAGTTGTCGTATGGAGTCGACAGTGTAGGTGTACCGTCCTGGACGTCCCTGCGAAGTGCACGAGTGAAGCCAGGATCCGATGAGGCCAGATGGAGCCGCCGACTGATCCACTTTCGCCAACCAGGATAACCGCGAGGTGCAACAATGGAGCGTGGAGGCCTTCCAAAACTGTAGGACCACTTTCACCCAACCCAGGTCAGAGGGAATGCAGCGAAGGTAAGATCCAACCATGTGCGTGTGTGAGAAAGATGACGACTATCTACCGCGAATCTGCGTGAATCAAATCATTGCATAATTTAAATCTGTGCTATGGCAACCCTAGACATCGGTATTCCGGCGGAAGTAATCAATGTTTAAGATGAGAGTTTATGTTAACAGCAAACAATAGTTCATTGAATATATTTATACCTTCAGAAAAGATAGAAGGGGTTCGCACAAGGAACAATTATTCACTTTATACTTAAAATCCTAAACGATAAATTGTAAAAGGCAATGTAGCCAAGACATAGCAAGAGTATGGTCAAAGTAGTAAATAATCTAACCTTTGTATTTGTCATATTGTCGCAATATGCCATAGAATGAGAGAATGAATGTGAGATCGAGTGAAAGAGGGCAAGATGTAATGTGTATTTATCTGTGCTTTAATATATGTGTATATTCAGAAACACCGTAGTAATATGTAACGTCATTTCAGGTATTTAAAATCAAATCCTCCTAGGTTTATTCTCGGTAACTCCGACTGTTAGGCACTTATCCTGACCGTATTATAATTCATGTAATGTTTAATTCGCCCAGCAGGTGAGGCGAGCGATTCTTCGTTGTTGCGTTGCTAAGCTCAGTTGAGTTAGTCCAGTTGAGTTAATTAGTTAGTTATTAAATTAACAGCCCGTGACAATATATAATTATAAATATTTTTTTAAAAAATATGTAATATGAAAATTTTAAAATTAAATATATGTCCCATAAAATATTGTCCGTACAAATGTATCTATTTTCATTCATTTTTCTCTTATAGTGTACGTGTTTTTAAACAGTGGAATTAACGTGACTGTTTTGTCCCAATTCTTGAAATGTCACACTGCCAAAAACTAAATTTAAAGTTGTTTTAAGTCCACTTCATGCACAGATAGGCTATTATGTTAAACTTGGTTTTGTTTCTGTTAGCAACATTGTATTACTTCTTTCAACCCCCAAAAATTACGTTTCTTTTATCGGGCGGATAGTGGCATCCATTGTTGAATTCAAGTCTAAAAAGGAAATACATATATTTGTAAGAAAATGTAGCCTATTCTTAAGAGGAGTAGTGGATATATTACTGGTAGTAATAAACAGGAGAGAACATTCATACGTACAAACAAATTTTCATTGAAAAAATTGTGTACGTAAACTTGAAAGTACCAACCATATAGGTGCAGTGGGATCCATGAGTATTACCGTGCAAATTGTCCATCACCATGTTCGTGCACTTTATTTGACCCAATAAGAGCATCAGGAATTAAAAGAAAACTCAAAACAAGCTGTTGGCAACTTCTGCACCAGCGTACATAAAACTCCATAGGATTCAAGAGAAAAAAATAATGAAAATAGTCATGGACAATTTGCACTGTACCAACACTACAGTCTCCATGTATTTCCAAGGGAGCATTTTTCTATTGACATTTCTGAATTTTTGTTACATTTTCTTTAAATTCAATGTAAGTACTGCAATCTGGAATAGTTCAGCCTTCGTATCCGATTAGCGTCGGCCAATTCTTCCAGTCAGTCGAATAGGTACACTATATGTAACGCAGACATATTCCGTGGAAGTTTGACATAGGTTTTCACAATTGAGAAACACAAGATTTCAATATGTTTTCTGATTTTGTGTGTAGATGCATTGTCGTGGATTCTCACATGAACATTTAGAGAGAGAAACAGTATTTTAATTCGCATAGAACAGGGGTTCCCAAACTTTCTCGTTTCACGGCTCCCTTAGTGTTTCAAAATTTTGGCGTGGCGCGCAAGACTAAATGTAGGCCTATCTAACATTTGCAACGCTCAGTTCAATCTCACGGATTCAAAAGTGTGCTTTAAGGGAATTAGTGTAAGCAAAACTATTGTTCGGTTATCTTCATATCTGAATCGCTTTCAGTTGACTGGGAGGACTTGTTCCCTGCCCCCAGGGGCACAATGACGAGGCGCTGTAGTCACGCGACGAAACAGAAGAAACTCGATTCGACTTCTCTGCCTCTCCTTGCAGCGGACAATGAACAGTGCTCAGCTGGATTAAAACAATAAGCGATGCGTCACGTGCTACGTGTTCACGCACGCATAAGTGGATGCATGTCCTCGAAAACAGCTGTTGATCTTGCATGGAACGGCAGGAAGGAGGTGTGTGTGTGTGTGTGTGTGTGTGTGTGTGTGTGTGTGTGTGTGTGTGTGTGTGTGTGTGTGTGTGAAAGATCCTAATGTACATACCACCTCCCCCACAAACATACATGTAACTTAGACGATACGACGATACACATATTTATAATGTTATTAAAACTAAAAATTAATTACTAAATTAAAATATATATTATTATTACTATTATTATTATTATTAATTACACATAAAGAAAATAATTTTGTTACTTTTATACAGGGTGATTCAGAATTCCTATTACCCACTTCTAGTGGTTGTAGAGGGGACTTAGTAGATCAAGTTTTGATAAGGAACCCATGTCCGGAAACGTACCGTTTTGGTACTTCACAGATGACAAGATCACATAATTTCACATCTCCTGCTTTACCTGATTCACTACAAGAGCTGCTAGATGTGGCGACCCTGAAGTTCGTTGCAAACAGTGTACCTCCGAGGGATATTTGCATACACACGCTCAAAAATATCTGGTGTGTGCTGATTTCTTGCTTTGAAAAAAGCAGTAGTGATGAAAAATTTCAAAGTTTCTTAGGCGCCACTTGGAAGCCTGGCACAGCCTCCCTCCCTCCACTCTTGGATACGTAGGGGTGCGGCGACCTGTGAGTCCCGGTTGATGAGAAAGAATTGGCATTGAATTTAGATATAGATGATTCAAAGATAGGCAACACTGTACAGGGCCGAAATCGAAAGAAGAAGCAGTTTCAGTATGATGAAACTGTTGAAGATCCACAAAAACGATGCACAGTTGACTTTTATTACCAGGTCCTAGACGATTACTTTAGCTCTAAACATCATAGTGAATTCTCAATTTCTCTTATGATTTAGTAAGCATAAAGACATGTCATCTGATCTTTTGTCTGAAAAGTGTTGGAAACTTGCCGGAATGGTAACACATGAAGGCTACTGAATTTAAAGATGAACTAAAAGTGCTTTGGGTTATAATAAAACAATTACACCAAAGGAGACCTTAACTGATAAAGGTACATGATTTTGCGCCTAATGTGAGTGTAGAACTTCTACTATATTAACTTTGTCGGTAACCGGCGAACAAAGTTTTTTGGAAATTAAGGCTAATAAAAATACAATCTTCGGTCAATCATGTCTGGAACACGCTTGTTTCCATTTTATGCAAGATAGCATTATACGAAAGAGGATATTACATGAAAAGGTTGCTGTGTGGCTTTTACGCACACAGCTGCAAAAAGGGCAATATGTGTGTAAAAGTGTATTTCTGTGTACGTGCTCTGGCCTAGGTTGCTTTTTGCTCGGTAGTCCGGGAAACCAACGGTTGGGTTTTCTCAAACGACTTGCCCGTTTTGAAAGGTAATGATAGGACCTTGCCTCGGCGGTTGGGGGCGGGTCGTTTGTCGGAGGTATAAATATCGGTTCCGACTTGTTATGGTCTCTCATATTGACGTCGAGGGACTGGTGCCTCCAAGCGCCAGCGTTGGACATGCTCTCTATCTAAATTTGGGGGAAGGAACTTTCGGCACTTGCAGAAATGCATGGAGAACATGACTGAATCCAGAACCAGACCTGCAGGCAGCGAGAACACCGAGATTCCAGGATGGGAGGCAGCAGTCGGCGAAAAACGGCGGCAGTCGAGCAACGTGGAACTTCGGCGGCCCCTTGTCTTAACTTCTTGGCGGGAAGGAGGGGGGGGGGGGAGTGCGTGGATACTAACGGTGACAACGAAGCGCACCGCCCAATTCAAAATTACGTACCCCGGACGTATGTTCTCGTTCGCCTGCCGGACGAGAGAACCCCGAAGCTCCAATCTCCCACGCGGAAAGTGCCGGTCGTAGGCTCCCCGGTTGCATCAAGCTTGGTACCCAAAAACTCCCGACACTGCGATATTTCCTTCTCAGGATTGCCAAAGTTAACGAGAAACTCAGATGAAAGAACGATTTGTCCAACGAAATTGTCTCAACGGCCAATGCGGTCCTTCTCAGGGCCTGGCTACAGATATCTTAATCTCAGGGGGATAGGTTCTTTATTCGAGAATTCCGAATAAAAAAGCGTTTTATAGCCAAGAGGATATAGTAAAATGCGGATCTATATTCTGATAATCAATACAAAATACAGAGAAAATATATATATATATATATATATATATATATATATATAATCGAAAAGGTATTCTTTTCTTGTATCTATTTCTTCTATAGGAAAAAGGCTTCTTCTTCCTTGATTATCGAAAAGGCTTCTTCTTCTTTTATCATCAAAAAGCTTCTTCTTCTTTGATGATCGAAAAGGCTTCTTCTTCTTTGATTATCGAAAAGGCATCTTCTTCTTTTATCATCAAAAGGCTTCTTCTTCTTTTATCAAAAATCTTATTCTTTTTAAAAGGCTTCTTCTTCTTTTATTATTTCTTCTATATACAAGCAGTTCAATTGCGTCGTCTAGCTTCCTTTTCTTTATGCCTTATAAATGTTTTCTTTCCTTTCCCCGTGGGTCTTTATCATTACTTCCCTGGCAATTCTCATAACTACATTTACTAGATGGCGGTAAGTCTATGACCTTTGAATGATAGTTATTTTCTTCTTTTGAAATGTCATATCGTAAACCCAATGGATCATTACTTATAACTGGAGGTCGGATAGTTTCCCCACCCTCTTGTCTTCTTCGTTTTAATACATATTCCTTTACTCTCTTTCCTGCTCGCTTCCCCCGCTTCTTTGGCATTATCCAGCAACCAAGCTATATTTATATAAAGGAGTAGGGTCGACTAAACTGACAATAGCGCCACCTCCTATGTAACGACCAAAAAGGGATAACCAGGATCGCTAATAACAAGCGCTGCCAATGGCCCAGTGCGACTAAAAAGGAGCGCAACTGTAAAGTGCTTCGGGGCGTTTAATTTGACAACAGCGCCACCGGGGACAAACAACCAAAACACTGACGATGTTCTCCTCGTCAGAAAAATTAAAAGAGATAGATTTCTGAATTCGTTCGCTTACTTAATAACTTTCCTAAACGTTTCATATGCGGCCATATTCTTAATTATTTTAATTTACTATATACAACATTCTATTTATTTCTTTTATAGTATTTGAACTCTTCTTTTATATATTTCTCAATTTACTATAATATATATAATCCTTCTTCTCCGCTCTAAGTTTTTATAATTTCCTTTGCTCCTCTTTATATAGCGTTCTGCCATCTCTCGTCGATTCCGAGAAACCATTCCTCCTTGCAACTTTCATTGTGTCATCGAAACTGGCACGTGACAGATGTGCCTTAGGGAAAAAAGAAAAATGGGTACAAGCGCAGCCGAGGATAGAGATTTCACCCCCTCCTTGGTATCTCGAAAACCGACAACCAAAAACTCAACTGGGTAAGAAAGGAGTGCGTGGACCTGGGCAAAGGAGCAGATGCGGAGGAAGGAGACAGCGGATAGCAAAGGCTGATCAAAACCGACCGGGTCGGTGGCCCTCTAAACGGGCCTTTCCACCCAAAAGTCTGCCGGGAAGTAGTGACCCACGGTTATCACCGCACTGCTGTGCGCCTTCGGGCGTAGGGGAGCCATGTCTTGCCGTGTCATCGGAAAGCGGGGCCGGTGACGCTTGCGGTGGCACCCCGCAGCAGTAGTGCAGCCACACGTGTGGTTAACTCCGATACCCCGCATGGGGACAGATTTTCGACAGGTGCAGCCTAAGGCCTTTTAGCCCTGCAGGACTGGCCCCAACGAGAAGTCACTCGCCCCTAAGGCAATGAAAAGCCAATGCTGTCTTAAATCCCGATCGGAAGCAAAAGTAACAATGCCCGGAGAAGCAGACGAGTTGTCTCCAACGAACCGACATTCCAAGCAACGACTTCTCCTTTCACACAGACGTCTTTGGCGGTTAATTCCGATGCGGCTCTTTTTCGGCCCTACTTCAAAATTCAATTTCGATAATTTATCAAACAAGGTTGTAATTTGGAATGTGTAGGTCCAACTAACATACAGATTCGCAGATAGACTTCGGGCTATCTTTACCTACCTGCCCTAAAATTCCCGACTCCATCCTCCCCAGTAAGGATATGAACCAATAGGGTGTGTGTTTTTTACCACTCCTTCAACGTGTTTTTTTTCGCACACCAGAATCTAGATGAAGCTATTGTATTCAAAGACATCCGAGGTTTTGTCTGCTTGCAGAATTTTGTCCTCGGGAGCTTCCCTTCATTTTCTCTTCTTTGTTTCTTGTAGTTTTTTCTGCCTGTCTAATTTTCGCCGTCTGGTAAAAATCCTCTTTCCATAGGATTGAAACCAGATTTAGTTTAGATACCCGATTTTTTTTTTTATTTAGTTTATTTTACTTCGCGTTTTGTGCCTCTTGGCTAATTTGCGAAGATGAGGATGAGTGATGAAATGATGAAATTGATGAATGGACATTCACAAACAACCAAGCCCGACCGGGATTCGAACCCGGGACCCTTGGCGTCGCAGCGCGATTTTTAGATACCCGATATCCCACGTAGGAAGAGTTGCATACTAGTGCATGCCTGCATGCAATGGAGGCTTCCCAAAGGGAGCAGTTGATATTGGATCTGTAGTGGAAAAATGTATATACGGAGAAGGGCATCGATGTAAATAAAGGTTGTACATACAGAGATAATTGCGTGACACGTCATTTATAGACAACAAGGTAAAGGTAAAGTTTCCCGTGCATATAGCACCATTTCATGAAGGCATATTTAGGGGATGTGGGGCTATGGAGACCATGTGATCAGCACCACTCTCCGGCCGTTTTTACCTCTCAGGGTTGCCCCCAGGTACCCATTGATTTGAGGCTAGGTGAATCCCAGAGCCGATTTATGCGGGGACAACGCAGGAAATGATTCAAACCTTAGATCACGCTCGCGAAACATCCGGGAATATTACATGTAATTGAAGACTAAAATTGGTAAACGCTGTAAGTGCCACAATAATCCAAACACCGTTTTTCACGTTATACTGTGCAATGTGCCATGCTTTATAATGTGGTAAACGTGAAATGTGGCTGGTAGCCCTCTAAGTAGTTCAAAGGGCGTGTAAAGAGGTCACTAGTGTGCACGTTCTTACGGGGTGATATGCGGAACGATGCGATTTCCCAACACTTTCGCTTCTGGCACTTACAACGTTTACCACTTTTAGTCCTCAATTCTTTTAAAAATCCAATCATATATCACAGACCTACAACGTTAAACATATGAAGCATTTTGTTTCTTGTTTACCTTGTACCGTTCTCATAGTTTTTACATAATTTAATCACATTCAAGCCTTCATTTCTTTCCGAATACTTGTTACATTTAAGATACGTTTAAGAGAGAGAGAGTTTTCATAAAATATAAAAATATAAAATTAGAGTGCGCGTCAAATCTCCTGCATATGGCGATAGCCAATAGCAGCGTACTGCAGCGGTGCCATGTCGAAATCTCACACGGAAAAGAGACAGCGTGGTTGAGCGGAACGCCTTGTCACGGAAATAGGCAACGCCGCACGTCTGTGATTCGCTGGTGCTATTCAGCAGTTCAAGGCCATATGCAGGAGGTTTGACGCTCACTCTAGTGTTGCATTTAAAGTTTGTGGTTTTTCAATTTCCTGTTGCTGCGTAATGACCGGGGGGGGGCGTTCGAAAGGGAGCGGCATCTGCCGCGCCACCGCCCGGCCCGGGCTGGCAAAATGACTGGCGCCGGCACTCTGTAGTTGTAGCTGTAGCTACTTTTAAAATGTAGCGGTCTGATCACTGGTGTTAAGCAGGCTGAGAAATCCTGGGGGGACGGGGGTGGGGAATTCCCCCCACCAATGATCTTGGCCTCAAAAATCCCCCCTACCAAAAATGTCCGGGGGTGAGAGTATTTGTTACAACAAAATAAAAATCAGGAATTACTTTTAATTTCAAATATACTTTACTAAGAATAATATCGAAAACACAGACAAATTAGTGTGGTTGTGAGTGTTCAATGCTTCTCTCTCTCTCAAGGGATCTAATCAATATCTATCAATATGCACAATAAAAGTAAAACAAGAATGCAAGACAGTAATAATTATGAAATCTAATTGATTTACATTAACATAAAGCAAAAAAATAATTAAAAACCTGCATACAATAAAACCACTTGAACTATTTCATAATTTATTAACATCTTTAACCAGTTAGCAAAGGAGTTAGTTTGCCAGTTTATAATATCTGATATATATAAAAGTAACAAATTGATTTCTTTATTTATAATTAATAATTATAATACTATATTTTTAATTTAGTATTCTTTTAACTTTTAATAACATTATAAATATGTACATCGTACATCGTATAATCGTATATCGTATAATTTACACATATGTTTGTTTGGAGAGGGGGTTGTAGATTAAGATCTTTCTCTCCCCCCAACAGTCTTCAACGATTTCGCACCCTGGTGTTAACAATGCCACTGTTCACATCTGCAACAGCGTGTGGCGCTTTTTTTTTCTACATCAATCAAGATGAACGTTAGCGTCCAATTGAAATTAATGTCACGTAAAATTACAGAACAGTAGTACGGGTATGGGAACTCCAGCGATTCACGTAAATCCTCGTCAAGCTCATGTTCGAACATGCTGGAAATATTTATAGGGTAAACAAGCGATAATTTAATCACACGGGAACCGAAACTAATGCATTTGGTTTTTGAATTCAGTCGCTCTATTAGTTTTAATATGAGGTTCATTGCAAGATTAAATAACGAAAAATTTGTTTTTATTGGCTGAGAGGTTGCATGCGACCGCAGGGTTGCCACCTTAGGACCATGATAAAATTCAAGTATAATTCCCGGTTTTCAAGACGAACTTTCCAAGCAGATGTTTTCTCTATTTCAACCTTATGTATTACCGCCTCTCACCACACACACATACAGACGCAAATATATTAACAATATAAACGGTCTGTGAGTTTCCGTTTCCAACAATTCTAATTCAATTCCATAAAATTGTATATACAGTAAAACCTCGCTAATCCGGACTTCGCTTAATCCGGACAGGCCAAAAAAAAAGCAGAATGCAAGGTTTTAAATGTGGCTAGAAGTCGACAAGAGAACTTCCCAAAGAAAAGGCAGTCAACCACTGATGAAATTCTGTTTGCCGCAGACCTTGTACTGTACTGTATAGTGTATTTAGGCCTATGCCCTTTAAATACACCATAATAAACGTGTTTTGTTTTTATAAACGGAGTTTTAATGCACTTTCTACTGTTCTTTTAGGTTATTTCAGTTAATCCGGATTTTCGTTAAACCGGTCAACTTATCCCCCGCCCCATTAGTCCGGATTAACGAGGTTTTACTCTATATTTGAAATATTTAATTTAAGGTGCGAAGTTTACATTTGGCATTTCACATATTCATACTCAAAATACAGTACATATACAAACATAAGTCACAAATGTTACAGGATATAAGCTACTAATACACGAAAAATTGTTAATTGTTTAGAAACCGTCTTATGGTCCGGAAAGTATTAATATCAGATGTGTTACAAGCCGACTGGAATCGTATGAAAGGTGACATCTCGAAGAATTTCAAACTCAGATTTACCTAATCTAAGATATCTTATCTTGCAACAATCTTCCCATTGTCAGATAAATTGTTCTGCAAAGGACACTAACAAAACAAACGGATTGAGAGAATTCTGTTTAGAATAGAAACAAAAGTGAAAGCAAAAGTGCGAGTGGTGCTCTCAGCGCCTCTCAACGTATTATTCCGGAACTTCTTACGAGGGGCAGTTCCCAGTGGGAGGTCCGTGCACCGGTTATCCTGCCATAGCTGATCTGCTTATATACCCTAATCTGTGGTTAAACTGTGAGAAAACTTGCCTGAGGGCATTAATAAATATGTATAAATTCAATGGGATTTGGATTAATAAAAGTTGCAACTTATCACGTCTACGGAGGAAAATTGACGAAGAATTAACGCATAATTCCCGGAGCCAATAATTCACGGATAATTCCCGGAATTCCCCGTTAGTAGCCTCATGTATGTTTTCTGTATGCTAAGTTGAAATAATTTTCGTGGGATTGACTAAGACAAGGAAGCTGGGGTTCGTTGCATGCTACATTTAATACATCGACGCTTTATCGCATTTCGTTATTTCTAATTGCACCTGAAGACTTTAATGTTCTTTTCGATCTTATTGTTGTTGTAATAATAAGAATATAATTACGTACCATTAAAATAAGTAAAACACGTGTATTTATTACAATTAATGATCTGATCATTGCTTGTATATATATTTTTTGTAAGAAAATTTTACAGTAGGATAACTGGAAAAGTAACTAAGGGTTATTTATCAATTACAAGTAACTGTAACTGAATTAATGTTTTAAAATGGAAAACTGTTGTTCTACATCGAGACATTTGTGGGAATACACCCACCATATGGTCCTCGTTTAAAACGTATGTGCCATTGCGGTTGACAACATGACAGCGGCTACGATGACAAGCTGTGTGATGAAGCATGATGGTGGTTTTTCCGCTTCAAGCAGTGTTGCCACCTCCTCCCTGCTTCCCCGTCGCCTTACAAGGGATCTCTCAAGAAGGAAGTTTTGCTTTTATGATCACGATCAATGAGGCAGGGCAGACCAACGCGGCCTTTCTGATACCTGAAACCGCGCATTCCAACCCCTCCTCCAAGCGAACGGCAAAAGTCACGTTCTTGGTTGTTTGTTTTTTTAACTCACCTGTCTGAAAACAGTGGTGCAAACCGTAAATCTATTTCTCAAAATCATAAAATTATTCAGAAATTCGGGAAACAAAGAACAAAGGCGACGGTATAGATGAAGGTCTACACTGATGTCGTCATTATGACAATATATAGGGTAGGTCAAAAGTCCCTGGCCCTCCCCGATGGCGCAGTGGTAGAGTCGTCGCCTTGTAATGAAGTAGTCCCGGGTTCGATACCCGGTGGAAGCACATAGTGATTCAGATCCCACTTGAACTGTAGGTCAAATCCCGATTAGCCTTACTGTGCATAAAATGGACTTAAAACACAAAATCAATCAATCAATCAAAAGTCCCTTCCCATAGGAAAAATTTTATTCTTGCTTTACGTGTCTGGAGGATCGAGTGGTAATAATGCTGTGTGGAAGGGAAGGATGGTAGTAGATGCGACAACTGGAAGAGCCGGAGTGGTTAGCACATCCAGGGGTCCGGGTTCGAATCCCGACCTGGGCATGGATCTTTGCGAGTGTCTATTCATCAATTCCATCATGCCATCAATCATCCCCATCTTCGCAAATTAGCCAAAAATGGCACAAAAGCGAAGTAAAATAAAGCAAATCAATCAATCAACTGGAAGGGGTGTTTCAGAGGCAACATCTTGGATCGAAACACCAAACTCCATCCAAACTATTATAGCATTATATATATATATATATATATATATATATATATATATATATATATATATATATATATCATATTAATGATTAAATATAAAACTAATTCCAGCCACTTTTTCTCAGGACGTTTTTTTTTCATGGTCTAAGAAAGCCGTGAATCCAAGATATATGATCTTAAAACATTTAATTTATTAATTAATACAAGATTGGATTAAAAGCAATTAACACTTGCGCTGGAGTGGCCTCCTTAAATAAGGTTCAACCGGTAACAACATGAATAACCATGCAATAAATACATTCTATTATATGACCGACTTAACATATCGCCGAAGGTCTTAAAATTTAGCTAGCAACAGTGAAAAAAAAATAATGAGATGTTTATTATTCTGATATAATGATACGCGTGATCGAGGACACACACAAACATTAAAAAACACAAACTGCGTTCGTTTCTTTTCTTTCTTTCTCATTTTTAGAAAAAGGTAATGGAAATTTCCAAAAGCGAAATCGAAATATTTTACAAATATATTTTTTTTAGCCAAGTGAAAATTTTCAGACGCTTTGGTGACTGACTTTAGGTATAGTGTGATATGGACAGGTGCTCTTGGCGCACCCTGTATTAACGATTTCTGGGAATTTATTGTGTGTGGATGTGCCCCTTCTAAAATATTTCTGAGCGTTGCTACTGCACAAGAGGAGCAAGGGTGACCTTCATTTCTCTTCAACTATAATTTTTTTAACAAATGAAGTGTTATATCTAAGCCAAGCGTCAGGTTAACCTTGCAGCAGGTTTTCGCATATGTAGATCCAAACGTGCGCGCAAGAATATAGTTCCACTGAGACGGGTTCTATTCCGACACAACTGCATACTTGCAAGAACACAGTTATTTGATTTGTAAAATACAGACAAAATAATACATCCATTAGCAGGTGTGGACTTGATCGGTTGCAATCACTGTGCAGACGAACTTGGATCCGCAGATTCGCCAACTGGAGTTTGTATTGAGCTCAGGAATCCCTGAAGCTCAAGTGCGAGTCGAGCAAGACTGAATACGTTGCAGAGCGCGTGGAATCCGTGAAACCAGTGTTGCACATCCCACTATTTTAACCCTATGTTTATTGTGATTAATAATCGTGCTATACAGCGGCGAGAATAGCTGAATCAAGCAAGGTTTCCTGTTCAGCGAGTGTTATTGTGGGCTTCATCCGAAGGGAAAAGCTCTTCAAATCAAGCAAGTTGTTTAAAATGCATAATCCTCCTTACGGAAACAAGATCAAAGTAAAACAGGCCGTGAGGTGATTTGCCGTCAATGGGCGCACGAACTGTATCCCGGGTGTTGAATGATTTGCGGTTTGAGTTTAGGAAGAGGAAACGATTGTTTGTTGTTTGACTACAAAAGAATGTCCCCGGTATTAAAAGATATCACCGTGAGAAGAAACATGTTTATTATTTGGACCAGACGTGCTTTAACTCTGGGAGGGGCGTGGGCGTTATATTGATTTTTTTTATTATATATATATCACCATGCAAAACCACCGCCAGGGCTGAAGAAACCGACGAGAAAGGGAGAGGGGAAGGGGGAGGCTTATTGTTTCACCTACTGAAGGCAATGACGTCTTTGTTGAAGGCGCATATATTTACTGTTCCGTGCAAGGAAAGGGATGGATGATTAGCAAGAAATGGACAGACCAAGATTTGAATCCTGGTTTAGTGAAGTGATTCATAAATTGTAACCAGAATAATAGCAGCAGACAATGCACCTGATTGTATATATCCACAATAACAAATCATACTTTTTTTTTGCTGGTATAACTTGAAGTGCGTGTGTCTTACAGTAACAAAGGTTTTCATAAACGTATTTTTTTATAAACCAAAAACAATAATTTGTCATTAAATTCAAGAGGGCCTGTCGTTGTTTACTTATATCTTTGTTTATTTTTTATTTTTGCGTGCTCGAAATATACACACATGCTCATGGGCGTCCGGAAGGAGGGGCAAGGGGGCCGTTCCCTCCCTGGAAAATGAAAGTCAACCAAAAATTATGTATTTCACACATATAATTTCATTTTAGCCACAATAATATGTTAATTATTGCATTAACACAATAAATTCAAATTTAAGCAATGTTATTAGGGAACTACACTCTTTAGGGGGAAATGTGACTTGTTTGCCCCCCTGGGAAAAATACTCTCATGTTTCGAAGATATTTCGCATTTATATTAAGTAATGACACATTTTTTAAAATAATTTATGCGCCGAAAGTACTTCTAAAATGTTATGTTTCAGGAGACAAAAAGAAACACAAATATATTCCGCTTGACATGCATGCGGGTTTTGATGTGTTGTGCGGTTGGCAATACTGTAGATTTTCTCAGTGTCTGCGATGTAAGCAGCTCGGCGGTTGAGGCAAGACTGGCACGGAAGATTCTGTGCTCAGTTCCCGCGCGGATTGATACATAAAACCTGCTGCAAGGTTAACCTGACGCTTGGCTTAGGGAGCGGAAGTTGATGACCTAAAAAATATAGGTATATGACCTATAGAATGTCCTAAAAAATTGGAAAAAATTACAAAAAATGACCATTAAATTTGTTAGTTTCAGGTTAAAAATTGAAATGAAAAGGAAATTAAACAAAATTCAATCTTGCTTTTAAAAAAAACACCAAATGATACCACATACACATTCAATTAAAATATGCAACGAGGATTTCCAGTGGACACAACCGAATAATTTTCCACCAGTTTTATGAGAAAGTCATATACACTGAATAAATTAGTGTAAAGTGCATTAATTTCTCGCGTCTTCGCCTGGTGATGTAGTGTGGTGTGTTTCTGTGGCACTGTAAAGAAAAAAAAATCCTGCGAGATATATATATATAGGCCTATGTTCACCTTGGTGAAAAGACTCAAGAATATTACCAAAATGAAAGAAGTGGCAAAATATGACGAAACAATACACCGAACATTGCGAAAAATGACGGGAAAATGACCTAAAACCTGAAAATTGGCAAAAAAATGCACAATTTACCTTTTTTTGGGTTTTAGACGAAGTGTAATATTGTGTATATTTAATGGGCATCGTGTCCGAGATGTCAGAAAAAAGATGACATTTCATCAACTTCCGCTCCCTAGTCATATGTGTGACCTTCACACATGCAACACGGATAACAGATATCCGGATTTCAAACTATCCGATATCCGTTTCGGATGCAACGGATAATCAAGATAATTCGGATATCTGGATAGAACAGATTTCATGAAAGATTTGTAGAATATCCGAACATGACGAATAAAAGAATATGTGGACAGCACGTAAAACGGATAAACGATAAATCTATCCGGATAATGCACACATTAGAATGTCCGGACATTTCTGATAATCCGAATATCCAGATAATTCGGATAATCCGAAAACCCCATCCAACCCCCCTTCCCCTGGGGATGCCACTGTAGATCACATTGAATTGAACTGACTTTATTGCTGGGCGAGGTTCAGCTGTTGCTGGCCTACCACCTTACCCTAACCTTCTGTCACATTGCTGATGTTATGGTTTGAAAAATATATTGTGCACAATACCCAAAGAAACAGTGAGCAGCATTCCAACGATAGCACTGTTGTGGTGGCGTACGCAGGATTATTTTTCTGGAGGGGCTGGTATTGTGAAGGTGGATTCTACAGAGCATTCCCTGACATTCGCTACGAGACTCGGCGGCAAGCAGCCCGGCGTCAGCGCTTGTCTTTCCCGGTGAACGGGGTCCGCGACAGTCGCTAGAGTCGGCTATTAAAATTACAGTTTTCATATTGTGTACTAACCTTGACTACAGAAGGTCTTGAAAATGATGCCCCTCTGCTGCAACACATTCCTGGCATCTCCGAAGGAAATTGGCATTTGCACGTGCAAGTTCGTCTACTGTAATTCTCCCGATTTCTCGTACAATACTCTCTTTTAACTCACGGATGGTGTGCGGATTGTCTTTGTTTACTTTTATACTCTGTAGGGCTTAAATTTTAAGAATTTTAGCTGCTCTAAATGCTGTGGTTTTTAAAAAAACCCGTTTCTTGTGAGAGGCGGCGGATAGATTTCCGAGGGGACTGTTCTAACCTTGTCCTATCTCATCGAGTTTTTCCTCAGTAAGTACACGTGGGGTTTTCTTTCCACTTTTATTCAGAACTGACCCTGTTACTCTAAACTTTTTTTACTAGGTTTAATATAGTGGTCCTATTTGGAACGAGAACACCAGGAAATTTCGTTGCAAAACGTCGTCGCACTTCTCCACAGTTCCTCTTTCCGAAGTAACACTCGACAAGATAAATCCTTTGTTGTAGTGTAAACTTTTGAGGTGCCATATTAAGCCACAATCTTCAACACACAGACACGACACAACACAACTTCCGAGGGAGGATTTTACTGGCGTCAGTCTGCAACGTCAACAGAAAGAGAAAGAGAGCGAAAAAAACAGACTGTAGCGTGCGACTGTCGCGGACCCCGTTCACCGGGAAAGACAAGCGCTGATGCCGGGCCTCCCCGATGGCGCAGTGGTAGCGTCGTCGCCTTGTAATCAAGGGGTCCCGGGTTCGATACCCGGTGGAGGCACAAGTGGATCGGATCCTACTTTAAACTGTAGGTCCAGACCCGATTAGCCTTACTGTGCATAAAGTGGACTTAAAACACCAAATCAACCAACGCTGATGCCGGGCCGCTTGCCGTCGAGTCTCGTAGCGAATGTCAGGGAATGCTCTGTACATAGCTGCTTTCGGGGGGGGGGGGCTAAATACACAATAAGTAGAGTCATGCATATTTCGTTTTTGAAGAAAACACGAAATGTGAAATAACATGCTGTAATGTTAATTTTTCATGTTTCTGATAGGTGTGAGGAATTTCGCAAAATGTGAAATAGAGTTTATTCACCGACACTTTCTGAAGTTCGAATTATACTGAGAGTTATGTGTAATTCACGGAAAATTGATTAATTCTGCTGTAAATATTTGAGAAGCAAAAATGGACCCGTTTTTACAGGAATAAACTTAATACTCTGGTAACTAACTACACGAATGTGCCATTAGAAGGGATAAGATATATTTAATACTTCTAAAATTAAATCTTTAGAATAAAATCCAGTTAAAAATGGTATCCCACACAAGGCAAGACTAGAAATTCTTATATAGATATGTTTATATTGTGTAATAACTGCAGTATTTTATCAAATTTAGGATCTTATTCACAATTTTAAAACCAAAACGTCATTTTAAATACTGCTTTTGATCCGATATTTCACCGCTAAACCGAAATTTTATTTCATTTACCGCTTCTGAACCCGAACCTGACTGTTTTTGTACCGAAATTTTGCTTTCTTATTTACCACAAATATGTGCTTCTAACATCGTATTTTTAGAACTTTCCAATCTCAAAAATGGCATTCGGAGGTAATTATAAGAAAGGTATTTCCCGAGTTCTTCACTGTCTTTATTCTCAAGTTGTTGATTTTCTCAAAATTTCGGAGAGATGGTAGCCCCATTAGCCACCCCTCTGCGTACGCCAGTGGTTTTGATTGAAAAAGACCTACTTCCAACAAATTCGTTGAAAGTTTCAGAGGTAAATTCCAGACACCCCGCTGACGCAGAGCATTTCCTCAGAAGAAAGGAAGCGGATTGTGCCTTGAGGATATGAAGAAAAAGAGACGACAAGGGGAAAAGGGAGGGGAGACATCAACGAACGAGCTGCAATGGGGCATCGGAACATATTCCCCAGTCCCCGCCGCGACCAGCATGCTTTTTGGGTTAATAAGGATACAAGTTTCCAAGCAGAAAATTGTGTTAAGTTGCTGCGCATGCGCGGAACGAAAGCCGGCTCGCACCATTGCCTTGGAAAACGTGTGTAGTAATCTGAACAGCCTTCACTATAATTGTTTCTTTTGTTGCTCACAACAATCCACAATTACGCGGACAAAACGTAATCTTGAAAGCTGAAACTTTGTTTTAGCGCCTAAGACACTCGGTATACCACCTCGTGTTACTAACAACGTGACAGAATACATTTAAAAAACACTTACCATTGTACAATTCTTGAACATGTCTTCAATGCCTTTGGCTAGTTCTGGAAGAACACTCACAAAAACACGCTTTTTTTCACACGCAAATTCACTAATTTCACTACACAACCACTCCTTACGTTTCGTTAAATCATTGTACAAACACACCACTACATAAGTCACTTTAATAAATGTTATTAACACGGTAAAATGTACTTTATCGTCTGCGCATGCCTAAATCGTCGCGAGCGCGGTTCGTCTGCAAAGCATGAGGCTTTGGTTAGGAATTTCGCGTGGCGGCCGCCAGGTGGCAGAAAGTACGAGGTTTTGTGGCAGGTGCTGCGGTATGAATTCCCCAGGTCAAGCAATCATGGCATGTCAAATTCAGAGAACAAGCTATTATTAGATTTGAGGAGATTAAAGTTGCTATTTTTTCCATCGGGCAGTTTTGCGTCATTGATTTTATGTCCCATTAACATGTTTATTTATGGGTCAGAGCTCGATGTATTTAATAAACTGAGAACATGTATACGTTACTTTGTAACCTTTGAACTTAATCAAAAAGGCAATAATGTATGTTGAACTAATTCGGAACTGGGTTTACAGTTTAAATCCGGAATCGAAGCCAGGTGTGTAAGTGTGCCCCCGCCCCCCCAAATAGCCCACATAAGAAATGTTCAGAATCATTTTTTCACTTTAGTTTAATTGCTTCCATAAGTGGCAGAACCAGGCCCGCAGCTAGGGGTCGTCTAGGGGGCTGAAGCGATATTTAAGGTCATTAAAAAAAAGTCGTTAGAATTTTTATTGATTTTGTTTGTTTTACTTCGCTTTTCTGCCACTTTTGACTAATCACAAAGATGAGGATGAGTGATGATATGATGAATTGAGGAAGGGACAGTCAAAAATAACACCCATGCTGGGATTCGAAACCGGAACTCCTGGCGTCATGGCGCCACTCGGGCACGAGGCCGGCTCATCAAAATAAACGTTAGGAAATCCAGAGTTATCATACACAAGATCCCAAACTTCCAATCTTCTAACAACTAAAACTCACAAAACTGATTTTTTTAGTAACTCTTTTACTGTATTGGTGGTTCGGGACTGGAATGCACTTTCACATGAAATGAGAAAATCAAATTCCATAGGTATCTTCAAAATAACATTAAGAGAAAGTTTTATAGGATGCTGTAGCTATACTCTTATTCCTGGTTCCATTTTGTTTTGTTTTTGTCAAGTAATTAATACATGTTTAATAAATATTTGTAGTGGCCTGTTATGTATATAAACCTATGTATGAGTGTGTGTTCATGTATATATATTTTTTCATGTATTTCTTTGAATTACATATTTTTACCGCGGTTGGTTTGACATGAAAGGTATATGTGTGATCGTTATTTTCAATTTTTATAAATGAATCAATTTATGAATATGTTTTATATTATGAACTTTTTGTATGTGGTTTAGTGTAAGAAAAGGCATGACCCTTAATCTCCACACAAATAAATAAGAGACAAATAAATAAATAAGAAATTTATACTTGGCAGAGGTAATGGGAGAAGGAAAACGTAGGTGTTATTCAAGCCTTGTTCCCATTGTAGATTTTCAAGTGTTGAAGTGGTCCCTAGATACTTCCCTTTTTGGGGAAGGTGGGGTCACCACGGGAAAATAGAAGTCAGCATTCAACTCTGTGCATGACATTCACTGTTCGACCAAGTCACGAAAAGATCTCAATCATAAATCCTTTCCGATTGTGCTTACGTAAAAATTCGTTTAATATAAAGTAATGTAATTGTTCGAGACAGATATGTTTATTATTATGCTCTACGGTAAGTGGAGATTGGATATGTATAATCTAGAGGTTAATCTAGACTTACTGGGGGATGATATTAAGAATAATGCTAAAATATTTTTCAAAACTGCTAAAGATATAGGCTAAGAAGTTAACAAAGAGAAAACTAAATATATGCTCACAGGCCAAAACAAAGTGTTAGGTAATAATCAAAATCTAATTATTGATAACAACTCGTTTGAAACAGTTTCCAAATTCAAATACTTAGGAGTAATATTAACAAATGAAAATTATATTAAAGAGGAAATAAAAAGTAGGCTTAATTCAGGAAATGCATGTTACTTCTCTCTTCATAAACTTTTGTCTTCTCGTTTAATATCTAAGAAACTAAAAGTTAAAATGTACAAAACAGTATTTTTGCCTGTAGTATTATATGGATGTGAAACTTGGTCCCTTACATTGAAAGAGGAACATAAATTGAGAGTATTTGAAAATAAGATCCTTAGGAAAATCTTTGGACCTAAAAGGGATGAGGAGACAAGTGAATGGAGAAGGTTACATAATTTAGAACTACGTAATTTGTATTCATGTCCAGATATTATTAGAATAATTAAATCAAGAAGACTTAGGTGGGCAGGCCATGTGGCACGAATGGAAGAGGAAAGAGGAGTTCACAGGATTCTTGTTGGGAAACCTGATGGTAAGAGACCTGTAGGAAGGCCAAGACGAAGATGGAGGGACAACGTTGAGATGGACCTAAAGGAAATCGGTAGGGATGAAAAAGAGTATATAGAACTTGCTCAAGATAGGGAAAGATGGAAGGCCTTTGTTGCTGCAGCCATGAACCTTCGGGTTTAAGAAGGCTAGAGAGTTAGTTAGTAAGTTAGTTAGTTAGTTAGAGGTTAATCTAGAATTTCCCATATAGGGTGAGGCGTAGCTACAATAATTTTCGTCTTTGTGAAAAATTTCGGAGGGTCTTGGGGGAAAAGATTAGGGTGGGGTTAGGCACGCCCAGGATTTTTGAAAGGGAGGTGTTGCGTAAACTTTTTTCAGTAGTCATCCCTCATCTTACCATCCTTTCGTTGAGTTTAAAGGGGAGGCTTATGACTTCAACCAACCCCTCCCTTGGGCACGCCATTGGGTGGGGGGTTGAAGGTGCGTGTAGATTAGGGATGGCAAAATCCGGATAAAATTTTACCCACATATCGGATACTTTTTCGTCCGGATTTCAAATATCCGTATCAGTGTTGCCACACGAAGGGAAATTCGGACCGAAATTTTAGCCAAAAGGGAAAAGGGAATTTCGATTAAAAATATCACAATTTCAGGGAAATTTGAAGACTTCTGACTTTACATTATTAGTTTATTTTTTTCTTATGCTTCTTATTTCTGCTCCCTTGATTTGATTTGATTGATTGATTTGATTGATTTAGTTTATTTTACTTCGCGTTTTGTGCCTCTTGGCTAATTTTCGAAGATGGGGATGAGTGATGAAATGGATGAAAATGGACATTCACAAACAACCATACCCGACCGGGATTCGAACCCGGGACCCTTGGCGTCGCAGCGCGATGTGCTAACCACTCGGCCACAGGGTCGGGCTTCTGCTCCCTTGAATATAAGCCTGTATCTATTTATATTTCTCTTAAGTTTATTGTACGTTGCTTTTCTGTATCTTCGGATAATTGTAACGATTAGAATTAACGATTTAATGGATTCCTGACCTTGATTTAAACCTTGGACATCTGACCAGAAAGCGATGAAGCTTACATGTGTGTGCAAAATTTGTGTAACATTTTTTATTCATACGATCATGAACCAACGGAAATTTTACTACTGCTGCTACTGCCACTGCTAATAATAATAATAATAATAATAATAATTATATATAATTATTGTTATATTTGTTTAGGTGAAGGGAAAAATGGTCCAAAAAGGGAAATTTTGCCCTTTGGAAAGGGAAATTGTGCCCTGAGATTGTGGCAACACTGATCTGTATGCGGATATTCTGATATCCGGATATCCGTATACAACGTACTATCCGGACATCAGAATTATCCGTGTATCAGATTATCCGGATATTCGTTATCCGGATTTTGTGGCCATCCTTGTGTGGATAAATAACCACCATTACAAGCAGTGGCGTGCCCAAGGAAGGGTTGATGGGGGTTATAACCCCCCTTTCGCCCAGTATTCCTAAAAAAAAGAACTTCAAAGGTAGGAAAATATGACAAAATGAGGGCTGACTACCACGAAAAAGTATACATAACCCCACCCTTTCGAAAATCTTGGGCACGCCACTGATTGCAAGCATGCAGAATCAAGTTAGAACGTGTCTTCAAGAGGCTAGACTGCCAGATCGACGCAGACAAAACAGAATAGTGTTCAGCTTTTTGCTGACGCGTTAAAAGGAGTAAAAAGTCGCAGGTGTTCTTCTTACGAGGAAGCCCCCCAAGGTCACGTCCGACCAGAATTTCTTGTCGCTTCTTCTTCATCTTTCGGGCGTTTATGGGCAGCAATAACAGTGACCACGTCTGTAATTTGTCCTTATGTTGCCGATGCAATGAAGATGGTAGTGTTTTAGCCATCAGGGGGCAATTTTATCAGCCATGTTCTTTCTCCTAGCTTAGCGTAATATATAGATTGATAAACTAAAAAAAAACACCTCATGCTTCGGGGGAGCGGTCCGAATTAATTAAGTGTCTCATAAATAAATAAATAATAATCATCATCATCATAATAATAATACTAATAATAATGTTTAAATTTAAATAATCGTATTAATTTAATTACAGTATTAATTAAATGTGTAAAATAATTAATAATGTACTGTTACTATTGCGTGAATAGATAAAAGGACGGTATGAGAATAGATAACCTAGCTTATGTGTAGTAAAAATCGCCAACATTTGTATAAAAACAACTACCATGGCAAGGATATTAATGTCAAATAGATAAAAAAATTGAATCTTTATTAAGTAAACAAAAGATGTTACACAGAGAAAAATGTTTGTTTGGATTAACCAAGAAAATGGTAGTGGTGAACAAATCGTTTGCTTAAATAGGCATCAACCAAACAATTGTTCACCATTACCAAAAGATTCGGTCTAGTTCTATTTGTTTGTCGTAAACAATTTTCTGGTTACCAAAACCAAATATTCTTTTGGTAAAAAAAAAAAGGTAAAGTGTTCCCCTGTGCATAGCACCACGCCATGAAGGCGTATAGGGGGTGTGGGGGTAACGCCCCACACTTTCTTGATCCGATCGTGAGTGGGGGTGATGTGATCAGCATCACGCTCCTGACCGCCTTTACCCCCAGGGTTTCCCCCAGGTACCCATGTTATTCGACGCTGGGTGGGCGCCGGGGCCGCTTCCACCGTTAGAAAAGTTCCCGGATTTGAACCGGCCGGGGATCGAACCCGGGACCTTCAGCATGGTAGCCAGACGCAGCCAGACGCGTTACCGACTGAGCCACCGCGGCCACTTTTATGCATAGCAGTAGTGTGCATAAATCTTCTTTGGTACTATCATTCAGAGTCCTATAATCCCATTATAATCCTTGCCTTCCAGTAAGTTCTACGGAAAGAAATAATCTCAATTATACAAATTAAAATTTTAGTACTTGGTAAGTATTTCGGCCGGGGGTCCGGACCCCTTGGGGCCCCTAAATATTTATTTGGGGGAGGGGAGAAATGCAAGATTACAAAGAACAGATGAAACTGATTCTTGAGTAAACTTTCATGTTCTCATTTTTGCATTCGAAAGATTATTAGAAATTAGAAATTCTGGTATGGTAACACTTTACTATACCGGAGACGGATTTCTTTAAATTTACAGGAGAAAGTACTTACGCAAATCATTTTCTGTAGCGTTGTTGATGTTCGGGAATGTAGTTTTGATCCATTTTAATGCGAATGCATGTGGTTTTCTACGAAAATCTATTTCCGACGTGCTATTGCTGCTGCCGCCATTTGCTTTCTGCACGAGAGCACAATACGCACTATTGCTGCTGCTGCAACATGATGTGTCGAGGATGCGTCGTGAAGATGTTACCGGGTGTGGAAGATGTCGTGGAATTTGTAATTCCGATGTCCGTATATGCTAAATTGAACGAAAGGAGTGCTAATGGAACCTAACCTAACAGGCCTAACCTAACCTAGTGGGCATACCTCGTCCCCGTGATGGTTCGTGGGGCTATCGTATGTAAGAAATATACATTATTTTCGTTAGAAATACATTATTTCACCTAAAGAAATGTTCTGCAACGCAGAATAGTACGTTATCAATGTAAAAAATTGCGAAATAAATCATTGATAGGTGTCTCCGGTATAGTAAAGTAGTACCGAAATTCTTTATTCATGGGCGAAGTTCAGCCTGTGGCTGCTCTATCACTTAACCCGCAAAATCTAGTACAATAAAACAAACAGAATATAATTACTACTATAACATAAGAATTCCAGTACATTTTTACTTCTAAATATATCAGTAATTAACACACTAAAAAGATAAAAACAATTTTTCTCATTCACACACATCAAAATGTTCATCTTGGGTTCAATTCTGCTCATTTTTTGTTTTGATTTCAACTACAGCGCCTAGAATAACGTAGTGTGGAAAACGGCATGCTTCTGCGCTCCCTGGCTGGTTCCACTCGAAAATGATCCGCTAGAGGCGCTGGTGTTGACACCGGTGTTTGGTGTTCGACTGCTTATAATGGAAGTGAATGGAGTTTTCGCTGCAACGTCTGATTCTTTTACATGAAGCATTTCTATGAATGTGATAATTGCTATGATATTTGGTACAGTGGTCGCGTAGATATTAACGAACATTCTAGACAGTCGACCACGTCCTGTTATCGTCATACTTTCGTTAATAATACGGGAGAAAAAATACGCGTGGAATGCTCTTGGCAACTAAATTTTTGTGTATGAATTAGGTTCATTATTATTATCATCATCATCATTTCTTTTAAAGATATACACACTGAAGCATTTGTATTTTTTATATTTACTGTCTCTTTTCTTCCGCTTTAAACTAATCGCGGCGATGATGATAAAGATGATTGCATGAAACAACAAGGGGAACCCCACAAAACTTTCTTAGTGCCATCGACATGAGTGTAAGGCAACTTTCAAACCAATGGGACAAGCGACACGGGATGTTCACACTGTCACACTAGTGACACACACTTCCAGACTGTAAAATAGCATTCATTGCACATGAGGGTCCAAACAGCAAACGACACGTTCATATGGCGTATTCGCGTGCTACTTGTTACTTCTGTCGGAAAGCTCCTTAAAGGAAGGGTGCTGAGACCGAAGCGACGCGCTACAGGGGGAGTTCCCAACTAAGTGACAAGCGACATGGTGCCTTCAGTCTATTAGCAAGCGTTGCTTGCGAACAACAGATAGGCGACACGATAAACCGCACATTACAACAACAGATGTAGGCGACACGAGAAGCCACACGTGTCGCTTTGTCGCTACTGCGTCGCTCAAACTGGGCCATATCCTCAATAGCTTGCAACATGTTGCCGTGGTTTGTTGTTCTCGCATACGCGATGCAATGAGTGTCTTGCTTTAGTGAGATTGCGCACCAAAGCGACAAGCGGCACGCGCCACTTATCGCTTGAGGATTTCACTAACCGAGCGCTGGCCTGTGCTTCTCGTCATGCCGCTACGATGTGAAATGTTGCTCTTGATTGGCTCGTTTCCAAGCAACATGTGTCACTTCGGTATGAAAGTTGCCTTGAACCGAATGACCCGTGTCGCTTTGATGTGAAATCCTCGTATCGTTTGTCGCGTGTCGCTTTGGTGTAAAATCTCCTTGAGGAAACGGTGCAGTCAGAGCTTTTGTCCCTACGGTTCGAAAGGCTGCATTGATTTACGACTGCTCGCTTTCAAGCGACATTTGTGGTTTGTCGCCTCGGTATGAAATATCTCTCAGGATACTATTTATATTCTAATAACATAGAAAAATAAACTCTAATACACAGTCCAAGACCTGACGTCCGGAATCACATTGCGATGTTTCTTCTTGTGTTACGCACGCATGCTATTTATTTATTAATTTTATTTTACTTTTCTTTCCAAATTAATGCCATTTCGTGACTGCAAATCACTCCACAAATATAACTGTTTCCATCAATTCGTTTACCGCCTTTCTAGAGAAACAAATCTACACAATATATTCCAAAAACTAACTAAGCCGCATTACTTTCATAACAAAATTAGCACCTGTGCCGATCGCACTGCCATCTACTTGTCATCCTCTCGGGGAACCAGTTTCTTGGGTCGTTTTCCACACTACGTTATTCAAGGCGCTGTAATTTCAACGTAAGCATGCTGAATCTAGTCATGTGTACTGAGGCTCTGTCCTTGCTCATGTAGAAGTACTTTTGTTACTGCCCTTTTAAAGCTGTTGTATGTCGCACACGAGGTAGCATCTGGTGGCAGCGCATTCCAACAATATGCAGAAGCAGCTTTGAAGGATGGCAGGAATATGGATTTTGAGAATCTGTCCAGATGCCAGGTGCCTTGACTTGTATCGTTTACGACGAGCTTGTCGGCCGCTCAGCGGCGCCTTCATGCAACAGGTCCCGGCAAATTGCGTTAGAGGAAGTCCGTAACAGAAACCGCTTGTAATGTTTCCACTTTTCACAATTACAATTACAATTGAAATAAGCACGTACCTTATCGCAAGGATGCTAGAAAAGGTGTCCTCCCAAATACAAATATTTCTGGCACCTTATTTCTGACATCTAATCTTAGATTAGACATCGCTACTTTATCCTCAGCTGTCGCGAGAGCGCCGGCAGCTTATCGGGGGAGTTGTCAGCCGCGAGAGGGCGCGAATGCGACACCTGTCGGCAGTGATGCCAACCATAGGGACATGTCCCTACGCATAGGGACTTTTCACTATATTTCGCCCGCGTAGGGACAGATTTGCCAAATGAGGGTAAACGTAGGGACTTTTTTCAATCTTGGAAAATAACATTTTATTGCGCAAAGGTGCAAAGCTTACTCGCCAGTAAGTTGCACTTTCTTCGTGCTCGGTTTGGAATGAATGGATTAGTTTATCTGGATACTTTAGCGAGGAGGAGAAAAAAGATCTAACTAACAAATCTCCATCAGATTTTTGGAACATGTAATCGGTTACCATGAACTTTCAAGGCAAGTTCTTTTTTTAAAAGATTTCCACTCTCGTGAAAATAGTGCTAACATTGCCACATTCTAACGCGGAAACGGAAAGAATATTTTCAATGTTAAGTGATACAAAAACAAAAAAAAAGAGAAATAAAATGGGACCAGAATTGTTCAAGACTGCAGGAAATACAGCATCACCAACCAACATCTATCTCTTCACAGCAGCAGCATGTATGACTTCAAATAACATAATCAACAGTAAATGACTCAACGTTATATAAGTCCTGCGGGCGAGGTGAGGAATATGCTGTTATCCCACATTTCCCTAATGTAAGGGTATATGTTTGCTTCCATTTGATTTGTTATTTAACGTGGCTTTTCTGGCACTCTTGGCTAATCGCTACGATGAGAATGAGTAATGACATGATGGAATTGATGGGGGGGACTCACAAAGGACAGAGGCCTTACCGATGGTTTAGTGATAATTAAGATATTTGCTTTAATATGCTCTTGTACCCCCCCTTTCCTGCACCACTGCAGGTCATGTTGGGCACTGTGCCGCATCTATGCTTGAGGTAGGAAGAAAATTCTTGTTACGGTTCTACAATGAGCGGTGAATTCCTTGGTGTGCTTGGTTCTAGTCGACAAAAGGTACGTAAAGTTGATTGCTTGTTGCATCGCGTTATCAGAAGTATAGCCTGCCTGTCTGTAGTGGGAGGAGTGCCCGCCCTTCTTTGCTTAACTTACTGCAACTGAAGTTCAGTGTTGTCAACTGTGACAAAAATTCACCACGTTAAAGAGGAAAAGAGGGGGGGGGGGCAACAAGACAGCCAGGTAATAATAGTTATAAACTTATGATCCCTTCCCTTCTCTGCCGCTATGCGCGGCCTTGCTCCAGAGATAGAGGGGACAGAGTATATATCTGCGAACAGCTCTTTTCCAAAAATGAAGAATGTGGAAACAAAGTTGATGAATCGACTGATCGACGCTCGTCTTCAAAACTGTCTGCGAGTAGCGACATCAAACTTCAAGGCAAATATTGACATGCTAGTGTATTTATTTATTTTATTTATTTATTTACGACTTTGTTTACATGGCGAAGTTAAGGCATTAATGCCTTCTCTTCCACTTAACCATTAATTACAGGGATCATTTTTTTCTTTGCAGTAAATTGTATACAATTAAAAAATTAAAAAAGATAAATGAAAAATAAAATAATAAAAGAAAAGTAAAGTAGTGAAAGTAAAATGAAACTAAAAATGAAAGCAATACAGTTTGAATACGAGCAGTCAGCCCTGGATTAACCATTAATTACGTACATTGCTCATTATTTTTACTAACACAATGAAAAAAAGTAGCTTAGAAGAAATTAAAAATAAAAGCAATACAGTTTCTACATGCACACACACACACACACACAAACACACATTCACACACAAGTACCTACATAGAAAGCATATTTCGTGGGCTAAATGTATAACGTATTTCTTTCTGGGAATTTAATCTAGGTTCAATTGTTTAACATGTATAATTTTAATTGTCTTTTGAATGTTACAATTGAGGAGGAGGCTTGGATTTCGGGGGGCAGTCTGTTCCAGTGTCCTGCAGAGGTAACGGTAAACGAATTGGCGTAGAAGTTAGATCTGTGGATAGGGATGGATAACAGAGATTTTTCACGTGATCTGGTGTTGCGGGAGTGAAAGTCCGAAAGATATTGAAACCGCCCGGAAAGGTATTTCGGATCTTTTATTTCTAGGGCTTTGTACAGTAGGACAAGGTTGTGGTAAATCCGTTTATCACTTAATTTCAGCCACTCGACCTTCGCATAATACGGTGACAAATGTTCTGAATATTTTATGTCGAAAACGAAGCGGACACAGGCGTTCTGGATTCGCTGAAGGCGTTTAGCTTGCTCGCAATTTACGTCCGAGTAAACAGTGTCACAGTAATCAATAATAGGGAAAACAAGAGATTGAACAAGTTTGGTTTTTATACGTTCGGGGAGGAAGTTTTTAAGCCGGTAAAGAGAGTGTAGTGCACCGAAAGCTCTTTTACACACGGAGTTTACGTGTTCTCTCCAGGTAAGATTATTGTTTAGCGTGATTCCCAGATTTTTAACCGTTCATTCAGTCTTGGGTATGAATGGTTATTGTGATCTTTTCCTAACACATATCGTACAGCATTGTTTCATTATGTTTATTTGTTGCGTTCCAGTGACTATTCTTAATTCAGAATGTGGCAGTGTGTTTTGTAACTTGAAATGAACCATGCCAATTTCCAGGAGGGGTCGACGGACCTGTTCGCTTCTCTCCCGACACCCATGCATGAAGATAGTGCCGACGCCAGAGAGTGAGAAGTGCTAGCGAACGCTTCACACTAACAGGGTAACAGTTTTATACATCGGAGACACATTTTTTCCATTTTTCACAAGAAACTACTTACGGAAATGAGTTTCTCCAAGGTTTACAATATTCGTCGAGGTATTTTCATTCATCGTGGAATATATTTGACCGGGAAATCATGTATTTTTCAAGAGAAATATCTCACCGACGCACAAGTGCCATTGCTTTCATTTGCTTGCCCTACGACAACCGGATGCTGCATACGTTTGATGACGTAAGCCCCTGTCAGTGTTTCAACCCCACCTTTATTTTTACTATGCTTGCCTAACGTAACCAAACCTAACCTAACCTTATCGGAAATGGTTCGTGGGGCTATCGGTCAGCTACCGTGCATAATGGTTCGTGGGGCTATCCGTCAGCTACTCGTGCATAATGTATAATTTCCACCGCTGACGAACACGATAGTAAGAATTTTTCGGTGAAGAAGATTAAAGCACTGCATACCCACAACGTGAGTCAAGATGTGCCCGCCATATTGTGTGTTCCGGAAGCGAAGAAAGGAATAAAAAAAAAGCACTCAGAATGTGAAAAATTGCGTTTGTTTTCGTGTAAAAATCATAATGGCACCTTGAACTATGTTCCGCAATACACAATTGGTAAGTACGAACCATGCGAAACACAAAATATGTGATTTTAATGTGTCTCCGATCTATGAAACTGGTACCCACTAACAGATTTCGCTACCGCCTATCACTCAAAACAATTAAAACTAGATAAATAAATGCTCGTTACGCCTTCCCAGAAAAAAATCTGCCTCCTCAACCTTTTTTTCCCGTTACTCTATTGAAGAGCTTTGAAATTGACAGCCTGAAATAAATATACAAATTTTTGTGCTGAATTTGTGAATGTGGTTGCTAAAAGGGGCGAGGGTGAGGGGGCTCATTCCTTGTTATTTCACACTCCTAATACGTTACATTGTGAAGTCGATTGTGTTCTAGGTTGGCAACACTACGGAATCCTTCCTTCCTTCTTTTTATCATTGAAATCTCGTGACTACAGAGTTGTTAGTCAGCTGTTGTTGAACGTACCTTGAATATACGAGTGCAGTCACTGTGTAAATGAAGGAACTCTGTTCCTCAAATTCGTACTGGACCTGCATATTGTGCCCTAATACGTGTAATAATTATGCTCTGTAATTGTAAATACAGGATAAAAGTTTACGCTGCGCAGGGTTAATAAATGTGTGGTTCAACAGTTGTGAATAGGAGAACAACGTGACTCAATAGTCGGAAGATTTGGCTGTTCGTATTGTGTCGTGTTAAAATGGGTACGTATCACTTAAATTTGGTGAAAGACGTGGAGTAATCTAGTACGGAATTTACAAGGTGGTGAAATATTTGTACCTTTTTATCCATATTAGCAGAGCAGTTAGAAATTGTTCGTATGTCTTATTTTTAAATATGAGTAGAGCCCGGAAGTTTGGCAAAATGCCTCTTTTTATCTACTGGATATATTGATAAAATGTTTCCGGATGTACGTCTTTTATGTTGTTTCGAAGCCTTTTCATTTTGCCTATTTTGTCTATTTGGGACCCCACTGCCTATTTTTAATTATAATGCCTTTTTTTGCCTTTTTCAATGAAATTGGACCATTTTTTTTTAAAAAAAAGTGTATATAAATTATTTTTCTCCCAAAAAACGTTGTTGGCATTTATTTTTCTTCCATTTATTATTTGAATAATTTTCGCCTTATTTAAGTAATATTGAACTCACGCATGTTTCAACATTGCTGAAGGAGAAAAGTGTGAGAAAAAAGTATTTCATGCTGAATTAGGATATTGCCTTTCGGTTAAGATTTCCTTGTGCATGATTGACTGCTGAAAACCTGTTGCAGAACATCTGCACAATTACGTCATCACGTCCAGCGTCCGTGACAGGACGTTATTGACAAGAAACAGCACTAATGCCCAAGGGACTTTGCATGGATTCCAAAATCAAGTTCTCTATCTTTAGTTTAGTTCTGCACTTTGGAGGGAAAGGATCGTGTAGTTGTCATTATGCCGAAATTTAGTGTACCATTAAGTGGTAAGTTACATGGTTACGTGCGTGAATTTGGTGAAAATTGAAATGCTCTTCACAATATAGATTTTACAAGAAATTCTAGATAAAAGTAAGTGACTTCCAAATGTGCCTTTTTTCGGTTTATTTTGCCTTGTTTTTCATTTTTAGTGCCTATTTTCCACATTATAAATGCCTTTTTGCCTGCCTATTTTAACGAAAATAAATGCCTGAACTTCCGGGCTCTAAATATGAGTATTTAGCAGTGTGTAATGCAGCGGCACGCGACTGAAATGGTGCAAAATGTAATCGCACGTAGTGGACGAAATTAGTAGCCTATACAACAAAAACCTATATTTACATATACGTTTACCTCGTTAAAAGAGATGTACTTTGCTGTTTTGAGGTCACAAAATCTGTTATTTTTTTCCACGTTACTTGCCTACAGTATTCGAAAAACTATTTTCTTGAGTGCTTATGGTACGTAATTTAAGAAAAGAAAGCAAATAATTTTATTTTTTTCTTGTGGATCAAATTTATGAACAAAATTAACGATTGCTAGTATTAACCACCTTTGATAGCTTATTAATACATGTAAAAGAAACGCATGTGTTTATAAATGTATAACTTCTGCCAAACACGGTGAAAACTACATTTCGAAACGGAAGTTCAGAAAAATCGTTATGAATAAAATTCTCTTCAGTGTATCTTTTGCTTTCGTTTTCCAGTTTAAAAATAAACCTTAAACTTGGCCATCCCAGACGCTAATCGCGACGATGATGATGAAAATTGAAAAAGCGAAATATGTAAATGAACAAACACAGTGAAACGATCCAGTCTTTCTCAGATTCGACCGTATAAATTGACACAGAATTTGGGTATCGTAATACCGATTTGCACGAAATTTCGCACTATTTTATTATAAAGAAAGAAACTCTCAAACCTACAGGTATCTAGGTAAGAAGTAGACAGTATTGCAAAAAGTATTATTATTTGATATTTTAGGGAGCGTGTGTAATACATTTCTTCTGACAGCTGTTCAGAACTGTTTCAACCAAACATGTATGAAACATGAGAACGTTGCTACAGCACAGTTTACTTACATTAACTTGCATCACGCAACAAGAAATTTGAAATATAATTAGTTAATGAAAAATCAAGAGTAAATGGTTGTATCGCCTCAGCAGAATGTGTTGAATACAAGGAAGTTCTTTATTCTTGATACCCAAGCACGACACGACACATAGATTTATTGGGCTGATTAAAGTACGCACTTCGTATTCCTAAACGTATCATCGCACCTACGCACCAAATCGCATTATTCAATTTTATAAATCACTCTAGATGTAATATCGCTTCATATCACAAAATCGGCCTAAAAGAGAACATGGAAGCAACCTTAAATATCAAATCCAAGCTGTCAAACCAACACGAGAAAGGTAACATAAAATGTGTCAAAGGTTAGTACATGAAATGACATTTGTATGCACATACCTGTTGTTTGGACACGCTGTGGTTCAGATTGCCAGTCATACTTTTTTAAATATTATTATAAAATTGTCCTCTTTTTGAAATTTTAATATTACTTGCGAAAAGCCGAAGTAACATTCACTTGCTTTTCAAAATAACTCATGCTATCATATCAACAGGGGGCGCCACATTCACCAACATAGAAGAAAGTGCGGAAGGAACAGTGGCGCTATGTACCTTGACAGTGGCGTGTGGCCTTGAAATAGGCTGGGGATATAGCTTCCATTCATTGACTCGGATACTAGTTTTAAAATGCTGCAGGTATGGAGGATAGTGGACAGGGGCAAAATAGCAATTTTTTGCGCTTAGAAAGGTGAAGATGAGAAACCTTACCTAGGTGCTGGTGCGAATATCCTTTCTACAGAGTATTCCCAGACATTCGCTACGAGACTCGGCGGCAAGCGGCTCGGCATCAGCGCTTCTCTCTCCCGGTGAACGGGTCCGCGACAGTCGCAAGCTACAGTCTGTTTTTTTCGCTCTCTTTCCCTTTCTGTTGATGTTGCAGACTGACGGCAGTATAATCCTCCCTCGGAAGTTGTATTGTGTCGTGTCCGTGTGTTTAAGATTGTGGCTTAATATGGCACCACAAAAGTTTACATTACAGCAAAGGATTTATATTGTCGAGTGTTACTTCGGAAAGAGGAGTTATGGAGAAGTGCGACGACGTTTTGCAACGAAATTTCCTGGTGTTCCCATTCCACATAGGACCACTATATTAAACCTCCAAAAAAATGGGAAACCTAAAAAAATAAGTATACAAAGACAATCCACACACCATCCGTGAGTTTAAAGAGAGTATTGTACGAGAAATCGGGAGAATTACAGTAGACGAACTTGCACGTGTAAATGCCAATTTCCTTCGGAGATGCCAGGAATGTGTTGCAGCAGATGAACATCATTTTCAACACCTTCTGTAGTCAAGGTTAGTACACAATATGAAAACTGTAATTTTAATAGCCGACTCTAGCGACTGTCGCGGCCCGTTCACCGGGAGAGAGAAGCGCTGATGCCGGGCCGCTTGCCGCCGAGTCTCGTAGCGAATGTTAGGGAATGCTCTGTAGAACATTCGATATGAAAAACAGACAAGTAAATGTTTACAATAAAGCTTTTCCAATGTAGTGTTAGTTTTTATTTCTAATTTGAAAGTATTCTTGAAAGCACAGTTTAAGTTTCAAGAGGGCATTAGATTAGATTTATTTCTGCGCGTGATAATTTGTTATACAATGTTGTGTTCGTGGGGTCTGTACAATGGCGTGCCCAGGATTTTCGAAAGGAAGGAAGGAGTTACATATACTTCTTCTTGGTAGTCAGCCTCATTTTGTAATTTTTCCTACTTTGATGTTCTTTTTTTTTTTAGGAATACTGGGCCAAAGGGGGGTTATAACCCCCACCCCTCCTTGGGCATGCCACTGGGTCTATATACTCAGTGTTTGGAAGATCACTGTAGGAACAACTTCAAACTGAAGGAATGTTTCTTGAGGATATCACATTATTTTGAGGAAATAAATCCTGTGGATCTCCCCATTTTTACATTCATTGCACCTTGTTTGTGTAGCAGTATTATTTTACATTTAGCTTACTGCTCCATATGCAGTTTATCTTATCTTATATGTATTATCATGTTGACAAGGGTTAGGTGGCAGAACAGCCCTTGGCTGAACCTCTCCCGCTTAAAATTTATTATTATTATAGTTTTACTTTTTCTTTATAGTCTGGATGATAGCAGTTGAATATTGTTCTTCTTATTGCTGTTGATGTTAATTTTTATTTTGCATATTTTTAGTGCATGTATATCCACATACCTTGTGGGATATAATTGAATTCCAAAGAAAAAATCCTTTAGGATCAACTACTGATGCCTTTGCCTTAGTGAAGTACTTGACATAGGTTTGTAGACATTGAATAACATGGATAGGAAAGAATTGTGGTCCCTCATGGGATATAGAATGTCACCTGATAGGGAGATACAGTAGCTCATTTAATTGTATTATTGGGATTTTTTTAAAGTGGCACAAAGATTTCTTTACAATAAAAATTTTCATGGTTTGGCATTATTACTGCAATTATCAACTGCTCTGAGAGCTATACATGATGTAATAGTAATAAATAATATAACCGGTAGCATAACAACCAATGGGGGCCAGTGTATACCTATCGACTGCTGGTCTCGCTCCCATAAGAGGTGGGCGATCATCCAATCAGTTACAGGGTGTGGTGACTTGTGGTCAGCACGATGAACCTAGAGTTGTTGTAGGTTTCCATGACTAGGTTTGCTTTTCATTCGTAGCTCCCTAATTTCCTCAAGTAGTGGGTGGACACGGTTCTCATATGCTTACCCCAGGAGACTTGAACCACCATGCATCCAATGGCTCGATCCGAAAACCTGATGCCATAGACTGCATGGTCATGGAGCAGGACCATTAATAGTATTAGCAAAGCTCTTTCAAATAACCTGGATTAATAACTCCCAGTTTCATGGTTTGTTGCTTGAATTATGATGTGTATATTACAAACACTTATACACATGTTACATGGTGTGAACACTACAGAAGGTTGTTCGCTTTATATCCGACCATTTTTGATGGGTACTCACCTTAAGAGATACCGTGCCACCACCACCGATCATGTTCTATTGGACCCCCAGCATTGTTGACTATCGCAGTTTCCATTTCAGCAAGCTCCGGCGTAGGACAGGCATGGGAATTCTGTCCCACTCCTCCTTGCAAGCTTTCCATAGACCATCCAGGGTGTGCGGGCGGCGATGTTGAAGACGTCGTTTCAACAGTCCAAATGTTCAAAAATCCATTGGACTGGCATCTGGGCTTTTCACAGGAATGTCTTCAAACGGAATGACACAAATTCCTAATTCCTCTGCCATTTCCTGATAAAAACGTAGTGATGTTCTGGCGGCCTTGTCCATATGGATCATCACCTGGTTCGCATCCATTGCATACAATTGTGGGATGTCTCTCCGATAGATAGGTGTCATAATGGAGTCTTGGAAGTATCTGGCATTCACCTTCACGTTTTTGTCCACCTTGTGTATCATCAACTTACCCTCATATCCGAATCCTGTCACAACCATAAAGCCACGAGGGAAACTTTCCCTGCACTGACTAACAAAGTTCCAGACCTTCCCCTTGCCATCAATGTCACGGTATGCGATTGCCCGAATGTGACCACCAGCAGTGAGATGGACATATGATTCATCCATTGTGAACAGTTTCCTGCAGTTCGTCTTACGTTCGGCAATGTGACGCGGTAGAGGTGGTGTACACGGGCCTTCCGCACACACTTCAACCTGAGGTGCTTGCAAATTGTTTTGTTCGCACCGTCAGGTGCGAGGTGAAATCTGTGGGCCATATCACGTTGAGTCGGGGGATTTTCTTGGCACGCCAATCGACGGATGCTCCTTCGCACTACGCGTGACACTTCGCTTGCAGCTCTTCTCCTGGTGGTTTTCGTGGGTGAATGTTTCGCAAGGAGGGCCTGTTGTGTGTAACGGGCCACAATAGCTTTCGCAGTAGTAACCCCAAGTGTTAACCCATTCTCCCGACACTTTCACAATGCGTACGTATGAAAGCTTAGCATGGAAAAGGGCCATTACGTAACCCTCCCAATACCGGTTGATTTTCGGTGCCATTTGATAACATTCACTACCAACACTCACACACCTACAAGGTCAAACAACACTGCTCCCGCCAGCAGACCCATAGTTCCAGCATGATATGCCAGGTGGCAGCACCGAATCGAAAATGGTCGGATATAAAGCGAACAACCTCTGTATATACTCACATTCCAACAGAATACATTAAGTTTTCATACATTTTTTTCTTATGTAATAGTAATGGAAATTTCATTATTATTGCTTGCTAACAAAGCCACTGGCACCCTATTTAAATATTCTCCATGGCATGATGTGAGGTCCCTGACCTATCCATTTTCAATCAGTAACTGTGGTACGAATCTTGTTCAACATCTGAAAGTCTTGCAACATCTCATTCCTCTTCTCCATTGTCTTATTAAAATGGCCAGTTTTAAATTTTTGCTTCCCCTTCCCTTCACAGAACAAGGGTAAGCAAGATGAAATCCACTTGCTCCTGTCCGATCAGGGAAGCACAAGAGGCTTGCCAACCGAGAGGCAGCCCCTTCTTTATCCATAGAACCGAAACCCCAAGATATATGGCTGTGGCTTGAACTGGGGATAGGGGAGATGAAGAACTTCAAACAACATAAACATTATTGAAGATTAGGCACACACAGATGTACTATGCAGAAATTTTCAGCGAAAAATGCAGGCTCGACCAGGACTCGAACCTGGGTGTCTGGCATGCCGTGCCATTGCTCAACCACTGAGCTACCAAGCTGGCCTGGCCACGCCTGATTTTTCACTATCGTTGTTTTACCTGCGTGGAATCATTTCTGCCAGTGCTACCACAACGGGAGCTGTTGCCTTTGAAACACAGTAGACTTCAATGTTGCTAATTAACGCTGGGAGGAACCAGGCAACCTCGAACCCAGGAGAGTTCACGGGTTATCAGGGGGCTTTGTAAACAAAGTCCCGTTTTTCAAAAGTTTAACAGTATTAAATGAAGGCAATTTTCTGTGTGTGGGGGATGGGGGCTTTAAGTTAATATCAAATATATAAAAAAGGTAAAGTGCTCCCCTGTGCTTAGCACCATGCCATGAAGGTGTATAGTGGGTGCGGGGGTAACACCCCACACTTTCTTGATCCGGTCGTGAGTGAGGGTGATGTGATCAGCATCATGCCCCTGACCGCCTTTACCCCCAGGGTTTCCCCCAGGTACTCATGTTATTCGACGCTGGGTGGGCACCGGGGCCACTTCCAACGTTAGAAAAGTTCCCGGATTTGAACCGGCCGGGGATCAAACCTGGGACCTTTAGCATGGTAGTCAGACACGTTACCGACTGAGCCACCGCGGTATAAAGTTTAGAAATATTTTACAAATATTACAGGTTTTTTTTCTATATCTTCTAGAACTTCTCTTGAAGTGTTAATTGACTGCTACTGGCATCATCCCTTACTACACACTCCATACTACTTTTGATGATACGGATATTTATATTACACAAGAAAACATGCACAGTATTCATAGTGTCTACAGTACATTCCACCTGCCCAGCAGGAGCAATAAAACTGTCCTTCGTTCCCAAAACTCTTAGGACCTGTTGACCTTTGATGTAGATTTGGAAGGAATGTGGATGATATCAGTGACAGATTTCAAGGGGAGGCTGCAAGCTCCCCTATGAAGGTATTTTCTAAAGTCTACTTCTAAATAAAAGTTGCTGCTACTTAAACTTCTGTTCATAAACAAGATGAACGAATGTAATAGCTCCCGTTCATGTTCTGTGAATATATCCTTCACAAAGTTGTGAGCAAAATAATATCTGCTGTCAATATTTTCACTCTTCACTGCAAACAAATTAGTTTTACCTAATGTCACGGGGGCCTATCCTCCCCGGCCCCTGTCTGGCTACGAGCCTGCACTCTGAACATAGGAATCTCCAGTTTCAGCTGTTTTTTCAGTATCAGTTTTTATTAATTTAAGAGTATTATCTTGGATTTGATTATTTCACACAATTTTCTACCTTTGTAGGTTAATCACAAGATTATCATCTTGTAAAATTAACTTCTAAATAGTCCCAATTTCATATATGTGGATAATAATTATCTCCACAATTAACTACAGTGTGGCTTTGCTAATTTCTTCAGCTATACTTGGTTGATCTCAAGTTGTGCTATAATTTATCTTACTGAAGAATATGTCCATTTTACTTGTGTCCCCATTTATATATATTGTACCTGCTTACTTGTAAAGTAACATGCAAGATCGTTTCTTCATCATCTTCATATTTTTAACTTTATTATTTTGGCCTTATGCTGTAGTGCTGCCACTTTGAGCCAAAATTATCAGTAACTCTTAGTCATCTTGGACCTAGGAATGAACATAGCTTTCTCATTGTAGAACACCCAGCTTATATCTATAGCAGTACCTTTAACATACAAGGTTTGGGGTAAAAGTCATAGCAATTAGATTATTTTCTCAAAATTAAAAAGTGGTACCACAATATGATCATATGTCCTGGAGAATGTGGCAACTGTAGTATATTTACATATTACTAGATGGCAATGTGACGAACGGTTACCATACAGAGGGCAGTGGTAATTCTTTGTTGAGTCAACTTCCATTCCAAGGAGTGTACAGCGTTCGTGTATAAAAAAATAGCCGTTCTTCAAGGAAGAAACACTGGAGAATGTCACAGGGAGCTGATGGAGACTGTGGGAAATAGTGTCCTATCAAAGTATGTGCCTCTTTTGTTCCTGACTTGTAAACACATGTGGCTCAATGTTAAGGATGTTTTGTTCGCCTAGACCTACATCTGGTAGAGATTTGCATTGCTCATACATTCCACAGTACCATACACTGCTCCCTTCCATTTGTGTATTTCGGATTTTTATGATGGTCCTGCATTCTCTCTCAAAAAAAAAATAGTTGCCATTACTTATGCCCCAACCCTCGTACAAAGTTGAAAAAAACACTTCATTACAGACTTCAGGTTTGAGTCCTGGCAGGGTCATCATCATGAAGAGTTGAAAGCAGCAGGAAAGCAATGGAAAATAATAATCTTTTAGCTAGCAAAGTTAAAAAAAAACAAAAAACAAGAAGTCGTAGCCTTCATAAGTCTGTGTTGAACCAAAGAACAATAGGAAAGAGATTGAGTAAATAGATAATGATTAAGTTAAGACTTCACTTACACTTTACAATTACCTAATACAACTAAATAGTATTCATGTAACTAGATTGGAAAGTTCTGTGCAATATCCAATATTGCTTCTCCAGGAATTTGTGATCTGCATTTACATTGTTGACGATGTCACATTAGTGCACATTCTTACCCGTGATTAATTTGCAGTACTTCAAATACATCCATAGTGCATCGAAACTAATGAAGCCATTTCTTGAACCTGAATTGTACTGCGCATTATGTGCAAGATATAATCTTTTTGTTGCTTTTCCCTACCTAAAACCAGGGTGCGCATTGTACATGCATGTGCAGTTGTGTGTAAATATGGTACATTCACTATGGAGTTCTCTATTCACAAGTGGGGTAAGCCACCACCTTTGAACTTTAATCCAATAGAAGAGATCAAGAATATTTGTAGAAAAGATGATGATTTTGAATGATTGCTTGCTTCACAGTTGTTAGATTCCAATAATGTAGCATTGACAAGATTCATTGTATAAGGACAGTCACATACCAGATCCAACATGACACAACGCAATGCAGCATGAGGAGTCTCAAAGTGACATGACATGAAGAGTCATTTTGTTTGTTGGCTAAAATCTTATTGCAGACTTTGTCCATGTATGCTGTAGGTCTTGGTCAGTCTTTTATAATTTGGGAAGCAGGTAAAGATGTGTTACAAGTATAACAGTTTAGAGCAGAATCAGTGTATCAATGTGTATGTAGTATTGATGTATCTGTTTTGTGTGAATTGAATATATTTCTAGCAAATAATTGTTTACAAGACATGATATTAACCATTTTAATGTAAGGTTCAATGACTACAATTAATTGCTTGCTTCAAGTTGCCCCCGTTTCCGGTCTGTGATTAGATGTCTGTGCCTGAAGTGAATGGATTGACGCATGTGTAAACAGTCACAAGGTGACTCAAGTCAAATGTTTCATTTGGTGTGCAGCCGCACATAAAGAGACTAATATTAAACCTTCACCGAGATGGTTTGCGATAAGAATGACTTGTCGTGTCGGATCCGGTGTGCGGCTGGTCTGTTTCTTTTTGTCTTTTTGTTAAATTTATCCCTTTGTTATAACTGTAACATTAATCAAACTAAAAATAAATCTTTGATGAAGGGAGTGTGTGTTCTCCCAAAACATTTATCAAAAAATGTATTGCAATTCTTGCAACAAAAGTAAACCACTTGAGAAATATTTATATATATATATGCATGCAATATGTACATACAAGAGAAACGGATGACGTGGTATAGATTATGATACATCCATGACTTGACTATGGTTAGATGGCAGACTTTTCGCTTTGTAGCTCATGATGCCGACCATTCTGCCATGTAGGCCAGCAATTTATAAGTTGTGTATGCTAGCTGAAGCATGACATTCTTAAAAATATCTTCTTTACAATTTTTTTTAGTCTCATCTTGTATTGATTTGCTTTATGCTCAAATCTAGTAAGATTTTTTTGTTTTTTTTAAATATAAATAACAAACTTAAACTTTGGTGTGTAGGTCTCCTTGGAAATTACACTGGAACAACTTTTCCATGCAAATATTTCTTTACTATAGTGAATATAGTTCATTTACATAAAAATAAAGATAAAAATCTACAGAAAAACAAATCAATTATGTGATAAAGGATATAATTGAGACTTGATATGTTCATTAAAATTACACTAAACAATATCATGTTTTAAACTTAATAAATGCTGAGCTTTGGTTGAACTTTAAAAGAAAAAAAACACGAAGAAAAGGGGTAGGCAGTATAAATGAAAGACAACTTGATTTCTTCATAAATAAGTGACATTTTTGTGCTGATATTTATCATAGTTATAACGCACATGGAGTAGGACAACGACAATCATATCACCTTATTTCTTTTTGGCCCACTGAAAAAATGACTACATTCGCAAGAAGCAACAGCACCACATTCTAGCAAGTTGCCTTGTACATGCATCAATCTCATTCATGCATGTTCAACACACATATTAGCAGTTTCTCATATCTCCAAAGGCACTTGAACATTTCTTTCTTATTTTTTTTCTCATGTTAACATGATCCAATAATCCTATCCAACTGCTAATCATGGCTACTATAAACACATTGACACTATACAGATGCTACGGTACTGTATACACATCACAAAAAATGTACTTTTTTTAAATACCTCTTTTCCACGCTGAGGTAAACCATTCACACTTGAGCACTTTCTCAAAACACGGCACAAAGTAAAGTCAATTAAAACACAGTTTATGAAACATTTTCATCAACTGAAAACCAAGCACACTGTTTCGTCAGCAAATAAAAACAAAAGAATAATGAAAGTACCACTGATTACATTCTTGCAACGTAAAAGACAAGCTACTGTTGGATTAAATAACCTGATTACCTTATTGTATATTCTTTGGAATATGTTACTTCTTGTTTTCACACTTGTTTTATCATGTGTACATTTACACACAGTTCAGTTCCTCGGCTGTCTTTTGTTTTTTTTAAAACAATGTCTACTTATTGTCACTATCGGAATGGTCGGATATTGAAATTGACGGATTCTCGGCTGCTTTCATTACGACGGTCCAGCTGAATAATGTCGCCTGATGTTTCTCTGCTCTCGTCTTCCGATTCCGTGAGAGCAGCTAACTGTGTCTGATCAGCTGGCAGTATAGTTAGATGTGTAGAATCGGACTGAAGAGTAGAAGTCTCACCAGGTGGGCAGACTTTGTGTTGCAGGGCCTGTATATAACTCTGCAAATATTTCAAGAGGCATATGTTATGCAATTACACTCATCATTTCATAAAAATATGAAGGGTTCGAGGGTAAAACATAGTCATTTTGGCCATTACAGAGTTTCTTAAGCAGAAAGGTAATTAGAAGCTATACTGTAGATAAAATTGTTTTCGTGTTGTGTTTACCAATTTCAGAAGGGTTCCATGAGTCCACGACATGGAAGCCACACGTGAGAATTGAAGAATGACTCTTTTTTACTTTAACTCAATAATGACACTTGCCGTGTTTTACCCCTGAGCCCTTCAATCATCACATACCATTTAATAATATGTCATAACCTTTCGTAAGTCTAAATTTCACCTATGAAAATATTAACCAAGCGCTCAGGTATTTGTCAAACTAAATTCCCTTTGTTAGGTACCTATTGAAACACACCTTAAATTCCTATAATCAGTGTCCAGGATTTTCAAAAGGGTGGGCAGGGGGGGGGGGACGAGGTTACATATACTTTTTAGTAGTCTGTCCTCATTTTGCCATCTTTTTCTCCTTTGATGTTCTATTTTTAGGAATTCTGGGTCAAAGGGAGTATATCCCCCACCAAGCCCCATCCCTTGGGCACATCACTACCTATAATATACATTCAGTTTGGCAGACAACCCAGACAACCCACTCCAATTCAAATCCAAAATATTCACAAGTTTGGTTTCATTGATAGGTACAACCATATAAGTTGAAGGAATTTTAGGGCATTTTTCTATAAGATCCTAAAAACGATAAATTACTCCTAACTACAATACAGGGCCTGGCAAATAAAATTGATTGTTTTTAATTACAAATAAAAACATAAGTTTTTCATGCAACAAAGTCAATTTAATACATGTTGTACTCAAAGCATTTTAGTAAAATAGCATGAGTGGCAGTTTCATGCAATTTCTTGACAAGGACAGTTCATTTTTTGAATAGCACACCTGTGAGGCACGGCAACTGAATCTGACGGTTTTTAAATCAACACTGAATGGAAGTTACTAGAGATTATGACATTCACCGTAATCTGCATGTTCCCAGTCGGAATACCATTTTACTGTGGGTAAGGAACTTCAAGGAGATGGCGTCGGCATTGAAAAGAACACCTGGTGGACAATGTAAGGTTCGAAATCCCAAGAACATTGAACGAGTTCAAGTCTCGGTTTTGAGGAGTCATTCACAATGCACTTGTCAGTCTCGCCATTGAAGTTCCAAAGTTTTGAATTCCAGCCTTGGCAGAAAAATGATGCTAATAAAAATACACTTCTTTTTAGCAAATTTAGGTAAAATTTGTACTGCTTGTAGTTTTTAAGAGAAGAGATGCTCTCTCGAATCATAGTGGTACAATAAGTAAAAGTTTGAGAGCACTGGATAATGTCCAATTAACATTGGATGTTAGTGTAAATATTGTGCAACGATAGTGAAGGTCACAGACAACCCCTTCCAATAGTATTGTTTGACCTTCAAGACCAGGGAACTACATCTCAGTGACATTTTCTAGAAACATTGTGCATGTTAGCTGCTCAGTAGCACTGATATTAATTTTACCTTGGTGATGCACATGAAAAGGACATATAAACGAGTTTTATCTTATTGTTAAAATGTGGCCAGTCTTTCAAAAACGTTCACCAGAAAAATTTCCTCCCATCAAGCAATCACTAAAAAGCAATGGCAGGTTTTATACCACTGACACAGAAATACCAGCCCAATCACCATTTCACCTAACCAACAAAGTGTGCAGGTTGTAACCAACACGATAAAAGCAGTGTCATGTATATCACAACTTTCTAGTGCTTTGCGTGGTAAATACTTAACAGATTAGAACATTCTAAGCCAAGATTGATGGCTCAAGACATCAGAAATGAAGAATGTGAATACAGCATAACCACACCAACCATGTCCACCTTAGCTTTTGTTATTTACCATACAGAAATATCCTCTTGTGTAGAAGATTAGGAACCTAATGTGTGATTATCATCATGCCAGCTATAACTATCCTCCCACATTGGAGAGGAAATAAACGCAAAGGACAAACTGTCATATATTGCCTAGCTACGGATCATAGGTACCCACGATCACCTTACTAAGATGATATTGAAAGAGGTGCGACAAATACGAAAGCATCATTACCAACTCTATTCCACCAATGAAACAGAAAAGTGAAGTACAGTGGCAGCTCTATGCAGTTTTCATCATAGACTGTAATGAAAGAAAAAGATTAGGTAATTCTCCGATAGCACTTAGTATTCTTTATTCTGCATTTACAAGAGCTGTGTATAGAATTTAAGATTGCTGAACTGAGGAGAGTAATAAGATGCAAGGCTAATACTTATATTTGTTACTTTATTTGCTGAAGTTATTCGCTGATGACTTAGTAATATGGGGAAACAGGGAAGAAGTAGTACAGAGACAGCTAATTAGTTGGAATAAGGAAATCAGAAGAGTATGAATGAAGCGAGGTGCTAATAACAACAAGAAACAGAGCTAGAAATGAACCAAGAATAAAGATGGACACGAAAGAGTTGAGGTAGTGGGGAGCTTCAAATATCTAGGAAGCATAACTGAGAGAAGTGGAAGCATAGATGAGGAGGTAAACAGAAGACCCCTGTGAAGTTGGCCCGACCCATTCGCGTTGCCCACTTCAAAACTAGTCAGGACGTTAGTTCTTCGTTAGTTCTCGATAGTTCTCATAAAATTTTCGTTAGTTCCGAAAATACATAGAAACTATTAAGGAAATAAATGGGTCGGGCCAACTTCACACTTTTTCGACCCATATTCAAATTCGAACCGAAAACCATCCAGATCGATTGATTTTCGTTAGTTCCCGTTAGTTCTCATAAAATTTTCGTTAGTTCTCAAAATTTATCCAATTTATTCGCCGAACAAAAAATCGAGGTAATTTGCAGTTTTCCAGTTTTCACACGGAAATTTTATCAAAAAATGGTCCGTCTTGGTAGAATGTAGAGAGTATGAGTCATTTTTCTTGAAACTTTAGTCATTTTATCAAATTTATCCAATTTATTCACTGAATAAATGCTTAGACGAAATGTGTTGTCCTGAACGGCCAAATTTCGTTGCCCACCTCAAACCTAGTCAGGACGTTAGTTCTTCGTTAGTTCTCGATAGTTCTCGTAAAATTTTCGTTAGTTCTCAAAATTTATCCAATTTATTCGCCGATTAGAAAATGGAAGCAATTTGAAATTTCCCAATTTTGACAAGGAATTTTTCTCAAAAAATGGTCCGTATTGGTAGAATGTAGAGAGTATGTGTCAATTTTGTTCAAACTTTAGTCATTTTATCAAATTTATCCAATTTATTCACTGAATAAATGCTTAGACGAAATGTGTTGTCCTGAACGGCCAAATTTCGTTGCCCACCTCAAACCTAGTCAGGACGTTAGTTCTTCGTTAGTTCTCGATAGTTCTCGTAAAATTTTCGTTAGTTCTCAAAATTTATCCAATTTATTCGCCGATTAGAAAATGGAAGCAATTTGAAATTTCCCAATTTTGACACGGAATTTTTCTCAAAAAATGGTCCGTATTGGTAGAATGTAGAGAGTATGGGTCAATTTTGTTAAAACTTTAGTCATTTTATCAAATTTATCCAATTTATTCACTGAATAAATGCTTAGACGAAATGTGTTGTCCTGAACGGCCAAATTTCGTTGCCCACCTCAAACCTAGTCAGGACGTTAGTTCTTCGTTAGTTCTCGATAGTTCTCGTAAAATTTTCGTTAGTTCTCAAAATTTATCCAATTTATTCGCCGATTAGAAAATGGAAGCAATTTGAAATTTCCCAATTTTGACACGGAATTTTTCTCAAAAAATGGTCCGTATTGGTAGAATGTAGAGAGTATGGGTCAATTTTGTTAAAACTTTAGTCATTTTATCAAATTTATAAAATTTATTCACTGAATAAATGCTTAGACGAAATGTGTTGTCCTGAACGGCCAAATTTCGTTGCCCACCTCAAACCTAGTCAGGACTTTAGTTCTTCGTTAGTTCTCGTAAAATTTTCGTTAGTTCTCAAAATTTATCCAATTTATTCGCCGATTAGAAAATGGAAGCAATTTGAAATTTCCCAATTTTGACAAGGAATTTTTCTCAAAAAATGGTCCGTATTGGTAGAATGTAGAGAGTATGTGTCAATTTTGTTCAAACTTTAGTCATTTTATCAAATTTATCCAATTTATTCACTGAATAAATGCTTAGACGAAATGTGTTGTCCTGAACGGCCAAATTTCGTTGCCCACCTCAAACCTAGTCAGGACGTTAGTTCTTCGTTAGTTCTCGATAGTTCTCGTAAAATTTTCGTTAGTTCTCAAAATTTATCCAATTTATTCGCCGATTAGAAAATGGAAGCAATTTGAAATTTCCCAATTTTGACACGGAATTTTTCTCAAAAAATGGTCCGTATTGGTAGAATGTAGAGAGTATGGGTCAATTTTGTTCAAACTTTAGTCATTTTATCAAATTTATCCAATTTATTCACTGAATAAATGCTTAGACGAAATGTGTTGTCCTGAACGGCCAAATTTCGTTGTCCACCTCAAACCTAGTCAGGACGTTAGTTCTTCGTTAGTTCTCGTAAAATTATCGTTAGTTCTCAAAATTTATCCAATTTATTCGCCGATTAGAAAATGGAAGCAATTTGAAATTTCCCAATTTTGACACGGAATTTTTCTCAAAAAATAGAAACATGTTAGTCTTAGGGGGAACTACGTTGGTGTGTTCCAAGCGGACGTGTGCCATATTGCATTCAACTCAATTTTTTTAAACGGGTGATGTGATATATATAAGACACTGTTTTCTAACACCTGGAAAATGATACATTTGTTACAATCATGCAGTCGTAACATCTTCCTGATTAAAGATTTGTTGAAGAAACCTTCACCATTGCATTTTTCCTGAAATTCTAGCTTCATTTGATTCTAGTCTGTCTGCTACGCGGGAAAATCTTGGTGGGTGATCTAAGGTCGTAATATTTCCGGCTTTGTCCCCACATAAAGCGGCTCTATGGGCCACCAAACCTAAAATCAAATGGTACCTGGGGGAAGAGGATAAAAGCGGCCGCAGCGTGGTGCTGATCACATCACCTCCAAGATGATCGAAACATATGTAGGGCCCAGATACCTTCATGGCACGGTGCTATATACACAGGGAAGAAAGTTTCTTTCCACCCCTTCCTTCATCATCTTTGAAATTCATGCAAGTTAATCATAAGAACTGCATAACTGATAGTAAAAATTTATATGTTGGAAGAGAACTTGCAAATAGTGCTAGCCACTAATAATATCAGTTCAGTAATTCTATAGATTTTTTCCAAACCTACAAAACTGTTACATTAAAATTGGGTCACCTCGGTATGGTAGTGTTTGTGATTACTCGTTATTAATTAGAACAAATCAAAAATTGTAATTTTAGAAACATTGCATTATTTGAAGATGACAGTTATGCAAATACAACTGCCAGAGAATAAAGAAAGTGACACATCAAATTACCAGGGAAGTGATTATCGCAATGGGTTATGACGCCAGGGGTTCCAGGTTCGAATCCCGGTCTGAGCATGGCTGTTTTTATGAGTGTCCCTTCATCATTTTCATCATCAACATTCATAGTCATCATTGTGATTAAGGCAAGGAAAATGCTTTTATTTGTATATTGTTTATTACTTTGATCATACCCAGGCCGAGATTTATGTGCTGGTCCGGTGTTGACAACATCAAGAACTCACTCAACTCTATGCACAGTTTCAGTTAGTCTATAACCTTTAACCCAAGTCATGCCAGATGGTTAGTAATACTTTTCATACTTCCACATTCCTAATATCTTTTTTTACTTCAATATATGGCTGATTTCAAAGCAATTTTTCCCCATTGAAGGCTGGGAGCTGCAACCCTCCAAATCCTTCTAAATCCTGATTAAGTCTTGATCATATAGCATACCTCATAATTGTGAATATCCAATAAAACTTACTAAGCTTGTTGATTTCTTCCAGTCATAGCAGTGTTCAAAAAAAAAAAAAAGTTCTGATAGTGCTTTTAGCTCTCCAATGACAAAATTAAGGAAGAAGAAAGAAAAAGCTTAAATTAATTTCATTCAAGAAGATATTTTCTCTAATCTTTGTAAACTTGCTTATTAGACAAAGGTTTCGCCAAATGACAGCAAAGTTTGTTATGGGATGAAAATTTGAACTCTCGAGTATCTCCAAATTCACAAGTAAAATATACATGGAGTGAGTACCAGCCTATAATTACAGAACCATTTACATTTCCATAATTGTATATATTTATTTAATTTGCTTGGGTGGGCAATCGAGTGGGCACAGGAATTTTTGGGTGGGCGTTTGCCCACCGGTGCCCACCCCTGTGGGTGAAAAAAGTGTGACGTTGGCGTGACCCATTTATTTCCTTAATAGTTTCTATGCATTTGCAGAACTAAATAAAATTTTATGACAACTATCGAGAACTAACGAAGAACTAACGTCCTGACTAGGTTTGAGGTGGGCAACGAAATTTGGCCGTTCAGGACAACACATTTCGTCTAAGCATTTATTCAGTGAATAAATTGGATAAATTTGATAAAATGACTACATTTTCAACAAAATTGACCCATACTCTCTACATTCTACCAATGCGGACCATTTTTTGAAAAAAATTCCGTGTCAAAATTGGGAAATTTCAAATTGCTTCCATTTTCTAATCGGCGAAAAAATTGGATAAATTTTGAGAACTAACGAAAATTTTATGAGAACTATCGAGAACTAACGAAGAACTAACGTCCTGACTAGGTTTGAGGTGGGCAACGAAATTTGGCCGTTCAGGACAACACATTTCGTCTAAGCATTTATTCAGTGAATAAATTTGATAAAATGACTAAAGTTTCAACAAAATTGACTCATACTCTCTACATTCTACCAATACGAACCATTTTTTCCGTGTGAAAACTGGAAAACTGTAAATTACCTCGATTTTTTGTTCGGCGAATAAATTGGATAAATTTTGAGAACTAACGAAAATTTTATGAGAACTAACGGGAACTGACGAAAGTCAATCGATCTGGATGGTTTTCGGTTCGAATTTGAATATGGATCGAAAAAGTGTGAAGTTGGCCCGACCCATTTATTTCCTTAATAGTTTCTATGTATTTTCGGAACTAACGAAAATTTTATGAGAACTATCGAGAACTGCCGAGGAACTAACGTCCTGACTAGGTTTGAGGTGGGCAACGAAATTTGGCCGTTCAGTACAACACATTTCGTCTAAGCATTTATTCAGTGAATAAATTGGATAAATTTGATAAAATTACTAAAGTTTCAACAAAATTGACCTATACTCTCTATGTTCTACCAATACGGACCATTTTTTGAAAAAAATTCCGTGTCAAAATAGGGAAATTTCAAATTGCTTCTATTTTCTAATCGGTGAATAAATTGGATAAATTTTGAGAACTAACGAAAATTTTACGAGAACTATCGAGGACTAACGAAGAACTAACGTCCTGACTAGGTTTGAGGTGGGCAACGAAATTTGGCCGTTCAGGACAACACATTACGTCTAAGCATTTATTCAGTGAATAAATTGAATAAATTTGATAAAATGACTAAAGTTTTAACAAAATTGACCCATACTCTCTACATTCTACCAATACGGACCATTTTTTGAGAAAAATTCCGTGTCAAAATTGGGAAATTTCAAATTGCTTCCATTTTCTAATCGGCGAATAAATTGGATAAATTTTGAGAACTAACGAAAATTTTACGAGAACTATCGAAGAACTAACGTCGTGACTAGGTTTGAGGTGGGCAACGATATTTGGCCGTTCAGGACAACACATTTCGTCTAAGCATTTATTCAGTGAATAAATTGGATAAATTTGATAAAATGACTAAAGTTTCAACAAAATTGACTCATACTCTCTACATTCTACCAATACGGACCATTTTTTAATAAAATTTCCGTGTGAAAACTGGAAAACTGCAAATTACCTCGATTTTTTGTTCGGCGAATAAATTGGATAAATTTTGAGAACTAACGAAAATTTTATGAGAACTAACGGGAACTAACGAAAATCAATCGATCTGGATGGTTTTCGGTTCGAATTTGAATATGGGTCGAAAAAGTGTGAAGTTGGCCCGACCCATTTATTTCCTTAATAGTTTCTATGTATTTTCGGAACTAACGAAAATTTTATGAGAACTATCGAGAACTAACGAAGAACTAACGTCCTGACTAGTTTTGAAGTGGGCAACGCGAATGGGTCGGGCCAACTTCACAGGGGTAAACAGAAGAGGACAAATGGGTGGTGGACTATATCAAAGCGTTCGAAGATTAATATGGAATAGGGATGTACCTATGAAATGCAAGAAGGTAATATATAACACATACTATGTGCCAATAATTACGAATGAAGCAGACATGGACAATGACGGAGAGAGACAAAAGAAAGATGCAGGCAGTGGAGATGAGATTTTTAAGGAGTATATTGGGGAAGACTAGAAGGGATAGAATAAGGAATAAGGAGATCCAACAGACAGTGAGGTGATGAAGCTTCAGGACAGGATAGATGAGATGGTTCGGACACATGAAGAGGATGGATGCAGAAAGACTACCAGTAAGAGCTTACAATGCACAAGGAGTGGGAGTAAGGCCAAGGGGAGAGACCAAGATGTTGATGGAAAGAGCAGAGGACAAGATTTGAACACCGTGGAAAGAGATGAGTGGTGGAACACCAGGAAAAATGGAGAGTCTTGACTTCTATGCCGACCCAGCCAGAGACAGGAAACGGCGATGAGGATGATGATGATTTGCTTAAGTCTCTAAAACCAAAACATATTGGTGATGGGTTTGAGTTTGAATGAATGTCTTAAGTCCACTTTAATACTACATCTCAAAGCATTGGGACTAAACCCTACAGTTTAAATTGGGATCCGAACCACTATGTACCTCCGCCCAGTATCAAACCCACGAACCATTCATTACAAGGTGGCGACATTTAACCTACACCATCAGGGAGGTCCGTAGTGGCAATGATGATCAATGTGCTGACCACATGTCAGCCAAGGAGAAGAAAAACGTGACAAATCTTGGCTCTCAAATGAAATGAATGAATATCTTACAACGAGAATCAACTACAATGTTCATTCCTATTGTTATCCATGGAACACTGCAGTCGCTAGCAGTAATCTACACACTATTCACACTAGGGCTTTTTACTCAAGGTTTTGCATATGATAGGAAATGATAAATAATCAGGAAATAAAACAAATATTATCTTACTAGTGATTACACAAGAATGAACAGCTTGAGCAAAGAGAGGCATTTCACACAAGTTCTGAATGTTTAGAATGAGGAAAATCTTTAGATAAACTCATATTCAATAATAAAACTAAAAATTAGCTGAGGAATGTAATTTGTACATTTGAATAATTTATAAATTTGTTATTAAAATTAAAATACTGTGCACTACATTTCACTTACTTAGAGTGTAAAAGTGAGAACATCAAATAGGCTACTTATTATTTGATCCAATAAGTAATAAAAAAATACTTAGTATAAAATCACTGCTAAAGTTATCTGTGTAACAGAAAATTTGCTATAATCGATGTCAAACTGTAATGAAGGCATACATACACCATTCTATTGGGGTGTTTCCTGAATTTGAAAATGTGATCATTCAGAGAACAATATAGTGAAAAAAATGTGTGTGTGGAGCTAAAGAAAAGATTTATAGAAATTGCAGTGTTGACCTGAGAAATATCAGCAGACTTTTTGAGTAGTGAGTTGAGTAGCTCAGTTTATTTTCTTTTTTGTGTGTTAAAATATTAGTAAAATGTAAAATGCTGAGCATAATTTTCTAACCTGAAAGAAAATTATTGTAATATGGCTCTTGTGACCCCCTTCCCTTCCAAGGGACTGGGAAATTTCATTTTTTGGAGTGGAATTTTTAAATCACATTACATGAACACTTACATAGATTCAAAACATTTGTCATGAAATTCAAATGTCTTTATCCATCACTGTTGTTAGTGAATTTTAGGATTTGCTTAGTCGTGTTATGAAATATACAGTGTAGAAAATGTCAGGAATATATACATGTGCACACAACACACATATTCTGTACATACAATTCATGTGTAAACATCACGTGACAGAGGAGAATTAGACAATAGTGAGTACATGTTCGATAATAAAAACAGATAATTATTTTGCAAAGAAGATATGTATCCTTTGTATACACACACACCATGCCACGACATTGTTTTTTGGATTAATGAACCTGGAGTAAAGACACAGTTCAAGACTTCACTTTTTTGTTACATGTATGGTTCAATAATTCATATATGAAAATTAAAACATGGAAGACATGAACCATGCATAGTCACAAGCATGAGAAACATGCAGAAGTGAACTCACACCAACACTTGGACAATAAGAAGATTCTAATCGTGAACTGAGAAATGATTTGATAATTTTGAGTGCTTGTTTTTGTTACACCTTATTCATGCGCATGCACTCTGGTACAGCAAGGCCAGCAGTGGTGGGACACAGCATAACTGTTACAAAATTACTTCTTTAACTTTTAGTTTTTCCATTATTTATTCCATGTAGCCTTAACAGAATCAACCTGCAAGCCTCCAAGGTTCCTCCTTTTCCGATATGGGGCCATCAACACCCTCTCGCATGGCATGTTGACAAAACATCTGCACCCCATGTTGACAAAACATCTGCACCGCATGTTGACAAAACATCTGCACCGCATGTTGACAAAACATCAAAACATCTGCATGACATCACCCTGGCCAGCCTGCGATGCCACCAAGGGCCCAAGAAATCAACTGGCAACCTCAAAGGAATGAATCGGAGGGTATGTTGTCTGGAGGCAAATTCTTTTTCCCAATCGGCAAGGGCGGAAAGAAAACCAGAGTGCCATCGGTTCAGACTGTTGATGTCCTCAGTGTTGCGAACTGCACGATTCAGTGTCCAAGTGTACGGCATACTATCAGCGATGTAGCATATCCACCAAGCTAGTTTAAAATTTATATTCATAAATAAACTATAAAGTTTCAAAACAATATGATTACTAACATACGGATGACATATTCTATGTGAAGATAAACGTTTCAGGGTGTTCAGTCTATTAAGACAGCTAACATGTCCATGGACAGATCCGCCAAATAGAGTTGGTAAAACTCGCTAGCCACGGTCACACTCTTTTCAAGCGGTTTGCGAGGTGAAAAGTTACTGTTTTTCGGGCGGTTGAATTTCTATTTGTTTGCTTCAAAATCTTTAGTGTTGGCATTGTTTACGGAAAGAACCACGTGATGCCAAAGTGGATTTGTGAATATCGCAATGTGTGAAAGTCTTAAAAATGGTTTCAATCATCCGCGATTGTCTGTTGCATTAAATACATTTGACAACAGACCAATTGAAATTCGAAAAAATGAACAACTGCGCCAGGCTTTCCTCTCAGAGACGTTAACGAAACAGTATCAGGTAGAGTGCTAATTTTTTTCAGTATAACGTACCATGTAGAAGTAATGAATTCTTGGTTTTCTTAATTTTTCGGGATCTGCTTCCACAACGGAAAATGTCACCGCACGCCAATGATCTTATTTCAGTTGCAACATTCTTGGTGATTAACTTGCACACTTGTGATTTTTTTGCCAATAATATGAATGTGACTGAATACCAGTGCTTGAAATGAAGGCATAAAACTGAAATTTGGAAATATAAAATTGTATCGAGTTGTGGTTAAGATTTGTAAACTTTGTTTCTTAAGATTTACATTCTTCATTCTTGTATGTGTGAAGTTTTGTAAAAATATTAAATACAGTAATGTGGCCGTTCCCCATCAAGGATGAAGTCTGAAGCATCAATTTTTACATGCATTAATATTTAAAGCGAGTCTAAATCTCTTGTTAAAGTACACCTTCAGTTTTCCCTAGTAGTAGGGGTTTTTCATTGAATAAAAATATGTAGTTTCTTAATTTCCAACTATACCTAAGTAGGGGGCGATTAAATAAATGTTAAGAAAAAGGGGGAAAAAAGCCAAGAAAAAGTCAAGAATTGGTAGACACCCTGTAGTATCAATATATTCAGCAGTGCTGAAAGTGTCAATGTTACTGGGGGGGGGGGGTGTTTGGTCGAGGTCTGGGGTTAGCTGGGGGGATGATCCCATGGTGACAATGAGGCAGCTTGGGAGATGCTTTGTGAATATTTTGCCAGCCGGAGGGGATAGATACATACCATCCCCTTGCACTTGAGGAATGCACGATAAAGAACACACATTTACACTAACATTATATATATTGTTGCCTACGTGACATGTTGAATATAGGTACTCTTTGTTCATGCACAAACACATACACACCAATGATTACACATACAGATAGGGTGTTTCCAACACAAATTGGGGTGTAGAGAGTGGCTTTTTCAGAAGGCATTCAAGTGTCAACCTCTCTTCCATGTATTACACCCTGGACTGCATTGTGCAGGCTAACCAGGCTCTGGTGCCTGGACCCGCAGCCCGTATAATCTTCTGCGGGACTTGTCTTTTGTCCTGTCCTGGAACAGTTGGCTGCTGACTGCGGAGAGTTCACTGCAGGGTGGTCAGAAGCTGTGGGGCTCAAGCTGGGCCCTGTCCAGAGACACCCTTCAGGCCACCCAGTGGGACCAGTGCCCAGCAGCCAACCATTGCAGCATCGAGATAAGTACCTGCCCTTTTATGGTGCTATTCCCTCCGCCCCTAACTTCTCCCACTTAGTCAACTGGAGTCGACTGGTCCTACCCTCGACTACAGAGGGTGAAATCCGGTACGGCTAAGGTTTTAACGCCCCCATTGTGTCTCCAGGGACCAGCCCTGGGACAGAACCTTAGCTCGTAACGATATGCTTGTGATTGCCCTTTCATCAATTTCATCTGATTGCCCTTTCATTAATTTCATCTGATTGCCATTCATCATAGCGATTAGCCAAAAGTGACAGAAAAGCAACATTAAATAAACCAAATCAATCAAAAATACACATGCAAAATTATAGGCAGAGTGAAAAATTTAATAGTTTTGTTCCAGAATACTGTGCATGTTACCAGGTACATTATTGCAACTGTACTGGTAACAAATTTAAATTAATTATTCATATTTAGGAAACGAGACGAGGTAGTAAATAAATGCAGACAATCAGTGCTCACTTTTTCTGCAAAACTGTTTTTCGTAGTTCTATTAATTTCGGTGGCCGCTGCCACCATCCACGTCAGAACTTGTGCGAGAAAAGTGAGTACAGTAGACTCGCGATTAACAGAGTCCCAATTAACCGAGGCTCTGGGTTAACCGAGGGAGTGGTTGGAAAACATCGTGCTTCATAACGCACCCTCCCCCCCCCCTCAAGTTTGTTTATGGAGTCAAGTCACCGTCCACGCTGCACGTGTTCGTTACATTGTCTGTGTATCCGATTGTTACGGTGGTGTTTAAGTCTGTGTAGGCCTATTCTAAGCAGAAAAAGTAATCTTCTCATTTATGTTGTACTAGTAATAAATAATTACTATACAGTTTTAAGTGTTGTTTCGTCATTTACGACCTATTAGCACATTATCTCCATATTATCCGAGTTTTTCCATATCCGAGGTAATCTCGGTCCCAATTAGCTTGGATAATCACGAGTCTACTGTACTGTACTGTATTAAATTTAGACTAATTTTGTGATAAAAGAAGAAACATTGATAGGAACATATTCCTTGAACGTATTTTGTGCCAATGAGTGCAAACAAGATTTTTTTTACAAGTTAGCTTAACCCACAAACCCCATATCAATTACAGAGATCATAGAAACTGCTCTAACATTTTATAATTAGTGAGGTACTGAAAAATATGTGTAGAGTTTGTTTAAAAGGGTGAACGTAGATCTAGACTAAAAACCCTGGATGTGAAAGCTTGAACTGTAGCAGCCTTGGCACTTTTTGCCTTCCGTGATAGGGATTGGATAGGCTGTTTTACGGCTCCACAAATAGGTTTCCATTCAGTCTTAAGGCAAGGAGATACAGTTATGCACCATGTGTGCATTTATTTCAATATTGTTGGAATGGGCAATGCTACTGAAGAAAAACGTGGGGGTACAAGAGAGTATGGATTTCTCCACATGTGGCAGGTCGAAGCATTTTTCAAAGTTGATTATTAAGCTAGATACAACCTGTAAAAAATATGACTAATAAGAATTTTCGGAATCCCATGTATTCCTTATGGAAAATGAACTTCAACATCAAGTTACAGCTAATCAAATGGGAGTTTCGACTTTTCTGCTGGGCAATCACTTCTTCAAACTGCCCTCATCTGTTGATATCATTTTCTATTCCATCGGAAGTTTGATATTCCCAAGATAACAAATCAAAAAATACTCCCATATGCCCAATGCATTTCTCCTTGCCTCCTGGCAGTGTTGCCAAACCTGGTGCGAATAAAAGAGCTAAATTTCACCTTAAATGGAGTTAAAACTGACTTTCAAGGAGCTAGATGTACGAAGTGCTTCCTAGAGTAATGTTAGTTGTGAAAGGGGTGGGGCGCTGCTATTACCGTTAACTCTAAATTGATGACAATTTGTTCTTAGTTTTCACCATCTAGATCCGGCGGCATCACCCATCTCATGGTCGTACAAAATCGAAAATAAAGGATTCCCTAATAACAATATTATGCCAATTTCACATCAACACGGCGCTATAAAGAAAAGTAGCTGGGGATATAAGAGGGGATGGGGTGACGCAGCCAATATAACAATATCACGTCACATGCAAAATGTATAATCATGGCAAAAGTTGGTCTATGTGGGCCGGAACCAGTGATGATATCATAGTGAGGCACGGGGTCGGGCGCCCCAGTTCACAGGCAAACAAGTGCACGAAAGAGCCAGATCTGGCTCGAAGAGAGTTAAGTTGGCAACACTGACTCAGAGGGAAAAGCAGGGCTTAGGCATCTCGCATGCCCTTAATAGGACTAAACAATTTCATTTGATATGTTTACTACCTCCTTTGCCAAGTCGAGCAAGTGTTCGGGCTGTGTATTTAATTTATTTGTTTTGTGCTCCATATTGTTAGTGAATCCAGCAGAACAGGATTAAATTTTGTGCATAATTTATGTGTGAATTTTTCACTCTTATTGAACCCTTGCAGAAGTCTGCTGCTAGTGTGTGATGAATATCAATTTCAAAATTTGAACCACTGAGTGATATGTTATGATGTATGGTTACCTACTGACCTTGTTATTTAAGTCGCTTCTACTTTTCTGCATGAATTGAGCTAAGTGCCTAAAGAAAAACGCTAGGGTTTTACACTCATTTCTCACTTTCAAATTCCTCACCAATGAACTTTAAAATCTGAGCAGTTTCATTTTAGGAATTTTTGTTTTGCTCAAGAAATACAAACACACTTAAGGGGAAGAGGGACAATTACGCACCAGTTGTGCATTTCTTTCAATATCGTCAGATTGGGCACTGCTATTTAAAAAAAGGGATTAGAATGCAAGAAAGTATGAATTCCTCTCCATGTTGCAAGTGGAAACTGTTTTTCAAGTTGATTAGTAAGCTAGACACGATGTTTGAAAAATATGATTAATAAGTATTTACAGAATCTCATTTATTCCTTATGGGAAATGAACTTCAACTTATGGCTAATCAAATGGGAGTTACGACTTTTCCTACTACTATGACATAGTTCAACGTGTCCTTTTTCCGTCCATGTACTTTTCTACATCATTGGATATTTGATATTACCGAGAGAACGAATAAAATAATTTTCCCATAAGCCTAATGCATTTCTCCTTGCCTCCTACAGCCATCCTGGCAGTGTTGCCAAACCTGATGTGCATAAAAGAGCTAAATTTCACCATTAATAGAGCTAAATATGACTTTCAAAGAGCTAGATTAAGGAAGGCTGCATAAAGTGCCTCCTAGGGTAATTTTAGGTGTCAGAGGGGTGGGGGGTGCTGCTATTACTGCTAGCTTTAAAGTGATGGCAATTTATTCTTAATTTTCACCACCTAGATTTGGCAGAATCACCAATCTCAATAATCAATCCACTGATGCTCATATGAAATCGAAAATAAAGGATTCCTGGATAACAATAAAAAGTAGCTGGGGAGGTAAGAAGGGGTGGGTGACGCAGCCAATGTAACAATATCACGTCACGTACAAAATGTACAGTCAAGGCAAAAGTTGGTCTTTGTGTGGGCTGGAGCCAGTGGTGGCATCATAGTGGGGCAGGGGTGGGTGCCACGGTTCAAAGCCAAACTAGTGCACGAAAGAGCCATGGCTCCAAAAGAGTGCAGTTGGCAACAGCGAATTGGCATCTGCCGCAACGAGAAAGACTTAGGGGAAATTGTTCCTCTCCTCCCTTAAAGATGCTTGTATTTTTTAATTCTAGAATCAAACATGCCCTTCGGATCTGAATGCCTGTATATTTGGAGTGAATTAACTATACCGATTTTTCACAAAGCTTTCTTAATATCAGTTTAGTCAACGGAAAGCTATGGGGCATTCTAAGCTGCACCTCTTTGGTCGTCAGTGTATTGATACCATTTCAGCTTTTATTGAAATTTGTACACTGGAATCCACTATTTGTTATTCAAGAAGCACCACTTGTCTCCAGTGATTGTAGATGAACATCTAAAATTTGTCATGCAATGAACCTAGGATTGTCTGAACCAAAGGCTAGAATTTCAACTAAATGACTAATGTTGATTTATTTGAAAACATAACATAGAACATGTGAACAGTGTGGTATTTCACAAATTTCCAGTCACTACTACTGAAGCATGGGGACATTATATATTTTATACAAATAGCTACCCCTTTCAAATACTACCATGTGTGTGAAAGAATAAGATATGGGCTTGTACGTGTTTCTACAAATTGGTATTTTCCGTATCAACAGTAATCATAGTTAAGGCATACTTTCTGAAGTCATCAAGCCTTCTCTATCATCTTTGCATTGCAAAAAAACATTAACAATATTCATAATGGCAGACCATGCGGAAACTATTAGTTCCTAGCATGAATGAACTTGTTATAACGAGGTGACATCTATAGTGTATCACTCAGGAGATAAGTTTTCTACTTGTTTTTCAATATGCACACGATATCTTACTAAGTTTTTGCAATAATTGACATGATGAATTGCAATCAAAATTTCGTTCACTTTTCTGAAACATATCCTGGTATTTGTTTGTCCTAAACTTGAACAATTGTCAACATATCAACATTCGGCAAGAAGGAACACCTAGCACTACTGTTCAATTCCACCGATCTAACTTTGAAAACCATTGAATAAAGGGTTATTACTGAAAACTGCTTTATTTTATCAAAATTCCAGGCAAAAAAGAAACTACTTCATAAGTTTTAAGGATATGAAATAAACTAAACTTCTGTCAACAGTATAGGACCTAACCATTTAATTGGTAATGAGTATACTGTACCAGAACTTGCAGTCTGTTTGCTGTAAAAGGAAAAGATTATGGAATGAATCACTTTGGTCTGCAGGCATCACTGTATTAAGATATCACATTTCAATTCTTGTGATAACAAATGCAACTATATTACTGATGCTAAGGCATATTGTCAAATTTGTTCGTGCAGTTCATCATACTATTTTCCAGTGGCTCTTATACACAGTCGAGTCACGTTATTATGACCACCTCCTACATTTGACTTTGGCAGCACGTAACCCATGAACCATATCATGTGGCGTGAACTGGCATGGTGGCATGGGCGTCCAGAAGGGGGGCAAGGGGGGGGGGGCCTGGAAAATGAAAGTCAACCAAAAATTATATATTTGTCATATATAATTTCATTTCAGCCACAATAATATGTGTTAATTATTGCATGAATATGATAAATTCAAATTTAAGCAAAGTTTTTTGAGGGAACAAAATGTACCTTGCTTGCCCCCCCTGGAAAAAATCCTGCGGACGTCCATGCATGGTGGGTATGTAAGGTGTGCAATAGGCCACCTTCACACATCACTTGTTGCTGTCATGGGTAAAAGGGGCAAATTTTTTGGAGTTGCAAAAAATTATGTTAATCAGCTTTCGGGCCAAGGGTGCAGTGGCGTGCCCAGGGGGGGTTGGTGGGGGTTAAAACCCCCCCCATTGGTTTCGTAATTTAAAAAAATTCAAAACAGAAATACATTTTATTTCATAAATCGCCAATATTGTAAAATGTTTACATTTGGCAATGAGAAATGTATTTGCTTCTTCAATTACTTTTGATAATATTGGAGTTGAGTTACAGCAATGCACAAGCATTCATTCATTCCTTAGTCACTGAAAAGAAAGGAGAATTTCCTTCTCAGTATGGTCAAGAAAAGAGCCATAACCCTTGGAATGCGAACTGAAGGAATCCCTCCTCCCCTTTCTTTCACCCACGATGGCCCTCTTAGGAGAATGACCCTCCCTTTCCTGTTACGACAGTGCTGCTAACTTTCCTTTCCTTTTTTTCCCCTTGTTATACCATTTATGCCAGCAGAGCAAAGTTCTGTGAGATTTGAATCACTACAATTAGTAGGCAAAGTAAGTCGAAATCTTATTTTGCACCTGGATGCATATTTATTTCAAAATATCAATAATTATAATAATAATAATAATAATTGTTGCAGGCAGTAGCGAAGCATGGTTTTACGAAGGAGGCAAGCGATGTTTTGTACAATAGCATGCCGGGAGGAAGGGAGGGGTGAAGGATGCAACAATAGCCCAACTGGCCCAGTCAGTTCATAAACAAAATAAAAGCAATTAATATGCCAAAATATTATACGTTTTACTCTTGTAAAAAGGTAAAGGTAAAGTGTTCCCCTGTGCTTAGCACCACGCCATGAAGGCGTATAGGGGGTGTGGGGGTAACTCTTGTGCTCTTTACAAATTAGATATTTTTTTCTCAACCAATTTCCAGCCTTCAGTTTATTGAATTTTCTTGTAACATGTGTGAAAGATCTCACTTGAATTTGTGCGTAAATAATTTAGCAGTTGCCAACACTACTGACACTGACACTACTGGTTGCTGTCAACACTGGTGACGTAATTTGAGCTGGACCAAGCTGGATGCATGGTTCAGACATTTGACCGCCCGGTATCTTTGTCCCAAGTCCTGGTGTTCACTGGGGTTGTAGCGAGTTGCAGTCTGCAAGGTAGCAAGTCGAAGTGGTCGTGTTGTGTGTTACGTTTCTGCGTGTGTAATAGATTTTTGACGTGGAACTAAAGATGGATAGAGAAAAGAGGAGAAATACGTATTAGATTATTTCCAAAAGAAACAAAAAAGTGGAAGTTGAAGCTTCACCTTCCACAAATAGAACGTCAGAAATGGTCGATTTAAGTTCAGAGGAATTCCATCCGAATTGCGAGAGTGAAACGTGCGAACTTTCAGACTCTTGATATTCAACAAGAAGGCATAACAGAAGATATTGCAAACCTTGTTGCAAAATTATGTCAAGGAACTGTCGAGGTAAGTGACGTTCATTATTTGATAGCAGATATATCCATAGGCGGATTTAGAATTGTTTTTCTGGGAGGCCACAGCATGTGCTGTAAGCATACAATCGTGTGTGTGCAGGGAAGGGGGGGGGGGGGTGCCCGCGTGTGTATGTCTGGAAGACGTGTGTAGGATGTCACCCTATTTCAACAATAAACTTTCGCAGGGCGAGAGAACATGAAGATGAACAAGTTCCCTCAATGATTTCAGGGGCCTCACCGATGGTGGTGTAATCAAAGAGGTCCTGGGTTTGATCCCCTGTGAAGGTGCATTGCACAGTGGTACGTATCCCGATTTAAACTTTAAGTCCAGTCCCTATTAACGTATCTGAATATAAAATGGACTTTACAATCATTTACTTTTTGTTTTGTTCACGAACCCTCGAAAAACGATATTACCTATCTTATAGATCCACCAAGGCATTTGAAACCCTGGCGTCGGAGCAGTGGCACGTATTTTCCGAGGTCCCAGAAAGCTTGGTGCTACTATACAGTGTATATGTATGCAACCACATTATAAAATCACGGTTGCCATGGAGAGTTTTATTATTTTGTAGGGAAGGGATAAAATTTGTATTACGACACGGGATAGAATAGATAGGCATCCTATTAACTGTAAATATTCCTTACAAATCTTCTGAATATTTCTCTTGTACAAACGCAACAAATACAATAAGTAATATGTGTGTGCAGTAATAAATTCATTTTCTGAAAGCATCTTTTCTGGCATCAGTGGTCGAAGTAGGGGATGTTGCCTCCAGTTAAGAAAGTTTCACAAATCATACCCCCAATTAGAATAATTTGCATATTGAGCATCCTCCACCTACTGTATTGTCTCCATGTTGATCCATACAAGGATGTACCCCCTCGTATCTCCAAAATCGATCAAATATCCCCTCCCTTTTCGGCTACGAATTTCTATTTCGAGCACTGTGTGGCAAGATTTTGTCGGGCTCAGTGACAGATCCTGTGGTGCGGTACTGGGCTTCGGAGGGGAAGGGGGGAGTGGCCCCTTCAACGGTTGGTTTCGCAGTTCCATAACGTTAACATTATACAAAATTCCTCTCCATAGACCTAATATGAAAATGAATATGACACACATTAATGACACTGTAGTAGAAAATGTTAATTACTGAAGGGGTTCGTATTTGTTTGTCGACTGTCAAACAAATGTTTTGACCAATAATATAATAATACAATGCCAAAAATGTACACAATATTTAGCAAAATCATCTCCACAACAAGTACAATGTTCATTAAATTGATGTTTTAAATCCACTTTATGCACAGTGAGGCTAATCGGGACTGAACCTAAAGTTTAAAGTGAGATCCGAACCACTATGTGCCTCCACCGGGTATCGAACCCGGGACACCTTGATTACAAGGCGACGACGCTCCCACTGAAATGAGACTGTGGTATCGTCATCTTGCAGCAATGCAAACACGTCCAGTAAATGCTCTTGAAGCAATTGATATGTGCAGTGAAGCAATATTTCCCTGGGTAAACACGTTTGCGCATATTATGTACAATCCCGGTAACAACAACATCAAATGATAAATCATTCTCAACTTTGATGCGGTTGAAGACCTATCTTCGACATAACATTTGCGAAGAAAGATTAAATGGGTTAGCTGCTCTGAACATTCACCGGGATATAAAAGTTACTTGTGACGACATACTGTCAGAACTCACACAGAAACCTCGATGCCTAAATTTCAGAATTTAAATTGTTGAACTGAGGTACCTTATTTATTACTGTCTTTAAGACATCAAGTAGTCTTAATCTCTTTAATGTTGTTACAATGTTGAGTGTACATATTTTTTGTTTAAAAATTATATTTGAGCAATTAAATATAAAATATTAATAATTTGGAAATATTCAAGCAGGTGCTTTTATATGATGCAATAAAAACATGAAGCATCCATAGCAAATACATTGATTGCGTTCATTGGGGTAAAATCCAAGTATATTAATTATCTAATTTATTACAAGAAATTTGAAATGTGAACTGGAAAATGTATTGGATTCATAACCCCCCCCCTTACGAAAATCCTGGGCACGCGCCTGCAAGGGTGGCATATTTCTGAAACAGTGCAGGTGTGAACTGCTTGCATGATGCTCTGGTGAAAGTGTATCATGAGTGTACAAATGGCACAATTGTGAATAACCAATGTGGAAACTGGGGAGCACTACATGCCATTGATGTGAGAAGTGAACGTTGGCTACAAAGGTGTGCGAGATCTGACCAACGCATTACAGTGAAGCAGCTCACAGAAAAAAAAGAACCAGGAGGCTACCAGACGTGTGTCTTAAATGACAATTCAGCATGCCTGATGTGTATAGGGCTCTGAAACAAACGGATATTCACGGCACACCTGTGCTAATGAAGATGCATAAGTGGAAAAGGCTTGAATTTGCACAACAGTATCGGAATAGTACCTCTACTGATTGCCAAAGGTTTTCCTTCCACGATGATTTCAGTTTTCTGCACCATTGATCAGATGGATGTTGGTATGTCAGGCAAGAAACAGCAGAGAACAAACACCCTGCAACCATTGCTGGATGAACACAACCTGGTGGAAGCAGCATTATGGTCTTGGAAACGCTTTCATGGCATTCTCTAGGCCATTCATCTATGTGGAAGGCACTCTCAGCCGATTTGGTTATGAATACATCCTTTCAGATCATGTGTACCCATACATGCTGATGTCTTCCCTGGGGCAGATGGGATCTTCCACCAAGACAATGTGACATGTTACACGACTACAAATGCCCGACAGTGGTTTGAAGAACACGACTAAAACTTCCAAGTACTTCCCCCGGCCCCCTAATTCCGCCGACTTGAACCAAATAGAGCATCTGTGGGACCACTTTCATCATCGTGTTCACTCTATGGGATGCACAGCAAGCAGCATGGCTCCAGATACCGACTACCAGCACCTTCTTGAGTCACTCCCAGCCCCTCTGGCTGCTGTCCGTGCTGCACATGGTGGTCACTGGATATTAGCTGGTGGTCATAATAATGTGACTTGACTGCGTAAGATAGGGGCCCCAAATTACATCCCTGTATCTAATTTTGTCCAGCCAGTTATTGTAGCTGTTTTGTTGGTATGAACAATCGACTAACATCTGTATGTGCCCACTCATAAGATAATATACAGCACTACGATGGGAAAAAACTAGGCACTGGGCAACGTCACCAGCGTTTCAAAGGCAACAGATCCCATTACAGTATCACTAATAGACACAATTCCACCATAGGCATGTGCAGCCTTGATGAAAGTTCAGTCGCGAAAGAAAAATTGTTTTAGATTCACTGCATTGATGGCTCATATATACAAATTTTTGCAAAATGAAAACATTATTGATTTCATATGGCACAAAAAATTTCATGGGAAGCCATGGCATTCTCTTAGATTATCTTTCATTTCGATCGTTTGGAGTCCAGGTCCAACTCACGCGGCCCCCTAGCCATGGCTCTGAACTTGACAGCAGATATTGCGAGCAAGAAAATTTGGCGAAATATATATTTTTATTTGTATAAAATTTGATATCGAGGGGCGGCAATTTTCCCTTTGTGCCACCCTGCAGGAGCTGTTGGCCACCTGGAAGAAATCATGCAAGAAAGACGTGAAAAATAATTCCATCTTGAGTATCCTTTGGTCGTGCTACTCTTAGTTCTTCTACCCCAATGTTTGCTCCCTCGAATTGATTTCCATCCAAGGTTGGGGAGGGGCAATGCTTATTGACACCCTGTGGTTGCGCTACTGCACCCCCTTCCACCGTAGTTGCTTTAATCGGCTTGAAAATACTTTATTTTCTTTAAGAGTATAATATAGTTTAATAACGGCGATAAGATTCCTCTACACTAAATTTCTAGGTGAAAGTATAATAATGTATGGAAGGGGGAGCATGGATGGCCACACATTCCCCTTAGTAATCGAATGTCAACCTAAAAGTATACATTTCACATGTATAATTTGATTTCAGTCATAGTAATTTACATTAATGCGATAATTTCAAATTCAAGTGCTGTTTTTTGAGGGGGCAACACTATTATCAGGGTAATATACTTTGCTTGTCCCTTCGTTGAAAAAATCTGGGAACGTCCGTGATTAGGGGGGGAACTGGAATTTGTCAACTATGTCCAGTACACGCAAGCAAAGGTTTACCACGTAATATATTTATACAAGTAAGTCTGTGTTTACTAATACTATCTAAAATAAATATAAAAGGAAATTATTGGAAACAACCTGTACATATTTATATACATATATACATACAATACACACACATATATATATATATATATACAAAAAATATTACACATACACAAAGTGTAATATTTAGAAACTGAAATTGAGCCAAACGTGGGGTTCATCTAAGAAATAACATTTTCAAAAGAGTATCTTGTTTCAAAGAATCACTCCGATATTCTAAATTATGAAAAGATCAGAATTGTTTAGAATCTTGTGGAGAATTGTGTAGGATTTGCATTTGTCTAGCTATTTGCACAGACAGGCTAATTGGGACTGGGCCTACAGTTTAAAGCAGGATCTGAATCATTGTGCTTTCACCAGGTATCGAATCTAGGACCACTTGATTACAAGGCAATGAGACTAGCAATTTGCATGGATGGATTAAGGGAAAAGGTGTTTGTGGGAGATTGTCTCCTCAAAAACATCTAAAAGGGTGACCACCTCTCCATGGCATCTAAAATTAGGTGTTCAGTCCATCCCCCAGATGTTCAAAACTAACCATAAATGTGAATTCTTGTTTTAAGTCCACTTTGTGCACAGATAGGCTAATCGGGACTTGACCTACAGTTTAAAGTTGGATCTGAATCACTGTGGCTCCACCAGGTATCAAACTTGGGACTCTTGTTTACAAGGCAACGATGCCACCTGGGAGGCCTAACCATAAATTTTAAATTGACGTGAGAGTAAATGACAAATGTTATTTTAACACATAATAAAAAAAACACTATCACCCCATCCTATCTTCATTAAACCATCTAAAATTAATAATAAATCAAACTTAATATGAGTGTAAATAATGACAGTCTGCCTTATCAACCCCACAGACAAAGTCTACAACTAACAATAATTCTTTAGTGACTTTAGTGAATTAGAACTAAAAAAAAGGTCAAGTAACACCAACAGAGAATAATTTCATGACTCTCTCAACTTATTTTCTGTTACAAACATCAAAATAACAGTAAATGGAATCCACAAAGATTTCAAGGAGAATCCTAAATTTTCAAACTTTACAATATCGGCATAATTCTATGAAACAAGACATTTTTGAAAGAACCATTGCCAAGATGCAGGCTCATGATTCAACAGTACACATGAAATCTAGATTCTCATGAATCAAAACACAGACATGTCTACAGCACACAAACTATGTACAGATTTTTACAAATACCACCACCAACAATATTATTATATCAAGGGCGTATCCAGGGGTCCACCCCTCCCCCAAAAATCATTTGTTTTTGAAAATACTATGGTAGATTCGGCATTCTTTCTGATGAGACACTTGATATGGCAAGTACAGAAAATTCTCTCTGTGCACGGTTTGTGGGTTCTGAAAATAACATCAACCAAATGTTTCTTTTTAGTTTCACATGGATAGTGATATATCAGCGGAAAGCCTGACTTCAGTGAGAAACTCTTTTGGTACAGTAAGTGAAGTTCGTGTTTCTTTGGAAATAAAAACATGTAGAGGTCAAATAGTAAAAACAAATATATTGCATCAAAGGCCTGTAGCCAGGCAGGGGACAGCCCCCCCCCTCCCCCGACAGGGTCGCCCAGCCGCCTTGACATTAGGTAAAACTATTTTGTATTCTAATTTGTTTGAGGTGAAGAGTGAAAATGTGGACAGAATATATGAATTTGTTCACAACTTCGTTAGTTCATCTTGTTTATGAGCAGAAGTCTAAGCAGCGGCAAGTGTTTAGAAGATTCTCTAGACTTTAGAAAGTTCTTTCATAGGGAGCCTTCTTTATCTGTACCTTCCCTGCCCCTGTTGAAGCCTCTCGTTTGAAAGAAATCTGCGACTTTGATGTCATTATCCATATTCCTTCTGCATCTACGTAAAATGTCAACAAATCCCAAGTTATATTGCTTTGGCCGGGGGTGGAATGTATGGTAGGCACTATGATTGGAGTGAATATTGTACATTCTAACATGTATGATATAAATATCTGTCAAAAATAGTATGGAGTGTGTATTAAGGGATGGTGTCAGTGGCAGTTATTAGCACTTCAAGAGATGTTTTAGAAGATATAGATAAAAATTGTAGTATCTGTATGATATTTCTAAATTTTATATTTTAAATTAACTTAATGACTCCGACACACATAATTTACCTTCATTTAATACTATTAAACTTTTGAAAAATGGACTTGGTTTACAAAGCCACCTGCTGATAACCCATGAGCCCCCCCTGGAGGTCAGTTCTAGCTACGGGCATGTTGCATTATGTTCCAAACTATTGTCAGTGTGTGAAACTCTATTTCTAGAGTGAGCCATCCCAAGCAAGTGATCTTCTAGCCGCAGTTGAAAAGGGGGCTTTCTTAAATGTACTCTTCATCTGTGAAAAGGTTTTCAGTTTTACCGTACGATTTTCAGAGTATTGAGAGCCCTCATGACAATTTGGCCTCTGCTCTTTCTTTCCCAAAGATGTCACAGGACTACTTCCGAGACTTCGGGAGATTTCGGATGAGTTCAGCTAAGTATTTCAAACTGCTTTTGAAAAGTGTCAACAGACATTCAATTCTGAAATTACGATTCCAAGAAAATATATAAATCAAAGAAGGAGAAAGGAAGCACTCACTGGACAGTGAAAAAGTTCAAAATTTTCGCTAGCTTAGTAGCATCATCGGTGTGAGACACTACACAGCTACTAAGCTAGCAAAAATTGATTTTTTTTGCACTGTCCAGTCAGTGTATCCTTTCTCCTTCTTTGATTTTTATTTAGCCCTTTTGGTCCTCCTTGCTTTTATCCGTATATAACTATCCTCTATTATAGAAGGGGGACATTGGCCTTGGAGGATGGGCATCCCGCAAATTATCTTTCTGGATACGCCCCTGTATTATATGTATTATACACAAACAGAAAAATGCAAAACGTGCAGATTGGTAAGGAAACGCCTAACTCTAGCAAGGAACATTATAAAAAATGGGCACAAGAGCATTCAATTCTCCAATTAAAAAGTTATAAAAAGAAAAAAAAGCATGCAAACAGCGCTGTGATGGATAAAGCACTAGGAAGCTTCATACCTTGCCCTGAAGCCTGAAAAGCAGGGGGAAGTGGTTCACATCAGCCACACCTAATCTCTAATGTATTTATTAGAGATAGGCATATTCACCTGGCTAATTACATCACCGTGTGCTGTTCGAACTTGATACAAGTACCGGTATTTTTTCTGGCGTGCTTCTGCTCGCTGTTCTCGTGTGCGTATCCGATGCAGATTGACGTTCCTCGTCTTTTTTGATGGAATGACTGAAAAATAGAATTAAAGTTATAAAAACATGGAAAAGAATAAGCATAAAATGTACCTATAAAGTTAGGTATGCAACATTTACATTGGTACTCTTTATGTATCACAAATCACTTGGCAGCAAAAAGAAAACATTCAATTATGTTTCACCAAATAGCTATATCAGCAATTTTTTTGAGTTTTAGTTATAGTTTGTATTTTTTAAAAAACGAGTATTTTGCATACACAAGTGAAAAATCTCATATGATGTATGTAAATCTTGAGAATTGTAACTTTTAGTTATAGTTTGTATTTTAAAAATGTAATTTCATGCATGAAAAATCTCCAGTGGAGTGTACAAAGATTGAAAATGACTGAATGAGTACAACGATACAAGTACATACAATAGATATGTACATACAAGTAGATACAATTACTATATAAATAATTACATGAGCTATAGATAGCAGCATCCGCTGTTAATAAATTGACAACAGTAATACACTAAGGTAAGGTGCTTAAATTTCGTCCCCATGCCTAATTTAGTCCACTTTATTTTCTCAGTCCTGCCATTAGAAAGGTTATCGGCGCCACCACCTGTGTAGGGGAAGGAAAACCGAACCAGTTGTGAACTTTAGTGATCTAGGAAGCTCCTGTTTCAGTCTTATAAAGAATTTTCATTTTCGCGGTACAATGAGCAATGTCATCATTATTGCAAGTTCTTTACACCTAGTGTAATTTTCATTTTTATATTCTCAATATGTAATTGGCCCGAATACTTTGTCAATAGAAGAATCTGTGAGTTGTGTGTCGTCAGGTTCACTTGTTGAGAAGGTGGGAGCTGCCATGTTAGTTTGAGTGTTGTTCCTAATTTCATCCCTCCCTCATACTTTTTGCTTTTGTTTAAGACGGGGCCCTGGAAACATGGGATAAGAATGACATGCATAAGATGCAGTGGGCAATAAGGAGGTGAGATACAAAGCAGTCAGCTAAGTGCACAATGTTTCTAGGGCAACTTGAAAAGATTATGTCACGAGAGAAGGTTTCAATGGAGAACAATGACTGCATTCAATATGATGACAGTAACAGTGAGGTTGATGACTGTCTAATCTGTGCGAGAAATATTCTACAGATAGATGGAGTAAAATGGATCCATTGCACAAAATGTTTCACATGGTTTTATGAAAGATGCTCAGGTTCCAAAAACCATATGCAATTTATTTATGACATTTGCTTGGAAGGATAAATGCTCATCTTAAAAAATAATAAGATCATTTATTTCTTTAAGTAAATCTAATATTCTTTCTGAATTTTGCTAAATTTAGGTTTTCAATTTTCTATAAGTATAAAATTTTGTATTATTTCACTACATCCCACTAATTATGTTCACTTTCGTAATTACTTTTTGTAAATAATATGAATATTATTAAAGCTGACAGTTGAAAGAAAAAAATTGAAAAATCGTAATTACTTCGTTGTTTCAGAATTTCGTATGGGGACAAAATTAGGAACACCAAAAATAGGTACTTTTGAATTTAATTTATTTTGCTAAATTAATTATACAGGCGATTTGGCTTTGTTTCCACGTAAAGGGATAGTTAACAAAGGTAAAGTCAAATTTTGGAGCTCGTACGTCATTTCATACAGTGTTACGGGGACGAAAATTAGGACCCTTTCCTTAAATATGAAACCAGTGACCACAATTCCCATGTTTTGCAGGGGGACCATGTTAGCTAGCTATAAAAATTGTAACTGAAGTAGTATTAAATTTTAACAACTGTAGCAGTACTTTTTCTAAAATATTTTTGTAGCTTGTAACGGAAAACTTGCTACCAGTACTTTTTTTTTATCACCATTGTTTTAACACTTAAATCAGGTATTTGAAATTCCACCTGACAATGTTGTTACTTTTATTCATATGTATGAGGCAGTTCTTAAACTTAGGAAGCCTATTCTGGCAAACCAGCTCTATATACATGCTCCAATCAGAGGTAAGAGAGAGGGATCAGTTCTTTGAAGATAGTTTCCACTGCAAAGGATGAAATTTGTTAACTTTCTGTTCAATACAGCTGCGAGTCCCGCACCGTGGCTATGAGGTCTAATGCATCATGCTTTGGGATCGGCTATGAGACATGCACAGGTTCCAGTCCCCTGGGTTAAGCATAACAACTTTTCTCCTGAGATTTTGGCCTGTGTATGGAACTGGTGGCCATCCACCATCGTGAGGAATTTAGGGAGGTACGAATGAGTAGCATAACCCGGTCATGAAAACATACGACGACGACTGGAGGTTCATCATGCTGACCACCAGGGAGGGCACTACAGGGGGGGGGGCTAGGGGGGAGCGGCTGACCTCACCCCCCTTGTAGCCCCCCAGATCTTTATTGTACAGTAGACGCATTTCGACCGAATATAAGAAAAACTAGAAGTTTTCTTACATACATTATAAAATTCCCATTTCGCCAATCATGAGTCGCCAAACTTGCTACTAAATTTACATAATTTAGGTTAATGTATTCATCGGCTGTGAGACTGTGAGTGACGAAGAATATGTGCATACATAGCTAAACGTGTGGAATTATTAGCCCTTATAAATCGAATCACTATTTTTAGGTATCTATTTAACAGCTGCGGAAAATGAATATATATACAAATTGGAGGATGTTCAACATCTAAAGAACCGTCAAGTTTCATTTCTGTTTGTTAGTTCCTCATTCGAGTACCAATGTGTGTGTTAGCTATGTTCTCTCATTCGTGTCATAATTATACATATCCTTACAGTTGAAAATATCCTAGACAGAGAAATACGACGTTAAGGAATCAAGAAATAGATAAACTACCTATTTCTTAAATGATATGAATTAGAAATATTAAAATTGAGTGCCCCACACTGGTTGTCTAGCTGTTGCCTTGTAACGAAGTGGTTCTGGGATTGATCTATGGTAGAGGTACATTTCGTTAAGCCAGGGATCGAAATGGAAATTTTCACGAGACTGCATGCTTTACTTTCGTTAACATGGTGTTGTCTTTCTTTTGTCTTTCACTACAGAGACGAGATTAACGACTAGTGAAGTGACGCGCTGTATTACAATTAATAATAATTAATATTAAAATTTAGTTTACACTGAAAATAAAACTGTAGTAAAATATGTATATTATATATACATATACATTAGACGAATTGGAATGGAAATGTTCAAGACATTCACAAACCACAATGCCATTTCGGTCCACTCCGGTCCATTTTTAACACTACATTAAGTAGTTCGGATTTCACTATAAGCTGTGGATCTCGTCCCGATTAGCTTCTGTGCATGTAGTGGACGTGAATACAAATCCAACCAACTACTAGTAAATATCGCAATACGGTGCAAAAAGCAGCATGCTTGGGCAATTTTAATGCTCGTAGGCCTAGGCATACATATTAATTAATTGTATCATTTGTGGCGTTAGGAAAAAATGTCTGCAGTACCGTCATAGTAGTCAATTTCGATTATAGCATGTGAAAGCAAAAGAGCTACATGTGAAGATAATATTAAAGTTAGGATCTATTTTTCAGTTCTTGATCGGCTAATTTCTAAATTAAAGGAAAGCTTTAGTAAGCACAGTAATGTGTTAATTGGAGTTAGCTGTTTCAATTTAGAAAGTGCAGATTTTCTTAAGTACGAAAAGCTACAATCTTTCGCTGCCCACTACTGTTGTGATACGGAGAGTTTAGATTTCGAATTAAAGCTGATACCTAAAGTCATGGCACGCTACTAGGCAAAAAGGAAACTCAAAATACGGACTCTTCAGCAGCTGCTTTCAGTGGTTGAAATGTTCAGAATTGCCTTTCGCCTTTTGCAAAATGTATAAGCTTTGTGTTATTGTAATGTCCATACCCCATCAACAGCTGGACATGAAAGAACATCTTTCTAGTGTAGCAGATTAAGTGTACTTTGCAATCGAATTGGTAACTAAAGGTTGAGTGCTTTATCTATTCTCTCAAATGTAACAGTTACTTAACAAAATAGTCCTGAACACTATTTTTATGCGATGGAAAATTTTTCGAAGTTTGGTCCCAAGTTATGCCCATGTAAGCCCCTCGAGAATTTGAAAATTAAATCTGTAGCTGCCCTTGCCACTTTTTTCAGGCTGATGCCGTCACTGCTGACCACATCACCTCGTAACTGGTTGGATGATTTCAGACTTCTTGTGGGTGTGAGGCCAGAAGTTGGTACAGTCCGGCAGAATTAACTTGAGACAAATGGCTGCCGGCTGCTGGCGCCACTACAGGAGTACCACCCTGCCTGAACATTAGAGTTTCCATTGGCCCGTTACAGCGGGAAGTTCCCTGCTCTAGCCAATTCGAGCGCAGTTGCATCACTCACAGAGCGGCCATTCCTCTCAAGTTAATTCTGCTGGACTGTAAGTAGGCACATGGGCTGTTACACCATGGGTTATTTATTTTTTATTTTACAGCTGCGAGTGTGAAAAAAATCAGTTATTACGGTCAGGTGTTCCATGTATATCTTGGATGGTGGTTCATCTGATTTGCTCATGTTAAAACAACTCCTGTAGAACATGAAATGCATAGGAAGCTTGTGTCATGTGTTACTTGACGTTACCTGTGAAATGTTACAGTTGAGATTGGACTTCTGACAAAGACGAATCAAAGCATATTTACCTTTCTCAGGAAGGAATCCATATCAAACCATATCAGGATTATATTGTGGCTGGTCCAGAAAATTTTCAATTCTTTCTGGTAGTCACCTGATAGATCCTCAATGCTTATAAGACATATTTCAACTGTTTTTAAATTTTGTTTGCAGCATCTCTAACGAATCACCACCACTAGGAATGGTACCAAGACAAGATCTTTACTAATGGACTGTTCAACAACTTTGGATACAGCTACACTCAAGTTTATTCATGCGAGGGCACTTAATATCTGAAGTGTAAATGATAGACCCAGTATTTAATGAATTTATATGGTGCAGAATATCATTACTTTAGGCCTTATGTGTAAATGACGACGCTGTTGTAAAATAAGCAAATGATTTACAACATCCCTGTGAGCTGCAATTACTTATTCGTCCACTTTCCAACTTTATTCTAGTACAAGCCACCCGCATAATATCAAAAAATTTTGGAATTGAACCCTGAACCAATTGATTACAAGATGACAATATTATGACTACGCCATCGGGGTGGTCCGAAATATTATATTTTATTTACCATTGTTGTCAAGTGGTAATTTAATGTAGATTTGAATTTTTGTTATATTTTAATATGTATGATGAGACTGTATGTAGAATTTCATATAATGAATTTATATCATATCATATGAACAATTTGCCTGGAGAGGACATCACTCTACTTACACTTGTAATTAACATTGGCTGTCTGTAATTTCCAGAGAGATGGTTAGCTATACAGGGGCGGTTACTGATAAGGTTGCAGTGTGCACAACGACCGGATATTTTATCATGAAATTTCACACTTTTTATGTTAATAATTTTTCATAATTTTTCTATTAAATATATTGAACATAAACAAAAAATTTTGCCCTTAATTGTTTCAAAAAAGACATTTCCATTATGATCTGTTAAAGTAAAAAGGAGGAGACAACTTGCGAGATTTGGCAGTATATGAGTAGATGCACAGGTGATTGTTGCAGTGCTGGAGCAACAGTGTGATTTCTACAGTGCGTGTTATTGCAGCAAGGATCAATGCTGTTTTTCCTATCCCTGTGCTTCAGTCCTCTTGTCGTTGCAGAGTACCATGGCAACAAACGCTGGGATGCAAATTCTTTTATATATCGTTAGCAGCGTGCAAGCAGCAGGCAAGGTCTTTAGATTTGTCCTGTGCTGTAAAGAGGTAAAAAAAAAAGGTAAAGTGTTCCCCTGTGCTTAGCACCATGCCATGAAGGCGTATAGGGGGTGTGGGGGTAACGCCCCACACTTTCTTGATCTGGTCGTGAGTGGGGGTGATGTGATCAGCATCATGCCCCTGACTGCCTTTACCCCCCAAGGTTTCCCCCAGGTACCCATGTTATTCGATGCTGGGTGGGTGCCGGGGCCGCTTCCAACTGTAGAGAAACAGACAAAATGTTTGCTTTTGTGGGGAATCTTAACCTAATTTTAAAGCTTTTAAAGTTGGTATTAACAATTCCTATGACATACGTAGAAACAGAAAGATGTTTTTCTACTTGAAAAGAATAGACATGTTTGAGGAATATGATGACCTGGGAGAGTCTGTCACTGTTGGGAATACTCTCCATAGAAAAGGATCCAATTATAAAAATATCAATTTTCAACCAGCATGTGATAGGTAAGTTTGCTTCACTCAAGAACAGGATGGATGGATTTTATTTTTAAAAAGGAACAAGTACTGAATTATCAGTTGGGTATTATTAGTGATTATTGAGAATCATTATTTTTTATTTTGCATGCATTTAAGCCCAAATAAGATTGCTCAAAACCCCCCTCCCCCTTCTTTGCATGCTATAGAATTGCAACACCCAGGATAAACCATCAGTAGCCGCCACTGAATATGCTTCAACCAGTGGCGTATTATCCCATGTTACCTGGTTTACTGTTGCTAAACGAACTTTTTTTCATGTGTGTAGAAACTGCCGGAAAATTTGAAGTTGTCAAACTTCTGTTTTTGTATTCCTTGCATACCTGAATTGGTGTTTTATTTCTATTATATCTAATTAATATATAATAAACATATACAATAAATAAGAATTATTGTGGTACACCAGGTCAAATTTTCAGAATACACCACTAGCTTCAACGCAGTCCCGCACTGTTTCACATAAAATCCTCCGATTTCTCTATGCACCAGAAACAAAATAGTTGTGAGGCAGCGACATTTATTACATATACAAAAATACAGACATGCAAATTTAGGCTGAAAGAGTGTTGTTTGTTGGGAAAGGCAGACAGATTAGTCCACCAGGGTTGAGGACCCCCCCCCCCCTATCTCCTGGCCCTCTGGTGCTACTTGCCGATAGAAATGTTGCACAGTTGTTTGAATTGTGTTTTAAGTCCATTTTATGCACAGTTAGGCTATTCAGGACTAGACCTACTATAGTTTAAAGTGGGATCTGAGCCTCTGTCTTATGTGCTCCACTCGGTTTCAAACCTGGGACCCCTTTGGGGAAGCTGAAATCTTGCACTGGAATCGATACTTGTAATCAATTGATTTGCTTTATTTTACTTAGCTTCTTGCGCCACTTATGGCGATGAGTGATGACATGATGAATGGCCACTCTCAAACATCCACGCCCAGCTGGGATTCGAACCCAGGACCCCTGGCATCGTAGCATGATGTGATCACCACTACACCATGGTGGCCAGTTTGTAATCAATTGAAACAATACTCTAAATCAACTATAATTATCATCATCATAAAATGTTTCTTGTGTGGTTTTACTCTGTGTATTTACTATCTTTTTCTGTCATTAGTTTCGGTGGATTTAAAATCTACATTTCTCAGAAATATTTACACTATTTTCCACTATAACAGTAAAGCTCTGTTCTATACATCTTCAGGATGTGTGTAGTTAGATCTTGAACACAAATTTACACGTACAACCTCTACTGAACCTAGTATACTTGGAAAAGATAAAACAAGTGTGTTTGATATCAACTTTGATTGTTGTTGTGCTGTTTTGCTGACTACGTATGTATGTGGAGACATTGATTTAAGATCTCTTCTCAAAAGGTTTTTCGTTTGAGGTCCTAGCTAATGCATGGGTGCTAAATCGTGTTGTCGTTTTTTCACCTATTTCATCTCCCCAAATACAATAGTTAGTCTGAATGCCAGACTTAGCATGGTTAAAGTAAGTCTACTAAGAAATACGGGCCTTGAAGTTAATTATTTATACAAATTCATCAGCGAGTTTATTATTAGACATTAACTCTGGGCAAGCTCGAGTACCTATAGGTCTCGTGCGACAACTTGAGTTCTGGGGAAAGTGGAAATCCAAGGTGGCCATCTGGGTTTTGTCAAGAAAAAGGCAGGCTGGTGGAGCAAAATTCCAATGTTGCCATCTACAGATGTAAACAATTAACTGGTCACTCAGTTTAGATGTAGATTTGCATAATTCGGAAAAATGGGGTTCTTCATTGCGAAGCCAGGCAAGAAATGTGGGAGAAGCCTCGTTTCGCAAGATACTCCCCGATATCTGTGGCAGAGTGGTTGGCACAGCACGCTACGACGCGAGGAGCCCCGGATTTGAATTCCGGCCTGTAGATGGTAGTGTTTTTGTGCGTGTCCCTTCATCAATATCATCATATCATCACTCATCGTCATCTTTGCGATTAGCCAAAAGTGGCAGGAAAGCGAAGTAAAATGAACCAAATGAATGAATCCAATTTCGATAAAGGTGTTATTAATTCATTGATTCATTTTATTTATTTTACTTCGCTTTTCTGCAACTTTTGGCTAATCACGAAGATCAGGATGACTGATGATAAGACAAAACTGGTGAATGGACAATCACAAAGAACACCCATGCCCAGGCTGGGATTCGAACCCGGGACCTATGACGTTGAAGCGCAATACGCTAACCACTCCACCACAAACTGTAAACAGAAGTTATTAGAAGGCTTGTAAGAGATTCTTACGTTGTTGGCAATACTGTACCTACACCTATCAAAGAAGTTGTGAGAGAAAATCAATTTTCGATTCGGGGTCACATTATGGAAATGTTTACTTGACCTTTGTTTATCAATAGGAGGTTTTGATGGAGAAACCAGATATTGTTGTGCGCACCGATTTCTTTAGAGATATTCATGACTGCCCACACACTGGAAGAGCTGTGTGCCATTTAGACGAAACATACATAAACGAACATCATACGGTGCCAAAACGTGGCAGTGTGACAAAGACGTTGTAAGGCCTTTACCACCAAGTAATGGTAACCATCGACGTAGCACAGTTTCCTGTGGCCTTTCGAAGTAAAATATTTGGAGCCCTTAGTGAAAAGAATATATATATGAATGGCTTATTGCAGAAAGGGACCTGAGTCACTTTTGCACAATTCTGAGAAAAAACAAGAAAAATCGTATAATATTGATAGTGTAAGAAAGAAATGTGCCGTTGTTGGCTCACATTTTCAGCATAATGAATAGTTAATTTTGCAACCCTCAATGCGCCCCCCTGCAGTATGCTGCTAGCGACAGTGGAGATGAAAAGGTTGTAACTCCGATACCTCAAAAATGTGACTCAGGTCCCTTTCTGCAATAAGCCATTCATATATATATATATATTGAGACGAGACGTATATACACATTGATGATGTCAGAGGAATGGTCAGACGTTTTAACCCAATAACTTCCATTACAAAAAGGAGATAGAAGGAAATGGGGGGGAAGAGGAGTTTGCAGCATTGCATACAAGCAAATATGGAGGTTAGAAGATCGATATACTTTTTTTTTCAATTAAAAGAACGTAGTGTATATACAGCTTTGCTAAGAAATGCTCTTGGTTATGAGGCATTCTGGCAACATATATTGAGAATAGCAAGAAATTATACAGTGCGGTTGCAAACACTGCTTTTGAAGGGCGGAGAACTCACTATGAGGGTTGTCACTGCCTCCGCGGTCAACTTGAATACTTTCTCCCCAGAGCTCAAGTTGTGGCACAAGACTACTATTAATGGATGACATGGATGCAGTGCACTGTGGGAAGAGACAGCATGAAGTCGGGCAAACAGATTTGCACATAAGGAAAGCATATGAGAAGCCTTCTTACAGTGAGAAATTTGCAATATTTTGTGTGTACACATTCCTCATATGATCATGTTAATCACACCTTGAATCTCTTTGGCATGGAACATATACACAATGCTTACTCAGCATGTTTTCAACACAGGATTTAATCTGTTAGCATGAAATATAGCTGCAGAACATAATTTCGTGCAATGAATTGTGGAAGAAGTTGTTCACTGAATATCATCCATTAGCCTCTCATGCACCCCACTAACCTGGACAGAGCTAAATGAGTGGTTCCTGAGAAATTTCTTACCACAGAATATTTCACATGAATTCGTGGAAGATTTTAAATTAAAAGGGTTACATTAAATGGCACATTATTATAACAACTTGGTTAATCAAGCACTGCCTGCAGTTTCATAAATCTTTAAGTTTCAAGTACCATGTAAAAAGATTACAAGTACTTTCTAACTTGAATATTAAAATCCCTTATTAGTAATTCTGTGCTGCCATCTATGAACAAAAAATACAGCTTCATATCTTTAGAGCTTTGTCAATGATTCATGAAGGAAAATGGTGAATAAATCTTACACATGTTAAAGGTAAGAGTAAAGTTCCCCGTGCATCTATAGCCTTCATGGCACATTTAGGGGATGTAGGGTTAGGGCCCCACATATTCTCAATCTCTGTCATTTTGGAGGTGATGTGATCAGCACCAAACTACAGCCACCTTTATCCCCAAAGGTTTCCCCCCAGGTACCCATTGATTTGAGGTCCATGCCCAGGCAGGGATTCAACCCTGGGACCTCTGGAATTGTAAAAATCTGTGCTAACCACCACAGAAATTGCCAGGGTGTATAGTATATGCAACTTTACTGCACCCTAACAGAGACATGGTAAGAGGGTGCACCAGGATGTTGCCTACTATCTTGGTGGACCAGTATAGCTCTATGGTTTAATACATGAACACACAATATTCAAGCAATAAGTAGTGTCATTAAAGTTATCGAGAAAACTTGAACTTAAACTTCTTGATGAAGTCAAAATTTATATGACACATTCCCAGGGTGCGAAATCATTGAAGACTGGTTGGGGGGGGGGGGGGGAGAAAGATCTTAATCTACAACCCCAACCCCACAAACATTCATAAATTACACGATATACATATTTATAATGTTATTAAAATTAGAAATATATTATTATTATTATTATTAATTACATAAATACATTAATTTGTTATTTTTATATACTAGATATATCAGATATCATGAAGTAGCAAACTAATTCCTTTACTCACTGGTTAAAGTCATTAATAAATTATGAAATAGTTGAAGTGGCTTTATTATGGCATTTTTATTTTGTTATTGCTTTATGTTAATATAAATCAATTACATTTTAGAGTTATTTTTGATTTGCATTCTTGTTTTACTTTTATTGTGCGTATTGATGTAGATTTGTTAATGATCTCTTGAGACTCGCAAATCAAAACCACACTACTTTGTGTGTGTTTTCGATATTATTCTTAGTAAAGCATATTTACAATTAAAAGAAATTGCGTATATTTTGCTTGTTGTAATAAAAACTCTCCCCCCTGGAAATTTTTGGTGGGGAGGATTTTTGATACAAAGATTGTTGGTTGGGGGAAATCCTCCTCATCCCCCCAGGATTTTGCACCCTGCACATTCCTCCGCACTATTCAACATATATAGGATATATTAAAAATGCTTCACGTTTCCTCATAATTTGAGTTACACATTTTCTTTCAACTGCACATTTGCCACCACAGTGTGAAGAATATTGCAGAAGGCACAAATACATTAAAGTAACGACTACATCATACAAATGACTTGCACACACTGCACAACACACAAGTCATGGGAGGATGTATCTGCCTATCCTATATGGCTGAGTTGACCTTGCATAATACATATATTCACATATGTTATTGATAAATGATGAATATGTCCATAGTTGCCAACTGTGAGAATGGGGGAGGGTAAGATACTTTGTGCTTTCCCAAAATTCCTCAAGAGGTTGAGATATATATAACATATCATTAATACACCTTTTGCCCTGCACTACTGTACATGTTGTATTTTTAAAATGTAAGTATGTTTTTACATTGTTTAATGTCTGTTTGAATATAAAATGCAAACATTCTAAGAATAATGACAAAAAAAAAACAAATTAGGCTGGGGTTACAAGGTTCCTACATGATGCAATTTTTCAAGTCCGCATCTCTTGTCTTTTCTAAACTTACAGACTTCATATCAGCACAATTTGCTGAATGATTTTAATTATCTCTACAAAATTGTCAATGGCAAAATCCGCTGCAAGTGTGAGTACCTATGTGCACGAGTCACACTTAACACAAAACAATCTAGATTAGAAATTTTAAAAAAACATCTATCTTCTACAGATTTCTCACATAATATAATGACCCATCAAGTGTTGACATATTTGTCGGTCTTCCATTAGAAGAAATGCTAGTAAATATCAAATACTGCCATCTTTCACTTATTTTTTGTTAATTTGTTAATCATTCTTGTGTTATTTTCTTATTATTTTTTTCTCTTTTCACTATTGACTATTTTAGTGTAAACTGGTCATCTGTGCTGTATCTGTAATTTGTTAATAAATAAATTAATAAAATACAGGTTAGATTTTCAGCGTTTATAGTGCAGTGCTTTGGGGGCGGTGTTTATGTAAGGAAAGGTTACTTGGTTTTTATATCTACCAGCACCAACTTGTTGAAGTTGTTTGTACACTTTGTGTATTACTGTATTTCCCAATGCTACTCCAACCTTTCTAAAATCCCTTGATATTAAAAGACAGGGAGATGCCCTGTACAATAAATCAATTTTTTGCTGGTTTGTCTTTGTATTCACAACATTTGCACCTTGAGTAAATACGTCCATCACAGTCTAGTTGTTCCATTTTTACCAGAACTGTAAAGCCTATCTCTTGCATGGGAAATCATATATATAGGATAAGACCTCCCCCTCAGAAAAAAAAGAGAATTGAAGAATGTGCATTGATTTCTTTCTAAAGCAACATTAATATTGTGTGTAAATGATCTTCAGGTAGATTTGACTTTTCTCAGAGAAACAACAATTTCTTACTACGTAAGTCTTGAAGCTCTCCTGGTGAGGAATGATAAAAAGATTTTCTTGGAGTATTGACCGGATGAGTTGTGGAAAGATTTCCCAAACTTTCGAGAGCTAATGTCACTCACCTTCAGGGTAGAAGTTACCCTGAAGATGTTCACTCCTCATGCCACTCTCATCTTCAGGGCAGAAGTTACCCTGAAGATGTTCACTTCTCATGCCACTCTCATCTTCAGGGCAGACGTTACCCTGAAGATGTTCACTTCTACCCTGAAGATGAGAGTGACACTAGCTTTCGGAAGCTTAGAATCATTTTCACATCTCACCTGGTCAATAGTCCCAGAGAATCTTTTCACATTTTTTTCCTGTTTTATACCTCATATAGAATATGTATAACCAAAAACATTTTTATTACTTTCTTTTCGTTAATCATAACATTTGAACAAAAAACATTTAAGATCTTATTCCTGCCTTTCTGTTGCCATATTTTAAATCAGAGTTATCTTTCTCAGTGTCAAAAATTGGAGCATCTCTGATGATGGTTATTATTATTTGTAACAAACTTCTTATAATCTTCAAGCATAAGACAGACCACGCACAAGGATTGCACCCACCATTTCTTAACGTCACTTTAATGATATGGTGCATTCATTGAAACACTCAACAGCTCTTATGTAAGATTATACTGATACTCACACTCTTGATGATGTATTCCTCTGCCGGTAAGGGCCCACTGCGTCGTCATCCCCACCACTATCATAAAGGGCCACACTGAAAGAATAAGCCAACTAAACCAGCATGGCTGTTGACTTCTCTTCAGTGCCACGTGGTCCCAAATCCAATACACCATGATAAACTTTTCTATGAAGTAGTCCATCGAGGCAGCCATTATGGCACCACCGTACATGCTTGTACCAAGAATCGTTAGCCCCTTTTGCCAGTATAAATTAAGAACGGCAAACAGGAGCCCACAGCCCAGGAGAATTCCTGCTGTCATCCATACGTTGGGTGGATGGTAGAAGTGTTCCATGATCATTAATGTAATGATTCCAGAAAACAGACCGGTGTGAAATCCCGTCATGAAGAGTCCAACGTACTGCACTAACATTGTGATGAGTCCAAACAAAATGCCTGCACCTAATGCAACCCCTGAAATAAAAAGAATAGCATTGTACATTTATATGCAGGCAACACATTGTTAAAGCATACTGAGAATCGGATCAGAGACTACCATATAAAAATCACCTAACCGCTTAAAAGTTTAAAAATATCTAGCAATAGACACTAAAGTCCCCACACTCAAAGTTTGATAATTTTATGCTTATAATTTATTGAACTTGTCAACGTAATGAATACATACATTTGTTAATATATCTTCAAATACCCAACAAATAATATGTAAACTAAATGTGAGCAATACTGCAATCTCTGACGTCAATAACACACTGACAAGATGGCAAAACACTTTCTGCGCATTGAAATACACAAAAAGAATATTGAAACAATCATACAGTGCACTTTTACCCGGTGCCGGATCATAGAGAAATAGACTTCTCCATTTCTCCACACATTTTTCATGTGAGAAACTTAAAATATGCTTCCAGCAAAGAGATTCGCTGTGCATGTGTAAAAGGCATTGTTGACAAACTATGATTGTACGTCGCACACCGAGGACTGTAACAGCGGCACTACTCTGAACAGAACATAACAAACTCCTTCCTCAAGGTCAAACCAATCCCTACTGACAGGCTTGCCAACTCATCCACATGAATGCCTTAGAGGCTTGTATTAAAAGTATGAGTGTGGGGACTTTACAAATGCTCTGTAGTACTAAACAGGAATGCTACAAAACTAGTCTTGCACTTCATTCAAATGTTAATTTGTTTATATATTTAAAAAGATACTACATAAGTAAATTTGTGATGCAAAGGTTCCCCAGGTAAATTTTCTTGATATGATCCACACAACCATTACTTGGTGGATGGCAAGGGGGGTGTAGTTCATGGGCCATGCTGTGCATGCAGATGTCATTCTGTTATATAACCACCTCATAGCAATGTAAGTAAACCTTTAAGACTTGACTTTTCTACTGCACATATCTACAGGTTCGTATGCATTAAACAAGCCACTTTAACATGCATAACTTGCCCCCACCAAAAACAATTGAGTTTATTAAAATTTACAAGTTGAGAGTATTTTTGTTAACTCCATGGGAACTGAGGAGCAAAGTATTAAGGAATAATAGTTATGATTTCGCAAATATAACAATTATTTAGCTAAAATCCTGGATGCAATTTTTGTGATGGAAAACTTTTTGATTCTGCCTCTCCCCCTACACCCAAACCAAAGTTTGGATTCTGAGTTTTCTGGATCTACCATCACAATCTTCAAGGACCTGCAACCATATACAGAATTCACCCATATAATAACCCAGTAATGATGTCATAAGAGAAATGAGTGGGAAGGCAAAGGGGGTAGGAAAATTTTGTGGGGTATCAGTCACATATAATAATACCCAGGGCCGTATCAAGGTTTGTGAAGGCCTCTGGGCAAAATGTTTTGTGGGGCCTCCCATTTTTTTATTATTTTTTCTATGAGCTTCATTAGCTCAATATGTTAACCACCAATTTTCAGCATTTGAAATGGTAGACCTGATTTTAGAATCAGTAGTCATTCACAATCGAACATATCGCAGATAGGTTTGCAGGGAGAATAGCGCAGTAAAATAAAGTTATAGGACGAAAATTGTAGTGCTATAGCAGCAGTAAAATTCTGTGTCTAAATGTCTACAGTATATTATGAAGAGTGAACACCGTAACTACAATATATAGTAAATACTAAGGGAGTTCAAATGGAAAAAGAGAACTGAGCAGTAGACTGTACTTATGTACATAATGGCTCAGTCGGTAACGCGTCTGACTACCATGCTCAAGGTCCCGGGTTCGATCCCCGGCCGGTTCAAATCCGGGAACTTTTCTGACGGTGAAAGCGGCCCCGGCGCCCACCCAGCGTCGAATAACATGGGTACCTGGGGGAAACCCTGGGGGGGTAAAGGCGGTCAGGGGCGTGATGCTGATCACATCACCCCCAGTCACGACCGGATCAAGAAAGTGTGGGGCGTTACCCCCACACCCCCTATACGCCTTCATGGCGTGGTGCTATGCACAGGGCAACACTTTACCTTTTACCTTTACCTTTTTTACATTTAAGAGTATATAATTGTTTGAATAAGTGTCCCTTATTTCCACACCACAGCCAAATCAATCCATGATATAAAGTATACTAAACTTCAGATATCTACAAACAGATCGACCGAGAGCTGTGCTACAATTGCATCCAGAAGAGTGTACACATATGACAATATTGAATTTTTTTTTGATTTTTAAAATACAACTTCTTGCGTAATTTTTCACAAGCATAGCCAGCTGGTTAAATTATTTTTTTTTTTGGTGGAGGCATACTCGAATTCTTAGACATGTAACAACAAAACCAATTAAAACATAACTACTATTTTCTACTTATGATGGATGTGGCGAATGATGAAATTCTCTCGGGAAATCAGCCAGGTGATTTCTAGATAGGCTTCCTAGCTTTCGAGAGCTAACGTCACTCTCATCTTCAGGGATTGCAGTGCAGAGAAAGGTTAGGGTATGGTTATGTGTGTTTGATGTGGGAGGGATACTAGAACTGGGCCCAGCCTAGTTAGCGATAGTCAACCGGGAGCACGGATGTCGTAGAGACAGCACCTGATTGGCCTGCCACCTGCACCGTACCCCTCCCACATCAAACACATATAACCATACCCTAAACTTTCTCTGCAATTCAATCCCTGAAGATGAGAGTGACGTTAGCTCTCGAAAGCCTATCCAGAAATCACCTGGCTGATATCCTGAGAGAACTTCTTCATATATTATGAGTGTTTATCTGCTGTCTATATTTTATTGTGCATTGTATTATATTTCATTCAATATATTATGTTTTAATTATGTCTTATATTATAGTTTGATTTCATTTATAAGTGTTCTTTTAGACCATATAAATTCATAAGGTAATATTTGTAAAGAAAAAAAGTAATCCAATGAAATGTACTACAAAGCCATGGATATACACATTCTAAAGGTGAATAAATTTGTGCCTTCCTTTTGATATATCCAATACCTGAATTGTAGAACATTAACATTTTTGTAAAAAAATACTGACCTACATTCCCGTACGCTGGAAGTAGTTTCTCTTGTAAACAGATGAGATAGACAATAACAGATCCGAAGATGAATCCAGTGAGGAACATGACTGCTTTGAAACAGCGATAACCTGAAATAAAAAATGAATCTGTTAACTTTTCCTGTAACAAGTCATGCTAGGCATATGTAAATTGACAGTTTTATACTAGGTGCTACCATGTGCGTTGTTGGCGAGGGGAAAGGAGATGCATCCAGCCCAATAATCTGGACAAATTTAGACTACTAGTTGATTTTCGTGAACATCATCATGGAGGGAACACTATGTTAGGTCAGTCAGACATGTGTGCATGTAACATCATCTGTGTTCTTCATTTGTTCATTCTTTGATGTAGTTGGATTGAATGGAAGAAGATGACGCAGATTTTTAAAAATTTTCTAATGCTATGTTCTGTGTCTTAACTGAATTTACTGATTCACAACTTCGCCAGCATCTCATTTTGCACACACATACCATGTTTTGAGCAAGATTTTAAAAACTGGCGAGGACTATTCTTTATTTTTTTGATTTACGTAGTTTTCTGGTCACTTCTGGATCCCAGTATATATGTGACAATTTGATAATGAGCTGAGCTTACACAATACTGGCAGATTTTACATTCTTTCTACTTGTGCTGCCACCTGGAATGCTTGATGGGAACTAATTCACACACTGTATATGAAAAATTCCTACCATTTGGGGAACTTGAATTTTTCAGCATAATCTCAAATATTATACCAGGGCACTATTTCATAATTTTCTACTGGATTTTGGATAAATTTTTAGATGGACCCACAAAAAGTTCCCAGTGTGTATTCTAATGCAGTAACCCAAAAACTACCAATCTGTCAATGCATGCAATGTTTATTTTTCTTTCCCCCCCAAAATCTTCAAGTTAAAATTAGCAATTCTTGTCATCCACTTGCAAAATCCTGTTGTAATCCTTCTTACAATTCCTGAGCACATTCATGCAGAAGGGGAGGGGAGGAAAGTTTGAAAGGAGGAAATTACTTTTAAAGCAGGTGAATAGAAGACGATCTAAACATTCAAGTCGATGCAAATGAAGAGGTAAAGAGGAAGAGCAAACATGAATAAGAAAAACGAGATGGATTTAGAATTGAATGGGGTGTAGATGAAAGCTTTAATTCGGAAAAGGATCTTCGGCAGGGGGAAAAGAAGGAAATGGAAAGTGAGTGATAGGGAGAAAGAAGTGAGGATCAATAAGAGGGGGAAGAGCTGAGACTTAACAGATTACTCTTCCAAAAGAGAGGGTGAAGAATGAAAAATGGAAATTAATTGGGGTGAATAATGAAGTTACATGTTTCCTTTCCTTTGCACCTGCTGTGTCGGAAAGATAAATTGACATTAGATGTCTGTAATGGTAAATGCAGCAGAATAAATTGGTTCAAAATGCATGTGCCTTAGCTAAGGTCTTCAGCCACCATGTCTTCTAGAATTAAACACCGTCGCACACGCTCCCTTTGCACCAAACATGGCTCATCTTACCATCCATTTTATGGCAATTAAAATGAATATTTATGCATACACACAAGACCTCGCCGTACAACGCCAACAAGCTGTTTGGAAACTTTTTACACGTTGAATCATTGTATCGGCCCTATGAGCACTCGAAAAACACACTTTTCTATCCTGTATGTACGCAGCCACGGAGCACATATTCATGATTGTCACAATCATTTACTTTTTCTGAGACAAAACATACTAAAAGTGGTAATACGCTAAGGTGCAAGACCGTACTTGAAGCGAACATCCTCCGAGTATGGTCTTGGAGTGCGGTCTTGAAGTCGTGGACTGGAAGTGAAAGTCTTTCGAATTGCACTTCGACTGCAGCGCCAAATACGATCAGTAGATAAACCTGAGTACCCGTTGTTTTCCCCACGTTTTAAACACTTGTTTTTCACCATACAAATCACGTTGCATTTTCAAATGTTCGTACACATACATTTCCACACATTAGAAGCACTTTAACCAACAACTTGCTGACCCATAACGTATATTTAACCTGTGTTGCTGGCTTTCTATCTCCGCGATTTTAAACAAACGAACAACGAGTGTGGAAATCACGCGACCGAGTCAGCTTCCATCTGCACTGCGAGCTATGCACTTGCGTACTCCTGTACTTGGCGCTTTCGAACTGTACTGGGTGACGTCACTTCCGCCAAAACCATGCTTCAAGTACGTACTTCGTACCTTTCGGACAGAGCCTAAATCATGGGACTCCTACATCCTGAAGTTCCAGATTTGAAATTTAGTTTCCAAATTTAATTATATTTTTATCGTATCTTCCATTCAGAACATTTACTCTCTGCTGCTGGTGTAAAAAAATGGGTAAAAAATTTCGCCGCAGTGGTGACGATTCAGCAGGAGGGGGCGAGGAAGGCAGAAGCCCCCACAAAGTAAACTGTCCTTGTCCCCAGTTTTGCTACCCAATCGCCGCCACTGTTGATAAGTGAAGGGGGTTAACGGGAATCCCCAAACCTGCCCATCTTAATGCTATTTTTAGACACTTGCGGGGAAGATACTACATATAAAATTTACATAATATCTAGGTGCTTCAATAGAAATTACTTGAATTTCACCCCCCACTGAAAAATCCTAAAATATCCCACCGTTAACCTCCATCAAATCACCAAAACTGATTCTAAATTCAAAACATTTAGTTTCTAATGAGTTTACATTGCATTTAAATAGCGATAACATACAAAGAAACACCCACGATAAATTTTTATCTTGACCTAGAATTAAAATGGCGCTGATAAGGCAGAATCAGATCAGATTAGCAATTCCCTTTAATCTCCATTTTGGTTCAAATTTCCTGGAAGCAAATTGTTTCTTATCGGTCCCGGGCTCACAGGCTTGATCATGCAATTACCGACCATGGCAGCTACCTACCTTAAATGCCCTTCTGAGAAACAATTGTTAACTTGGGTTCGTTATGGTAGCAGGCAGGCGGTTAAGTCAAGCTGCAGTGTAATTAGAGTGGGTGAAACTTATGTTGTGACACGCACAAAAATGTTCTGAGTGTTCATGGGCGTCAGCATAAATTTTTGTAGGGGCGGTCAGACAATCGATATAGTAGAAATAATAATAATGCCAGTGATAACCTAGAATAAAGAAACTGTACAAAAAAAGGTTACTTTTAAAAGTAACGGTAACTTTAGTTACTTTTGAAAATTAGTAACTGTGACCTGGTTTCTTTTGAAAGAGTTTAACTGTGTAACCCAGTTACCTATGAAAGACTTGTACTCTCACCCAGTTACTTTTTTTAAAGAGTAGGCTAACTGTAACTGTGGTAAATTTTAAAAAGAGTAAGTTTAATCGAGGTACTTTTTTTAAAAAAGTAACTAACCGAGGTACTTTATTAAAAAAAAAAGAGTAACTGTATCAGAGTTATTTTTGGAAAGGAATAACTGTAAGTGAGTAACTCACTTACACTTTCCAAAAAGAGCAAAGTAAATTGTATCTGAAGTTACTTGTACAAATTGATTGACTGACTGATTTGCCAATTCTGTGCCAATTTTGGCTAATTTGCAAAGATGGGGATGAGTGATGATACGATGAAATTGATGAATGTACACTTACAAACATCCATGCCCAGGCCGGGACCCCTGGCGTAGTTGGTTGTAAAAAGTAACTATCCATATCAAGGGCGTCCGCAGGGAGGGGGCAGGGGGGCACTTCCCCCCTTGAGATTTCCGGAAAGAGTTAATGTATTTCGAAAGGTGAAATTGTAGAGATATTTATAACAAAACATATTGTTTTCTGTGAGTTACAGGCCGTAAGTTACAGCAACTATTATTATTATTATTATTATTTTACAGTACCCTCCGGCACGTAACACCATGGGACGAGAGATACTATGAAGGTATTGTGCATTGTGAAAAAAATACAAAAAGACAAAGAACTGATCATCAACAAAGTGATAGATGTTTATTGAAAGGAAGCAACGCGAATTCACTTTCTATCTAAATAGCAGACTCGAGACTTGAAAGAATTTTCAAATCAATTTTAATTTTATTGATTTGTATAGTAGTAGTAGTAAATAATAAATTTAATAAAAATAAGAGCAATAATAATAACCGTAATAATAATAATAATAATAATAATAAAGGTTTTTATGACTTTGCTCCCCCTTGAAAAAAATCCTGCGAGTGGCCTTCATCCATACACTGATATTCCAGCTGGAACGGCTGGAAATAGACAGTTGGCAGAATTTTTCTCCAGGCAGTCGGTTATTCTTTTTTAAAGTCCTTCCTAATCAACCCTGTTTCTCAACACTACTGCATTTGAAGTTTTAGCGTTCTTGCGAGAATCCTGTAGCTATGAAATTATCAATACATACATTACTGAAACGCATTGTTATCCATATTCAGTTACTTGTCCAAAATGCATTTGCTTGACATCCAATTTCCAGGGGGCCCCTTTCCCCTTTTCAGACTTCCATAGCTGGAATTGTGCCCTCACAGAGATTCAATCAGTCGCCATGCTCGAATCAATCGTACGTTTGGCAACAGCGTGCAGACGACAAACCACTCGGTGGCGGGAACTGTACCACGATACATTTTCTGGCCTATAGTTCCCAGCATAGGCGTAGCTACGGAGTGTGCCGGGTGTGCCTAGGCACACCCTAGTGGGCTGCTTTATCAAAGAGAATTAAAGACAGATATTTCAATAAGAGAGAAAATAAGCGGCAGTTTGTAAGAAGTTGAAAATGTCATTACGTGGTACAAACGTGTGCATTATCGCTGATGAGACGGGTGTCTATAGATTTTTCGATGTCATTGGAGAAAGAAGATATTTACTGCATTCTACTCTGTACTACAGCGCCTTTCTTCTATACCTGTCACAAGCTGCACGTGTGAGAGAGAGCTTTCTCCAAGCTTACCCAAGTTAAAACTAAATTAAGAGCTTAAGAACACTGTACCTTTTGACAGACGTCTCTTGTTATAGACGACGTGTATTTTGATGTATTTGTTTGTAACATTTATGAATATTTTGTATGTGTGTAATTTCTATGAAATTTGACTTTTTTCTACTAGATATGTTCAGAAATTTTCAACACTGTCATTTAGTGAATTTATATTCCTTTACAAACATCAGTGCAGTTAAAGAGCCAAGTGATTGTGTTGCAAAATATGCTATTAAAAAGGTACAATACCTCATTTTTTTTTCTTCGTGCACACCCAAATATAAAGTTCTAGCTACGCCTATGGTTCCCAGTGGACCTTGGTCTTTCGTTTCATGGTACGACGGTATGACCACCGGCTTTCACTGGTGTTACGATCGAACCATTGCGAGAATAAGTTTAGTAACGTGCAGTTAGTACGGGTATCATGCTCATCGTAACTTAATCTGTGACGTTGTCCACTGCAAAATCGATAACGTTCACACACACGCTGTCACCGATTACGACCTCTCTAGTCTCAGAGCTCTGCATGTAGTGGAGACTGGGTTATCGTGCAAACGGGTCGTTCGTACCGGAAATTATATAGCGTGCAAGCTATGCACGAAAAAGAGGGACGCCGTGAAGATTAAGACAAGAGGAATCACACAAACTTATTTCGAAATTTTGACAACGGTTTCTTAACATAGCAGGAAATTGTGAACAAAGGGGGGATGACGTGTAAGTGTGTCAGAAGTGAGATGACGAAAAGTTAAGATAGGAAAATAAACCATTCAAGGAACGTCCATCATGCTCAAGAATAGATATATTTTCTCGTCTTCAAAAAAATGACTCTCCCTCGCTTCCCTTCCTAAATTATGAGCGGTAAAATTTCGTAATGCTTCATCATTCTCTCATATTTCCTTCATCATTCCTCTTGAAAGAAAGAGAGAGATATAGGTTTTGATTGGTTGAATTGGTGTTTTGAGTCCACTTTATGCACAGTAAGGCTAATCGGGACTGGACCTACAGTGGGATCCGAACCACACTGTGCCTCCACCGGGTATCGAACCCGGGATCCCTTGTTTAAAAGGCGACGACGCTAACACTGCGGCATCGGGGAGGCAGGGGAGAGAAGTATGATAGAAATAGAGAAAATAGAAGGATAGGAGAGACTGAGAGAAGGACATTTCTCTCTTACCCTTTCTGTGGTCACCCAAATGTTAACCTCACTTCCGTAGTACACACTGGACTGCACTTTGCAGACCAGCGGGGCTCTGGCATCTGGACTCACGGCCAGCATAATCCGCTGTGGAGCTCGTGTTGTGTCGTCTGCATATGTTTTTGATTGTCCTTTCATCAATTTCAACCTATCACCATTCATCCTCATCTTCGCGATTAGCAAAGTGGCACAAAAGCTAAGTAAAATAAAGTAAATCAGTGGATCAACTCTCTTTTTCTTTCTTTGCGTCCCAGAAAGATTTCATCCCCATACGTTTGGAGGAAGCTGGTGGATGTCGCCAGTGCCTACATTGAATTCTGAACTGGCACATAAGCAATCCTATTTCATAATGTATACGTACAGAAAATTTCATTGAGATTGCGTACATATTACAAAAAACTACAGCAAATCGTCATTACCTAGTTACTTTTCACGCACACTGTATGTATGCGTATATATACGAGAGTAAATAAAAAACTAAAGGCAATTTTGTGTTTTCGCAGAAATAAACTAATACTGGGTGTGTCTGACGTCACCACGTGTATACTTGGAGTGACGTGGAAGTAGGAGTATCCATCACTGCCCCATTCAGTCGAGTGTCGAGGAGCCAAAAGGTCACACGTATGGATGCACCACTCCACGAATGCACCATCGAGGAACAGCGCGCCGTAGGGCGCTTTCTGTGGTCGGAGGGAGTCAAACCAGCAGACATCCACCGTCGGCTGTTAGCGCAGTATGGAGCACCATGCGCACAATGCGCACCATGACTCAATGAAAAGTGTATGAGTGGGTGGACCGTTTAAAGTGAGACGCACAAGTGTATCGGACGAAAGTCGAAGTGGACGACCAAAAACATCCCGCACAGAAGAAAACGGGTGGATACCACTATCAGGGACGATTGAAGAATCACAACAGCACAAGTGGCGGAGCTCTTGGACATCAGTTTCGGATCAGAATATGCATGATGTATTACCGTACCATAAAGTTTGTGCGAGGTGGGTACCCAGGAACTCACAGCGCATCAGCAGTGGGTGCAGACGTGGCTTCGTGAGGAACCAGAAGCCTTCTTCGCGGACGGGATACAGAAGCTGATTGCAGGATACCAAAAGTGCATTGGCGTGCGGGCGGCATATGTGGAAAAGTTATATGTGTAGTTCTTCTTCTTGTGTGGAAATAAAGATGTAATGTGTAAATTGCCTTTACTTTTTGATTTACCCTCGTATATGCTCCTCTTATATTATCGCTCCATTTAAGCTGATCGCCACAATGAGGATGAATAATGGTATCCGTGAAGATACACGCTGCGAATAACTATATTTGCAGAGTACAGTTATGCTATAAAAACCTCAGGGTTCCTTTCGAAAGTTAACACCTCCGCAATTTGCTTTTCGTTCCGCATCGTTAAAAGTGTCAAAATCCAGTGAGGATATGTTACCACCATGGCGGCCATATTGGAACCCGCCATCTTGGAGTCACCATCACTTTTAATGGAAATGTGGTCATGTGACGTATGAAAATGGGCTAGAATTTCACGGGAAACGCGAGAGTTTGCTTATTTTCAACATAACTTGAACTCTACGGCGACTAAAACACAAATGGGCTTTGTTACATGTATATACAGTGGCACCCCGATTATACGTTCTCGCATTTTAAAATATCTTTCACCTTGCTCCCCTGATAAATGCAAAACCGAGGTTCCACTGTATACTGAAATCGTTTATAAAAATTCGGGTCGGAGCTGTTCTCCCAAGGGAGGGTAACGGACAACCAATGCAAATAAGCGAAAGCCCTTCCACCGTGTTGCTACAAAGAACGCAGTTTCTCCTTGCGAAAAGCAATGGAATTCCAGTCCTTTATCGTGAAATGCGAAGGGTGTTTTATATTGAAGATCCCTGCACGTATTCCCTGGCGTTCTTTTACGCTACAATTCCTTCTCTGCGAGGAACCATTTATTGACGGATTCCATCCTCTTCGAAGCGAAAATCTCGCTCGGGGATTTTTCCGTCGGAGCCGAGGAACGAATTCACGATCGTCCGGGTGGATTTAACAAAACTGCGACTTTTCTTTCTTCAATGTTTTCCCGAAGCGCTTTAAACATTTAAGCGCCGCTGACTCAACAATAGATCCTGTTTCACACCTCAGCGCGTTTTGAAACAAGCAAAATGTTGAAATTAAGCGTTGACATCGTCTTCTAAGCTTCATCGACACCTCACTCCATATTCACCAAGAGAAGAAAATACTGAAATGCCAGTAGCCTGTGCCTTGCGGTTTATCTGTAATTCTCGTTACGTTACGTCGCTTTTCTACATCTTGTGTGGATCGCAACGATGAGGATGCGATGACGAAATAGCGATGTCGAGCTATTTGTAATTTTGTTATTAGACGCCGCTTTGGATAATCGTGACGATGAGGATAAGTGATCAAGCCCCCCCCCCAGATTTCCGGAAACAATTAATGTAGCGATATTTTAGAACAAAAATATTGTTTTCTGCGACTTACAGATCGTAAGTTGCGGCAACTATTATTATTGTTGTTATTTTACAGTACCCTTCGGCACGTAAAAACATGGACCAGAGATACCATGAAGGACAGTAGATTAAGTGGTCTCTAACTCTGATTGGTATCTGTGCATTGTGAAAAAATAGAAAAGGACAAATAACTGTTCGTTCGCAAAGTGATAAATGTTTATTGAAAGGAAGCGAGGCGAATCTTGTTTCTATCTAAATAGTTGACTCGAGTCTGAACTTGTATATAACGCCAAAGTGTTTTCAATTCAATTTTAATTTTATAATTTGCAAAGCAGTAATAGTAGTACAGTCCAGCAGAATTAACTTGAGAGAAATGGCCGCTCTGTGAGTGATGCAACTGCGCTCGAATTGGCTAGAGCCGGGGACTTCCCGCTGTAACGGGCCAATGGAAACTCGTAGAGTTTCCATTGGCCCGTTACAGCGGGAAGTCCCCGGCTCTAGCCAATTCGAGCGCAGTTGCATCACTCACAGAGCGGCCATTTCTCTCAAGTTAATTCTGCTGGACTGTAGTAGTGGATTCCTTTATCTACTTGGGTTCTGTTGTGACATACGAGAATGAGTCGCAGGAGGAAGTACAGGCACGACTTAAAGCAGCGAATAGGGCCTATTACGGACTACAGATACATTTTAAGAGCACAATATTGCCCAGAACAACTAAGTTAACACTTTACAAGACACTGATAAGACCTGTATTGACCTATGCTGCGGAAACTTGTATCAGTTCAAGGAAAGATGAACAGCTGGTAGAGACCTTCGAAAGAAATATATTAAGAAGAATATTGGGACCAGTATGTGAGAATGGAAAATGAAGAAAACGATTGAATAAGGAGGTCTATACGACTTATATCAAGAACCTACAGTTATTGGTGTAATAAACGCGGCAAGGTTAAAATGGGCAGGTTATGTGATTTGCATGAGTGATAGTGACCCTGCAAAGAGAGTGATGTTGGATAGCCCAGGTGGACAGAGGAAGCGAGGAAGGCCTAAATTAAGATGGGTGGATGGAGTGGATGAGGATGTTCGGAAAATGTATATAAATTGGAAAGTTGTGGCAAAAGGTGGAGATAGATGGAGACAAATCACAGAGGAGGCCAAGGACTGTAGCGCCATAAGAAGAAGTAGTACTAGTAGTAACTAATAATAATAACAAAATCATAGCACTAATAATAATAATAATAAAAAAGTTTCCATGGCTTTGCTTCCGCTACGAAAAAACTGAGGGCGCCGTTGTAAGTGAGCCTACAGAGAAAAAACTTAGAATTCACGCATAATTCCCGGAGCCAATAATTCGCGCATAATTTCCAGAATTCAAGGAAATTCCGGTGGGCCTCCAGATGGCGTAGTGGTAACATCATTGCCTTGTAATCAAGGAATCCCGAGTTCGATACCCGATAGAGGCACATACTGGTTAGGATCCTGTTTTAAACTAACAGTCCAGCCTGATTGATGTGAATGAACCAATATATCCTTGCAGGCAAGCAGCCCGAAACGCACATCGAATGTGCACATGGCATAACGTGCAAGGATTTATGTTAAAAGATTTTATGTATAGTCTTGGAAAGAAATACTTCCCCTTAAAACTACTGGTATTAAGGCTCTATGGGGAAGTATTTTTACCCATGACTGTACAGAAAGGAACATGGAGGAAATTAATCCTAAAAATATATATCTTAGAACGCAGAGAAACATGATTTGATGAAGCATGCTTCTCGTTCCTTGATGTTAAACGTGTACAATACAACTACATGTATGATGCTTCCGCTTCCCTCAGTGAGTTTTGTGCTCCAAGAATCTTACCGAAACTGCGGGCACATTTTCACAAGCTATTTTTAAGGAAATGTAAAAGAAGCTTTCTTTTGTTTCAGGGCAACAATCTGAAAGAACTCCAGAGAATTTCCCCTTCTGAAACATTCAGAGGGAATGGGACAGGGGGACAGAAGAGGCCATTTCTGCAAGTGGCCATTCCCCACAGACTGATGTTTCATTACGTTAAGTGCTTCCAACAACTCCCCTCAACCCCCCACACACCTGGCCCGTCTTTCTTGCCTGATCCCACCTGAAAACAACAGGTGATTCCCGAGAGCCAAACTGTCACGACAATGTAATTCAAGGGTTAATAACATTAAGAAATATGCAAACACAAAGCAAAAGCAAATACAGTTTAACAATCACATATAGCTGTGCAATTTCGCAAATGTAAGGGTAAATAGTGTTCGTAAAATAATGCCTGTATCCATGGGGGTTACGTCGTTGATAAAAATTGAATAGTAGAAATAATAATATAATAAATTAATAAAAATAAACATTATTATTATTATATCGTTGGTGAGAGACTTCTACTCGATCCACAGATGATTAAATATCGAGGACAACTTTTTTTATTTTATTTTTTATTCTTTACATTTCATGTAGTAACGAAAATGCATGGTTATTCTATATTGTTATTAATTTTTGCACACCTTGTTCTAGAAATAGGTTTAAAAGTTATGGAGAAATATTAGTCATAGTGTTTATGTTCTGTGACTGTGTTTCTGTTAGGTTTTTAAATTTGCATTAAGCACAAAATCTACAAATTCTTGTAATAAATAAAAGACAGAATTAAACTTACGAGTTGCATATGTATAATATCTATATCCTATAATAATATTACATTTTAAAACAGCGACAGTGATAACGAAATGTCATCCTTCTTTCCAAACATTTTTAGCATTACAATGAAATTGTGTGAGTTATGGAGAATGACAGTCACAACCGCTCATATAAAACTCTAGTTTTTGGAATTTTGAAAACCGAAACCTTTTATTCTTTTGTTTAAAAGGTAATACATGAAAACATAGACTGGTTCCTGAATTTATCTTCAATATTGTAGATTTAATTTCGTTGCTCTATTCGAATACCAACTCATTGAATTTTATTTCTGCTTTTAACAATAAAAATGACAATGTATTTGCGTAACTTGAAATCAACCATGATAATTTCCAGGGGGAGGGAGTTCGACGGACCGGTTGGAGGAGGCCCCTTCCCGACGACCATGCGCCATGCCTCTGTATGTAGTGTCTAGACTGGCGCCATTTGTCTATGATAGTAGCCCCGATCACCCAAAAGGCCAATGTAAGTATGCTTTTCATATCCTCAAAGCAAGGACGTATTTAGGGGGGTCCGGAGCCGCCGAAACTTACTTATCAAGTACTAACATTAAATAATGAAAAATATATTCGTTTAGCATTTGCTGAAGCTATAATTTCCTCTGAACTTATTGGAAAACAAGGATTATGTTAGGATCATATGGCTTTGAAGGACACGAAGGACGTATGTAGGGGGTCCGGACCCTCCCCCTCCCCATCCGAAAGACTTATTAAGTACGAAAATTAAATAATGAAAATATACTAGTTTAGTATTTGTTGTATAATTTCCTCTGGACTTATTGGAAGACAAGGATTATATTGGGATCATACGGCTTTGAAGGACATATTTAGGGGGGATCCAGGGGTCCGGACCCCCGAAAGACTTACCAAGCACTAAAATTAAGTAATTGAAATACTAACATTTGTTGCATAATCGATGGTTATTAATTTCCTCAACGTTTTAGAAGGCAAGGATTACATTGGCGTCATACGGCTTTTAATGACATTACAAAGAAGATTTATGTACACTACTACTCAAAATAATATGCATAAAATATTAATCAGTAACTTACTTTTCTCCAACTAGGCTACATGTAACATCATTTTTGTTATTCGATATATATTCAATTATTCATCTATTTCACATTAATTTCATTGCCAGGGCACTTGTTTTTATGTAAATTATTCCGATCTTAACTACAGGTAAGCTAAGTACTGAATATGCGCTGTTATATCTCCATTCTTACACAGTATTTTTACCTATTTGTGTAATAATAATATTATATTAATTTATGTATTGTAATTAGTATTAATTTGATTTAATATAATTATTTTAATTTAAACATTATTATTATTATTCCTGAGACACTTGGTTCGCCCCCCTCACCACCCGAAACATATTTCTAGATACGTGCCTTCCTCACAGCTCTGTGTATAGGTTACCAGTTTCAGGGTTTATGGAACGAAATACACTGCGTAACTTAAGAGCCCCCCGAGAAGAAGTAGGATCAAAAGAGGGTAAGTTTTTAATTTTGTGACCACGATAACTCTAGTAAATGTAATTTTTAAATCATTTTATGAATTTAATTTTTCGTGCTCCAAGGCAGCTTAGTTAAAAATAATGTTTTTTCTTCCCAAATTTGATAATATCACATCATATTATTAACACACCGAATTCCCGTTCACTAAAATTTACCGAAATTTTCTTAACTACCTTTGAATATAGCCCTTACTTATTTAATAGCACGAAGGTGAAGTATCATGTTACGCAAGTCTTACAGTGCAGAATTTATATAGGTGCAAATTATTGAACTTCCTCTGCCTTTAACCCTTCACCCCAAACAAATTCGAAAGGAATTTTCCATTTGAATTTGAAATTGCCCGGTGCAATTTTCTTGTTTCGCCCACCTTGCCAGGAATTCAAAATCTCTACCGTTTAATGCAAGGAATCCTAGTTCATTGTACTCTCCAGTCTAATTATTGCCTATTTTGGAGGGGAGCAGGAAAATATATTTAAAGTCTTGTTTCATTCTCACCCAACAGGTCGGTAGGTGCCAGGGCTTGCCTTGAGTTGATACCTTCCTGGAGATGAGGCCTGCTTCGAGAAAAACTATTTAACCCTAGAACACTAACCTTATTTTACTTATAGTGGTTACTAACCATGAGTAAAAATGACTCACCTTCTATTATTAATGTTTTTAGCACAGAATTAACTAAAATTTTATATTTTGGTATGTGAATTCATAATTTAGTTACATAATATGTAGTAATATAATTTACTAATATTTATTTATGACAATAATAATTATTATAAAAATATATATAAACGTTGTTATGTAAATGAATATAAAAGAATGGAAAAGCGAATAGTTTTACATTCAGGTGCATGTTGGACCAATTTTGCTTTCATGATAACTAGAAATACGCTTGTTGCACTTGACACAGTATGTGGTTAGCCTCCCGTCGTCGCCTTGTAATCAAGAGGGCCTGGGTTCGTTACTCGGTGGAGGCACATAGTAGTTCGGATCCCACTTTAAGCTGCAGGTCAAGTCCCGATTACCCTTTCTGTGCATAAAGTGGACTTAAAACAACAACTCAATCAATCAATACCATATCAGTAAATTTGTAATAAAAATGCTACTATTATTCAGTCATACATACTGAACATGAGTCAGTTTGACTCGCAAATATGCATACCTTTAATGCTAAACAGGAGTAAATTTTACCCACCACATTTTCTACACACACTAGAGTTGACGAGCTGTATCTTTGCGGGTGAACCCTGCCCAAGCACGGCTGCGCAGTAGCAAGGGGGAGGAGCTACCGGCTGCGCGTCATTATCCTTGCGTTGTGTCCTTGCTGTCGACCACCCAAAGGGCGATTAGGTGGCAACTACATAAACGTATCTCTCTCACACTCTGCGCGGAGTAGCCAAGGCACCCGCAAAGATACTGCTCGTCAACTCTACCTATGAGTAAAAATTACTCCCTAGATTCTATTAACAGAGCAAGTAGTGCAGAGACAGTAGATGACGCGAAGCCCTCCCTTTGGCATATCTGAGAGGGGGTGGGTGCCACTTCAACACCACGGAAGGAAGGAGCAACCAAAAAAGTTGGGGAGTGAATATATTTTACTCGTGGTTAGTGCTCTAGAGTTAAAGAGAATATCTATTCCGGTTTCCATGTTATGAATGATCGGAGCGCGACTTCGGAATCACCCTGTAGTTTCGATTACGGGCACAACGGTCACGAAAGCGAACTTTCATCCCAACAGGATCTCTCATAGCTTCGCAAAATCTTGCCTCTGGGAGAGAAAAAAAGTGCGTGATGGGAAAAGAGGGGTCCTGAAAGAGCTCCCAAGAAAGGTACCACCTGATCCATGACAGCACCCGCTACTTCTCTTCCGTTCAAGAGATCGAGGGCTCTAAATTTGGAAAGTGTGTCGAGTCTAGGGATCGCCCCCGCCGCGGAGAAAGAACGGATAAACACAAGAAACCTCTCTCTGGAACTCCTCCTCCCTCCTGGAAACAAAAGACTGCTCGTCTATTTCCAGAAATACCACAAGGGGTCCCAATATCATGTAAACAAAGCACTTCTGCAGACACCGAAGACGAAACAAAGAAGAATTAAAGAGACAGTAATTGAATTGGTGCTAACTACGCGAGGCGCAAACAAGACGATATACAATTCAATGGGTGTCGATGCTTGAAACTCTTCATCAGGACATAGACTTCTTGTTAGATAACTGTTGTAAAAGTTTCCTCAGCGAAGAAAATGCCTTTTTGAAAGTTTAGTAATCTCTTACTCATAGCAGGTTACGATACAGCGTGCCATAGAAAGGAAGAAAACACTACATATGGTGACCAAGGCAGTCTATATTTTAGTAAAAAACACGACGTGACGAACAAGGACACCGAAAGGCTTACCAAGTACTAAAATTAAATAATGAAAATATGCTTGTTTAGCATTTGTTGCATAATCAGTGGTTATTAATTTCCTCTGAACGTATTGAAAGTCAAGGATTATATTGGGATCATACAGCTTTGAATGACATTAGAAAGATTTATACACACTACTACTCATAATAATATGCATAAAATATTAATCAGAAACTTTACTTTTCTCAAACAGCATGTAAGCCCATAGTGTAATATTACTCATGAATGACGTATTGAGACTCAATAGACAGGTGACTCAGGAAGGTTATGCCATTGGCTGGGCTTCTGTGCTGGACGAGCGAAAAGTTTAGCGTGGCAGATCCTTGCCGACTGAGAGAGACTTTGGACGAACTGGACACAGGCTGAGTATACTGCATTACCGTCTATCACCCTTTTGGGGCCAGCATGGCCGGGTGTAATTTATCTAAAGTTAATAGTTATTTTGAGTTCTTAAAAGAGCAAGAAAAGGAATTTGTTTTTGTTTTAAATTTTTTTAGGTCGATTGCTCCGGGTCATGTTGGCTGTGGGGGTTTTGGGCGGGACTGCGGTTGGCTCTGACTCGTGTAGCCGTTACTTACTGACTGGTGACAATCAAATGGGACGAACTGTACTATTTTAACTGGGAGATAATCCATAGAAATTTCTGTTGAGTTAACTAAATTTGGAAAGTATAAGTAAATAATATTGTTTGTAATAAAGATTATGTGTTAAAGAATATTAAGTTTAAATTGAATAATTTAAGTACCTAATATATGATCATTACGTTCCACTGCGCCGATAAGACAATCCTCGTCTCACTTCTTTAGTATTAAAGGGGAAACAAGAGACGTAGAGGATTATAAGCATCTAACATTGTTTTTGTTATTCAATAAATATTCAATTCTTCATGTATTTGACATTAATTTCATTGCCAGAACACTTGTTTTTATATAAATTATTCCTATCTTAACTATAGGTAAGCTACATAATGAATATGCGCTGTTATATCATTGTTTTTATACCGTCTCTTTACCTATTCATGTAACAATACAATATTAATTTCTAATACAAAGGGGTGAATAGACAAAAATCCGCACCGCAATAATGACCACTGACGTCATTTCCTGCCTTGATGTTTTACGCTCGACTTCCATGGCTAGAACCAAACTCGAGCTCATTCAATTGTCTTTAAATAAAGTTAGAATATACAATCGAAATTGGGTTGTGATTCGTTGGCAAAGTGTTATTAAGAGGGATGTAGACGCGCTTTATTTTTCAGTACCTACATGCGTACGTCAAAGCGAGTTTTGACACATTACGGCTCCGCCCACAACACTTTCTGTTCTGGTGCGCATGCGCAAGGAGAGCATGGAGATTGTTACCGTGCAACTTTCCTCGCAGCAGCCAATAGCATGTGACCGTTCTAGGTCCAATGGAGTCCAATAGTGTGACGTCACAGCAGACGACGCGCTGGAGCTTGAGTCTTCACAACGAGAGAACGTGTTTTCTTCGTATCCAATTCAATGCTATTTTCCTTCGGAAGGGGTAGCTTTAATTATTGTGACAGCAGTTAAGAAACAAAATTGTGACGTGCATCGTACATGGAGTAGGAAATCGAGTAAAGCGAATGCTCCAAAATAAATCTCAGCCAATGGGCGTCGTCGGTGTAATCGCCTGAGTACAGCGCCTTGAATAACGTAGTGTGGAAAACGACCCAAGAAACTGGTTCCCCGAGAGGATGACAAGTAGATGGCAGTGCGATCGACCCAGGTGCTAATTTTGTTATGAAAGTAATGCGGCTTAGTTAGTTTTTGGAATATATTGTGTAGATTTGTTTCTCTAGAAAGGCGGTAAACGAATTGATGGAAACAGTTATATTTGTGGAGTGATTTGCAGTCACGAAATGGCATTAATTTGGAAAGAAAAGTAAAATAAAATTAATAAATAAATAGCATGCGTAACACAAGAAGAAACATCGCAATGTGATTCCGGACGTCAGGTCTTGGACTGTGTATCAGAGTTTATTTTTCTATGTTATTAGAATATAAATAGTATCCTGAGAGATATTTCATACCGACGCGACAAACCACAAATGTCTCTTGAAAGCGAGCAGTCTGAAATCAATGCAGCCTTTCGAACCGTAGGGACAAAAGCTCTGACTGCACCGTTTCCTCAAGGAGATTTTACACCAAAGCGACATGCGACAAACGATACGAGGATTTCACACCAAAGCGACACGGGTCATTCGGTCCAAGGCAACTTTCATACCGAAGTGACACATGTTGCTTGGAAAGGAGCCAATCAAGAGCAACATTTCACATCGTGGCGGCATGACGGGAAGCACAGGCCAGCGTTCGGTTGGTGAAATCCTCAAGCGATAAGTGTCGCGTGCCGCTTGTCGCTTTGGTGCGCAATCTCACTAAAGCATGACACTCATTGCATCGCGTATGCGCGAACAACAAACCACGGCAACATGTTGCAAACATTTGAGGAAATGGCCCAGTTTGAGCGAAGCAAAAGCGACACGTGTGGCTTATCGTGTCGCCTAGATCTGTTGTTGTAATGTGCGGTTTATCGTGTCGCCTATCTGTTGTTCGCAAGCAACGCTTGCAAATAGACTGAAGTCACCATGTCGCTTGTCACTTAGTTGGGAACTCCCCCTGTAGCGCGTCGCTTCGGTCTCAGCACCCTTCCTTTAAGGAGCTTTCCGACCGAAGTAACAAGTAGCACGCGAATACGCCATATGAACGTGTAGTTTGCTGTTTGGACCCTCATGTGCAATGAATGCTGTTTTACAGTCTGGAAGTGTGTGTCACTAGTGTGAGAGTGTGAACATCCCGTGTCGCTTGTCCCATTGGTTTGAAAGTTGCCTTACACTCATGTCGATGGAACTAAGAAAGTTTTGTGGGGTTCCCCTTGTCGTTTCATGGAATCATCATTATCATCATCGCCACGATTAGTTTAAAGCGGAAGAAAAGAGACAGTAAATATCAAAAATACAAATGCTTCAGTGTGTATATCTTTAAAAGAAAATGATGATGATGATAATAATAATGAACCTAATCCATACACAAAAATTTAGTTGCTAAGAACATTCCACGCGTATTTTTTCTCCTGTATTATTAACGAAAGTATGACGATAACAGGACGTGGTCGACTGTCTAGAATGTTCGTTAATATCTTCGCGACCACTGTACCAAATATCATAGCAATTATCACATTCATAGAAATGCTTCATGTAAAAGAATCAGACGTTGCAGCGAAAACTCCATTTACTTCCATTATAAGCAGTCGAACACCAAGCACCGGGGTCAACACCAGCGCCTCTAGCGGATCATTTTCGAGTGGAACCAGCCAGAGAGCGCAGAAGCATGCCGTTTTCCACACTACGTTATTCTAGGCGCTGTAGCCTGAGGCTGCCGGTTTCCCGCCATCCATAGCGGCAGCGTGGCCGACTTCAGATCGGTGAACTTCGGGTCGGCTTCGGCTGTGCTCGGAAGTGGAATGTTTTGAAAATGCACGATTTTCTTACTCTGGTTATTCTGTACCTTATCCTCTGTAAGGTATGTGTGATATAAAGTCGTATTCTCCGAAATCTCATCTTTCCACTGATGTACGATACGCATCATAATTTTGTTTCATAACAGCTGTCACAATAATGAAAGCTACCCCTTCCGAAGGAAAATAGCATTGAATCGGATAGGAAGAAAACACGTTCTCTCGTTGTGAAGACTCGGTTCCATCTCGTCGTCTGCTTGTGACGTCACCACTAATGGACTCTATCGCTAACATGGCGATTAAACGGCCAGTTGTGGGCGATATCTATCGACAAAAAAAGTAGTTCGGGATGTGCGCGGAGTAAATTCGTCACGGTTAAGCTTGTCTACTACGTTTGTCAGCTTCCGCGACATAGAGCTCAGGTGAAGACTTTGAGAAACCCATTGTTCTTTAAAAGCGGACCCCCGTTCCGAAATCCCCATTCGCCAGCGGAATTTTCCCCTTTCCCGTTCTCATTACGAAAGTGGGGCAGGCCCGTCTCATTTCCAGGGGAATTTATTGGTTGTCGAGTGGATCCCAGGGGACTCCCCAGCCTGAGCTACAACTCCAACAGGAAGTTCTCTTTTCTCTTACCCCATCGGGTAAATTAATTGAAAAACTTACCCCTTTCGGTTGTTTTTGAAAAAAAAAAAGGGGTGGAAATACTTCTGTTTTCATGAACTCTGGAGACGGATGCGAATGTAAATACGGCAGTGTTTAAACATGCGACGGAATGCTTGTATACACCGACTTTGTGGGGCGGAGCGTTGTCATGTCGAAGAACTGGAAAATTATGGTTGAACAGCCACCCTAAATCCAACATGAATAATTGATTGATTTGGTCTATTTTACTTCGCTTTTCTTCCACTTTTGGCTAATCGCGAAGATGGGGATGAGTGATGATACACTGAAATTAATGAAGGGACACCGGCTTTCGAACCCAGGACCCCTGGCGTCGTAGCAGGTTGTGATAACCAGTCGGCCGGCGCCAACATGAATAAGTCATGCTAAGTGGAATATGTTGTGTGAATATAACTAGTAATGATTTTTTAAAAAATATATTTGTGCGTATATTATAGTCCACCGTACACGAGATTCTATCAGACGCTTCTTTCCAAATAAAATATCGCAATTACCGAAACCGTGCACTATTTTAATTCTCTGTAATCCTAGTAAATGCCAACATGCCCCCCTTCTTAATACATTTAGCCATCACCTTCTTCTATCCTGACCAGTAGAGTTCTCAGGATTTTCGAAAGGGGATTATGTATACTTTTTTTCGTAGTCGGACATAACTTTGCCATATTTACCTACTGTACATTGGACGTTTATTTAGGAACTCTGGGCCAAAGGGGTATAACCCCCCCAACCCCCCTTGGTCACGCCACTGATCCAGACAGTTTTTATCCTCAAGTAAGTGTCCACTGTGAAACTGAAATAGTTTGCCATGAAGTAATAAACCCAGCCAACATAGTGTAATGGCTAATCCCTCGGAAATGAAGGATTTTATATTTTATAAATTCAAATCTCAGGTAACGAATGGTTCTCTCGTTTTGATCATCGACTTCTCAAGTGTGGGGCCTCCCCTATGGCGCAGTGGTAGCGTCGTCGCCTTGTAATCAAGGGGTCCCGGGTTCGATACCTGGTGGAGGCACAAGTGGTTCAGATCCCACTTTAAACTGTAGGTCCAGTCCCGATTAGCCTTCCTGTGCATAAAGTGGACTTAAAACACGAACTCGACTTCTCAAGTGAAAGTTTGGTTTTTAAATTCACTTCAGGCGATAATCGTGACTGGGTGTACGTCTATGAGTTTTTGTTTTCAAGTCCACATCATGAGCAGATAAGCTAATCGGGACTGGATTGGGAAGTGAAATCCTGCCACTCGATTCTGCCCCAGCCGATTACTGAACTCATAAAGCAAATACGACAATTGTCGCGATTAGCCGAAAGTGTCAGAAAAGCGACGTAAAATAACCTGCTACAATCAATCAATACAATACGACAACGTTATTGGAGGCCTATTGCACATTTTAATCGTCACAATTACCCTGGTAAGGGTGCAAATCGACGTAAAATAACAAAAAATACTGGTAGATGAACGGAAACACGAGAAATTTGAATGACAAGAATCGTGAACTATATTTATTTTCAAGCAAAGAAAACATACAGGAAAGAATATGTAAATGTGTGTTCAGAACTAGTAAAATCTGAGTCTACGGTGCTTAGTGCACACCTCAATAATCAGGTGAAAAAGGTTGTAAAATCCATTTCTGCCATTTATCCAATTTATAGGAAATGCACACAACAATATTTCTCTTTAAGGTCCCATAAAAGTATGGCGCCATCTTTCATTCTGTCTGTAAGTTTTATTGTTTCCCAACCGTGACGGTACGAGTGGGAAGCTGTCCTTCCCAAATCAATAAGCGTCAATCAGTGCTAATGGACAAAGCGATCTGTTTTTGAGGCCGGAATACGACAGAAGGCCGAAGAAAGAAACGATATTGAGCAACAGAGTGTAGGTTGCACGCAACAGTCTTCATTTTTCCACATGAATGCTAATGTGTTGTAAATTACACGAAGACAAGACGGGAAAGAAAGTTATATACTTTATTTGTTGTTTTGTGACACACAATGGCTTCTAGTGATCGACTTTTTGATACGACGCAACGAAACTTAGCTTTATTGTCTTGTACGAAGTTTCAGAATAGGACAGTGTTCTCTGAAAGTAATCGCGATACAATCAACAGTTGCAAATGATAAGTTCACAAGGATGCGCAAAGGCCTGCGCAGAAGAATGAAAATCGTTGACGGGGAGGAGCTTTGCCGCAGCGTCATAGCTACCTGCGCAGTGAGATGCGCTCGGGCATAGTTTTAGAAACCTTTCGATAGAATATAAACTTCTTCTGGGTGTTCGAAGAATCAAAATGCATATCGAATTAGGTTTTCCAAGAAAGCGAAACCAAGAAAACGCCTACAGCACTAAATCAGACTTACACATCCTATAAACATTTTTGTTGAATTTTTTAGGTTTCCTTTTGCTCGTTCCCTGTTGTTTCATGCATTTGCTTGGGGGGGGGGGGGGCGCAGACTCTGGGAGAAGAATATGATGTACCTGAGGGTTATTGAATATCACCTAGTTTATAAGGGGCCGGGGGCCTTCCCCCGGAAATTAAAAAAACAACAACTTAAAATCACTGACTTTTAGGCCTTTTAGATTTGAAAATGTTAAATTTCTTCGCTTAAGTAAACAAATATTAATTAGTATATTGGTCGTCAGTTTTAAAAGAAGCAAAACAGTACGATTATTGCATTTTGCATTATTTTTTTATTAATACAATACTCGTATTACTTTAAAAAAAGTTACGGTACAATAGTAAGCTTCAGAAATTTTAGAAAAATTAAATGAAAAGGTTCTTTTGATGCCTCAACAGTAACTGTTGACTCAACACAAAGTCATTTTATGTTTTTCTTTCTTCAAACTGTACACATCAATCAAATCGTCTAAGTTAGTTGTTTTAACAACATCCGATTCAGAGTATAAGATTATTAAACTGTTCAATTTCTCTTGACCCATTGTGTAACGCAACCAGATGTGGATTCGCCTCATAGCAGAAAATGTCCTCTCACAAGTGCCTACTTGGAAGAACTACCTGGTATTGAGGCGCAATTACCGCACATTCCATCAAGCCAAACGTCAAGATTTGCGGTATGGCTTCATAACAAAGATGCAGGCCCCCCCTTGGCCCCTCCAGAACTCCGCCTATGTGCTAGCATAACTTCCATATTTAATTTCCTAACATGTACACCATTCATCGAACAAATGGTCAATGCAAACTTGAAATACTTTGAGGTTCCCTTGCTCTGGTTTTAGCCACACGAAGAAATTATAATTTCAGGCGCGCGTAACACAACAATATCTATATTTTCAGATGCAGACCGATTACTGTATCGTGCATGTCCACTCTAAAAGGTGAATTACTTATACAGAAAAAATGTGGTGAATTTTATGTAAAAATAAAATAAATAGCACCCTTTTTTTTTCCTTTTGCTACAGTAGTTTAAATTACACTCCTCTCTTGTAATTGACGAAAAATCAAGTTTTAACTTTAAAAGCGAAAATTATTTTAGGTCATATTTTAAATAATTTTAACGTCATTCTGTAGGTAATTTTTGGAGATTCTTGGGTCATCAATTTCCGAGCCCTACGAATGAAGAAGTTTGCTGAAATACCAAAGAGTAGGGTAGAAAAGGGCATTACGGATCACATGGCATTATGGATCAATGTAAGGTTCACGTGACCTGCAAAGAAAACTGTTGCAGGTACGAACTTGAAAAATATAGCCGATCATGCTGCCATCTGTCCGCTTATTCGCTGCCTGTCTTTGTTCGCTGTGGCAGTCTCATGTGTTATTTAATTTTCTATCGCTGTGCTTCAGTAACTGCCATCTGACGCCATCCGAGATTCGTTCTGGAGAAATTCGTCGCCTCTTTCCCTAAACTGCCACAACCGAGGTCCCCTTATCATGAATTATCCTTCAGGATGTTCATTTTCCAAATATATATATATTTCCCATTCAGCTGCAACCAGAATCCACGATAAGACTACAAAAGATGTGGGTCTTCTGACCCACATGTTCTCGTGCAGTTACGTTTTTCTGACAAAAGATGACACTGTTGCTGCGTCAAAAGAAGCAACGGCATTGACATCAAAACAAAAGAAAGACTAATTTCTCTTTTCTTTTTTAAATTTAGTTTTTTTAACGCTGGAGAAAAAGTAAGTAGTTACGATTTATTATTATTATTAGTTTTTTAATATATCACCTGAAACATTGTGACAGTTGCTACAGTAAATCCGATGCAACATTATAATCAAGTAATTTTCAAATAGGGAAACTAAGCTAATTTTAATTGTTCAGCTTGATTTTGAGTGATGTTAGAAACTTGTACAAACAACGGCAAAGTGGGTTAGAAACCCTGCGGGCTTCAGGGTAGCTTTGATAAGGCACCTGATTTGTCTCGAGCTGAACCAGGAAATGGAGGATCTTTAATCCCCAAGGCCATTCTGCAAAACGAATGCCAGAAGAGGTTTGTGTGTGGGTGATGATAAGTGTATATGTTATTGTTTTCGTTATTTTACATTGTTTTGCTACCTCTGGAATTTGAATGACGAATAGATTGATTTGATGAACTGACATACGCGAAAAAGCCAACCCCGTGGCAAATTGGTTAGCGTAACGCGCTTCAAAGTCGAAGAGCTGGGTTTAGAACATGATCTTCATCCCACCTCCACCTTACATATTGAATCTTTATCATTGCAATTAACGGAGAATGGCAGAACAATTGCGTGAAATAACAAAAATATAAGCGTCGGTATCGGCTTCCGAGTTTGAAGCATTGTTGTTTCGTCAATCAATAGCAACGATAGGTATTCCTAGTATTTTCGCAAAAAAACTAATTTCCAGTCTGTGGTGATAGCGAACTCTATTTAGTGTGAGAAATATGTTTAAAATAAATATATGTTAATTCATGCAGATGTAACCTATTACGGAGGACCTTCACGATGACGTAGTGATAACGTCAAGCCTTGCAATCAAGGGGCCCTGGGTTCCATACCCGGTGGAGACACATAAAGGTTTGGGTCCCACTTTAAACTGTAGGCCCAGTTCCGTTTAGCCTACCTGCGCATAAAATGGACTTGAAACAAAAACCCAAACTAATTAAGAACTTGTCGCAAGAATGTCGCCTCAAGAATGGTAACAACGAAAATAATTTCGAAAAGCAACAATACGCATATTCTTACAATATGATACTATTCGTCACATAAGAATTACTATTTTGAGAGTTCAAATTCTTGACATTTGCAGAAATTTGCAGCCTTGAAATTCATTGTTTTCCCCAATAATTAAGTGCTTTATGTGCCTTGCATTGCTCTAGCTCTTCGTGTGAGCTTAGATTAAATGTGATAGAAGCTTATCTTCAATCCTTCACACAACTTCCCTATTTGCTTGCTACATCTTAACAGAACTTCTATCGAACATTGCTCATGAAATATATTTTACCTATCAGCTCTTCATTCACCTTTTAATTTTCACATATATTTTTATTTTTGTTATTTAGCGTCGCTTTTCTGCCACTTTGGGGCAACCGCGACGATGAAGATATGATAAATAGAACATTAATAAAGAACACCAATGCCCAGACCGGTATTCGAACCTTGGACCCCTCACGTAAAATCGTCTAATGCTACCGCTCAGTCAATTTTCACATAGAAACCTTACACTTTCACACCTCTTCCTTACATATGTATTTTGTTTTACCTGCTGCAGCTCTCTTATGGTGAACACTAACCTCTCATTTCAGGATTATCTAATATTCATAGCTATTGCTCGGTAGTGAATGATAATTCTATTAAGCCTTGTGAATCTTACTCCGAAGGAAACCCTGTTCGAGGATGGAAATGTTACGTGTGTAGTGTTATTAATGATATACAGTATAATAAAGTCTGCTTTGGTTAGCATTTTTAGAGTATTGAATGAATATTGCATTTTCATTTCGTGTAGAGGCATATTTTCGTCACCTAGATTTTGCATTTAAAAAATGTATACATATACATATATTAATCATTGTGAATTCGAGTCAATTGAAACATTTTGCGTTGTTGCGTGATTATCTATTAGGATAAAATTGGGACATAATGGATCTAAGTAGAGAAAATGCAACTTGTATATCAAAATTGCCATGTCCAACTGATCTCCGAAAGTAGTGTTTAGCACGTCACATTTCAAGTATAGGCCATGATTGTATCTGGTATATGAACGAGATGTGTCCCTCCTCTCAAACAATACGTGGCTTGTCCCCACCGAACGAAGTGTGTCACTTATAAATTAAGTGTCCGAAAGCAGGTATTAGGCATGAACAGAAAAAAATACTGTTGAGCAATTACAAAGAAGCTGACGTAGTTTATAAGCCAGTTCATGGCCCGGAGTTATTGACGGTCTTTCCCAACCTATCCGCTTTAGGATCCGGGTTCGAGTCCTGGTCTGGCAATCTCTCTTTTTTTAAGTGTGTCTTCATATTAATTATAAAAGTGATATAAAAGCAAAATAAAATAAGGTAAAAAAGTGTTCCCCTGTGCATAGCACCACGCCATGAAGGCGTATAGGGGGTGTGGGGGTAACGCCCCACACAAATAAAAATAATTGTAAAATGACTACACTGTCAAAACTACATTTGAAAAATAAAATGCGAGCAGAAGATCCATCTTCAAACAGGCATTTGGGGAGAATTGTGTAGACAGGCAGCATGCTCCCGAAAGTTGCCAATCCACGTGTAGCATGACCTTCGATACTGGAGTTGTGCTTTTCAGGAAAGTTTACTCGACGTTCCTCAAGCGTCTTATCAAGGATGCCTCGGTGTTCGCAGCATTGCAAACTTATTTTCCTCCTATTTAATCTGCGGTTGGCTGTACGTACACATGCCGTGGCTTGTAAAAAAACAAAACAAAAAAAAGCAGCGTTATAAATAAGGCGAAACGGAAAGCAGAGCAGATTGTTATTTCAGCTGTGGATTCAATTGCCAGAGCTTCGTTAGTCTCAATATATCAGTTTGTAGACGGTATGGGGATCACTGGCGTACGCTATTTTTTTTCGGCGGGGACAGACGCTGGAATTGTAAAGGTGTATATTACATAGCTACGCTCTAGAGGGCGTAATTACCATTTTTAACCTTCGTTTGATATTATATACGTAATATATTACATATAAAATATATATTATATAATATAGCTATATGGATATTATAATCGTGGGTCTTTTTTGAGTGGCTCATTTACCACTTTGATTCTTCCTTGGTTCTTGCTTTCATTTTTTTTCTCAAATTTCCGGTGGGGCTATATCCCTGCGTACGCCAGTGGGGAAGAAAAGATGCATTTACGTCCTCACAAAATACAAAGGGCCGACCTCCGTGGCTGAGTGGTTAGCACAGCGCGCTACGACGCCAGGGGTTCCAGTTTCGAATCCAGGTCTGCGCATGGTCGTTCTCTGTGAATGCCCCTTCATCAATTTCATCATATCATCACTCATCCTCATCTTCAAAGTTAGCCAAAAGTTGCACAACAAGCGAAGTAAAATCAAATCAATGAATCAAAAGACCAAGGACCTGACACACTGCCAGACGAACGGGCTGAAAAGGAATTTTCATTTCAACATGTAAATAGCACACGCAAGAGACTTTACTTACCGAAAAGACTGTACACGACGCCGAACACGAGGTACATTCCGCAAATGATAGCCGTGGCGATGTCATAGTTGTAGTCTAGGTATCGGCACCTTTCTGTAGGGGTGCCTATCGCCCCACCCCCAGGAACCACCCCCAGTCCCGTCTTGTTGGGGCGTTCTGTCGGCACCAACAGTCCAGTTTGGAACCCGGACATGGCGAGTGCTTGGGGAAAAGAAAAGGACATTGTCAGTTGTGCTAAGAACAATACATGCATAAACACTGAACAGTATTCTTTTCACAGTTTTAAGTGACGTAATGCATGACTCATTATAGAACTCAGGTGCTCAAATTAATCGTACAAGAACTAGGACTATGATAAAAGTCACAGCTGTATGAGGTCACTCAACTCATGTATGGTCAAAATACAGGAAAACACTGCATAGAATAGCCTCGATAGGTGCATTACTACTCTTTCAGGGTAAAATCAAAAGGACGACAAGTTGGCTACACTAATAAGGCAGACAGAGGCGCCAACGGTTGCCATAAACAATATTTTGTGTGTATAAATATATAAAATGAATCCCCTCTGTGTGAGTTTTGTGAGGACAGACCCCCCTGCCCCCCCCCCACAAAGTCGGCGCCTAGGATGGTAGATAACTTAGGGCTAGTCTTAGTCTAGTTAACATTATTATTGTCATCGGTGGCTTATTTAAAGGGGGTCTGTCGGGCTTCAGCCTACCTCGAAATATCTTCAACTCGAAAAAACACATTATAGGGCGAATTCACACACAGAACTCAAAATTCATCAGTTTTGTTGATTCAATTCATAGGCGTAACTTTGGGGAGGGGGGGGGGGCAGATTCCAACTTCGAGCTTGACTTTCGGGGGGCAGAATCGAAAAGTTTTCAAGCCCATAAAAATATCATCCAGTACTATTTTGTTAACAAAAACTACCATTATCTTGTAAATTTTCATAAACCTTAAAATACGCCTATGGTACAATTAGTACGGTCAAACGTGTGCTTTTGGTTTCTTGGAAATGATTGTGTCTGATGTTCTCTGTGTCAATGCTCTCGCAGTACAGCCAGCTGATAAAAGTACCCTTTTATATGTGCATTTTGATGCAGCAAAAATAGATCATTAGCAGTTTTTGGGCATTATTGTGTTACTGTAGTCAACATATTTGTGTCAATTGGCATACGTTTGGTTCTGCGGCCAACCTCCACAGCTGAGTGGTTAGCACAGCGATGCCAGAGGTCCCGGGATCGAATTTCTTTGCGAGTGTCCCATTATCAACTTCATCATCACTCATCCTCATCTTCGCGATTAGCCAAAAGTGGTAGAAAAGCGAAGCAAAATAAGCCAAATCAATCAAAATTTCTGTTCATGTGTCCATACATGTGCTGAATATGGCAGATGAATTTAAAATGCCAAAATGCGCATTAAGATTCCCATTTTTTTTATTAAATGTCTTTTAAAGCATATTTTCGACACTGCTCAATTAACAATTGAATCTGAAAACATTAAATAGTGCAGAATTAATAATTTTAAAGCAAATTTGTCATGTAGTTTTGGGATATGTAAATAATAAAACAGCACTTACTGTTGCAGTTATCAGGTTTTGTTACAATTGATTTGTGTGTTGGCATGGAACATCTTTCTTTATATATTCCTAATCTCCAAATTTGAATTGAGTATTCAGCAGGGGTGGCCACAGGGAGGTTTATGACGCGCCTGCGTCATGGGAATTTGGGGGGGGGGGCAAAATTGTATACCAATTCTATACAGGGTGTCCCAGAAATAGGTGGCATAACTTCAGGAGCGTGTTCCCTACATGTTAACAATGAAAAAAGTTTATATGAACATAGGTCCGGAAATGTTTGGTTTCCGAGTTATAGGCTATCATAACATGTGTTCACTGTAATTTATCTATCTTCCACAGGTGGTTTCCTGCAACACAACCAGGTATTTGATGAGTGGTACATGCTGAGTGGGCCAAAACATTTCCGGACCTATGTTCATATAAACATTTTTCATTGTTTACATGTAAGGAACACTCTCCTGAAGTTATGCCACCTATTTCTGGAACACCCTGTATATCTTCACACAAAAATGTGGGGGATTGTTTAGTTTGATTGACTTGTTATTGATTTTTAGTTTTGGTTATTATGTACAGTCTTTCTACCTACCTGTGGGTGATCGCGGCGATAGGGTTGAAATGAAACACCACCTGTTATGTCTTTAGAATCGGTTTGGTTTGGAGGGAGGGCGTGCTGTTCGCATTAATACAAGGTTAGTCGAGCAGACAGACTGTGAAGACTAAGATTCAGTGCACTAACAATGGTAGTGGCCTGAGCAGTTATGTACGTTTTATGTTACTAAACATGAAAGTGAGCCTAAAGTAGTAAAATAAAACATACATTGCTTAAATATGTCTGTATTATATTGTTCCGCCAATTTTATCTGACCAAAATAAGTAAAGTAAATAATTCCGCACAAAGGGGGGGGGGCGGGGCGAATATTCTACGTTTTGGGGGAGTGCGTCATAGGACTTGGGGGGGGCACCCCTGGTATTCAGTACGACAAGTTTGATTCTGGTAAACCAAAGCGAAAATGAGATATACATATTGGTTTATTGTGAGTGTCCCTTCATCAATTTCATCCAATCACCCATTCTCATCGTCGCTATTAGCCAAAGAGTCAGCAAAGCGACGCTAAATATACACTATCTACCAAAAAGTAATTGGGCACCTATGATGGTGCTTAATTTAGTATCTAATTTGAATCATTTAGTGGGACCACTGGTGGTTGTTCTTGGCACAATGAAGTCACAGGCATACTGTACACTACTAGACAATGAAATGCTCCCAACCTTGTGGCGTTTTTACGGAATGGACCCCTGTTACTTCCAGGATGACAATGTTAGGTGGCAGGTTTCGGAGGCTACTATGCAGTGGTATGCCGACAACAATGTTCACCGATTGGTCTGGCTTGCACAGAGTCCTCATCTCAATCCCATAGAACACCTTTGGGAGGCATTGGACTGGCGGGTGAGGTCTCGGGAGATGCGGCCAAATTCCATTGTCCAACTGAGTGAGATCTTGCAAGAGAAATGGCGACACATTCCAATGGACGTCCTCCACAAACTAGTCGAGAGCATGCCTGACAGAGTGGCTGCTGTCATAGCAGCAAGAGGTGTCTCCACGAGGTTCTAACAGGTTTCGCACCACCAGACAACCATTTTGTACACGTGCCCAATTACTTTTTGGTAGATAGTGTATATATAAAAAAACCCAAATAGAAACATGATGTGTGGGTTTAGGTTCAGGTGGGAAAGGAAAACTGCTGGACAACGTTGGAATGAAACAACCTTGCCCTTCTATAAAATCTAATCTTCAATACGCAAATATATACCGTTTCTTAAACAGACTCAGACAATCTCAGTGAAATAAATGCGTCCTGCAATTCGGTCTGTATTACTTCAGTGAATAGTTATAATTTGCCAAATGATTCAAAGTCGGTCTGTAGTGATGTCGCCTGTTGAATGACGAAGAAAGGTTATCAGATTGTATGACAATGTGTGTGCGTAAGATGCGTAATTTATTGCAGCTTAATAAGCACTGTGGAAACAAGTATTACTGATAGAAATATCCGGGAAACTGATTTAAAACAATGAGTATACAACTTACGAGAAAAAAAGCAACATGCGTAGGATTGAGTTTGAAGTTTTGATTAGAGGTCTACAACAAGAATAGACGCCTATAATAAAACGCTTGTATATTACTGTAATTGCATGTGGTGTGGATAGTCGGTTGTTTGTACCTACGTCATATGTTAAGTGTGGGAAGACGAATTACGAGATTAGAAGCGCCGCATAGGCGTATCTTGGGGGAGCAAGAGGAGCACTTTTCCTTTTAAATTTATTAACATTTACAAGTTAAGAGTACTTTTTTTTTTAACCTTCTGGCATTCTTATTCTGCCCTCCCCTCAAAAAAGTTAAGCTGCTGCATGTTCTGATGCCTGCAACGCAACTCAAGGCGCACACACTGAGTTGCATTGACTATTTTCCTAAACTCTGAGGGTTTCCACAGCAAGGTATGTTAATATATCATTATTTACACATCAAATTACCAATTCTTGATCCCTCTAAGGAGTTACGAGAAACTATTGTTCGGTTATTCCAAACATTTTTCTTTGTGCAGATTTTGTGGGTGAAAGGAATTCCTCTGGACTGGGCCACAGAAGCTTTGTGCGTCTTTTGGTAATCTTTCGTTCGGGCCCTCTGCGTGTGAATTCGCAATAAATCATAGACAATTCGTCCGCAGAAGGCGAGAGAAATGGGATGGCTCTGTCTGTTGGAGATGCGGTGATAATTATCGCTCCAAAGTGGAACGCCCTCCTAAGAGAGTCGTTTCGGATGATGGATCGCTGGAAGCGAAGGTGGCACGGAAATTCCACAGGTTAGGAAATTACTGTGACGGTGCGAAACATCAAACATCAACACGCTGCGGCATGGACGTAACTTGGGGGCCTAATTTTGAGGGGGCAGAATTAGACTTGGAGCCTACTTTTGAGGGGCCAGAATTAGACTTTGGGCCTAATTTTGAGGGGACAGAATTAGACTTTGGGCCTAATTTTGAGGGGACAGAATTAGACTTTGGGCCAATTTTGAGGGGACAGAATTAGACTTTGGGCCTAACTTTGAGGGGGCAGAATTAGATTTGGGCCTAATTTTGAGGGGGCAGAATTAGACTTTGGGCCTAATTTTGAGGGAGCACAATTAGACTTTGGGCCTAATTTTGAAGGAGCAGAATTAGACTTTGGGACTAATTTTGAGGGAGCAGAATTAGACTTTGAGACTAATTTTGAGTGAGCAGAATTAGACTTTGGGACTAATTTTGAGGGGGAAGAATCAAATCTGTGGCTTGACTTTGGGGAGAAGAGACCATCTTATAGAAATAGCAGTCAGGATTATTTGCTATATAACTGTGACGTTTTTGAAATCACAAATATTACTGTTTATTACTTTGCTCCTCAGTTCCCTAACTTGTAAATTTTAATAATTTGAGGGGAATGCAAGTGCCCCTTGCCCCTTTCAAGTTACGCCTATGCGCTGAGCTGTACAGGAGCCATTAGGCGAGAGAGATTAATACGCATAATTAGGAGGAGACTTTATTTTAGTCTTCTGTTCACGCGTTACAGCGCCTCTGCCCTTAGCACCGGAGGATTCTTGAAAACAAATGAGACGCTGTGTCTGGCACTTGCTAAATACGGGGCGTGTGGAAGATGATCATTTGTGAGATCCCAGCACCTAATAAGAGATAATCTACTCTGGATCATCGGTTCTACTGAATTGCTGGAAAAGAGATCCCTATTGGACGAACGAGACCGACGAAGCCTCCTGCTCACTCCCTCCTCTCGGCTCATTTTAGAACGCTACAGTAGCGCTACTCACTTTGTAGTTTATTTCTTTACGTTAACCGCAACGGGAAAGCAGGACAACGACTGAAGCGTCAGTAGCCTTTGTTAAAGATAATATCCCATTATTCGCCTGGAATAGACGGGGAAGTTAAGTGAGAATCCTTACTGAAAATTCTGGATTAAGTACTGCTTGATAATGCCCAAAGAATTGACCAAAAAGGCAGATATGAAACTCGAGTGGACGAATCCACGCTAGAAAGGGGAGGTAGGTAGAAATAAATGCGAAACAGCGCTGTAGGTTTCAGATCAGTATTTCGTTCAATTGTTTTGTATATTATCGATAGCTTCGTTGCATTTGTGACGACTCGTACAGCTCTTAATTCCCCTCTTAAAGCATTTCTTAACCTGTTTCCCTTATGCGTTGCACCCCTATTTTGCAATGGACTCGTCCAGTCAGCGCATGCGCACTTGGATCGACGGCCGTGACTAAGGCAGACTGACTCTACTCTTGGATATTTCGAAACACACTCTACGGAAATCTAGCTCGGAGGATACTTGTAAAATCTACATCATCGTAGTGAAGTCTACCAGTCGGGGATGTGCAAATCTCTCTCTGTGGTGAAGTCTGCCGCCTCTAACACAATATACTCCATTGAAGGGCCCGAAACTTCCAAACGTGCTGGATGCGCTTACTGCTCGCCTGAACATGAATTTAACCCTTTTGTGTTACGGTTCGTGCTTTTGGGAAGGGGCAAGAGTTTAAATTTCTCTTTACTTTGCACTGAAGGGTGAAGTGTTGCCATAACCTAATTTTCCCCATTTTGACGCACAAAATTTCGCTTTTCCACAAAAAAATTCCCATCTTGAACTATTCCTTTCTATGCAGGGTGGTACCTGAATGGGGATGAGGGGAGATTCCCTCCTCTGAATGCTCCCTTACTGGTCGTACATGTTTGGCTCTTGGTGGAGGGGACTAATGCTATACAGTATTTATATAATACTCCCAATGTTTGATTGATTAACTGATTTGCTATATTTTTAATTTTTGCTCTTACTTCGCTTTTGTGCCACTTTTGGCTAATTTGCAAAGATGAGGATGATATAAAGAATGGACACACTCAAACACCCAGACCAGGATTCGAACCCGGGACCCCTCAAATACCATACAGCGTTTACAGTATTGTTATTATTATTATCTGCTTGATCTGTGCTCGTGGGTGTGGAAAGTGACAAAAGAAATATCGAACTGAACTATATGCTTGAGTAAATAAAAACGAGATTAACATAAAAATATGAATTGTTTCATGTGCAATTGTTGAAAGTGTTCACCTTAAGAAAAACGTAAGGTGTTTGGAAATTTTCATGGCAAGATGAAATACTGTGTTTACTTGAGTTTGGGTTCAGCTTGATGCACAGTAAGGTTAATCGGGACTGGACCTACAGTTTAAGGTGGGATTCGAACCGCTATCACCACTGGGCATCGAACCCGTGACAAATACATGAAAGGACAATATACAAGTATATGCCAAGACCTAAATATATCGGAGATGAATAATATGTTGTCGCATGTCTATTATTACTGACTTTGCAGGAGAGTTGATTAAATTGACGTAAGTGGATTGTGAATACACTACAAGCAAACATTATATAATTTTTGATAATAATAATTCACACCACTTGACAGCCAAATACGTTGCTTCGGAACGTTACGTATTAACTTGCAGAGAACACGATAACGTCATCAACTCATATACGACGAAAAGTGGAGACACGACAAAGCAGAATTCAGCCGACGATATATGTGCAGCCTGAGTGACAGATGCAGCATACAAAGAACCTCGCTCCCCCCCCCTTATAGCAACACCCTGTTTGTTCCCATATCACAAACCCAAGGAAAAATGTACCAGACTCTTCGGTACATCTATTATACGCGAGCATAAATCTTGAAATTTCCCAGCGATCTGGTTATTCTTCATGTAATTTACCTTGACTACACCGGGGAAAATTTCGCAGCAAGTGGAACCTCTCCCCCCCTCCCGAGAAAGAAGGAGGCGTCCTATCCAATTTCCACCCCCCCGGCAAGAGGACGAGCAGGCCCCAGAACCGATGCGGAGACGGAGCGGATTTGAGAGAGTTCTCTCTATGCCGTTGTCATGGAGACAGCAGAGCTGAAAAGGTACTTTGCGAACCGTGCGGTTGGTAAAAAGGGGGGGGGGGAGAAGGGATCTCTGTCCAGGGGGAGTCCTCATTGTGCCAAAAACAAACTCTAGATTGGTTTAGGTTTTTGTTCTTCCTTCACTTTCTCCTGGTTGGTTGTCCTATTTTTCCTTTCACCCCGTTTTATCTGTTGCTGAAGCTTTGCTTTTGGGTACGGGGGGTCCGTGGATTGATTTGTTGGGAAATGGAATTTAGTTGGATCCGTGTAGGATTCAGGCGAGCTAGAACTGATACGGTAGAAGACCACGCTAGAGGTCGCTGGCCCGGTATGTTATCTATTTTTGTGAATACCATGCATGAGCACCTCCCTCAGAACACATAAAGCATATAATAAGCGTCAATTAATATCGCCTCTTCAAGGCTAAAGCTGGGCGATCCCTTAGCCAATTTCATCCGGGGGCACCAAACATCACGGAGGGAAATATCATAGGCATCATATGATATTACCAATAAAAGAATAGTAATATTTTTCAGTTGACCTGTAGATTCCTGAAACTGGCATACAACCCCCCTATTCGCTTGTTGCCTTTGTGATGCATTTCTTCTGCATGGATCTTGAATGTTAGCCCGCTGTCCAGTGTTAATCCTAGGTATTTTGCTTTCTTGGCGTGTGTTATCTGTTGGCCAAATGTTTTCTGTTCTTGTCTTCTTCTGGCAAAGATGACTGCTGTGCTTTTGGTTGCATTTGTTTTTATCCTCCACTTAGTTCACAATTGTTGGAATTCTTCTAGCTGTCGGTTCAGTGTTTTGTAGCAGAATTTAAGTTGGCGCCTGGATGCAAACAAAGCACAGAGTCATCTGCAAATAGCGTTGGGAAGCGTACTCAATACTCGACGCCATCCAGCATGACACCACGCAGCAAATCATACAGAACAAAGCTACAAGGATAGTCAACGGTCATGACAGATTCACGACCAACCTACAAATACACGAAGACCTCGAGATAGATCAGATAGAAGATGTCATCAGAAGAGTGACAACCAGATTCTGGAACGAACTCATGGCCGCGTGCACCAACGCCGATTATTTCGAAGTTCAGATGAACGAGATAAATTTTAATCCACTCTAAATGAACTTAGTTTAAAGATTTGCATTGCACCAACGAGAAACGACGTTCACGAGATTCCGTTCAAATGATCCGAGATTAATTTGTAAGGCTATACCTGATTGGTTAGCTAAAACAAATGACAATCAATAACTCCACCGAGTAGTGTGATGTGTTAAAGTATCAACGTGTAGGAGAAGAAAGTAATTCGGGCCGCAAACTTATCTGAATTTGAGAAATTTACTGATCAACCTCGTTGACGAGTACAAGGATGTAGTAGGGTGTAAAGAAATAATAATCTTAAAAAAGAACTGACGGTACAAGACAAAAGGATAAGGAGAAAGCATGGAACCTTCTTCTACGGGACTTCAATGCCTTACGAAATGCATTCGCGCGAGAACAGCGTACGCTGAACCTCGCCCGCTCAATAAAGATATTTTTATTATTATTATTACTGTATTGTGGTATTTGAATTTTTCATTTCTTAATTC